>NC_081840.1:114627073-115307128 GCF_963259705.1 Myotis daubentonii | reverse complement strand
ACTGTTTCTCAGTCTTTGGATCTGTCCCTTTTCATCAGTCTATGTTGTTCTCTATAATCCACAAATGAGTGAGATCATGTGGTATTTATCTTTCTCTGACTGGCTTATTTCACTTAGCATAATGCTCTCCAGTTCCATCCATGCTGTTGCAAATGGTAAGAGTTCCTTTTTTTTTACCGCAGCATAGTATTCCATCGTGTAGATGTACCACAGTTTTCTAATCCACTCATCTGCTGATGGGCACCTAGGCTGTTTCCAAATCTTAGCTATGGTGAATTGTGCTGCTATGAACATAGGGGTGCATATATCCTTTCTGATTTGCGTTTCTGGTTTCTTGGGATATATTCCTAGAAGTGGGATCACAGGGTCAAATGGGAGTTCCATTTTTAGTTTTTTGAGGTAGCTCCATACTGTTCTCCACAGTGGCTGCACCAGTCTGCATTCCCACCAGCAGTGCAGAGGGTTCCTTTTTCTCCACATCCTCTCCAACACTTGTTGTTTGTTGATTTGTTGATGATAGCCATTCTGACAGGTGTGAGATGATAACGCATTGTCGTTTTGATTTGCATCTCTCGTATAATTAGTGACTTTGCGCATGTTTTCATATCTTTCAGCCTTCTGTATGTCCTCTTTCGAAAAGTGTCTATCTAGGTCCGTTGCCTATTTTTTTATTGGATTGTTTATCTTCCTTTCGTTAAGTTTCATGAGATCCCTGTAAGTGTTGGAAATTAAACCCTTATCGGTGGTATCATTGGCAAATATGTTCTCCCATGTAGTGGGTCTTCTTGTTGTTTTGTTGATGGTTTCCTTTGCTGTGCAAAAGCTTTTTATTTTGATGTAGTCCCATTTGTTTATTTTCTCTTTAGTTTCCATTGCCCTAGGAGCATTATCAGAGAAGAAATTCCTTCAGCATATGTTTGCGATTTCGCTGCCTGTGGATTCCTCTAGTATTTTTATGGTTTCCCGTCTTACGTTTAAGTCTTTTATCCATTTTGAGTTTATTTTTGTGTATGGTGTGAGTTGGTGGTCTAGTTTCATCTTTTTGCATGTATCTGTCCAATTTTATTAATTCTGTCTCAAGTGCCATTTATTATTCTTGAGCTACCATCAGTTTCACACTCTTTGGATGAGTAGTGGATCAAACATCATCATTCTGTTAAATTATTTTTTCTAATTATTGATATGCTAATAAAGCAAAAAATGTCCAAAAACTATAGAACAAGGTATCAAACTATGAAGAGGTGATAGAGGAAGGGTAAATCTCTACTTTTTACTAGACATACTTCATATATTACCATTTTTATGAGCATTTAATTAAGTACAAACATTTAATTTAATTAAGTACAAAACAACAACAACAAAAAACATGAGTTAAAATCAAGATAAATACCCAATAGGTGATTTTTCCTAATTAAGCTAAATCTCTAAACCTTCACAGTAAGTCAAAATATTTCTTCTTTAGGCATATGGTCAACAACTCCCTTATAGCAAAAAAAAAAAAAAAAATTGTCTAAGGCAATATTTAGCTAAAGTTTTCTCTTAAGAAAGCTAATCGACCTGTCCTCCAGACTTCAGCTACTCGGTCCCAGAAATGGGAGTTAGCAGTGAGCACAGCAGCACCCCAAGCAGAGCTAGAGGAGAGCTTAGCCTCTCTCATCACCACCTGAATCTGACATGGACAGGCAGGGCAGAGGAGCACTTAGCGTGCGGGTCCTTTAGTTCCCAACAGCCATGGACTGTAGACAGGAGCAGAGAGAAGCCAAGCAGAGGAGAAGAGAGCTTAGCCTCTCTCATCACCACCTGAATCTGACATGGACAGGCAGGACAGAGGAGCACTTAGCGTGCAGGTCCTTTAGTCCCCAACAGCCATGGACTGTAGCCAGGGGCAGAGAAAAGCCAAGCAGAGGAGGGGAGAGGAGCGGCAGACCTTGGCTTGGCCTCCTCCGTTCACAGACATGGCCACGCCCGCCACCTCCACCATCACCAAGGATGCGGCAGTCTCATCGTTGTGCCCCTGGGAGAGGAGCACAATGAGTGGTTTAAAACTAAATTGGAGGAGATGGGAAAAGAGAACCCACACATCTCTCCCCGCTTTGTTTCATCCCCAGCCCTCAACTAGTGGGTGAATGCTGGGGAGCACGGGGCAGTCCCATGTGTATCTATCCTCTACCAGCCATTTGTATTCCTGGCTGGCAATAATTTATTTATTCTTCCTCTTTTTCTATTCCACATTATTCTGATTATTTCACTTCACTTTCTCCCATAATGTTCTTGCACCTTGAAGTGTTGAAGAGAAAGAGGCAAGAGTGGTGGAGAAAGAGTAGAAAGTTATGGGTTGAGGTGAGCCTCTTCCTACTTTCCAATTTATTTTTCCATTGTGACAGACCTTACCTTGAGGCAGGTACCCCCTCACCCCAAGAACTTGAGGCTCATAAATTACAGTGGGGGAGGAGAGGACAGCTGGTTAGGAAATCTACAATCAGCCTTCCAAGACACCTTCTTGGCAAGTATGTGCCTCTTTGCTCCAGACTGGCTCACTCTCTGTCTTCCCAACATGTTCTCCAACTGCTTTAGTAGTGGGGACCAATTCAGGGCACTTTTAAAGCTGGCACTGAATGGGTACATATGTTTGGGGAGAGGGGGTGTTGAGTGTAACCTGGCCAACTGGAACTCCCACCTGTTTCAAAAGCAATGTAATAGTGCTCATTAAGGCAACAGCAACAAAGTAATTGCTACACGCAGAATGAGAGGGAGCACTGAAAGTCCCTCCCTCCCAGCCTTGGCACTCAATGACCAGAATCATGGAATCATACATAGATGAGACAGTCCAAGAGAGCGCAGAAGTCATCATCCAGTGCACCACCCTTCCCTGACCCCCCACTTTACAGGTGAGAACATCAAGGCTTCCCAACTAGGCCTCTAGACATTCAGAGTGCTCATCTTCCCTTGAGCCAGATAAGTGCATAGTCACACCCATCAACCAGGGGGCCAATGAGCCTTTATAGATATCAGTGAGATTTCCAAAACCAGTCCCTTGGAACCTTTAGTACAGTGAATAAAACTGTGAGACACTACATCACTTTGTTTATTGCTTTTTTCACAGCTCATACTGGCATCTGTTCAGCCTAGAATTATTTAAGGCCTAATGTTCATGGTGCTGGAGTATACAGTGAAATAAATGGGGTTTCAGCTAATTAAATGCTGGCACAAAGCTGAGGTGTTTGAAAATTCTCAAAATTCATCTATTACCAGCCTCTCCCAGAGCCAAGAGCTGCTGCTGTTCTATGACACAATAAAGGAGGTGCTGTGTAAATTTTAAATATTTTATTGACCATAAATAATTAGAATATCTAACCATTTTCTAAAGCAGAAATATCTAGCAGCTAATGTGCAGAAAGCATTGCAGATGTTCACAAACTACAGAAATGTCAATTTGCTGTTAATTTGCTTTTAAGCAATTTTTTACTCTAGAGAAGTAAACATAACTGTGAATAAATTGTGGTTTGGGCAAATTTTTAGGAATATTCAATAAAGCATCTGTATAAATATTCAGTTATGGAGATAATTTTATTTCAACAAATAAACATTGTTCAACATGACTAAACACTTTAAACAACCAGCAAGCATCAAAACCCAGCTGTTTCATGAAAATCTTTGGAAAACATTTTATTTAGCAGTTCTTATGTACAGTACATATTGTTGGTGATTCTTTCACACTTTTTTAAAATTTATTGATTTGAGAGAGAGAGGAAGAGAGAAACATCAATTTGTTGTTCCACTTATTTATGCATTCATTGGTTGATTCTTGTACGTAACCTGACCCGGGATCAAACCTGCCATCTTGGCGTATGGGGAGTCATGCTCTAGTCCAACCAGCTGAGCTACCCTGCCAGGGCCCATTGTTTCACATTCTTTAGTATCAGGAACTTTTGCATGAAAGCAGTACCTTTTCTTAAAAGAATTCATCCTTTTACAGGACCACCATTTATTACAATCTTTTCTTCTTTGCAGAGTCACCATGTGTCACACAGCTGGTGTGTTGGGTGGCATTGTGGTGTCCAAGTTACGAGCACAAACACTGGAACCACACTGAATTTAAACTAGCTTTGCCATTTACGACTCTGTGACCTGGGGCAGTTTCATCTTGTTTTGCCTCAATGTCATCATTTCTGAAATGGAAATCATGAAACCCTCCTCAGAGAAATGATTAAATAAGGTCATATGAGTAAAATTCCCAGAAAACTGAATGAACCTAACTGCTATCACTTTACTTGATTTTGTTTAAATGGAACATTCTAGCTAAATCATTTAAAACAGATTCGCATGTCCATTGTTTTAGCCTGTAACAACTTTCATACACTGTTGATGGGAATGCAAATTGGTGAGACATTCTTGCAGAGCAACTTGGCAATAGCTATCAAACTTTCGAAATGCACATTTTCTTTGATCCAACAACTCTATTCCTGGGAATTCACTTATCACTAGATAGTGAGCAAATATATAGCCCAGATGTTCTAGATCTCCATCCCAGGGTGTTCACTGCTGCATTTGTGCAAGAACAAAATAAGGGAACAACTGAAATGCCCATCAACAAATAATTAAGTAAATTACCATGACTGCCACTATAGGCCTTGTCACAAAGGAAATTTTACCTTTGTATATTATTATTGTCTTTTTTTCCTATGAGGAGAGAACACTTGTTCCCTCTCCTAAAGTTTCCTTCCATATGAGATAGTCCCTGTTAGTGATACACGGCTGACCTCTCTCTGCCCATTTATGCACTCAACCCAAAGGTGGTAGAGTAACTCATGCAATTGGTAAACCTGGGGAGAATAACTGGACATAACAGAGAACAGGAGCTCTCTTCTGCTCCTCCCCATTGTCTTAGTGGACAGTCCCCCTAAATTGGGAAGCCCACTCCAGATCAGCCTTGCCTTGACTAGGTAGATACAGCTGCCCAATGTTGGACCTTGGCATTAGGAAGTCCATGAGATTTGCACTCTATCCTATATCTTTCAACTCAGCATCTTAAAACAATAAAGGTAAATAATCCCTTGTTCAATGACTATAAATGTCAATTTTTTCTTTACTATTTCAATTTAATCAGAAGTTGAGCAAGGAAAAGAGATGCTCCACCACATGCCCACAAATAAAAACTCTGTGAAGATGCCGAAGCCAGTTTGGCTCAATGGATAGAGCGTCGGCCTGCGGACTGAAAGGTCCCAGGTTCGATTCCAGCCAAGGGCATATGCCTGGGTTGCGGGCACATCCCCAGTGGGAGATGTGCAGGAGGCGGCTGATCGATGTTTCTCTCTCATCGATGTTTCTAACTCTCTATCTCTCTCCCTTCCTCTCTGTGAAAAATCAATAAAAAATATATTAAAAAAAAAAAAAAAAACTCCGTGAAGATACGAATTATATCTGTTTTGCTCATCACTATATCCCTAGACCAGAATCTAGGCCTGTAGGGAGCAGCTATAAGGTTAAGCCTCGGACTGACCTATTGGCAAAGCCACAAACAGGTCCCAGCTTAGAGGGCACAGCCCTCTTAGCATAATTAGGCTTGACCTTATGAAGCTCCCTAGATCTTATCTGGGTAGCTAATAGGCTGTGGGAGGTGCAGCAGGGGCTGCCAAAACAAGTGAAATCCACAAGAACATTGTAACTATGGTGACCACTATCTTGTTTACCTGTGGCTATAAAATAAAGGCTCAGCTTGCCTCTGGATCTCTCTCTGTGGGCTCAGCCAGGCACAGGACATCCACCTAGTCCCAGCTTATTCTGTCTGTCTGTCTTTTCTACATCCTTAGCCGCCCCCGCTCAAGCTGACTGAACTCTTGGTTGTGCTGGCACAGCACATAGGCCCCTAATAATGAATAAATGAATGAATGACTGATCCATACAAATAATATTAAAAAAAATAGTAGTCTCCCCTTTACCTGTAATTTTACCCTCCTGGTTTCAGTAACTCAGAGTCAACCATGGTCCAAAAATATTAAATTAAAAATTCCAGAACCAAACAATACATTCGTTTTCAATTGTTTGCCATTCTAAGTAGTGTGATGAAATTTTGCATATTCCACTCCCAGGATGTGAATCATCCCTTTGTCTGGTGTTTCACACTGTATGTGCTACCCACCTGTTAGTCACTAGTAACCACCCACGGTATCAAATTGACTCTGGTAATATCTCAGTGCTTGTGTGCAATGACCCTCATTTTACTTAATAGTGGCCCCAAAGCACAGAGTGGTGATGATGGCAATTTGACACACTGAAAGGAAGCCACAGAGTACTTCCTTTAAGTGAAAAAATGAAAGTTCTCCACTTACTAAGGAAAGAAAAACAAGTCAGATGCTGAAGTTGCTAAGATCTATGGTAAGAATGAATCTTCCATGTGTGAAATTGTGAAGCAGGAAAAATAAATTCATGCTAGTTTTGCTATCACACATCAAACAGCAAAAGTTATGGCCACCGTGCATAATAAGTGTTTAAGATGGAAAAGGCATTAAATTTGTGGATGGAAGACAAGAATAGAAAACATGTTCTGATTAACAGCAATGCATAAAGCATTGGGCCTATATGAGGACTTCAACAATGGGTCCCCTGAAATGAGTGACAGCGAGCTGTTTACTGCGAGTAAGGGAGGGTTGCACAGATTCGGGAATACTTTTGAATTAAAAAATATAAAAATTTCTGGAGAGGCTGTGTCTGCTGCTGAAGAGGCTACATTTCTGGCAGACTTGAAGAAGTTGATTAAGATTCGGTACCACCCACAGTTTCAGGCATCCACTGGGAATCTTGAGACATATCCCCCGCAGATAAGGGGAGACTACTATATTTTACAGTATGTGATTTGCCTGTGTGTGATGATATAAATGTGGTTTCCCTTGGAGAGAGAGACTAGGAGAGAAGACAGGCTTTTCAGTGACTACCCACTGGTACCATTTGGATTTTTCTAACCATGTTTATGTATTAGTTATTCAGTTTAAGGGACAGGGGTGGAAACTGTCCACAAAAGGTGATTGGAAAATATAATTATGGACTATTTTGTGTTCTTCTTTATACCGTTCTGTATTAAAACAAACATGAAAACTCATGGAAGGAAGGAAGGAAGGAAGGAAGGAAGGAAGGAAGGAAGGAAGGAAGGAAGGAAGGAAGGAAAGGAGGGAGGGAGAAAGGAAAGGAGGGAGAGAGGGAGGGGAGGGGGGAGGGAGGGAGGGAAAAAAGTCCTTTTATAGAATTAATAATCATCCCTCTACAAGTCAGGGTCCTTGGTTAGGAAAAAAAAAAAAAACAGACCAGAAACAAGCTCAGGCTACATTAAACAGAACAGGAATGCATCAGAAGGCATGAAGTGGCTAATAAAGTTGATGGGAAGCCTAGGAAAGGAGCTAAAAAGTGGGCAGGATGCAAGGCAGCCCAGGGCACCAGCATAATGATGCCACTGGAACTCAGGGTGATGCCATGCCAGCTAGGACACTGCCACAGATAAGCCACCACCACCGGTTACTGAGGCCTCAACTCTGCCTCCACAGTGAGTCATGTAGACTCTCCTGTGCCTTCAGCTTACACCCTCAAGGTCCAGGGCAGGAGCAGCCACTCGCTCTAACAGAAGTGTGAACAGATAGCTAGGGCGAACTCATTTTTTGGGTTGATTTTTCTTTGTTAAATGGCATGTAAATATATAAAATAAATATCAAAAGTATAAGTCCTTGGGGGGGATGAGGACACATTTGTAATACCTTAACTAAAAAAAAAAAAAAAAAAAAGTATAAGTCTTTGTTTTACTATGGTTGCAAATATCAAAAAATTTCTATATGTGACACGGCACCAGAGTTAAGTTAGGGTTTTTCAAAATGCTGACACGCCGAGCTCAAAAGGTTCGCCATCACTGGTCTAGATGCTGGTAGGAATTTGGGTTTGGGGAGGCAGAGATGAAGGACTTTCTGATTGCTTGCTTCTATTTTCTCAGTGGATTATGACAAAGACTATTAGCTCAGAGGAAAGGGAGACAGCAGCGTTAAAGACTTTAGAGAAAAAAGTGTGAAAGAGTGCCTTTGGAGGGTCATGTTCCTGTTATCAACTGCTACCTAGGAAACCACCCCCAAACAATGACTTACAGGAATAATAATCACTTATTTTGCTTATGAATCTGGGGATTGGATGTGCCTAGCCAGCCAGTTCTCACTTAGGGTCCCTCGTAAAATTGCAGTTAGGTGGTGGATATATATGCATATTACATACAGTAAATATTCACTTCACATTGTCAATAGGTTCTGCTACTTTAAACAAAATGGAATGCAATGAAACCATTCTACCATAGGCTAACTGACATAAACAACCTAATGACAAAATGACATTGAATGAAACAATGTTATTTAAGGACCTACTATATATATATATATATATATATATATATATATATATATATATATATATATCATATTACATATATTACATATTACATATGCATAGACTATTCACATGGTCTTTCCACATGGTGGCCTAGGATAAATGGCCTTTTCAAGTAGCAGCTAGAGGTTCCCAATGTCCCAAGAGAAACTGGCAGAATCTCCATGGCCTTTTCTAACCTGGCCTCCAAATGCACACAGTCCCTTCTGCTATGTGCTCATCATGGAAGCAGTCACAAAGTCCTACCCAGACTCAAAGGGAGGGAATGCAGACTCTATCTCTTACATGGAGAAATGTCAAAGGATTTGCAGAAGTACTTATAAACCAGTGGTGTTCAACCAGTGTGCTGCAAGAATTTTTAAAACATGCAATACCTGACTATTTAGTCAGGGCCACTGAACTCTTTTCCCCCATTCTCAAATTTAAAAATGACAACAGCCACCCTAGCCAGTTTGGCTCAGTGGATAGAGCATCAACCTGCGGACTGAAGGGTCCCGGGTTCAATTTCGGTCAAGGGCACATGCCCGGGTTGCAGGCTCAATCCACAGTAGAGGGCATGCAGGAGGCAGACGACCAATGATTCTCTCTCATCATTGATGTTTCTATCTCTCTCTCCCTTCCTCTCTGAAATCAATTAAAAAATATTTTTTAAAAAGTGACAATAGGTGCTTGCTTCGGCAGCACATATACTAAAATCGGAACGATACAGAGAAGATTAGCATGGCCCCTGAGCAAGGATGACACGCAAATTCGTGAAGTATTCCATATTTTTTTAGAAAAAAAAAAAAGGGACAACAGCCAACACAACAATAGCCATCTGGTGTAAATGCCCTGTCTTAAACCATAAATATATAGACCATATATATTTGGTTGCATCTTATTGGTCACATTGCATAACAAAGTTGCATCTGATTGGTTAATTCTTGGTACCAGAAATCCTTATATACAAGTATAAGCACCTGATTTTTTTAAAAGTCACTTTGGAACAAAAAGGGTAGGTAATTACTTTTTTAAAATAAAATCAATCACAATTATACCTATTTTTTGTGTGTGTGGCACAGAATTTTAATAACTAGTTTATGTGTGCCATGAAAGGAAAAAGGTTAAAAATCACTGTTCTAAACCATTACAAGCCATAACAAAAAATATTAATGAATAAGATTGCAGGGCTGTGTTGAGTGCTATTGTGAGATAGCTAGTCATGAATTAAAGAGAGGCCAGTAGGCAGAGTTATACGTTTTTGTCCATTGCCTTTTGGCTGCTTGGTTACAGATCCAGGAGGAAGAACAGCTGGGTTTAACCTGGATTTTGCCAAACCCTATTATTTCTATGAGAATGTCATCACTAGGAGGGCAGGGGCCTGACCTGTCTGATTTATGACTGGATCTCAGAGATTAGAACTGGGCTTGGTACAAAAGAGTCCTTCAATATATCTGCACTGGATTTAACCTGGCTTTTTTTTTTTTTTTCACAGCTTTCATTCAAGCTATTCTTTCCAATGAGGATGCCTCCCTGGCTCCCCTGTCACCACCTTCACTACATGACTTTGGGTAGATCACTTAACTGCATGAAGCTTCAATCTTCACATCTATAAAGTGAAGATTAGATCACATTTAAGGTCTCTTTCGGGTATAAAAATCACTTCTTGCTATCTTATTCCATTCATTTGATGACTTCCAACAATGATACCAAAATACATCAGCTCAGATGAAGACACTAACACAGGTGCCCTAGGTTTTTACTTTACAACTGATCCACTTAAGACGCAGCCTCTGGAAACACATTGAATCTAAAAGTAAAGCCTCCTACACTCAATAAATCCTTGTTGAATTTCAGTATGAGACCACAGAGAGAGAAGTAGGTATTGATGCTGGGGCTGTAAAGTACCTAAAAAAGACAGATCTAGCCCATTCTCTGCCCTCTTGGGTCTTCATATACTTTCTTAACTATCACCCAGCTCAGTCAGATAAATATCTCTGTTTATCTTTCCTGAATCATTTTGTTGCCCCTCTCTCTCCCTCTCTCTCTCTCTCTCTCTCTCTCTCTCTCTCTCTCTCTCTCTCTCTCCCTTTTCAATACTTACTATTAGAGCCATTCACAGAGTAGGAAGTAGGGGCACCACAAAAGCAAGAGAATGGGTTGCCAACAGAGACAAACAACCCTTTGTTAGTAAGGCAACCAGATGCACCCAGCAGTCACTGTGCCCTCACAGTAGGACCCCCTGAAGTCAGATCCGCAGAGCTGGCAATTGCCTAGGTGGATTTGAGGGCCTGCAGGAATGTGGCTAGCCTGGGTTCAAACCCCAGCTCCATCACTAACTAAATGTGTGTGACCTTGGACAAATTATTCCTTAACCATTCCACTCAGTTTTCTCATCTAAAAATGAGGGCGCCTGTGCATGTGGCTCCACAGAGTTGTTGTGAGAATTAAATGAAACAATATACATGAAATGCTTTGAACAATACCTGGCACATAGTTAGTACTCAATAAATCAGAGCTATTATCTATTCTCTTCCACGGTGCTCAAAATTCCAAATTTAAAGGATTATTCCTTGGGAGTAAGACAGGGAATCTCACCTTGCTCCTAGTCCTATTCTATTCTTCCCAGTTTAAGAAGTCCAGTTTTACTCCTGCGTTATTTTGTGGAGAATAAGATTCCTACCTTGGACCCCTATAACTGTATCCTTGCCTTGGTAATCTGCCCAAGGTCCACTCTCTCTACCACCAACTCCATACCTTTAGTCTCCTTCTTGTGACTAAAATCTAGTTCAGCCGTGGGCAAACTACAGCCCGCGGGCCAGATCCGGCCCGTTTGAAATGAATAAAACTAAAAAAAAAAAAGACCGTACCCTTTTATGTAATGATGTTTACTTTGAATTTATATTAGTTCACACAAGCACTCCATCCATGCTTTTGTTCCGGCCCTCCGGTCCAGTTTAAGAACCCATTGTGGCCCTCGAGTCAAAAAGTTTGCCCACCCCTGATCTAGTTCCTGCCCTAGCCAGTTTGGCTCAGTGGATAGAGGGTCAGCCTACAGGCTGAAGGGTCCCAGGTTCAATCCCGGCCAAGGGCACATGCCTGGGTTGCAGGCTCAATCTCCAGTATGGGGAGTGCAGGAGGCAGCCGATCAATGATTCTCTTTCATCATTGATGTTTCTATCTCTCTCTTCCTCTCTGAAATAAAGATTTTTTAAATAAAATATAATAAAATCTAGCTTCTAAAATCCAGACCCATTGATGGAGTTTTGCCAGATATGAAATAGCTGTTCAATGAATATTAGTTGATTGACTGGCCAGCTACCTTCTGCTGATCTCCTTGGCGCTGACCTGAAATAGTACCCCATGTGCTCTCTCCACCCATACTCAGTGGCTGCTTGCTCACTGCCCACCCCTGAGCCCTCCCATCACCCTCCATGAGCGAATAGGTGCAAAACATCAGCCAGACTACTCCTCTTTTTCCATCTTTGTTGCAGATTAAGCCAGATCATTAAATCTCTCAGAGCTGTTCTCCAGAGCACACATTCCATGATTCTCCTGCCCTAAAACTCACCTCTCCAGGTCAGACAACAAGGATCCACTGGATATATTTATCATCCTGTGCCCAGTTTCCTCCACCCTCTGCACCATCCTCTGCAGTGCTCCATGAGTGTCCCAAAGACAGCCCCCTTCACTCCTGCCCAGTGCCCAGAATCCCTGCCAAGTGCAGGAGGAGGGTCAGGAGCATGACGGAGGAGAGCAGCTGCCTAGAACAAAGGGCTCAAGACAGGAGGGAGTATAAAATCAGGCTGGAAAAGTCGGATTAGGCCAAATTAGCGGGGGGGAGGGCACTGAGAGGAGTCAGGTGAGTCTCTCTGAACTGGAGACAACATGCAAATAGGGCTTCAGGAAAGGATCGTGGCCCAGGTACATTTATGAAGCGTTTACATGGGAAAGAAGACCTGGGCAGCATTTTAATTTCCTCTGCTCAAATCCTGGAGCTTTGAGCAGGCACTGAGGTGGGTCACTACAGATTCTTTGAAAGTCAGTAGATGATAAAGGGTTAATATCCAAAATATGTAAGGAACTCATACAACTTAACAAAAGGAAGATAAACAACCCAATTAAAAAATGGGCAAAGGACCTAAGTAGACAATTCTCCAAAGAGGACATACTGATGGCCAAGAGGCATATGAAAACATGCTCAGAGTTGCGGCAGAGAGCACAGTGAGAATCGGAGCGCGGCCCCCCAGCCCCGGCCGGCGGGTGCACTGGGGGCCCGGGAGTGAACTGGGGGCCCGGGTCGGGCAGCAGGCTCTGTCCTGCAGACCCGGAGCCCCCTGCGGGCGCCCACTGCCCAGGTCCAAGCTCCGACGGGGCAGCGAACCTCGCTCTCCACCCCCACCTCCATCTCCGCGACCTGAGGGCGGTGGCCTCCCCCAGGCGCACCCTGTGCACCGCAGGGTCTCCAGCCTGACCCTCCGGCCTCAGCGGAGCCCCGCCAAGCCACCGCCGCCAGCCCCGGGCGAGACCAGCCCCCGAGGCCGCTGGAAGGCGCAGAGGGAGGCCGTTAGGGCCTCGGGGGCCCAGAGGCGGGTCTGCGTGGACACAGCTCGCCCACCCTCAGGGCTGGAAGCGGCGCGGATGGGCGCCTGGGGTGACCCCTCCGTCCCAGGGGGAGGAGACCTCACCTCGTCTGGACCCCGATGGACCAAGGCCTTGACGGCCGAAGGTGAGCGGATCCCCATCCATGGCGGGTGGGGCGGTGAGCGGGCCTTCGGGCGGTTGGTCTTCGTTCTACTGTAAACCTTGATTTCGGAAGAGAAAGGGCAGAAGAACATGCCACATCCGGCTACTAGGAAGGGCCCGCCGCCCTTGGCGAAGATTTACTGGCCCTTTACAGGCGCCTGTGTACAGAATATGAAAAAGCTGCTCTCACCTTTCCCCCTAACCTTTCGAAAGAGAACTTTGCTACATCTAGGCCCTTCTAGATGTAAAGAGGCTGCCAACGTGTGACAAAGTAGAGTTAGAAAATCACACCTCTTGCAAACGCCCATTTTTTAAAAATATATCAAAAGAAATGTCTTCTGGAAATGACTCTGAGATGGAATTGTCAGACCACCGCTAGAAACGGTGCGACGTCGGAGCGACACAGCCACGTTCCCCGTGGGTGAGAGGACCCGGAGAGAAGACCTTGGGGAGGAAGAAAAGAAGGTTCTATGCCAGGCTGGTCATGTTTAGAAGACATTTTCATACTATAGCCATTGTTTTATGTGTGCATTTTATTCCTCACTACTGTCGAATAGTTGACAATGCCAAGTACTTTTTTGAAATACCTATCTTTCTGTATGTTCTGAAGTGCCTGATCAAAGTAGAGGTAGTAAAAAAAAAAATACATTTTAGTAAATACCGTGTTAAAATTCATATCAAATACTCTAACTTTGGGAAATGGCCAAACCACCTCTTTGACAGTACACATGTGTGCACTGGTCCAAGGGAGAAGGAAGGGCAAAGAGCTGGATGCCAGTGTGTTTCAAAAGGAGGCAGATTAACATTGTCCCTTATGTTCATGCATTTAGTTTTCCTTAGCTGTGTATACAGTGTATATAATGGACAAATGAGTCCTAATTTACAACACCTAGTCTTTCTGGATGTTAAAGAGGTTGCCAGTGTATGACAAAAGTAGAGTTAGTGCCGAAACCGGTTTGGCTCAGTGGATAGAGCGTCGGCCTGCGGACTGAAAGGTCCCAGGTTCGATTCCGGTCAAGGGCATGTACCTGGGTTGCGGGCATATCCCCAGTAGGAGATGTGCAGGAGGCAGCTGATCGATGTTTCTCTCTCATCGATGTTTCTAACTCTCTATCTCTCTCCCTTCCTCTCTGTAAAAAATCAATAAAATATATTTTTTTAAAAAAAGTAGAGTTAGTAAACTAATGCATTTTGTACCTTTGTGCTAAAATTTCTAGGAAAGATTGTCTTCTGAATAGTTGAACATTATAGCCTACATGGTTGGTGGAGGAGGGCAAGAAGGGAAAGATGGGCTTAGGCTATAATGTTCATATTTCAAAGACACTTTCAGATTATAACTGTTAAATGTGTGCAGTTTATTCAAAACTGCTGTGTATATAGTGGACAAATTAAGTCCTTTTTTGAAACATCTAGTCCATCTAGATGTGCCCAACATATGTTAAATGTAGAGGTAGTAAAATATCACTTTTATAAATATCTTTTTAGTAAAATTCATAGGAAATACTATCTTTTGGGAATGGAATTGTTAACCCCCTCTGTGAGCAATATAATATAGTCGATATTTGTTCAGTAGTTTGGAGGAGGTGGGAGGAAAAGAATTGCAAAAGGTAATATGCTAGTGTGTTCATATTTGTATATTTTCAGATAAAACCATTTTTATATGTTATGTGCATTTTGTTTTGCTGTGTATATAGTGGACAAATAAGTCCTAAAATTGCAATAGCTAGTCTTTAGATGTTAAAGAGGTTGCCAGTATATGACAAAGTAGTAAAATTATCATTTTTGTACACTTTGTGTTGAAATTCATAGGAAAGCTTGTATTGTGTAAATGACTTTTGGATATGAATTTGTTCAACCACCTCTAAATATTACACACACCTGTACTTGTCCATTGGATTGGTGGTGAAGAGAAGGGAGTGAGAGGGAATGGTTCAGGCCAACATGGTCATATTTAGTAGATACCTCAGCTTATAACCATTGTTAGTATGTGCAATTTTAACAGTGCTGTGCACATAGTGGGCAAGTAAGAATTATATGAAATATCTAGTCCTTCTAGACATTTAGAAGTGCTTGATGTACTTAAAAGTAGAAGTAGTAGAATGTTTCTTATAAATAGCCTTTAAAACCTGATAGAAAATACTGTCTTTAGAAATGGAATTGTTAAATCACCTCTCTGAACAGTGTACTCTATGTACTTGTTCACTACTAGGTTGAAGGAGGTGGGAGGGAAGAAATTGCAAAAAGATGTTTTGCTAGTGTGTAATAGAAAACTTTAGTTTATCCTTTGCCACTGTATATGTTACATGCATTTCATTTACCTTTACTGTATATATTGTGAATATACTGGACAAATAGGTCCTAATTTTATAATATCTAGTCTCTAGATATTAAAGAGGTTGCCAATGTATGACAAAAGTAGACTTAGTAAATAAACATATTTTGTACACTTTGTGTTAAAATTCATAGAAAGGCTGTCTTCTGAAAAGGACTTGGGAAATCAAATTGTGAAATCTACCTGTAAGTGACACATGTGCCTACTCAACCCGTTGAGTTGATGGTGGTCAGGAGGAAATGAAGGGTTCCAGACTAGAATGTTCCTATAAGGAAGACACTTTCAGATATAACCATTGTTACATGTGTGTAGTTTATTCAACACTACTGTGTATATAGTGGACAAACTTAAGTCCTTATTTGAAACATCTAGTCTTTCTAGATGTTTAGAAGTGCACAAAGTATGTTAAAAGTAGAGGTAGTAAAATGACACATTTTGTATATATCCTTTTGTTAAAGTTCATTTCAAATACTATCTTTTGGAAATGGGATGATCAAACCACCTCTCTGAGCAGTACACATTATTATATTTGTACTGGTTCAGGGAGGAAGGAGAAGAAAGTGCAAAGGGCTTTATACCAGTATGTTCATAGTTAGGCAAGATTAACCATCTTCCCTTGAGCCTGTGCATTGTGTTTTACTTAGCTGTGTATATATTGTATGTGAAGGACAAACTGTTCTAATTTACAACATCTAGCCTTTCTAGATGTTACAGAGGTTGCCAGTGTATGACAGAAGTAGTTAGTAAACAAATACATGCTGTACAGTTTGTGTTAGATTCCTAAGAAGAACTGTTTTTGAAAACATGAGAAGTAAAATTTTTAAAATCCTCTCTAAGCATTACAGATGCTTATTATACTGTCCACTGTGTTGATAGAGATGAAAAGGGGAAGGGTTTTAGGCCAGAAAGTTCCTTACTATTCAGAAGACACTTTCAGATTATAGCCTCTATGTGCAGTTTAATCAAATCCTTATTTGAGATGGCTAGTCTTTTTGGATGTTTGAAAGTGCACAACATATGTTAAAAGAGTTAAAGTAACACCCTTTAAGTATTTTTTCTGTTAATTTATAGGAATGGTGGTATTTGAGGGATGGAATTGTTAAATTTGATGTCTTGGAGAGTATGCTGACTGTTCACAAGGGAAGGGGGAGGGAAGGAAGTACAGAAAAAAGGGTTCTGTGCCCATGAGTCTTTAGATAAATTAAAATTATCTAACCATTATTACATATGTGCATATTAGTTAATATTGCTGTGTACTCAAGGATAAAGCCTGAAGTATATAAAAAGTAGAGGTAGTAAAATAATCCCTTTATAAAAGCCCTCTTGTTAGTTTTTAGGAAGGACTGTTGTCTGGGAGTGTCTTTGTTAAGCCACCTCTTGGAGCCAGGTGTTCTGTATTTAGTCACTGGCGTGGTGGAGGAGGGAGAAGAGGAAGGGTGAAGGGAAGGGCTCTTTGCTAATATCTCCATACCTAGAAGAAAGTTTTAGGTTATAACTATAGGTCTATATGCATTTTTGTAAAGTTCCTGTGTTTATTGTGGACAAGGTTCTTTATTTTGCAACATTGGAGCTTTTTAGATGTCCTGAGGTGACAATGTCTGATAAAAAGTAGAGCTACTGCCGTAACCGGTTTGGCTCAGTGGATAGCGCGTCGGCCTGCGAACTGAAGGGTCCCAGGTTCGATTCCAGTCAAGGGCATGTACCTTGGTGGCGGGCACATCCCCAGTAGGGGGTGTACGGGAGGCAGCTGATAGATATTTCTCTCTCATTGATGTTTCTAACTTTCCCTCTTCCTTCCTCTCTGTAAAAAAAAATTAATAAAATACATATTTTTTTAAAAAAGTGGAGCTAGTGAATTAACCAATTTGTAAATATCTTTGTGTTATCATTGTTAGAAAAGAGGCGTCTTGGACATGGAGTTGTTGAACCATCTCAGAAATGGACATCAGGACTTGTTCATACCGAGGGGTGTGTGTGGATGTGTTCATATTCACATTGTGGTGATAACCACTGATGTGCGTGCATCTCTTTAGACTGCTATAGGAATATGTTGTTAAGTACTTCTGTCAAAACTTGCCACCTTGCTAATATTTTAAAGTATAAATCATAATTCTCTTAGAAGCATTATACTTTGTGTACTCTTGCTTTGGGTCTCATTTTTAATGGAACATGAAGGGAACGCATTATTTTAATTGTAACTTTGTGAATATCTTTTATCTAGAGGTTTGTTGCTATTTTTGTCCTTTATGAAATTTTTATCATCAAGTAAGGCAGATTACATTTTCTTCCAGATTGAGTTGATGTTGGGTATTCTTGGTTATCAAAATATTCATAGCTTTGGGACTTTGAAATGGTAAATATTCATGATGTGTGAGAAAGCATGATACATAACTGTACCATCTTATTTACATAAAAATGAAAGCTTAGTTGTGTAGATATACAGGACTTAGAAGGACACGTCAGACTGTAAACTGCTTGTGATTATGGATGGCTAAATTCTTTGCTTGTGTTTTTCAGTTTCTTATATATGCACATGTTAACTTTAAAAAAATAAATGTTACTTTAAAAGCCTAAAAAACAAAAAGAAAACATGCTCAAAGTCACTAATCATCTGATAGATGAAAATTAAAACGACAGTGAGGTACCATCTCACACCTGTCAGAATGGCTATCATCAACAAATCAACAAAGGACAAGTGCTGGGGAGGATGTGGAGAAAAGGGAACCCTAGTACACTGCTGGTGGGAATGCAGACTAGTGCAATCATTATAGAAAGCAGTATGGGGTTTCCTCAAAAAATTAAATATGAGACTGCCATTTGACCCAGTGATCCCATTTCTAGGAATATATCCTAAGAAATCCAAAGCACCAATCAGAAAGAATGCATGCACCCCTATGTTCATAGCAGCACAATTTACAATAGCTAAGATCTGGAAACAGTGTCCATCAGTAGATGAGTGGATAAAAAGGCTGTGGTACATTTATATCATGGAATACTATGCAGCAGTAAAAAAAAAAATCTTTTACCCTTGGAGACAGCATGGAGGGACCTGGAGAGTATCATGCCAAGTGAAATAAGTCAGAGAAACACAAATGTACATGATCCCACTCATATGTTGAATCTAAATAACAAAATAAACTGATGAATGGAGTGGATCCAGAGACAAAGTGAGGGGAGCATCATGAAGCCCACAATCTGGCCAGGAATATCAGATTCTTGAAGAGCTTTCCTAATGGACTGAGGGGGGGGGGTGCATTACAGAGCCCTCATGTTTTACTAGGAAGAACCACAAGTTACATTCTCCCCACACCCAACAGCCCACATCTGTTTATGTTCTCAGCTGAGTGTTGCCTACGGGAGATAGGAGGAAAGGAGTCTAAGAATAAGGAAGTTCACACTGACAGCTGAGGGGAGAATGGGAAGTATGAGAATATTTGAGAAACTAGAGGGGAAATAAACCCTAAGGACGCTGTATTGACGAGCCTAAATTCCAACCTGTTTCCCCCACTGTTGTTGAGGAAAACAACAAAATGTGAAAATCCAGACTAGCACAGCCAGACTAGCTTCAGGTGTCTCTATCTCTGGGGAAATAGTAAAATCTCCCCACAGGAAGCTCAAGGGGCCTCAGTTTTTGAATTTGGATTTAACAGCAGTGGAGCCAGATTTTCTTCTCTGGTCTGTAGCTGCGTTGGCCTCTATGATCTCTGAATAAATCATATAAGGAATTTTTTCTGAAGTAGGTGGCCTTTTGTGGCTGGCTTCTTGGGAGCCCAAATGCAGTGCTTTGGCAGGTATGTGACTGCTAAAAGGGAATCCTGGAGCTTTGAGCAGGCACTGAGGGGGGTCACAAGCTTTGGAATCCCTTTTAAAGGAGAAAACAGAAAGGTCTAAACAGGAGAGGAGAGGCAATAGATGTGGAGAGAAGGCAATGAGTACCAGACACTTTTAGAAAATAGATTTTCTTAACTGGAAGTGTAGAAGAAAAGTAAAAAAGGGAAATTAAAATGCTGCCCAGGTTTCTTGCCCAGGGAACTTGGGCTTTGATAGTGCACTTCAGTGAAATGAGGAGCGGTGGGAAGTCCAGGGCGGTGAGATGGGGATGAGGGTTGCTGGAAGGAGAGACTATGAGTTAAGTTCTGTGTTGGAAGTATCATTTCTTATGTACTTTTGGAACATACAACCAAAATATGTTGAATATACAAGCCTAGAGTTTAGGATGGTAGTCCAGTCTGGACACAGATTTTGAAAATAGCAGCAAATGAGTGGTGACCAAAGTCATGAGTATAGATGAGAGTGCCCAAAAAGAAAATATAGAGCCCTGACCGGTTTGGCTCAGTGGATAGATCGTCGGCTTTCGGACTCAAGGGTCCCAGGTTCGATTCCAGTCAAGGGTATGTACCTTGGTTGTGGCACATCCCCATGGGGGGTGTGCAGGAGGCAGCTAATCAATGTTTCTCTCTCATTGATGTTTCTGACTCTCTATCCCTCTCCCTTCCTCTCTGTAAAAAATCAATAAAATGTATTAAAAAAGAAAAAGAAAATATAGAATAGAAAGCACAGGAGGCTGAGAAGAGGACCATGGGGGAAACCAATATTTAAGAACTAAACAAAGGAGGTTGAGAAAAAAACAAGACAGCTAGATTAACCAATAGAACAGCACTAAGGAAATTAAGGGAAGATTTTCAAAAATAAAGTGGTTCCAGAGCTCAAATATCCCAAAAAGTTCAAATAAAATATCAACTGAAAACATGTCTATTGGATTTAACTGAGAAATAATTGGTAACCTTTTCAAGAGAGGGGCAGAGAGCACATTACTGAGGGTTGAAGAGTGAATGAAGGTAAGGTACTGTGGACAGCTCCTTGGTGAGTGTGACTGAAGGGAAGAAGGGAATTTGGGGGTGGGGACCTCCAGAAGAGGAACTGGGTCATCAGCAGATGTTCTTTTGTTGCCATATATTTCTAATGGGAAAGGTTTGAAAGTGTTTTTATTCTGCAGAGAAGAAAGCAATGGAGAGGAAGAGAAAAGTATAGATAGAAAATAGAAAGGAAGGTTGACAGAGTAAGTTCTCAGAGGAGACTGGAGTGGTAGCACTAAAGCTCACAGGTGAGCCTTAGATAGGAGGGACTCATCATCAAAGTGAGGCAGAGAGTAAGAAGCTAGGAAAAGTCCTTGGCAAGCGGAATTGGAAAACTGAGACAGACTGCTGGATAAACTGACCTCGCAATTTACAACAGATGCAAAAGGTCACCTCCTTAGAGAGAACATCTAGGCCTCAGCTGTATTTCAGCTCCAGACCCAGAAAAGCAGCAAAACCAGGTAACAGCAGGACCAGTTGCAATGACTAATGACCTCTGTCCTGGCACTGACCTCAGTAGAAACCACGACCCTGAAAGGGCACACCTGGAAAAGCTGATGAATATTAGCTTTGTTTTGAGGGAGGTCATTAAAACCCTCAAAACAAAGAACCCAGTGCTCTCCCTCCCAGGAGCATGCCATTGCCTTTCCCTTCCCTTCCATTCTCTCTTTCCCTTTCCCTCTCCTTCCTCACAGGTGTGCATCTCCTAAACCAGTGGTCGGCAAACTCATTAGTCAACAGAGCCAAATATCAACAGTACAACGATTGAAATTTCTTTTGAGAGCCAAATTTTTTAAACTTAAACTATATAGGTAGGTAAATTGTTATTAACTTAATTAGGGTACTCCTAAGCTGGCCTTTGCTAAAAATGTCCTCAATGAGGTACGTTCGCTGAGGTCGACCCCTTCCAACTCTCCCATCCACACTTGTCTTGTATACTTGTTTTGTCTATCTCCTTTTGTTCATCCTCTCTATATGTCCAAACCATTTCAAGATACCTTTCTCAATCCTCGACACTACATCTTTCACTCCACAACGTTCCCTAAATTTAACTTAAACTTTACTTAAAGTTTTAAGTCTTAGTTAAACTATAGGTACGTTGAATAAAACTTGATGTCATACTTAATAACGATATTATTTATTGATAAAATTAAATTCCTTACAATTTACCTTACAATATCCATAAAATTAAATCATGACAATGACTGACAAACACTAATGTGAACGATGGCCTTGCATCTCCTTGGAAAGTTTGGGTAAGTCAGGTTTGTATGTTGTTGCCCGCACATGGTATTTTGTGGAAGAGCCACACTCAAGGGGCCAAAAAGCCGCATGTGGCTCGCGAGCCACCGTTTGCCGACCACTGTCATAAACTCTAAGGATCCCCAGGAGACTTGCAACCAGGGCAGCAATGGACAGTGGCAGCTTATCCCAGGCTATCCCCCTGAACCGGTCTCCAGGGCCTTTTTTCTCTGACGTCCAAGTGAGCTAAAGCAGCCCTGCCCTGGCTCACTTCTTTCTTAGAACATTTCTAGAGGGCCAAATCAGCCCCACCTAGGGCTCTCCCATTGCTGCTTTTATGCTAAGCCCTTTCTTACTTCACTCTCCCCAGCTTTAATAAGTGTACCCTCAAAGTCACCTAGACTCCTGTTGTGAAATCTTTCCTGCAGGAAGTCAGTAATCCACACACTGATAAATAAATAGATAGATAGATAGATAGATAGATAGATAGATAGATAGATAGATAAAATCCATACACTGCTGGTGGGCCCTAGGCAGACCTACTCAGGGCCAGGTTCCTTTGTGGTGACAAAAGCGTGACAATGAGAGAGAAATTTTTACATGGGAGCAATTGCTGTCTGTCTTTTTACTGGGAAATATCCTATATAATAAAAGACTAATATGCAAATAGACCAAACGGCGGAACAACTGAACAACTGGTCACTATGACGTGCGCTGACCACCAGGAGCCACGCACTTAACATGGTAGGCGTCAGGAGCAGGCAGCAGAGCACAGAACATGGCGGACATCGCCTGTGGCGGGATGGTGGAGCAGGTGAGCAAGGGTGCCAGACCAAGGTGGGGAGCCAGTCACTGTCATCAGAGGAGCCTCTGGTGGTTACTGAAAATTCTTTGCTCCCATGCACTGTGGTCACTACCCAGCGCTTGGACCCGCTGCTGGAGCCAGCCCCGCTCACACCTGCTGCTGGTGCTGGAGCCGCCACTCGCACCTGCTGCTGGCGTCTGGCACCGACCCGATCGCTCAGCACCATCAGCAGATGTGAGCAGCAGCTGCTGTCCCTGATCACCCCTGAGGGCTTCTCCACCTGGCCCTACTCCTGAGGGGCAATCAGGGCAGCAGCCACCGCTCGCACCTGCTGACGGCTTCAGCCCCAGTTGCTCCACACCATCAGCAGGTGCAAGCGGGGCTGGTGCCATCAGCATGTGGGAGCAACAGCAAAGGGGCTGCGGGCAGACAGGGAACCAGGGGCCACGGCGGGAGGGGCCAGGTGGGGGCATGGAGGATGGACCCAGACCCGCCCCTGTGCCCACCACAGCCTCGCAGCCCACAGTTCTTTTCGAGGTCACGAATTCATGCATTGGTCCCCTAGTTAAATAATATTATCCATAGAAAGTGAGGAAACTGGAGTGGAGATAGACGCCTAGGAAGAGTGGGAGAGAATTGAAGGATTTTATACTCTGTTGACATGGGATGCTATGAACCTACATCTACACCAGGGCCCATGTATGTTGTGAGACTGCATCCAGCACCTCTCAGAATCTCAAGTTTGGGAGAAGGATCACCTCAGGTGTTGAGATATGAGTTGGGCGTTTGCAAAACAGGTGTAGCAGATGGGCACAGGGACACAGGAATTAAAGCTGTCAGCAAGAAAGAGAATGAAGGATGAAACATACTATAAAATTTCATATTGAATGATAAAGAAATGAAGCCAGGAAGGGGCTGGCAGATTTGGGAGAAGAATGAGGGAGCAAGATATTGGAGATTCCCACAAAGAAAAAGTGGGAGGGATTTCAAATCTATATTAAAGGGAATGTGAAAGGGCGGGTCCTACATTCATAACATGGGGTGTTTCCAAAGTATTCTGATTGTAACTATCCTGCCTAGGGAACTGAGGGATGGGGTAAAGGACAGGTGTGTTTATGAACTGCAAATACTACTTTTAAGAAGTAAAAGCAAATTTCTATTTATCTAAACCTGACAACTTCAAAGAAATGCCAGTTACAGGCATCCTATCTAATAAAAGAGAAACATGGTAATTAGCATACATCCACTACCCTTCCCATTGGCTAATCAGGGCGATATGCAAATTAACTGCCAGCCAAGATGGCGGCCGGCAGCCAGGCAGCTTGAAGCTAACATGAGCCTTGCTTGCTTCAGTGACGGAGGAAACCAACGTTCCCCGCCTGCCTTGCCGGCCTCTGAGCTTGCAGTTTGAAACATTGTTACAAATATAGAAGCTAAACAAAACCCCAGAAACCTGCTTTCAGCCAGCCAGTATCTCAGAGCTGGAGTTGATACAGTGTTTCGATTATAGAACCCAAACAAACCAGATACCTGCTTTCAGCAGCAGAGGCCTTCTGAGCTGGAGTCAGAGCTAAAGCTGGCCCAGAATTTTAAAAAATGAAAAAAAGGAGCAGTTTGGAGCTTCAATCACCCACCAGCCTGAAAACAGCCCTCAGCCCCTCACCCAGACTGGCCAGTCACCCCAGTGGGGACCCCCACCCTGAAGGGTGTGTGACCAGCTGCAAACAGCCATCATCCCCTCATCCAGGCTGGCCAGGCACCCCAGTGGGGACTCCCACCCTGATCCAGGACACCCTTCAAGGCAAACCAGCCGGCCCCCACCCGTGCACCAGGCCTCTATCCCCTATAGTAAAAGGGTAATATGCCTCCCAGCACCGGGATCAATGGAGCCGAGAGGCTTCCCGGCACCAGGATCAGCATGACAGGGGGCAGCGCCCAAACCCCCTGATCGCCCTGCTCTATTCGTGACAGGGGAAGGTGCCCCAACCCCCTGATCAGCCCTGCTCTGTGCCTGATAGGGGGGAGCTCCCCAACCCCCTCATCGGCCTGTGGCTCTGTGTGTGACAGGGTACAGCGCCCCAACCCCCTGATCGGCCCTGCTCTGTGTGTGACAGGGTGCGGCGCCCCAACCGCCCCCCCCATGGGCCCTGCTCTGTGTGTGATGGGGTAGAGCCATAACCTCCCCATCAGCCCTGCCCTGAGTGTGACAGTGGCGGCACCCCAACCCCCTGATCCTCCCTGCTCTGTGTGTGACAGGGGGCGGTGCCCCAACTCCCCTATCCACCCTACTCTGTGCGTGACAGGGGGGAGCTCCCCAACCCCCTGATAGGCCCTGCTCTGTGCATGACGGGGGAGCTCCCCAACCCCCTGATTGACCCTGCACTGTGCGTGACAGGGTACAGAACCCCAAACCCCCTGATGGGCCCTGCTCTGTGCATGACGGGGGAGCTCCCCAACCCCCTGATTGACCCTGCTCTATGCATGACAGAGTACGGAACCCCAACCCCCCTGATGGGCCCTGCTCTGTGCGTGACGGGGGAGCTCCCCAACCCCCTGATTGACCCTGCTCTGTGCGTGACAGGGTACAGAACCCCAACCCCCCTGATTGGCCCTGCTCTGTGCGTGACAGGGGGCGGCGCCCCAACTCCCCAATCAGCCCTGCTCTGAGCCCGACCAGTGGCTGCACCTAGGGATTGGGCCTGCCCTCTGCCACCCGGGAGCAGGCCTAAGCCAGCAGGTCGTTATCTCCCAAGGGGTCCCAGACTGCGAGAGGGCACAGGCCAGGCTGAGGGACCCCCCTCCCCCCCCAGTGCACAAATTTTTGTGCACCGGGCCTCTAGTTGTCATATAAAAAGCTAGAGCCAGTGAAAAATTAGGTCCTGCTTCTGATGTGACAATCTGAAAATGACACATGAATGAGAAGCACATTCCCACTTTTGACAATAACTGCAATCCAAATATTCTATACCAAGACGGGTCAAGGACTGTGGCTACAGAGGTGTAGAGCTAGACTTTGGGATAGCACATTGAAACATTACTTACTTCGTAATTTCCTCAGTAATAGCCAAAGTCATGGCCTGAAAGGGGTGCTCATCACTGCCCAGCTTTGAGTGCAATCTATGTTGAGACCTCACTCTCCTTCCTTCCGCCCATCTCCCACTTGTGACTCTCATTGGCTCAACTTAATAGGGAACCAGATAAAAGACCATTGATGCGGAACATACCAGTCAGCCTCCCAGGACAGGAGAGAGGCAAAGAGTGGGTCTAGAGAAGGAAATCAAACTGTCCAGCAGATCTACTTATTGTTGTTGTTAATCCTCACCCAAGGATATTTTCCCATTGATTTTTAGAGAGAATGGAAGGGAGGGGGAGACAGAGAGAGAAACATCAATGTGACAGAGACACATCAATTGGTTGCCTCCTGTATGCGCCCTGACCAGGACTGGGGATTGAGCCGGCAAGTGAAGCACATGCCCTTGACTGGAATCAAACCCAGGACCCTTCAGTCCATAGGCCAACACTCCACTGAGCCAAACTAGCTAGGGCCCAGCAGATTTAACAAGAATTGAGAAAGCTGTAGTGATTCCCCAGGATGTGTCTTTAGCTCAGACACTGGTTTAAAGAAATGCTTGAGACTCAGCAGGCGGACTGGGATGAGATCAAAAGCCACAAACTGAACACACAGGAAATTCAGCCCGTAGACAGCTTTTGTTTGGCCAATAGAACATATGTGTGTATATGTTTTCAAATCAAAGATAGCACATTTCCAAGTGTTTTTAAATCAAGAGACATCACATAAAAACATACATTTCTGCCTTCTTAAAAGTTAGAAGATCTTGCAACACCAGATGCATTTCCTTCAGGGTAAGACTGAGCTGGAGCTGAGTAACAGCAGCCCCTTTAGACAAGCCAAACCTTCTCCTATTTTTTTTCAGGCTCAACCACCTTTTCTTACATCCCTAACACTGAGGTCAAGAGTGAGTTTTCTCCCAGAAGTTCTCAGTGAGCATCAGGCTTGCAGGGGTAGAAAAGTACTTCTTATAGTAGAAAAGTACTTTTCTGTGTTTATGTCTCTGCCAAAATGGGAAAGTAAAAAATAGACCGAGAGGACCAAGTTTTTTCTGAAAAATGGAAAAAAACATTTTCCTTCTGGAAGGGAAGGGTGTTCCTACTTGTTACAAATTGTACACAAAGCGTTTCTATATCAAAAGAGCATAAGAGACTGTTTTTGTTTGACCCAGCCCACTTCACTCAATTATGTCACCTGCCTCAAACTCTGTAAATATTGCAGCTTGAGATCTAGCACTAGAGCCATGCAGGTGGAAAGCTAAATTTCATGTCACTTACCCACAGTATTCTTTATACTACTGCAATTCCCTGACACTAATGTTAACTCTGCATGTATGGCAATGTCTCTGCATCAAGGAGCTCTCCACCATACTTTGTCCTCTAAGTAATTTTGAGCATATAGATCTCAAAGGTTTGCAGCAATGCCAGGTGGAGACATCCTCCAGGAAGGTAGAAAATGGACCTAGAGACAAGGACATGTGACACAGAGATGATGGTTCAAGGTATGGGAGTAGATGGGTTCAATTAGTTAAAGGAGTATGGAGAGAAAAGGCAGAGGGCAAGAACAGAGCCATAAGAGGTGTGGGCAATTAAAAATCAAGGAAAGTCAGTTGAATAGAGGGAATTTAATACAGGACATTGGTTACCCAAGTGATGGAAGTGTTAAGAAACTAAATGGACAATGAAGCAACACAGAGATTAACAATACATTAGTCCCCCTTATCTGTAGAAAGAGGTTTCACTTTCTACAGTTTTAGTTACCTACTGTCAACCATGATTCCAATAGTAAGTGGAAAATTCCAGAAATAAATAATTAGTAATAATTTTAAATTGCATGCCATTCTGAGTAGTGTAATGAAATTTCTCACCACCCTGTCCCACTCAGACAAGAATCACCCTTCCCTTTGTCCTTAGTAGTCATCTTGGTTATCAGATTGACTGTCACAGTATCGCAGTGGTTGTATTGAAGTTACCCTTATTTTCCTTAGGAATGGTCCTAAAGTGAAAGAGTAGTGACACTGTAAATTCAGATATGCTCATGAGAAGCCATAAAGTGCTTCCTTTAAGTGAAAAGTTGAGAAGAGTACAATAAGGTATTTTGAGACAGGGAGAGCACATCCACATAACTTTTAATACAGTATATTGTTAGGATTGTCCTATTTTATTATCAGCTATCGTTGTTAATCTCTTACTGTGCCTACTTCATAAATTAAACTCTATCATAGGTATGCATATATAGGAAAAGCAGTATATATAGGGTTTGGTACTATCCATGATCTCAGACGTCCACTGGGAGCCTTGGAGCATATCCACCATAAATGAGGGGAGACTATTATAAGCTTTGCCACCAGAGCCCAGAAGCCAGGACTCCAGTGAGAACTAGAACAGGATGGAGACTGACTGCCACAAGTGAGAACTACAGGAAAAAGCATGATCTCCCCAACCTGAAAGGACAGAAGAGTCGGAGCCACTGCCAGAGAAAGCAGCTGAGTCTTCTGCCAGCTCCTCCTATTGGCCAAACCTACTCAGAAATGTAGGTTTGATACAGACAGAACAGGGAAAGAGTCAAGAAAAATCTGGGAGCAACCCCAAATAACTAGGTGGAAATCATATTTTAAAGGATTTAAGAAGAATTGAGGAATAATAAATAAAAGCAGTAAATGTAGATCACACATTTCAGTCATTTGAACTGTTTCATTGTTTCAGAGCAAATTTTGCTGTTTGCATTCTTATATTTCTGAGATTTTCAGGACACTAATTCCAAAAAGCTGACTGTTAAAAAGCTCCATTTCAAGTTATTCCCCCCCCCCCCAAGTTTCTCCATTCTCCTTTTCTGCTGAAATTTATAGCCTCTTCATTAATTTATAATTTACTTGAGGCCTGGTGCACGACATTAGTGCACTGGGGGAGAGGTCCCTCAGCCTAGCCCAGCCGTGGGCAAACTACGGCCCGTGGGCCGGATCCGGCCCGTTCAGCTGTTCTATCCGGCCCACGGAGCCAAAAGAGCAGAGGGTTCTCTTGCTCTCCCCTCTGCTCCTTCACCAGCAGCAGTGTTAACATGTATTAGTTCACACAAACACTCCATCCATGCTTTTGTTCCGGCCCTCCGGTCCAGTTTAAGAACCCATTGTGGCCCTCGAGTCAAAAAGTTTGCCCACCCCTGCCCTAGCCTGTGCCCTCTTGCAGTCCGGGACCCCTCACAGGATGTCTGCCTGCTGGCTTAGGCCTGCTCGCTGCTTCTGGCTGAGCAGCGCTCCGCCTGTGGGAGTGCAATGACCACCAGGGGGCAGCTCCTGCATTGAGTGTCTGCCCCCTGGTGGTCAGTGCGCATCATAGCGACCAGTGGTTCCGCCATTCAGTTGATTTGCATATTAGTCTTTTATTATTATAGAATAATTCCTTTTCTTTTTTAATTTTTCAGCAATGAGGAATTCAGCAGCAAGATGCTGTTGTTGTTATTAATTTGCAATTACAAATCAGTAAATCCATTCACTTGAGAGATAACCAGCCAGTGATTTAAAATAACATCTAGGTGAAAGCTAAGGCCACTCACCTATTGACAAGATAATGTTTTCCATTTCTATCATCTGAATAGCTTAGAATATAGAATCTCTATACTCTTCAAGTTACATCCTCTTAAATCAAACAATTACTGCTTTTAATCATGTGGTCAATGAAACAAACTCTGGTTGATTTAAGGCAGCTAGACATTACAGAGAGACAGATCAGGACCAGGACCTGGATTTTGTTTAAAAGCCTACACTGATCTTCAATTTCCTCATCTGACAAATTAGAATAATAACTTGTGCCCTAACTAGTTTTTGGAAGATCAAATGAGATAAGTAGTTGAGTGTTCCTTATAAAATGCAATATAAAAATATATCTAGCCCTAACTGGTTTGGCTCAGTGGATAGAGTGTTGGCCTGCGGACTGAAGGGTCCCAGGTTCGATTCCAGTCAAGGGCATATACCTTGGTTGTGGGCACATCCCCAGTAGGGAGTGTGCAGGAGGCAGTTGAATTGATGTTTCTCTCTCATCAATGTTTCTAACTCTCTATTTTTCTCCCTTCTTCTCTGTAAGAAATCAATAATATATATATATTCTATCTACAGAGCCAGTATGCCTGGGGTCCAAACCCAATCCCACCACTTTCTGGCCATGTAAACTTGAACAAATTATTCAACTTCTCTGTCTTAATTTCTTCATCTGTAAAATGGAAAGAGTATCTAATGACAGGCTGGAGTGGGGAACCAAAACCCTGCTCCCTTCCTCAACAATGAGACAAGGTGCAATTTACACTCTGGAGCTTCCACGAATGACCTGCATCCCATGCTCACCTGAAACCCCATCCTTGTGTAGCACCTTCTCTTTCCTGATTCTGCTCCCCTCTCTCCCTTACCAGTTTTTCCTCCAAGCATTCTCTTTATATATATATACTAGAGGCCCGGTGCACAAAAATTTGTGCACTCAGGGGAAAGGAGGGGTCCCTCAGCCCGGCCTGTGCCCTCTCGCAGTCTGGGACCCCTCGGGAGATAACGACCTGCTGGCTTAGGCCTGCTCCCGGGTGGCAGAGGGCAGACCCAATGCCTAAGTGCAGCCCCTGGTCAGGCTCAGAGCAGGGCCAATTGGGGAGTTGGGGCGCCTTCCCCGTCATGCACAGAGCAGGGCAGATTGGGAGGTTGCGATGCCACCCTCAGTCACGCTCAGGGTAGGGCCGATTGGGGGGTTGGGGCACTGCCCCCTGTCACACTCAAGGCAGGGTCGATGGGGAGGTTGCAGCGCCACCCCCTGTCATGCACAGAGCAGGGCCCAACAGGGGGGTTGGGGCTCCATACCCTGTCACCCACAGAGCAGGGCCAATCAGGGGGTTGGGTCTCCGTACCCTGTCACCCACAGAGAAGGGTCAATCAGGGGGTTGGGGAGCTCCTCCCTGTCATGCACAGAGCAGGGCCAATCAGGGGGTTGAGGAGCTCTGCCCTGTCACTCACAGAGTAGGGTCGATAGGGGAATTGGGGCACCGCCCCCTGTCACACTCAGGGCAGGGCGATCAGGGGGATAGGGAGCTCCCCCCTATCAGGCACAGAGCAGGGCTGATCAGGGGGTTGGGGCACCTTCCCCTGTCACAAACAGAACAGGGTGGATAGGGAGGTTGTGGCCCCGCCCCCTGTCACACACAGAGCCGCAGGGCGATCAGGGGGTTTGGGCGCTGCCCCCTGTCACACTGATCCCAGTGCCGGGAGGCCTCTCGGCTCCGCTGATCCCAGTGCTGGGAGAAATATTACCCTTTTACTATATAGGATAGAGGCCTGGTGCACAGGTGGGGCTGGCTGGTTTGCCCTGAAGGGTGTCCTGGATCAGGGTGGGGGTCCCCACTGGGGTGCCTGGCCAGCCTGGGTGAGGGGATGATGGCTGTTTGCAGCTGGTCACACACCCTTCAGGGTGGGGGTCCCCACTGGGGTGCCTGGCCAGTCTGGGTGAGGGGCTGAGGGCTGTTTTCAGGCCGACTGAAGCTCCCAACTGCTCCTTTTTTTCTTTTTTATTCTGGGCCAGATTTAGCTTTGGCTCCAGGTCTTAGGCCTCTGCTGCTGAAATCAGGTATCTGGTTTGTTTTGGTTCTATAATTGAAACTCTGTATCAACTCCAGCTCTGAGATCCCAGGCTCGCTGAAAGCAGGTTTCTGGGGTTTTGTTTAGCTTCTATATTTGTTACAAAGTTTCTTAAACTGCAAGCTCAGAGGCCGGCAAGGCAGGCGGGGAACGTTGGAGTCCTACGTCACTGAAGCAAGAAAGCCTCATGTTAGTTTCAAGCTGCCTGGCTGCCGGCCGCCATCTTGGCTGGCAATTAATTTGCATATCACCCTGATTAGCCAATATGAAGGGTAGCGGTTGTACGCCAATTACCATGTTTCTCTTTTATTGGATAGGATACTAGAAGCCCAGCATGAAATTGCGCAGCCCCACCCACCTACGCATGCCTCGCAGCGCTCACAACCCCGCCCACCTGTGCCGGTCTTTGGTCATTACAGCCTTAGGGCCATGGGCCTTTTATAATATAGATTTTTTTTATTGATTTCAGAGAGGAAGGGAGAGGCAGAGACAGATAGGAACATCACTGATGAATGAGAACCATTGATTGGCTGCCTCCTGCAGGCCCCCTACTGGGGATTGAGCCTGCAACCCAGGCATGTGCCCCTGACCAGAATCGAACCCAGGACCTTTCAGTCCCCAGGCTGACGTTGGATCCACTGAGCCAAACCAGCTAGGGCCAAGCATCTATGTAATAAAGAGGTAATATACAAATTGGTCCTAATGGTGTCATAGTAACGACCAATTTGCATATTGACAGACCAGCAGGAGCCTGCACGTGCAGCATGGGGACTTGTGTGAGGTTTGCTGCCCTGCCCCTGGTGCCTGATAAACACCCCTGCGACACCACGCCCTGCCCAAGAGCACTCTGCCCAGGGACGCCACCAACCCCCCTCCTGAGGTGGGGGACGGGGGCTGAGGGGCAACACCTGCATGGCAGAAGGCCGGTTCTCAGGCCACGTCAGCAGACACCAACCGTGGGGTGTGCGCATGGGCAGTGACCCCCGGGAGGGGTCGCTCGGGCAAATCAAGAGGGTGTGTACCCAACACAAAGGAAGGGCCCAGGCGCGACGACAGAGAGTGGACGTCGAGGTAAGGCACTGGACCTGGACGGGTCACCGGGTAAACAATGTGGGGATCCCACCACCACAGACACACAGGGCGCCCATGACACCCAGGACGCCAGTTGATCCTCCCAAGCGCACAACCTTGAAGCCTCCTGCCACCATGCGGACCCGGCCCCACCACAATGGAGGCCACAGGCAACCCTCACACCACCGGGAAGCTGCCACAGCTTTCTCCAGCCGTCCATCCATTCATCTGCCTATTCCGACCCGGACTGGGGCTCGCATCCTGGGTAGAATGCCCCCCAAGGACAAACTGGGCCCTGACCGTGCCTGCACAAGTACTCCCGTCGCCTGAGAATTCCGGAGGGGAGTGGACAGAGAGCCGCTCGAGGCATGGGAGTGGGCATGCCGGGGGTGGGAAAGGCCTCCGTGTCCTCCCCCTTCAGCACTCAATGGGAGAAAAGCCTCATGCATGCATGAATGCACACGTGTGTGCACGTAACGCAGTGGTCCTCACGATGGACGCTGGCCCAGGCCAGCTGGACCCTCCCCCAACTCGGAGGCGGGAGGTGCAGGCCACAGTAAGCAAGACACAGCTGTGTCTCACTTGGCCCCTCAAAGCTGGTGCAAGAGGGACCCCAGTGCCCAAACAGAAGTGGCTACAGGTCCCAGAGAGGAAAGCAGTCAGTACTAAGGGTGAAAAGCATAGAATTTTTAATTAGCCTGTAAAAAGAGTAAAAGAGTGAGGGAGGAGGGGGGAAGATGGAGAAGAAGGGAAGGAGGAAGGGAAGAACTTTATAAAGGAGTCAGTAGAGAACAGTTAAAGAAAGAAAGAGGATGTATGAGTGAACTGTAGGAGCTATAATGAAAATCAAGTATAGTTGTGTACTGGGGACAGATTTTAAAAGTAGGAGTCAGAAAAGAAAAAAGATAAATGATAGTGAATAATTAGGCAGGTAGATAGATATTAAAACAGTGGAAGTAAGTAGAGAAGAATAGCAGTTAGGGGTGACCAGGCCAGCAGGGGAGGGCAGTTAGTGGGATCAGGCCAGCAGGGGAGGGCAATTAGAGGGATCAGGCTGGCAGGCAGAATGGTTAGGGCAGGCAGGCAGGTGAGCGGTTAGGAGCCAGAGGTCCCGGATTGCGAAAGGGATGTCCAACTTCCAGTTTAAACTGAAAGTTGGACATCCCCTGAGGGCTCCTGGATTGGAGAGGGTACAGGTCAGGCTGAGGTACCCCCCAACCCCCGCCCCATGCACGAATTTCATGCACCGGGCCTCTAGTTCTCTTTTTTTTTTTTTTTAATATATTTTATTGATTTTTTACAGAGAGGAAAGGAGAGGGATAGAGAGTTAGAAACATCGATGAGAGAGAAACATCGATCAGCCGCCTCCTGCACATCCCCCACCGGGGATGTGCCCACAACCCAGGCACATGCCCTTGACCGGAATCGAACCTGGGACCCTTCAATCCGCAGGCCGACGCTCTATCCACTGAGCCAAACCGGTTTCGGCTCTAGTTCTCTTAATAAATAGTAAGCACAGAAATCACTCCTGCAGCTCTGCTTTTAGGGAACCCAAACTAAGTCAAAACTACTCACACAGGGTTAGTACAAGTAGAGCATTTGGAACAGTGACTGGCAAGTAGTAATTGCACAATAAGTCTCATCAGAAAATGGGCCAGAAAAAAAAAAAGAAACAGTTATAAGGCAATTGTGGTGATGATATTACAAAATCCCTGGCTTGCAGTTAACATGTAAGGAGGTTGGAAGTAGTCCCTCATCCTAACAATAAATAAAAAGCCAAACAAACTCTTCTTAGGTCTGTCAGAGAAGTGAGGTCACAGGGTACTGCCCCTAAAATTGGAGCAACAGCAGACAGAGAATGAGAATACAACTTATCAGAGCAGAAACCTCCCTAGAACTGATGCTGGGGATAGGAAAACCTGAACTATAACTGACAAATTCCTGGAGGTCCAGTGTAGACAGGTCAGAAATCCAGGGGGCTGGGGTGGAGGGAGAAATTGTACCTCCAGGAATGCCGGGAGCTGGTCCATCCTTGCTGTTTCAAGGGACCTGGCATATATGGCATACGGTTCTTAATATGTTTGCTCACCTTGGCGCTGTGTTTTAACCAAGGTCACCTCTCCGAGAAAGGTTGAATCCCCAGGTAGGGATTTTCCCCTGAAGTTAGGGAGGGAATAAAACCCCTCAACTAAGTGCCAGGCGGGTAATTAATCACTTTAACTACGAACAATCATGCTTAAGCTACATAATCTTTACTCCCTGGAATGGAGATAAGAAACGCCCTAGCCTTTGTAATAGAGATTGACAGGATTAAAATGAACTGGTATAAATACAGATGTAACAAGACAGCAAGACACAGGGCTTGGAAGACAGGACCAAAAGAGACAGAGCCTAGGCACAGAACCTACACAGAACGTTCTCTAGAGACAGAAGAACTTCGCTGGAGAGAGCATGCCGGAGGATCCTGGACAGGGACTGGCCTCAGAGCCTGGAGGCAGAGCCTGGCAAGAGAACATGGCAAAAGATCCTAGACTGAACCTGACTACAGAAATATGGCAAGAGAACCTGACTAGAACCTGGTGACCGAACCTGGCTGGAGATCTCAGACAGAACCTGGCTGGAGAACCTAGCGAGGGAACATGGCCACAGAACCTGGCTGGAGATCCGAAGCAGAACCTCTCTGGAGATCCAGACCAGAACTTGGCTGGAGATCCGGGCTAGAGATCCTGGCTAGGCTGCTGATCAACTGAACACTGCCTCCGTGTCCTTCCTTCTTCACCGACTCCGTCCACACCTTTGGGGATCCCTGGACCTGCTGGGGTTGGACCCCGGCACAGGAACTCTACCAGGTTCTTAGTGAAGATTGGAGAAAAATTCCCTGGTGTTTCCCACAGAGGGAGGAGAAAGAAACCACTTTGAAATGTACTGTCCTTTTCTTAACAAGGCCTGTCTTTAGGAGAAACTAGTTACCAACGAGAGCTTAACTTGCTGGGGTGTCATCAGAGCATAACTGATCCAGAAGGGAAATACCCAACTCCAGCCCCTTCTAGACATCCTGTCCCACCTCAGGTTAGGGCAGGGGCAGGAAAGGAGGGACACTGGGAAGCACTTGGTAAGTTCACAGTCCAAGGGCACAGGCTCACTAGGACACTCAGACCTAATCACAGGACCGAACCCCTCCTTCTCCCCTCCCCCAACATCTCACCACAGCATCAGTTCAGGCCTATTTACCAGCATTAATTTTATCCAGTACATCATGTCCAGCTTTCAACAAAAAGTTATAGCATACCAAAAGGCAAAAAACAGTTTGAAGAGACAGAGCAAGCATTAGAAGCAGACTCAGATAAGGTAAAGATGTTAGAATTATCAAACCATAAATTTAAAACAACTATGTTAAGGGCACTAAAGGAAAAATAGACAACATGCAAAAATAGATGGTTGAGGAGAAACCAAGATGGCGGCATAGGTAAACACCTGAAATTGCTGCCTCCCACAACCACTTCAAAAATACAACTAAAAGACAAAACGGACATCACCCAGAACCACAGGAAGGCTGGCTGAGTGGAAATTCTACAACTAGAAGGAAAGAGAAAAGCACACTGAGACTCAGAGGAGGTACAGAAGTAAAGTGCAGAGGTACGGAGGTGCACGAGGAAAGGGCGGGCAACTGAGGATGTGGTTGTATTTTTCAATCAGGAGGGAGGCACAAGCTCTTGACTGCTCTGAACTCCAGTTCCTGGCGAGTCTCTGGGGACCCAGACTCATACGGGGAGAAACTGGGCTGTTTGGCATTGGTCGGAACTCGAGGGCGGCTTTCTCAGAGGTGCTTGCAGCGATTACCACGGGACACTGATACCCGGGGCCTCTTAGGGCAGGGCTGAAGATCAGCCATAGCTGCTTGCTCCACCCTGTTGATTCCCTGAGACCCCCCCCCACCAAAGCTGTGCACAGAGGCTTTTGAATTTGAATGGCCTGGCCCTTTGCAATCTAAAATTACCTAACAAATTGCAGCTGGGTCAGAGAGACCCAGAACATCCAAAAGAAGGCCCAAGGCCCCAAGCAGCTTGCATTGCTTCACAGCTGGGTCTCATCTGGGCACCTCCAAACCCCAAACAAAGAAGAGGAATCTGCAGATTTCTCCATAGCTCCTGCTGGATAGCCTCAGGCAGAGGCTAAATTAGCACCTCCTTAGAGATCCAAGTGCCAGTGTACCCAGTGGTCAGAGTGGGACCATCCAGATTACAACTCCTCAGATCCATAAGGGACACACTCAGGGGGCAGACTCAGTGAGCACCAAAGCCCCACTGAAGCAAGTCTTGCCCCATAAGGGTGTCTCCAGCACAGAAGTCCTCCCACCATAGACACAGCTGAATCTCACAGCCAATTGGCCTGGAGGTCAATTCCTCCCAGTGATACCAACAACAATCAAGGTTTAAGTACAACAAGACTGTGCACAAAGCCCACAAAGGGGTGCACCAAGAGTGTCCACCTCAGGTAATTGGGGAGGTTGAGCCACTGGGCCCTATAGGACACATAGCACAGAAAGCCACTCTATCAACACAGGGAAGCAGCGAAAATGCGGAGACAAAGAAACAGGTCACAAATGACAGAAATGGAGGGAAGCAAACTACTGGATATAGAGTTCAAAACCACGGTTATAAGGTTTTTCAAAAACTTTCTAGAAACTGCCAATAAATTTAGTGAGACCCTCAGTAAATCTAGTGAGACCCTCAAGGTTGTGGTAAAGGACCAACTAGAAATTAAGCATACACTGACTGAAATAAAGAATATTATACAGAGATCCAACAGCAGACTAGAGGATCCCAAGAATCAAGTCAAAGATTTGAAATACGAAGAAGCAAAAAACACCCAACCAGAAAAGCAAAAAGAAAAAGAATCCAAAAATATGAAGATAGTGTAAGGAGCCTCTGGGACAACTTCAAGCATACCAACATCTGATTTATGGGGATGCCAGAAGAAGGGAGAGAGCAAGATATTGAAAACCTATTTGAAGAAATAATGACAGAAAACTTCCCCTACCTGGTTAAAAAGACTTACAAGTCCAGGAAGCGCAGAGAATCCCAAACAGAAGAAATCCAAAGAGGACCACACTAAGACACATCATAATTAATATGCCAAGAGCAAAATACAAAGAGAGAATCTTAAAAGCAGCAAGAGAAAAACAGTTAGTTACCTACATGGGAGGACCTATACAATTGTCAGCTGATTTCTCAACAGAAACTATGCAGGCCAGAAGGGAGTGGCAAGAAATATTCAAAGTGATGAATGCCAAGAACCTACAACCAAGATTACTTTACCCAGCAAAGCTATCATTCAGAATTGAAGGTCAGGTAAGTGAATCTAAAAATCAAGTGAATAAATAATCTGATGAACAGAATAAACTGGTGAATATAATAGAATCAGGGGCATAGAAAGGTAGAGGACTGACAATTCTTGGGAGGAAAGGGGTGTGGGGGTGTGGAAAGAGACTGGACAAAAATCATACACCTATGGATGGGGGGGGGGGTAAGGGCAGAGGGTGGGGTGGGAACTGGGTGGAGGGGAGCTATTATGGGGGGAAAAAAGAGGAACAACTGTAATAATCTGAACAATAAAGATTTAATTTAAAAAATAAAAAGATCAAAAGGGAACAAATGTAATAATCTGAACAATAAAGATTTAATTAAAAAAAATAAAAAATAAAAAAATAAAAAATAAAAAGATTGATTGATTGATTTTAGAGAGAGATAGAGGAAGGGAGAGAGAGAGAGAGAGAGAGAGAGAGAGAGAGAGAGAGAGAGAGAGAGAGAACCATCAATTTGTTGTTCCACTTATGCATTCATTGGTTGATTCTTATATATTCCCTGACCAGGGATCAAACCCACAACCTTGATGTATCAGGATGTCTCTCTAACCAACTGAGCTATCTGGTCAGAGCCCTCCTAATTTTATCCACTAGGCGTTGGGCTGAGACCAGCCCATTCCCTGTCTCCACCCTTCCTACCAGTCTCCATGTGGTTTCTTTTTTTTTTTTTTTTAATATATTTTATTGATTTTTTACAGAGAGGAAGGGAGAGGAATAGAGAGTTAGAAACATCGATCAGCTGCCTTCTGCACTCTCTCTACTGGGGATGTGCTCGCAACCAAGGTACATGCCCTTGACTGGAATCGAACCTGGGACCCTTGAGTCCGCAGGCTGATGCTCAATCCACTGAGCCAAACCGGTTAGGGTGGTTTCTTCTTTACATTCTTATTTATAGGACTTCTTTTCAGCTAGATTTCAGGAGGTTCTGAATGATAGTTGTTCTATAGTTTAGTTGTAGTTTTGATATGGTTGTGGGAGGATGCTAGTACTGCATTTACTTATGCCTCCATCTGGATTGGAAACTGAGGAACAATTTTTAAGGTTAAAAAGTCAGGGAAATTTTTTCTTATGCCAGAGATTTGATCATTGTAATGAACTTCATATATTAGTGTTCTTTGCAGAGTAATGGGGTATGTCAAAACATGGACTTAGCAGAAGCCTGGATGAGGAGTGTCTTCCAAGCCCTCTGTTACTTAGGCTTCTATTTTCTGTATTTCTTTCTGTTCTTCGTGGCTTCATCTGTAAAGTGTGTATTAACTCTTTTAAATTATGGTGCTAAGTAACAAATGCAAATGACTTTAAAGTACCTGAAGTAGTTGATTAAAAGGTTATGCATCTATGGAAGAATATAATAGGCTAAGAGGTGTCTAGAACTCTGGAGTCACCCAGCTTCAAAGTTAGCCTAGTTGTATAGTCTCTTTAAGTCTCACTTCTCTTATTGGTAAAGATGAAGGATTGACCATTGTTCCTTGTACATGGAAAACAGTTCATACACAATAATTATTATTACTGCTGACTCTTATTTATGTAGCTTTGCAGCTAAGTGCACACATTTTAAAAAATCCTTACAACATTGTGAAGTAGGCACATCGTCTACATTTACCTGCAATGGAGACTGAGCAAGCCAGAGCCATCGAAGTGGGAGCCTGACCGATCCAGACCCAACTCTGTACTCAGGGCTCTTTCCATCATTATTCTGCTTTCTACAAACAAAACCAACTGCAAATGAGGAGCCCTGGGATCTTTTAGGAATGTAGGCAAATCTATCCCTAGCAGGTTTAGCTCAGTGAATAGAGTGTTAGCCTGTGGTCCAAAGGGTCCCGGGTTCAATTATGGTCAAGGGCACATACCTTGGTTGCAGGCTCCTCTCTGGCCCAAACCATGGTTGGGGCTCGTGCAGGAGGAAACCAAACAATGTGTTTCTCTCACATCGATGTTTCTCTCTGTCTTTCTCTCTTCTACTCTCCCTGAAAATCAGTGGGAAAATATCCTCAGGTGAGGATTAACCAACCAACCAAACAAACAAACAAACAAAGAAATGTAGGCAAATGTTTACTGGTAGCTTAAACAACAAATTTATATTTTCACAGTTCTGGAGGGTGGAATTCCCAGGTCAAGTTGCCAGCAGGGTTGGTTTCTAGTAAGGCCTCTCTCTCTCTGGCTCGAGGACAGCTGTCTTCTCACTGTTCTCACACGGCCTTGTCTTTGTGCACACGTACTCCTGGTGTCTCTTCCTCTTTTTATGAGGACGCAGTCATTTGGATTATTGGAGTGCCACCCTTATAACCTAATTTAACCTTAATTACCTCCTTAAGGGCTCTATCTCCTTACCTTGGGGGTTAGGGCTTTAACATATAATTTTTGGGGACACACACACACACACACACAATTCAGTCCATAACAACCCTTTTTCATACTAATGGAGGAATGTAGAGGAAATCTCTTCAAAATAATTTCTACTATTAAATCATGTACTTTTTTTAATATGGTACAGTTCCAGGACCAGCCCATATGGGTCCACAACTTTATTAGTGTCACAAAGTCTCCCAACCAGCAGAGCTGCCTGCAAATATACTAACATAGCTGGAGGAAGCTACCCTGGAACACAAATTCTCTTGCTTTGTTTGAACTTCAAAGAAAGTTGACTCACTTCTGGGGTCTCATCCCTCACTGGTCATTTTGTTTAGTCACCATATGGAATGGCAGCCATATTTAAAGCCTCAATCTCTAATTACAGAAGAAAAGACTTCAGGAATCAGCAAACTAGTGGGGAGAGATTTCTTTGTGTAGGATCCTTGAAATCACTCTAGGCCTCCTTTATTATTGGCCTTGAGAATATCCCATATTTAGTCTCTTTGCACAGCACCAGGAAGGGAGGTAAAGGATGTATCTCCCCTCTAGAGGGCACTCCCAGTTTGTGGGGGCTGGTGGAAATCCCTTCCTGGATCTTGGGGAGCCCTGCCCTGGCATAGATTATGTGGTGGGGCCTCTCTTCTGACTGCCCCTCCTTGCTACCTACAGCCAGCCCTCTTTTTCAACGTTACCCCAACCTTTCTCTGCTTTTAAAGATCAAGACTCCCAGGTGTACATTTTGCTATTTCCAGCCAGTTGACCTTACCTTAATTAGAATCTATGACTTTAACTTTCAGTCTAGGATCATCTCACTGCTCTTCTAGAAAACAAGTCTGTCTCTTATGTTCTTTCCATTTCTAACCATTTTACTTATAAAGCTGTGTAGGAACTGTACCTCTTTATTAATAGGAGTATCTCTGGAAAGTTCAAAGGGAGTTAGCAGCAAGGAAAACCAGGCTCACTGTTGGACCCTAAAAGTGGCCAACATTTCTCTTTTCTGTGTTATTCATTTGTATCTACTTACCTTGTTTTAAAATTCAGTATCCATATTACTGGGCCTGAATATAGGTCTATTTGTTAAAATACTTATAACAAGTCACAATGTCAGCAAATAAAGGCTAAATGACACCACACACAGAGATAATGAACAGCACAAGAATGAATAAGAACTTCTCAGTGAGTGTTAGAGACAAGGGCGTGAGAACTAATGGGGAAGACCACATTGCAGGCTAGTGTAGCAAGAACAGCTTTGTAGAGGTGGTGGGCCCTGCTGGCACCTATGGGCATCTGCAGGAAGGAAGGAAATGAGGATGAGGAGAGGAAGAGGATGTGGGGTAGGGAGCCAGGATAGCTTGAGAGAGGAATTGAAACCTCGTGAAAAGAAATGCTAGTTCACTAGTTTTTTTTTTAGTTTTTTTTTTTATTGATTTCAGAGAGGAAGGAAGAGGGAGAGAGAGGTAGAAACATCAATGATGAGAGAGAATCACTGATTGGCTGCCTCCTGCACACCCCGCACTGGGGATTGAGCTGGCAGGAACTGGGAGGAGGGGAGTTATGGGGGGGGGGGAAAAAAGGAACAAATGTAATAATCTGAACAATAAAGATTTAATTAAAAAAAAAAAAAAGATACGCAATGTGGACTGTCAAGAAAAAATCAGGGAAGACTGAAATGAATCAAAAAATTGCTGGGTGGAAAAAAAAACCAAAACATAGCTGGGTGTTTTCAATGGAAAATCTATGTTGTTTACAGCACTCCTTTCTGGGTTATCTGATATGGGGTTAGCTATGGGGTTTTGTTGTCTTTGCTCTATTCATAAATCTGTAAATAATTGATAGCAGTACAAAGAATTCTTGTCTACAGATATGCAAATCAATTCTGCCTACTGGAGGCACAAAAGATTTCCTTCCACCCATAGAAAAAGCCAGTTAGTTTGCATCCATTTGTAAACTTATTGCATGGCCTATTTGTGCCTCTGCACTTTGAACTGATTATAATATCTTACTTCTTCTCTCATTAATTAATTAGTTATACCTGTAAGAGTCATGAATTACCGTGTTGTTGTTTTTTAAATTATCCTATAAGAGAACTTAATTTCTTTCCAGGAAGTTTGGGAGAAACCGGAAACCAGTTAGCAGGAGGAAAAGGGCCATATGTCCCTTTGGATTTCTCCAAACTCTGAGACTCAGTCTAAAAGAGAGGCAGCACAACTTTCTAGCCAGGTTTTTAGACTCAGATCTGAGCCACATACTAGTAAGCCTGAGTGTCATTGAAGGGAGACATGCAGGCCCAAGGATCCCTTTGATCTCCTAGTTCCCTGATTAAACCAGCTGGGAAGAATCATGCCTTTTTCCAGCACTATCAGCAACCTCAGATACGACATTATAGACAAACTAGTGGCCTGGTGCACAAATTCGTGCACATTGAAAGGAAGTTAATTAGAAGAAATATTTTAATATTGCTATTTGCCCTTTCTCTATAATAGAAGTGTCAACCAAATTCATGATCAACAATGACAGATTGAAACACACACATGTAATTGGTGCCAGTGAGAGCTTTAAAAAACCTATAATGAAGGACCCGAGTAAGAAGCAATCATTGTCATAATATGCTCCCTTGGTAACAAAGAAGCTAGGAAACTCAGGAATCAGGTAATGAAGACTCCCAGCCATGTAGAAAACTTTAAAAGAAATTGTGTTTAAGGAGATTACCTATCAAAAAATCTCCCAAAAAAAGTTCCAAATATGAATTTATTTTCACAAACCCTTTTCTGTTCTGATGACTGACTACTGTGCTAGATGTGTCCACACTTAATCTTCATGAATGGTAACAGGAGTTAATTAGCACAGAAGGACGAACAGATGCTTGTGTCATCATAAAATGGGATTTGTGGATATGTGAAAACAGGGTAAACCAGACTCAGTCTATGAATTTAAACTATCTAAATTGCCAAAAAACAGGTTCTATTCCTTATTTTTGAGCTTTTATTGATTTGTCTGTGCTGCCATGAATGCTTACTACTCTGTCAACTAGTCCTTTAATATACTCTTTTTTTTTTAATATATATTTTTATTGACTTTTTACAGAGAGGAAGGGAGAGAGATAGAGAGTTAGAAACATCGATGAGAGAGAACATCGATCAGCCGCCTCCTGCACATCTCCCACCGGGGACGTGCCCGCAACCCAGGTACATGCCCTTGACCGGAATCGAACCCGGAACCCTTCAGTCCGCAGGCCTACGCTCTATCCACTGAGCCAAACCGGTTTCGGCTAATATACTCTTTTTTTAAATATGTTATTTAAAGTATTACATGTCTCCTTTTTCCCCCGATTAATGCACGCCCTCACCCCCAGCCACTCCCATAACACTGGCCTCTCTCTCCTCCCTTCCTTCCAGACCTAGCAACTCTAGTCTCTGAAAGGGCAAGGACTACGCCCTCCACCTTGCCCCAGGGTAAGGGCTATGCCCTCCATCTTACCTTGGTCATGTGCTCAGCAAGGCTTCTTCCCGGGAGCCAAGCCTCTGCTAGCCACACCCAGGACTTCTTTAAACTAACCAATGACAATCAAGGGAAGTCGCCATAGATATGACCACATCCTGTGTAACAAGACACCGACTTGCGCCTGGCCAATCGGCAGGGCCCACAGTCCTTTCTCCTCCCTTTACCCCAACCCCCTATAAAACCTCTCTCCACACAGAGTTTTCTCTCTCGGCCACTTGGCTTGCCGTTGTGTCGGTGAGTGTGGTGGACGGGGAGCTCAAGCTAGCTTGAAATGAAGGACTCTTTGCTTTTGCATCGGACTCGCTGGCTCCCTGGTGGGCCCTTGGGAATCTTGAAATCTGGGCACAACAGTCTCTGTCAGTGAAATTCACTCCTCCCCTTCTTTTTTGTTAATGCTATTGTGTTACTATGTTAAGGCTACGTGAATTACTAAAGGTTTTACAATAAAACAGCTTAGTGGCAGCCTGCTGGGCTGACCAAGTGAGCTAAGGATCTCAAAAACAGTCAGAAGGAGTCACCCGTGGAAAAACGGAAAGGTCTGAGAAAGGACTCTGGAAAAGTGACCAGATGGTATAGGTCCAGAGGTGAAGGGGATTTTGGTCATTGTGACCCAGAGCACAGCTTCCTGAAATGTGTCCTTTGGACTTGGGATGAGATTCCACTTCAGGTCCATACATGCCAGTGACATTCAGAGCCAGAGACGTTTCAGTCATTGCCCGAAGACCAGTGGTTCTCAGACCATACAGGCAAGCAGAGATCTGTTTGTAAGCAGATAGGTGTCCAGGAGATAAGGAGGCTGATAGGAACAACTGGGTGGGGGCAGGGGGCGGTGATGAAGTGGGAAAGGCATTGTGGTTCTACAGGTCTTCAATTCAAGCCAGAAAATCCAGCATTTGTTTGCAAATCAAATCAGCTCAAAGGAGTGTCACCACTGACATACATAATAGCCTGAATTTAACAAAAGGATTTTTAATTTTAAAAAGTCAGTCCTAACTTGTATTACCAATATACTGAACCTTTAATTTTCTAGATCAGCGGTTCTCAACCTGTGGGTCGCGACCTCTTTGGCGGTCAAATGACCCTTTCACAGGGGTCGCCTAAGACCATCCTGCATATCAGATATTTACATTATGATTCATAACAGTAGCAACATTACAGTTATGAAGTAGCAACGAAAATAATTTTATGGTTGGGTCACAACATGAGGAAATGTATTTAAAGGGCCAGAAGGTTGAGAACCACTGTTCTAGATTAACCCTTGAGAAATATCTAGTAGCGCAGCCTTCTCTTCCTTTTTTCAACTCTTGTGGATATTGAGGAAATACACATTGTTGCACCCTTCATCATAACCCTAGAAGGGCTCTGCTCTACTTACCCAAAAGCCCAGATCTCTAAGGCACCAATTATTAAAGATAGTTGTCTACAAGAACTATTTCCTAAGCAGAGGTTGTGCAAAGCAGACAGCTTTAAAACTGTCAAGGGCATTAGCCATGGAGGTAGCTGTCAAAGGCCAGGGTCTCTGGGCTTTCTGTAATGGTGAAAGAGGGCCCATAAAAAAATGAAGTACTGATGCCCAACTAAATTCAAGTCATTACCAAATCTGCTCATTTATTCATTCAGCAAGTTTTACTGCATGCCTGCCCTGTGAAACGCTGTCAGGCACTCTCAGGATCCAAACAGTGGAATTAATTCAGAGACCACCAAAGATGGCTCTAAATCAAGCATGTCAAACTCAAAGGCTAACACGGGCCAAATAAACAAGGTTTAAGTTTATGGGAGCCGAAAAAAACGAAAGCTTCAATTTTCACACAAATATAGGTTTATTTCAATAGAGACATGATGAATACAAAGGGCTGAAATAAATGAGTAATCATTAACATAAAGTAATAGAACATTTTAATGAAAATTAGTATTTTTTCTTGAACATTAACTTACCAGACACTGAATAACTTCATAAATTAATAAGTGTAACGCAAATAAACCTATTTTTCTTGTTCTCCAAAACCGAAATATTTCCTGTTGCACACACCAAACAAGTCAGTCCAAGACTAATGATGTGACAATCGGCTGCTAAAATATTCGTTGCTAGTATTAGTGGAAAGAAATGGTGCGCCTGCGTATAAGTCATGTAAGGGAAATGAATGCAACACGATTATAGTAATCAGTCAGCAAATGTTGTAGTTCATTATTAATAATTATGTATAACAGGATATTGTAAAAATTAAGTTACGAAATTTTTATTAAAACATTTCTTACATACCGTTATATTGGCTAGAATATTCGTTGTGGGCCACATGCAGCCTGCGATCTGTGAGTTTGACATGCTTGCTCTAAATAATGTCTTATGAGGAACAGTTGAAATAATCAGGAAGTTAGCCTAAAATAAGATTATGGGAGAACATGAGAGCTGTCGTGCCTAAATACCTAGCCTTTTTTCTTATGGAAAATACATTAGACTTGTTTTGTACAGGACCACATAAAATATCAACGGGTGAAAACCAGTGGAAGGAAATCATAGCAACGCTAAGAACACACTTGCGAATAGAGCAATCTAAGAACTGTTGGCAGAGGAGCAGAAGCCTAATTAGCAATATTGGTACCCGGGACACGCTATTTTATAGTCACTGCATACCGTACCCCTAAATAAATCTCAGCTGACTACTGCAAATCAAATCACCCGTAATTGTATCACTTCAAGGGAATCACTGATAACAAACCAGCAGGGTTTTTCTGTGCATTCTTTTAACAGTGAAATTGTACTACATACACAATTTTCCATTTTTTAAAAATTATTTTTCTAAGCTATTTTGTAGACTACCAGTATTTACCAAAGCTTTCCCTAGTTGTTGGACATTTACAATTTAATGGCAATAACAGTTCTCAAAGCACACTACCTTGGTTCAATCTCAGACTATGCTATCCTGGGAGAGTTATTCTTTGTGCCCCATTTGTAAAATGGGGTTATACCTGAGTTGCATTAAAGCTATTCAAGTAAAGCAGTTAACAGTGCCTAGCAGAGAGCATGCACTCAAAAAACTTAACCAATATAGGTAAAAGCCTAAAAATCTGTGGAGAAAAATTCTGACTTAGAAACAAATCAAGATTACTGGGTTTCTTTCATGGAAAATAAAGCTTTGTCTAGCACAATCCCGGGGTGGGTGGGGACTCTGACCTTAGTGTTTGAGCTGTTTTACAACTTCGAAAGTTGTACATAAATGATTTTTTTTGGTAGAAAAATAAGCAATAATTTATAGACTGCAGCAAAAACACAGAACAGTGAAACAAGAAAGAGCTTAGAAGCAACAGGAGAGTCAAACCTAGGCTGGCCGCTTTGGCTCACTGGAAAGTCCGAGAAAAAGGCCCTTGGAGATAGGTTCAGGCTTAGCATGAAATGAGCCGCTGCCCACTGCTCCCCTGGTGAGGGGTCCCTTGGAGTTTAGAAAATATATGCCAGTGAGGGAGGGGGAGAGGGAAAAGAATGGCAAGTGTATGCTCCCTGGAGGGTGAGCCCTAAATGATTCTTGTCCAGACACCCAAATTCTGTCTGGTAGATAGTAACTTAATTATCTCCCCTGCCGAAAAAGCCAATTTTAAATGTACAGTGGGGCCTTGACTTACGAGTTTAATTCGTTCTGTGACGGAGCTCGTAACTCAAATTACTCGTATGTCAAATCAAAAAGTGAACGAGTGAGACACGTGATGCTGGGCTGATGTGGCGTTCACTGTGATGTTCGTTGTGCCAACTAGTGGGGTATCTGAAGCTGGCTCGTAACCCGAATTTTAGCTTGCAACTCAAAGCAAAAAATCGGCCGAGAGACAGCTCTTATCTCGAAAAACTCGTTAGTCGGGATACTCGTAAGTCAAGGACCCACTGTACTTGTAAATTCATTTCCACATCCCTGATTCACATATTGTGGTGCTTTGAACTCGCCTTTAAACGAATTGAAACATCTTACTGGTTAATCAATGAGCTAAATAAAATCTTTGACAGGACAAGTCCTTTAGGGTCCCATTCAGCCCTAATTTAATAATTCAAGGGACCCAAGAATAAGACTCTATGTTCCAATGGTTGCTATAATATTTTGCCATCAACACTGAACATTCACTAGGTAACTTAATTCAACTCAACAAATGAGGACCTACTATTAATATACAAGGCATCATGCTATATGTTGTAAATATGGAAACCAGTTCCTGCCTTCCCACTACCACCACATATACACAAAGCCAGGGCATGCTAGGTTTTCCCTTCCACATATTCCCTCAGGTAACACACAATTCTTACAGCATTTACACAGAGCCATTCTAGATCAGTGAGTTCATCCAAAGCTCTCATACCCAAATCAAACACAACTCGGAACATTTACCTCAATCACTAGATATGTAAACCTCTGAATTTTTCAATTTTGTTTTGCCTAGCTGACCAGCTTCTCACCCACCCTACCAGCAAGATCAGCTCCATTCCAATACCAGCTTTACTCCACCTTCAGCCTCTTCTGCGAATATTCTTCCCACCTCCTTACCCACTGAACCCTGGATCTTCCTATTCCTGGGACTCAGTATAAGGAGCGGAGGTCGATTTCCTATGAAGCTCTTAAAACTTTAGCCTCAGTGTTCCTAACTTCCATACGCTCCTTTCAAAGGCCTTAGAAGGTACTTAGCAATGTATTGCCAGGCTCACAATTTTGCAGATTTAACTGCAGTTGGTTAAGATGTTTATTCCCCACTCCAGCTTCCTCTCACTTTCAAATGACATTATAGCAATAAATTGTATCAGAGGCACTCACACTTGATCACTTCCTGATTGGCTTCTAGTATGCCACTTCTTTTGGTCCTTTGGTCTATGTTGCTGAATCCCACCTATTCTCAGAGTAATTCAGGAACAATCCTCTTTTCCATGTATTTACTCCCTAGACCAGCCGTGGGCAAACTACGGCAAAAAGAAAAAAGACCGTACCCTTTTATGTAATGTTTACTTTGAATTTATATTAGTTCACACAAACACTCCATCCATGCTTTTGTTCCGGCCCTCTGGTCCAGTTTAAGAACCCATTGTGGCCCTCGAGTCAAAAAGTCTGCCCACCCCTGCTTTAGGGCTTAGATCTCACCTATTCACAGGATAAGATCCCAGAATACCAGATACTAACTCATTTTGAGGACAACCAAAGTTGCAGCTCCAATCCCAAGCTCCAATAGATTCAAGAATTTATATCAAAGCATACTTGAGAACTCTACATAGATATCTAGTTCAAGTTTTAAACTGATTTTGCCCCAAACTGAACTATTAACCTTCCTTCCCTCAAACCCAATTTTCAGTCCCAACTCAATTGCAATTCTTGCCTTCCAGGTGCTCTGGCACCAAAACCCTTGGAGGCACCATTTTTCGTTTCACCCACATCCATCTTCTCAAGTCACTGTTCTTGACTACCTTAACCACTCCCTTTTATCCAAGACAAGATCACTTGCCTAAACTATTCCAATAGCCTTGTTTCCCTGTTTCCACTCGTATCCCACTAAAATCCATTTTGCCCACAAAATTTAGTGAACCTTAAAAAAAAAAGTTCATAGCACTCTAATCTGTTCACCAAATGGAACTTTATCTCCAATTACCCAACCATGTCCTACAAACTCAACAATTCCGAATTTCCAGCTTCTCACTCTGTTCCAGCCACAGCTTTGCTGTTCCCAGAGCTCCAAAATTCTCCCCCCTCCCCATAGGACCTATACTTACTTCTGCCTAAAAGTTCCTAGCCTACCAGGCATGGGTTCTCAGCAAATGGCTTAAGACTGTAATTCAATTTTATACAACCTTCACCCTCACCCCTCCCACATGCTCAGAAATTACAGTTTTTCTCAGCAATTACACACTTGGCATCTGTAACCATTGCCCCCTTTTGCATACAACTGTTTTGAGAAATTTACAAGCTTTCCTGTATTACCCCAAAAACTAGGACTGCCACCTCTGAGCAAATGCCGGAGCAGATTTTAGTGATAGATTTTTGCAATCACGTGACTGCTCCATTCACACAAAAACACTCATATTTGAAGGTTTTTATTTTATTTTATGTACAAAGAGATAGCATTCTGTCATAAGGTAGATGTCTTGAACGACCCATTCATGGAAGTTCTTAGTCCAACTGAAAAAAAAAAAGCAGACAGAAAATGAATTAATTCAAACACTTTAAGTATCCACTTTACTCACAAAAACTGGCTCATTATATTAGAACTAGAGGCCTGATGCACGAAATATGTGCAAGAGTAAGCCTTCCTTCCCCTGGCTGCTGGCACCAGCTACCCTCTGGCACCCAAGACCGAGTCTTCCCTCGCAGGCCCAGCTTCATCCAGAAGGTCGTCCCATATTACGCTTTTATTATTATTATAGATGATGCCTACTACAAGCTGTTCGTTCCACAAACCTCAACAATTACACTTCGACTGTGAATTTCATAACTGGTATTCTCACTTCTTCCCTAAAGGATAGCTTAAAACTAGAGAAACACTACTATAAGCTAGGGAACAGGCCTGAGTTCATTATCTCATTTGAGTTATTTGAAATTCCACATTAACACCAAGCACATAGTGGTCAAGGGTACAAGTCTAAGCTAAGACACTGTGTCTCTGCCACAAAGACGTCACATTAACAATTTATACTTACCATACTACTTACTATGTGACTAGTTTTCATCTAAAAAAAAAACAACTCCCTGTAACTGATTGGCAGGAGTTAAGCTTCACATATACATTAACTAATATTGGTAGCGCCCAGTTTATTCTTCACAGGCAGAAACTGAGCTGTAAGATGTCATCTGGCTCCAAATCTCAAGCTCGTTGCAGAACAGAATCCTATGCAACATTCCAGGGCAGCAGTCAGCACACACATACACGTGTGTAGGCACAATTAAAGACATCTGCCACCCAACTGCAGTGGTTCTGAAAAGTGCATGTTACCCAGCATGATACACGGCACCTAGACCTGGCAGAGCTGGGCCTCAGCCTCCCATGCAGTGAACCTGGCCGCCGGAACTCCCAGGTGTCGCCGCCGCCCTCTAACTAAAGCCGAGCGCGCCGGCGGCCGGCTGCTCACTGCGGCGACCCGGTCGCACACGCGCCGCGCAGACACAGGACGGCGCCGGCGGGCGCGTACCTTAATGAAGCCGATGTCCTTCGCGTACTGACGGAAACACTGGCGGCACATGTTGAGGCCGTACTTCCGGATCAGACCGTGGCGGTTTGAGCAGACGCGGCTGTAGGAAGAGAGATGGCATTACGGCAGGTCGCAGAAAAGAAAGGGGCCCGCGCTCGGGAGGCCCCCATCCGGCCCGCCGCCGTCCCCGAGGCCTGAAATGGCGGCAGCCCCGCTCCGATCGGTCTCCCCGCACGCGCCGCCTGCGAGTTCTACACTCGGCTTCAAGCAACGCCCCAGAACAAACCTTCTCTAAAACCACATTCTCTTTCTTACCAAGAGCGAGAACCTTGGCCGAATTTCCTCGGATGGCTCCAGTACAGTTGCTGGTGACCCATCTTGCTCACTCTGTAGCAACGAGGCAAAAGGAAAGAGCCAGCCGACGCATGCGTTCTTGATATTTTGGGGACTGTCTCCCAGAATGCAGTGCTGACAAACCACGCATGCGCGATGTCTACGCCCTCACAGCGGTGACGTCACCCGCGCTCAGCCTCTAAGGCCGTTTCGTGCCGCCTGCCAGCGCCGGGCGCGGTGGCGCGCGCCTGTAGTCCCAGCTACTCGGGAGGCTGAGGCTGGAGGATCGCTTGAGTCCAGGAGTTCTGGGCTGTAGTGCGCTATGCCGATCGGGTGTCCGCACTAAGTTCGGCATCAATATGGTGACCTCCCGGGAGCGGGGGGCCACCAGGTTGCCTAAGGAGGGGTGAACCGGCCCAGGTCGGAGACGGAGCAGGTCAAAGCTCCCGTGCTGATCAGTAGTGGGATCGCGCCTGTGAATAGCCACTGCACTCCAGCCTGGGCAACATAGCGAGACCCCGTCTCTTTTGAACATTTTAAGAAATGTAGTAGTGATAACTCCATTGCCTTTTCATTACCTGAACTCTTTTTAATTTTTTGCTCTTAATTAAAATTTTAAAATTTTACACGTGGAAAAAGAACTTTGCCTCAACTCAGCACTGACTCCTACTGGGATAAATTATAAACTTCAAGTCAGCTGTAACGATTAGAAGTCAACACTAGGAGTACCTATTTTGTTAAACAGAGTATGTTTTCCGTTTTTGTAATTGGCATACTCCTCCTAGAAATATACCCACACCATTCCAGAAAAATGATGCCAGACTTACTGTTTGATATTTACATGGACTTGATTGAGTTTAACCCGATAAACAAGTAAACGTGAAATGTACATGGCTTTGGCCAGATGATTTCGTGACAAAAAAACTAGTGAAAAATAAATGCCATCTGATAATCTGCTGAAAAATGTCTATAGCCACACGATCATTTATAATGTCTCCAGATAAACTTAAAACTGTATATAGAGGCTCTGGAGTCATAAAGCATTAACTTAGCCTATAAACTGTACCACAGGGTATAATAAATAGCCCAGGAAACTTTTACACATGAACTCATATTAGAACTGAAATACATTTAAAGGTTGTATTTCTTCAGGATTCTGGTGGGATGCCCCTCCCAATCATTAAATTCATTACATAATGAAGGAAGGGAGCAAATCAGAGATTTAAAAGCCAAATAGGACTTGATTCCTGCCCTTAAAGCTTGCAGGTGTAATGGAAACAGGATTGTCTCAAAGCCCTTCCTTCCATTTTCAACCTTTGTGAGTCAATGACTTGTATATCGCTAAGTAAGCAGAACATTCTATATTCAACAGTGGATGTGCTCCTGGAGTACAAGAGGAGCCAAGAAGAGAGAAATTAATTCTAGCTTGATGCATTTAAGGGTCCTCTGACATAAATTTTGAAGAGTGAGGTCTCTACAGACAGCATTTGATGAAGGGAATGCCTCGTGAAAGGAAGTTTGAGCCAAAGAATGGAGTTGGAAAAGACTTGGAGAAAGTGAACAACTTTTGTGTAACTAAAGTGGATGATAAACAGAAAAAGCCTAGTGGTAGATAAGATTGAAAAGGTATTTTATTTTAAAGTCTGATGGTGGAGGGTTAAGTGTCAAGCTTCTATAGTTTTCCTGGAATTTCTATCAGTCATTGATGTTTAGTTAACAGAATCAATGTGCCTCTCAAAAGCTAATCCATCATTTGCCCACCTATACTGTATACTCCTCTCAGGCTTTACCTAGTTGGCTTCAATAAAAGATAACAACGGTTCTGAGATCAATTCCATAAATATTTTCAACACTCATATATAATCATTTGGGCCTAGAGATGTGAACTCATTTAAAAAAAGGGGGGGGGGGAGGAATAAGAACCAATTAATTACACTTGAATAATCTGTTAAACTATCTTAATATTCAAGTAGTTTTTAATGTTTTCTCTGGTCTTGAAAGGTGTTCTTGATGGAGATATTACTAAACTGCAGTTGAGAAGTTGTACTTCCTCTCACTTTTAAGATAATATAACACCATCACAACCAATGGAATTACAAATTTATTTTTTCAGTAAGGAAGCTGAGAGTACAGCTTTAAACCTTTTTTCTTTCTTTTAAGCAAAGCAACAAGCATGGTTGCTTTTTGAATTCTCAAGAGTACAGCTTTAAAAGTCCATTTCAACCAAATGTCTATAAAGAATTTATAGCTCCTAGTACTCTTTTGAATTAGGCTTTTAAATACTTTTTTATACACATTTTTTTCCTAATACAATACTTAATGGGCTTGGTTCTGTTTTTTTTAATACAATGAAATGCAAAGTAAAAGAAAAAAATGCGCCCTAATCTTCTTGCCCAGATAATCCTTAATATTTTCTTTAAAAAAAAAAAACCTCATAAGATTGAAACAACAGTAAAGAGTATAGACATTATTTTTTCATGCAAGCGAATTGGACTGATCTGCATGTTAAGACACTATTATTCAAGATAACTCATGTTTCCACCCTCAAATTACTTTTGCCATCATTTGGTATTATATAAGCAAAATTTCATAGTTTAAAGGTCTGCATCTCTCTTGAATTATCTTCAATTTCAGAAGTTTTAGGGATAGACTCATACTTTTTCTCTAAACTTTTAAAAGTAAATTTTACTATAAAAAAAGGTCTAATATATATTTTTTGCATGTTTGGCTATTACAATAATATGAACACACTTCAGCTTCATCAACCAGTTCTTTCCAGCTGGCGAAAATTAATAAAAGCCCAACGTTTAATAGTCTGTATAGCCATACATTTAACCAAATATTGATATTTTAATGAACTTTATGCTCTAAACTAAAACATGCATACATACATACAAAAATATATTTTTAAAGGTAAATCTCACCTGGCCGGCATGGCTCAGTGGTTGAGTGATGATGACCATGAACCAGGAGGTCACGGTTCAATTCCAAGTCTGGGCACATGCCCAGGTTGCAGGCTCAATCCCTGGTGTGGGGCATGCCAGGTGGCAGCCAATCAACAATTCTCTCTTATCATTGATGTTTCTATCTCTCTCCTCCCTTCCTCTCTGGAATAAATAAAAATATTTTTTTAATTAAAAATAAATAAATAAATGAAAGTACGTCTCCAACACAGACCTCTATTTTCTTCAGTCTTTTTGTCTAGAACAGGGGTGGGCAAACTTTTTGACTCGAGGGCCACAATGGGTTCTTAAACTGGACCAGAGGGCCGGAACAAAAGCATGGATGGAGTGTTTGTGTGAACTAATATAAATTCAAAGTAAACATCATTACATAAAAGGGTACGGCCTCTTTTTTTTTTTAGTTTTATTCATTTCAAACGGGCCGGATCCGGCCCGCGGGCCGTAGTTTGCCCACGGCTGGTCTAGAACAACATGTTATCAGTTTTAAGAGGGAATCCCTAAAAAAATCGATCTTTCTATGTACATTAACACACAAATATGTACATATAAGGACATATCTATAATAATAAAAGGGTAATATGCTAATTAAACCAGAAGTCATTCTGGAAGGCAGCTATGCTCACCACTATACCACCAACGCCTTCCAGAAGTCATTCTGGACATCCTTCTTGACAAAGCCGGGGCCAGAGGGAAGCCAGCCCGGGTCCCAGGTACCTGCCGGCAGCCTGAGGAGGGAAGCCTGGGTCCTGAGTGCCAGAGGGAAGCCGGTGCTGGCTACCAGGGGAAGGAAGGCCTACTCTTGCACGAACTTTTGTGCATCAGGCTTCTAGTATATTCATAAATGTGTCCACATACATATGCTTGTATTTATAACTATATACATTTTTACATCTCTTTTTATTTACAGAAACAGAAGCATACCCTATCCAATGTTTTCACAAATCTACACTAATAAAAGACAAAGATGCTAATTAATCGTACCTTCGCTACACCCTAAGCCATGCCCACCAGCCAATCAGAGCGACTATATGCAAATTAAACCAACCAAGATGGCGGCTGGCAGCCACAGAGCTGGAGCAAGCAAGAGCCTTGATTGCCCGGGCGATGGAGGAAGCCAAGCTTCTCCCTGCCCTGAGCCTTCTCTGGCCTCTGCTCATGGCAACAAAGTTTCAATTATAGAAGATAAATAAATCCCAGATACCTGCTTCCAACCAGCCTCCACTAGGAGCTTGGGTGGCTGGAGGCTGTGGCCAGCCTGCAAACAGCCATCAGCCCCTCACCCAGGCTGGCCAGGCACCTCAGGGGGGACCCCCACCCTGAAGGGGTGGTGGCCAGCCTGCAAACAGCCATCAGCCCCTCACCCAGGCTGGCCAGGCACTCCTATATAATAAAAGGGTAATATGCAAATTGACCCTACCAGCAGAACGACTGGGAATGACTGGTCACTATGACACACACTGAACACCAGGGGGCAGATGCTCAATGCAGGAGCTGCCCTGGTGGTCAGTGTGCTCCCACAGGAGGAGCTCTGCTCAGCCACAAGCCAGGTTGACAGCCACCAGTACAGAGGTGGTGGTGGGAGCCTCTCCTGCCTCCTCAGCAGTGCTAAGAATGTCCGACTACAGCTTAGGCCTGCTCCCCGCTGGCAAGTAGACATCCCCCGAGGGCTCCCAGGCTGCCAGAGGGATCTCTGACTTCCAGCTTAGGCCCAATCCCCCAGGGAGCGGGCCTAAGCCAGCAGGTGGTCATCCCCCGAGGGGTCCCAGACTGCAAGAGGACACAGGCCAGGCTGAAGGACACCCCCCTCCCCGAGTGCACAAATTTTTGTGCACTGGGCCTCTAGTAAATAGATAATAAAGCATCTTAAAAGAGTACAAAAGCTATAGAGAAACATATAGCAAAAAAGGAATAAAGATGAATTAAAATATCCTTGGGTAAACATTTTTTGCATATACAGTATGCATTGATATATAGTATATCAATATAATAATGTATATCTATAAAATAATTCTGGAAATGGGACTGCTAGGTCTAAGGATATTTTTTACATTTTTTAGATATTACCAATTTGCCCTCTACAGAAATTGTAACAACTCAAATTCATACCATAGAAAAGTATATTTTCCCATAATCCCCAAACAGCAAACATTTAAAAAAATTCTTTATTGTTGAAAGTATTACATATGTCTCCTTTTACCCCCATTGACCTCTCCCTGGCCACTCCCACCTCACAGCACATGCCCTCACCCCCTTATTGTCTGTGTCCATTGGTTATGCTTATATGCATGCATACAAGTCCTTTGGTGGATCTCTTACCCTCATCCCTACCATCCCCTGCCTTCCCTCTGAAGTTGGACGGTCTGTTTGGTGCTTCTATGTCTCTGGATCTATTTCTGTTCATCAGTTTATGTTGTTCAATATAGTCCACAAATGAGTGAGATTATGTGATATTTTTCTTTCTCCAACTGGCTTATTTTGCTTAACATAATGCTTTTCAGGTCCATCCATGCTGTTGCAAATGATAAGAGTTCCTTCTTTTTTACAGCAGTGTAGTATTCCATTGTGTAGATGTACCACTGTTTTTTAAAATATATTTTATTGATTTTTTACAGAGAGGAAGGGAGAGGGATAGAGAGTCAAAAACATCGATGAGAGAGAAACATCAATCAGCTGCCTCCTGCACACTCCCTACTGGGTGTGTCTGCAACCAAGGTACATGCCCCCCACTGGAACTGAACCGAACCTGGGACCCTTGAATCCGCAGGCCGACGCTCTGTCCACTGAGCCAAACAGGTTAGGGCTGTACCACTGTTTTTTAATCCACTCTCTGCTGATGGGCACTTAGGCTGTTTCCAAATTTTAGCTATTGTAAATTGTGCTGCTATGAACATAGCGGTGCATATATCCTTTCTGATTGGTGTTTCTGTTTTCTTGGGATATATTCCTAGAAGTGGGATTACTGGGTCAAATGCCAGTTCCATTTTTAATTTTTTGAGGAAACTCCATACTGTTTTCCACAGTTGTTGCACCAGTCTGCATTCCCTCCAGCAGTGCACAAGGGTTTTTTTTCCTCCACATCCTCGCTAGCACTTGTCGTTTGTTGGTTTGTTGGTGATAGCCATTCTGACAGATGTGAGATGGTACCTCATTGTCATTTTGATTTGCATCTCTTAGATGATTAATGATTTTGAGCATGTTTTCATATGTCTCTTGGCCTTCTGTATCACTTTTGAAAAAGTGTCTATTTAGGTCTTTTACCCATTTTTTGATTGGATTGTTTATCTTCCTTTTCGTTAAGTTATATGAGTTCCCTGTAAATTTTGGAGATTAAACCCTTATCGGAGATAACATTGGCAAATACGTTCTCCCATGCAGTGGGCTCTCTTGCTGTTTTGTTAATGGTTGCTTTTGCTGGGCAGAAGCTTTTCATTTTGATGTAGTCCCATCATATGTTTATTTTCTCCTTTGTTTCCATTGTCCTAGGATCATGGTCGGCAAACTGCAGCTCGCGAGCCACATGCAGCTCTTTGGCCCCTTGAGTGTGGCTCTTCCACAAAATACCACGTGCGGACGCACATACAGTGCGATTGAAACTTCGTGGCCCATGTGCAGAAGTAGGTTTTCAGCCTGGGTGAGTCTATTTTGAAGAAGTACTGTTGATATTTGCCTCTGTTGACTAATGAGTTTGCCGACCACTGTAATAGATGTATCAGTAAAGATATTGCTACCACATATGTCTGATATATTGCTGCCTATGGATTCTTCTAAGATTTTTATGGTTTCTTGTTACATTTAAGTCTTCTATCCATTTTGAGTTTATTTTTGGGTATGGTGTAAGTGTGTGGTCTAGTTTCATTATTTTGCATCTATCTGTCCAATTTGCCCAGCACGATTTATTGAAGAGACTGTCTTGACTCCATTGTTTGCTCTTGTCTCCTTTGTCAAATATTAATTGAGCATAATGGCTTGGGTCGATTTCTGTGTTCTCTGTTCTGTTCCATTGGTCTATCTGTCTGTTCTTGTGCCAGTACCAGGCAGTTTTGAGAGCAGTGCCTTTGTAATATAGCCTGATGTCTGGTATTGTGATCCCTCCAACTTTATTCTTCATTTTCAGGATTGCTGTGGCTATTCCTTTCCCCATTTTTTTTTTATATTTTATTGATTTTTTACAGAGAGGAAGGGAGAGAGATAGAGAGTTAGAAACATCGACGAGAGAGAAACATTGATCAGCTGCCTCCTGCACATCTCCTACTGGGGATGTGCCCGCAACCAAGGTACATGCCCTCGACCGGAACCGAACCCGGGACCCTTCAGTCCGCAGGCCGACGCTCTATCCACTGAGCCAAACCGGTTTCGGCCCTTTCCCCATTTTTTGATTGGATTGTTTATCTTCCTTTTGTTAAGTTGTATGAGTTCTCTGTAAATTTTGGAGGTTAAACCCTTATCGGATGTAACTTTGGTAAATATGTTCTCCCTTGCAGTGGGCTCTCTTATCGTTAACAGCATACTTTTTTACATTTGTCCTTTTGAATTTTGAATTCTGATGAAATACATCATGTTTTCTTATTGTCGATATAAGAAACATCCAAACTTATAGAGAATTTTTATGAGTTTATTTGAGCCAAACTGACAATTGCAGGGAAGCAAACCCTTAATTCATTGAGAAAATGCTTTGGAGAATGGCAGTTTTGCAGCTTATTTTATATAATTAGAATCAAATGGGGAGACATAAGGAGGGTTACATGAAATCCACTTGTGGTAAATTAAGGGGGCAGGAGAAAGCAAAGTGGGGAAATCTCTGGAATTGGAGAAAAACTAAAAAGACCCATATTTCTTTTACATTGGTGGGCACAGGATGGTTAACATTAGCACTTACAGCACATGGAGATGGTATTCAGGCAACAAGATAACGATGAAGGGTTCTGTGGACTCCTTAAGATAAAGATTGACTTTGTCAAGGAAGCTACAGGCCTAGGACCTGACTATCTGCCATGACTCACTTTTAGTTAGGAATGTTTATGTTCAGACCATCCTATGTGGTTACTTCCTGTGTGTGTATGTGAGTGTGTGTGTGAGTGTGTGTGTGTGTGTGTGTGTGTGTGTTTTCTTTTTCCTCTTTTTTTTTTTCAAACCCTTGTGTCAAGGGCTGACTTTCAATAGATCGCAGCAAGGGAGCTTCTCTGCTATGTACGAAACCCCAACCTGGAAGCAGATTGTCTACGAATAGTTTAGCACCAGGTTTCCCACAACCGTGCACTGTGTGAAGGGCGAAGGGCAAGGGGGCAGCCCCATTTCCGGGCGCACCCCATTTCCCAGGTCTATGTGGTTACTTTCAGTCACTAAGTTGTAGCACCCACCATGCTGGCCGCTGCTGAGCTTGTCAGGTTTACTAGTACTATGTGGACCCTTTTTTGTTGTTGTTTGTTTTTTGTTGTTGTGTTTATTTCAGAGAGGAAGGGAGAGGGAGAGAGAGAGAGAGAGAGAGAGAGAGAGAGAGAGAGAGAGAGAGAGAGAGAGAGAGAAACATCAATGATGAGAGAGAATCATTGATCAGCTGCCTTCTGCAGGCCTCACACTGGGGATTGAGCCCATAACCTGGACATGTGCCCTGACCGGGAATTGAACCATGACCTCCTGGTTCATAGGTCGACACTCAACCACTGGGTCATACCAGCTGGGCTGTGGACCCTTTTTGGTCTACATTGAATTTATAATCCAGCCATGTATCTTTATCTGGGAATTTCTCCTTAAGTCTACAGCCCACTTTGTTAATGTATTGCTGACTTTAGTTTATATACTTTTAAGCTTACAAGCAAGAAAATGAGCCCTTTGACCTTCATATTGACTACACTCTTATTTTATTCATCATGTTAGATAGGACAAGGGTCTCAAGGTCTGGGCTGTTTTTACTAAATGCTTTTCCTGCTACATGTTAAAATGGAGCACAGTGTTTTGCAGATAAAGCTGTAAAAAGAATGAGCTTGATAGGAACTCAATGTGACAAGTGGGGCCAACGTCAAAGAAGCCAATGTCTGAGCCTCCCTTCCCGGAGACACAGCTTTGGGTGTGAATCCCTTGTCTCCTGCACTCGCTACAAGTAAATGAAACTACCCAAGGACAGCCACATCTAGTTCCTCAACCGAACACCCCCGGGGGGACCCCTTCAATTTGGTAGCAAAGGCCATCCCAGATTCTTATTTCTTTGTTTCTGGTATATTCTTCCATGTAAAACATTTACAGTTTATATATTTAAAATTATCAACTTATTATATCTTTTAGATTTTGTGTCAAAATTCTTTAAAATTTCTGTATCTTATAGCACTTTTACATTTTTTAAATTTTAAACTAGAGGCTTGATGCACTAAATTTGAGGCCCCACAGCCCCCACCTCCCGCACCCACCTTGGCCTCGTGCTGCCCACGTCCTCTGCCGCACGCCCCAGTTCCGTGGAGCCCCCCGATCCATTGCCCCACATAGTGTGGCCTGGGCCTCCCTCTTTGGAGCGATCAGAGCCCCCCTTCAATTGGCCCCTGGCTGGTGGCCGGGGCCTCCTTCTGGGGGGCAATCATGGGGCGATGGCGGCCGTCCCCTTCCCTCCCCCACCAATCGCATAGCCCCTGCCTTGGCTGGCCTGGGCCAGTGCATGTGTCATAGTGTGGTCATTCAGAATGTTGTCCAGACAGTCATTCTGCTGTTCGGTCGTTCAATCAATTTGCATATTATGTTTTTATTATGATAGATTTTCTTTTTTAAAATATATTTTATTGATTTTTTACAGAGAGGAAGGGAGAGGGATAGAGAGTTAGAAACATCGATGAGAGAGAAACATCGATCAGCTGCCTCTTGCACACCCCCTACTGGGGATGTGCCCACAACCAAGGTACATGCCCTTGACCAGAATCGAACCTCGGACCCTTGAGTCTGCAGGCTGACGCTCTATCCACTGAGCTAAACTGGTCAGGGCGATAGATTTTCTTTTAATTGATTTGAGAGAAACACCAGTATGTTGTTCCACTTACTTATTCATGGATTGGTTGCTTCTTATATGTGCCCTGACCCGAGATTGAATCCACAACCTTAGTGCATTGGGAAGATGCTCTAACCAACTGAGATGCTCAGACAGGGATTTAAGTCTCTTTTTAAATTATTATTATTGCTGAAAGCATTACAGATGTCCCCCTTTTTTCCACCATTGATCCCCTCCACCCTGCTCCCACCCCCTCCCCAGACCTTCACTGTAATATTGTCTGTGTCCTTGGGTTATGCATAAAGCCTATCTAATAAAGAAGAAATATGCTAATTGACCCTCACACCATCACAAAGATGGCAGCACCCACAGCTAATATGGAAGGAATATGTTAATTGACTGTCCTGCCCCCAAAGATGGCAGCGCCCACAGCCAATAAGGAGAGAATATGCTAATTGACTGCTCCGCCCTCAAAGATGGCGGCACCCACAGCCAATAAGGAGGGAATATGCTAATTAACTGCCATGCCCTCAAAGATAGCGGTGCCCACAGCCACATGATGGCGGTGCCTAGTCTCCTCAGCCTCACTGGGGCAGCAGCCACTCTGAGCGTCTGCCTCCAGAGTCCCCCAGTCCCCTCAGCTCCCCAGCGCCCAGGACCAGCCCGAGGCACAGGTAACCAGGGTTGGCTGAGGCTTGCCGGCAGTGGCAGCAACAGAGGTGTGATGGGGCGTCGCCATCCCCTGATCGCCAGGTTGCCTCCCGCCCCTGAGGGCTCCTGGACTGTGGGAGGGGGCAGGCTAGGCTCAGGGACCCTCCCTCCAGTGCATGAATTTTCATGCACCAGCATCTAGTGCATACATAAGTTATTTGGTTAATCTCTCCCAACCCACCCCAGCCTTCCCTCTAAGATTCATCAGTCTGTTCCATGCTTCTATGTCTCTGCATCTATTTTGTTCATCAGTTTATTTTGTTCATTAAATTCCACATATAAGTGAGATCAGGTGATACTTGTCTTTCTTTAACTGGCTTTTTTTGTTTTTATAATCTTCACCCAATAGTTTTTCATTCATTCTTTCAGGGAGGGGAGGGAAGAGGAGGAGAGGGGGGGGAAACAAACATCAGTGTGTAAGAGATACTTCAATGGGTTGCCTTTCCCACATGCCCAGAGCAGGGTCAGGGATTGAGCTTGCAACCAAGGTATGTATCCTTGACTGGGAATTGAACCGTTGACCCTTTGGTCCATGGGCCAACACTCTAACCAGTAAGCCAAACCTGCCAGGGCTCACTGGCTTATTTCACTTAGCATAATACTCTCCAGGTCCCTCCATTCTGTTTCAAAGGGTAAGAAATCCTTGTTTTTACTGCTGCATAGTATTTCATGGTATAAATCACCACAGCTTTTTTCCCACTCATCTACTGATGGGCAGTTGGGCTGTTTCCAGCCTGGGTTCCGGGACTCAACCTTCTCAGGGGAAAGACCCTCCCGTAGCCGAGAGTTCCCTCCTTACACTCATCCTGCTGCTCATGGGAGCTAGGTCAGCCACTCTTGAGACCTCACCCTTCCTACCAGTCTCCAGGTGTTTTTGTCTTTCCTTGATATGTCTCTTCATCTGGACCTCAGTTGATAATTTTGGGTGAATGTTCCCCAATTTAGTTGTATTTCCAGTCTGGCCCCAGCCATGCTGCCACAGCCACCTCAAGTTACACTCAGGGCTTTAAATCTTGAATCCATCTAAAATTTATTTCACTGTCCCTGGGAGTAAGGGAGAAATCCAGCTTTTCTCCCTTCCAAATTACTAGCTACTTACTCCAACACAAGCAATATTAACTGAATATGCACTAATCTGTAAGCTTGCTCTATTCTATCACAGAGCAGGTGATGGGTCTGAGCTCCTCTGCCAGCGAAGGGACTTCTTGGATGCCGGGGACTGGAAGAAGACATGAGCAGCCGCAGGTAGATGGGACATGCTTTACTGCAAATAAAGCAGCCAGCTCCTGGTTGGTTAGTAGCAGCTTTTATACTAACTCAAACAGGAGAGGCTTCCTGCAATTAGTGACATCTGTGTTACATTAACATAAGTGGGTTATATAAGGGTGCGCCTGCGCAGTATGTATAGTCATTGCCTTTGCACATGCACGTGACAAATGGGCCTTTAACATAGTGATACTGCTGTGTTATTGCCTTCATGCAGGCATGTGGCAAATGGGCCTTTAACATCAGGCGTACTCTGGTCAGGGCCCCCACAGCAGGTTCTCACAAATATTTGTTAAATGAATAAGTGAATAGCATTTTTACTCATTCCTTCTACAAGTAACCATTGAGTACCTACTGTAAGGACAGAAAAAAAGGCCTCTCTTTCTTTGCTGTGGCCTTCCACGATTTGTGAGAAGCACCTGGTAATTAAACCCTGAGGTTGTCGGCTCCTCTGTTCAAACAACTGGACATGATAAGGTACTTTCAAGGTTGTACTCTCTCTCTCTTTTTTTTTTTAATTAAATCTCTTTTTTAAAAAAATATATTTTATTGATTTTTTACAGAGAGGAAAGGAGAGAGATAGAGAGTTAGAAACATCGATCAGCTGCCTCCTGCACATCTCCTACTGGGGATGTGCCTGCAACCAAGGTACATGCCCTTGACAGAAATCGAACCTGGGACCCTTCAGTCCACAGGCTGACGCTCTATCCACTGAGCCAAACCGGTTTCGGCAAAGGTTGTACTCTTGCATCCCCCTCCTCCCTGCTATTTTCTTAGCTCAGGGATAATTCTCACCCAGGAGTCTCTAGTTCAGTGGTTCTCAACCTTGGCTGCACAGTAGAATCACCTGAGAATATTTTTAAAATCCTGATTTCTGGGCCTCATCCTCCGGAAATTCTGCTTCTTTGTTATGGGGTGAGGCCACAACATTAGTAACAAAGAAACAGAATTTCCAGAGGACGAGGCCCAGAAATCAGGATTTTAAAAAAGATCCCCAGGTGATTCTAATGTGCAGCCAAGGTTGAGAACCACTGCTCTCGTTAGTAGAAAGTTCCCTTCCTCCCTCCCCTTCAAACAAGCTTCTTTTGAACTCTTCATAACTTTTGCTCTAAGCATGTTTTACAGGCTTGGGAAAAATACTGAAAAGACACCTCCTTAGGACATCTGCTGGACTGAATCCTGGAATGCAAACAAACTAATTTCTCACGACAACCTCCCTGGTATCTGCTCAACATCAACACAGCCCCCCTCCCTTCCTTATCACTTAGCAACAGCAACTGTTTAAAAGTATAATCCTCTCTATCTTTCCCGTCCTGTATTGACTAACAATACACCGGCCCTTTCCTCTCTTGGAAAGTAAAATAAAGTTCCTCCCTGCATCTGTCTCTTCTCTCAGTTGTGAATTCTTTCACAGCCTGTGTCACCAGCCAAACCCTAATGAGAGGGTTAACTTGAAATGCAGGCAGATAAGGTAGGGGCCCAGTGGAAAACAAAGGCAGGTGGAACATAGGCAAGGGCAGACATGGCAGTTTGAGCAGCCTAATCACAGAAACAAACCAAGCAGAAATAACAAAATGTTTCTGGACTTAAAGCAGGAGGCATGGGAAAACAAGAGAGGGCCTGCAGCAACAAGGTGTACAAAGAATGCATAGAAACAGAGAAAGTTCAGCATAGGAACAGAGAAAGAACACATAGAAACAGGGAAAGTTCAGGTCCTTTGCTGGGCAAGAACAATTGAGGTGATGACACGGATAGATATAGAAACAGGCTTGTAGCAAATATATACCCCTGGACTATAAGGCTTCAGGGGGGCAGCCCATTATTGGGTTCCCCTCTCCTTTCAGGGAGTCTGAATCTGCTCGCACTAAATTTTCCACACTTTTGCTTACATCTTCTGGTCCGTGGAGACATTCTTCAGCGTCGCGAGACACAACCCCAGGGGGGAAAGAAACCTGGCTCACTGTTCAGGTTATCACTAATACCTACTAAATGTGAACACTACCGTAGGCCTTGAATATAACAGCAATGACTCAATACCTGTCCCCGGGAAGCCTGTAGCCCAGGGGTGGGCAAACTTTTTGACTCGAGGGCCACAATGGGTTCTTAAACTGGACCGGAGGGCCGGAACAAAAGCATGGATGGAGTGTCTGTGTGAACTAATATAAATTCAAAGTAAACATCATTACATAAAAGGGTACGGTCTTTTTTTTTTAGTTTTATTAATTCCAAACGGGCCGGATCCGGCCCACGGGCCGTGGTTTGCCCACGGCTGCTGTAGCCTAATGGTGAAGACAGGCATTAAATAAGTAATCATATAGCAATATTTTGGACAAGCTAATGTAAGATTTTTATTACAAAAAGTGCTAGATGAAATATCATGTTTTGAAGTACAGAGTTGAGTTGGTTTTGGCTCAGTGGATAGAGTGTCAGCCAAGGGTCCTCGGTTCGATTCCACTCAAGGCATATGCTGGGTTGCAGGCTCCATCCCCAGTAGGGGGCATGCAGGAGACAGCCGATCAATGATTCTCTCTTATCATTGACTAGAGGCCCGGTGCACAAAATTCGTGCGGGGGGGGGGGGGTTGTCCCTCATCCCAGCCTGCACCCTCTCCAATCTGGGACCCCTCGGGGAATGTCCAACTGCTGGTTTAGGCCCAATGTGGAATCGGGCCTAAACCGGCAGTCGGACATCCCTCTCACAATCCGGGAATGCTGGCTCCCAACCGTTCGCCTGCCTGCCAGCCTGATCACTCCCTAACCACTCCACTGCCAGCCTGTCAATGCCTAACTGCTCTCCTGCCGGCCCGATTGCCCCCAACCATCCTCCCCTGCCATCAAGGTTGCCCCCAATTGCCTGCCCCTAGAGGCCTGGTCCCCTCCAACTGCCCTCCTGTGCAGGCCTGGTCCCCCCACAACTGCCCTCCTGTGCAGGCCTGGTTGCCCCCAATTTCCCTCCCCTGCAGGCCTGGTCACCCTCAACTGTCCTCCCCTGCAGGCCTGATCACCCACAACTACCCTCTCCTGCTGGCCATCTTGTGGCGGCCATCTTTGGCCACAAGGGAGTGGCCATTTGTGTGATGGTATGAGGGTCAATTTGCATATCGCCTCTTTATTATATAGGCTGTTTCTATCTCTTTCTCCCTCTCCCTTCCTCTCTGAAGTCAATAAAAAACATAAAATAAAAAAAAAGTACAGAGTTGAGCTCCAAGGAATCCTAAAGAGCAGATACTAAGCAGGAATTGAAGAACTGCAGAGGCTGCTCTGGGGCAATTTGTCCAGCTACATAACAGAACCTGGGTTCCAAAGGAATAAGAGACCAGCCTTTGGGCATTTGTGTTTAAATTACAAAGAACGTAACTCCATGAATGTTTTTGGGAAGGATTAAGTATAGTATGTAAGATGAGTTCTAGCACTATTTGTTCTAACACTATCTATGAGGTCACAGGCAAGTCCCTTTACTCTGTTCAGTCTCTAGTCCCCTGGTATAAATTGAGAGAATTGAATTAGAACATCTATTTGTAAACTATGTTTTGACTCAAAAAGTTTAGCATTCTGTCTTAGGACCTGCAACCCCAGCAGGTCCAGGGGTTCCCCAAGGTGTGAACAGAGTCAGCAAAGAGGGAAAGACTCGGAGGCAGCGTTCAGTTGATCAGCATGGTTGGGTTCTCTTGCCTGGTTCTATTGCCAGGTTCTGTCCAGGATCTTTTGCCATGTTCAGTCTCTAGGTTCTGTCTCTAGGTTCTGTGTAGGTTCTGTGTCTAGGTTCTGTGTCCTGTTGTCTTGTTACATCTGTATTTATACCAGTTGATTCCAATCCTATCAATCTCTATTCCAAAGGTTAGGGCGTTTCTTATCTCCATTCCAGGGAGTAAAGATTATGTAGCTTAAGCATGATTGTTCGTAGTTAAAGTGATTAATTACCCGCCTGGCACTTAGTTAAGGGGTTTTATTCCTTCCCTAACTTCAGGGGAAAATCCCTACCTGGGGAAACAACCTTTCTCAGAGAGAGGTGACCTTGGTTAAAACACATAGTGCCAAGAAGGTGAGCAAACATATTAAGAACCATATGCCATATATGCCAGGTCCCTTGAAACAGCAAGGATGGACCAGCTCCCAGCAAGGACCTCTTTTTTAAAAAAAATATATATATATATATATTTTTATTGATTTCAGAAAGGAAGGGAGAGGTAGAGAGAGATGGAAACATTAATGATGAGAGAGAATCATTGATGGGCTGCCTCTTGCATGCTCCCTACTAGGGATCGAGCCCCCAACCCATCTGTGTCCTTGGCCAGAATCAAACCCGTTACCCTTTAGCCCACAGGCCGACGTTCTATCCACTGAGCCAAACCAGCTAGCGCTAGGAGACCTCTTTAGAAAAGTATTCTGGCAGCAGTGCAGATTGTGGGTTGTTGCTTTAGCTACCTGATAACTGCCTCTGGGTTTGCTCCACCTACAAAGTAATCTCTTTACTGACCACAGTAACTTTTCCTAAATAGGTGTGAAGTTTATTCCTTGCTTGAAATTTTGCTTCAATGGTTTTCTAAGGCCTAGATTTAGCAAACAAATTGTTCTCATCATCTGACTACTTTATACTAATGTCCTCATCTAACATTTACACATTACTAGAGGCCTGGTGCACGAATTCGTGCATGGGTGTGGTGCCTCTGCCTGGCTGCGATCAGGCCAATTGGGCGATCAGATCTGTCTGGCCAGGGGGAGGGATGGCAGGAGGTTGGCTAGCAGGGGGGAGAGAGACTGTGGGAGGTTGGCTGTGGGAGCGCACTGACCACCAGAGGGCAGCTCCTGCATTGAGTGTCTGCCCCCTGGTGGTCAGTGTGTCATCATAGCGACCAGTTGAGCAGTCCACCGGTCATTTGGTGGACTGGTCATAATAGTCACTTAGGTTTATATATATATAGATATATAAAAAAGGCTAATATGCTAAGTGTCCCACCGTCTGACTGGTCACTATGACACACACTAACCACCAGGGGGCAGACACTCTCAAAATCACCTAGCCCAGTGGTCTGCAAACTGCGGATCAAGAGCCACATGCGGCTATTTGGCCCCTTGAGTGTGGCCACGAAGTTTCAATAGCACTGTAAGTGCGCGCCGGCACGTGGTATTTTGTGGAAGAGCCACACTCAAGGGGCCACAGTTTGCCGACCACTGACCTAGCCTGTCTTGAATTCTTTCTTGCAGGAAGTCAAGAACCCACACATCCCAGACTGTGCTGAGGCAGACCCGCCCCCCCCCGCCCCCCTCCCCCGCTTTCCAAGTCTCACATGCATTTAAGCCAGTTACTCCATCCAGACCCCTCGCAGTTGTAAAGTGGGAATCTGTTCAACAGAAGTTGCAAAGTCAAGTACTGTCCTAACAAGTTCCTTCTGCTGTGACAGGTGTTGTCTCTGGAATGAGGAGAGCCGCCAAAAACAAAACACCAGCCCAATAGGTGGCACTGGGCAACTGGTCAGGGTCCCAAGTGCCAACGCTGGGTAAGCAAAGAAATTTTCCTCTTCACAGAGATACCTGCCTTCCCTCGGAAAACTCGGCGGCGCAAAGTGTGTAAATAACGGGTTAAGTGGCAACAGTAAAGGCGAACTCCGCCCCCAACGCCGAGCTCCAGCACCCAAGTCCGGGGAAGGACCACGCCCTCGCCCGTCGCTGGTTTCGGGAGGCGCCTGCGGGGTCCTCAGGCTGTGGGTGCCCGCGCTCCGCCGGCTGCAGCCACGGGAAAACTCGACCCCGAGGGCGGGCTCCCGGGCTGCTGAGAGGCGCGACGCTGGCGCGGGAGCAGACAGGCAGGTCCGCGGACAGCCCGCGCCTTCGAGGACCTCGGCGGCGTCGCGGCGCGCCCGCGGGAACCGCGGCGTTTAAAAGTCGGGCTGAGGGGCTGCCGCCCGCCGCTCGGGAAGATGAGGCTGCACTGCGAGGTCGAGGTGGTGAGTCGGCGCTTGCCGGCCTTGGGGCTGAGGAACCCGGGCAAGGGCGTCCGCGCGCTGTTGAGCCTCTGTCAGCAGCCGGCGCCCCGAAGCCCACCGCGGCCTCCGGCGGGGCGAGCGGGGGCTCCGCGGCCCGCCTGCCTGCTCGTCTCCACCCTGAGGGACAAGCGCGGGACCCGCTATGAGGTGCGTGGGGCCAGCCGGCCCTTCCCCGCGCGCCCCACGCGTTCCCGGGGCCGCGCGCGCCCGGAGGAGGAGGGCTCTGGGAGGGCGCCCGCGGCTGTTCTCTTGCTCATTTCTGCGACTTCGAGTTCACAGGAGTCATTCAGTTCGGGGGGGAGAGTAAAATAACTGTATTTCCGTTCAATCAGTTCTGTTTCTTCCACAGAACTTTCGCTAGCTTAAAAAAAGGGGCTTTAAGGGATGATGAATCTTATCGAAGGTCTCTAGACCAGATCAGTACAGTAGTAACGCTTTGGGTTGCATCTTCATTTTTTCTTAAAGTTGGTTACTGCATCTCTCTCTCTCTCTCCCCCCCCCCACCCCCACCCCTTAAATGTGTAATTTCCTAAGACCTTATTTCATAGGTCCACGGCTTTTTCTTACCTGTGTAGCAGTAGTAAACTCTCTAGAAGCAGTTGGAGGTTGAACTATAATCTTTAGAAAGTCTCAAATCTTTATTGTCAAAAGTATTACATATGTCCTCCTTCCCCCCCCCCCCCCTTCTAGCCCGCCCCCAGCCCCATCGCTGGCTTTCAGCACCCTGTCGTCTGTGTCCATGGGTTAGGCATATATCATACAAGGTGGTTGATCTTGGAATAGAATTTTTAAAGCACAGGTTTTATAAAATCTTTCTCCTTCATTACCAGGCACTATTATTTTGTCAAAGTGACCGGACTACCCTGTGTCTATAAGTAAAGTCGAGGGTGCAATTCATTGCCCACCCTTACATCGGACTCCCTTATAGTGTTGTACTCGACAGCGGATATTTAATTGCGGAATATTACAGTCTCATTCAGAGACACCTAGTGCTTCATGTAAATAGTTGAAAGTGAATAATTGCCTCCTGTTGCTAGAATCAACTCATCATTTTTCAAATCAACAGGACTTTGGAAATCTCCCAACATTGTAAAGCTTACAAAATTGTTAGGTGACAGAAACAAACTCCTAACTAGAATTGGATCTCCCCAGGCCTCTCTTTCATGCCTCACTCAGGTACTGCCTGTTTAAAGTCTGATGATGTCTCTCTTAAAACTCCTGTTGTGCCCTAGCCAGTGTGGCTCAGTTGGTTGAGCATCATCCTGTGCACCAAAAGGTCACCGGTTTGATTCCTGACCAGGGCACATGCCCAGGTTGTGGTTATGGTCCCCAGTTGGGGTACTTAGATGTTTCTCCCACTCCCTTCCTCTTCCTAAAAGCAATAAAAACATATTTTAAAAAAGTAACCTCCTATTGCACCAACAGTCAGTTGCAGGAGGAAATTCTGATCAAAATTTTATTATAAACCGCGAATTGAAGACTTATTTTGCACAGGGTGCAGTGCTAGAAACTGGGAGATAAAGTACTGGGAGTACTTGACTTTGATTTACTCACTGTCCTTCTGAGATTAGAAAGGAGAAAAAAAAAACCCACTGCTTACAAGATGGGCTATGATAAGTGCTGTAATAAAAGTGGAAGCAACCAGATGAATTCTGATTACTGGGGCTTGGGAAAGTTTTGCAGAAGAGAGGTACCACAGGGCTTGGAAAATCATAGGTGCTCAATGTTTTTTGGATGAATTAAGGGGGTGCTGGTATTGGTCCTGGGCCTTGAAGGGTAGGTATTTGTGCTAAGTATGGAAAGTACCATGGGCTTCTTTCTTACACTCACTTTTTTGTCCCATGACTTCAGCTACCATCCGACTGTGATGTCCAAATTTGTACCTTTAGCCAGTCTTCTTCTTTAACTTCCTTTTTAAAAAATGATTATTGTTCTATTATTGTTGTTAATCTCTTATTGTTTTTAATTTAGAATTTAAACTTTATCGTAGGTATGTATGCATAGGAAAAAACATTATATGAGTTTGCCAGTCTCTGTTGTTCCATACATTGACTTGGCGTCTTGGAATGTATCTCCCCCTTAGATAAGGGAGGACAATTGTATCTTAAAGGGGTGTGTGTGTGTGTGTGTGTGTGTGTGAGAGAGATGGGATATTTGCCCACTGTGGCACACTTTTTTCATATTACTTCTTTTTTCACTTAAAAAAATGCTGAACAACATTTAGCATTTTTCCTCCACAGAAATAGTTATGACTCAATCTGACTTTCTAAATCTGCATGACATATTGGTGGAGGGCAGCAAATTGGTGGTCATCAGAAGGAATAGATCTTAGAAGAGCAGTGAGAAACATACTTTTCATCTTATCCAGATAAATGTATAAATCCCTTAACTTCTGACTTGAATCTGTTGTCTACTTGAAATCTTCACTTGGATGTGTTGCAGCATCTCAACCTCAAAATACCTAGAGCAGTGGTTCTCAACCTTCCTAATGCTGCGACCCTTTAATACAGTTCCTCATGTTGTGGTGGCCCCCAACCATAAAATTATTTTTGTTGCTACTTCATAACTGTAATTTTGCTACTGTTATGAATCGTAATGTAAATATCTGATATGCAGGATGTATTTTCATTGTTACAAATTGAACATAGTTAAAGCATAGTGATTAATCACAAAAACAATATGTAATTATATATGTGTTTTCCGATGGTCTTAGGCGACCCCTGTGAAAGGGTTGTTTGATCCCCAAAGGGTTGCGACCCACAGGTTGAGAACCGCTGACCTAGACAGTAATTGTCATTGTCACCCCTAAACCTGCTTTTCTGACAGTGCTCTACAACTCATTTAGTAGTATTCTGCCCCATGCAGAAATCTTAAAGCCTTTGCCTCTCTGCATCCAATATATTATTGAATCCTTTCAATTCTACCTCCTAGTTATCTTTTAAATTTTCATCTATCCCAGTTGTAGTCTAAACCATCATTATACCTTGCCTAGCTACTCTCTTAAAGGATCGCTCTACCTCTATTGTTGTCTTCCCTCCTACTCTTCATCCCCCACCCCCAAACCCCCAAAGTTCTTTCTTACCCTGTGGTTAAAGGGAACCTGTAAAGATACAGATCTAATGATGTTCTCAGCTTTAAGTCATTCAATGGATATCATTGTTCTTAGGATAAATCCAAAATTCTTTTTTTTTTAATTTTTATTTATCCATTTTAAAGAGAGAGGGAGGGAGAGAGAGAGAACGATATGTTGTTCCACTTTCCTGCATTCATTGGTTGATTCTTGTATGTGCCCTGACTGGGGCTCAAACCCGAAACTTTGGTGTATCTGGATGATGCTCTAACCAACTGAGCTACCCAGCTAGGGCCAAAATATAAAATTCTTGTCCTGGCCAGTGTTCTCAGTGGTTAGATCAGGATGGGCACCTTTTTTCTGTCAAGAGCCATTTTATAATATCATTCATGGGTCATACAAAATTATCAACTTATAAATTAGCATGCTATATTTGGTAAACATTTAATTAACTCACCCTTTAATGCCTTGGCAGGATCAGACCAAATGATTTCGAGACCTTTATACGGCCCAGCAGGCCAGATCTTTCTCACCCCTGGGTTAGAGCATAGGCCCATGTACCAAAGGATCATGGGTTTGATCCCCAGTCCCAGCTGAGCACGCATAACCAATCAATGTGTAACATCGATGTTTCTCTTTCCCTCCCTCCCTCCCTCCCTCTCTCCCTCTTTAAAAATCCATGGGAAAAATATCTTCGAGTAAGGATTAACAAAACAAAAACGCCCACAGCACTCTCTCTTTTTTTTTAATATATTTTATTGATTTTTTTACAGAGAGGAAGGGAGAGAGACAGAGAGTCAGAAACATCAATGAGAGAGAAACATCGATCAGCTGCCACCTACACATCTCCCACTGGGGATGTGCCCGTAACCCAGGTACATGCCCTTGACTGGAATCGAACCCGGGACCTTTCAGTCCGCAGGCAGACGCTCTATCCACTGAGCCAAACCAGTTTCGGCCCACAGCACTCTTAACATGGTATAAAACATCTTTCACCATTTAATCTGTTTACCTCTTCAGGCTCACTTACCTTTTTTCATGGGATCCTTCAGCCATACTGAACTTTTAGCTCCTCACAGCTGCCAAGCTCTCTTGCTTTCAAGGCTTTGCACATTGTTCCCTCTTATTGGTAAGCTATCTTCTATCTCTTCTAGACATGTCCTAATCCTTTAGTTCTCACCTTCAAGGTCACCTTCATATCCTAAGACCAGGTAAGATTTCTTTCTATAAGGTTTTATAGCAGCCTGTACTTCCTTGTCTTAATAATTGCTTATATATTTGTCTTAATTTTGCTTATAATTATTTTAATAAATGTCAGATTGGCAACTGTGTAAGCGTGATTACCATGCTGGTCTTACTTACCTCTATTGGCCCAAGCCCCCTATCATAGTTAACCTGGTATATAACGGCTTCTGGATAAATTGTTGTTGAAGTCTAAAGCAGAAGCAGCATCAGTCATTAAAATATTTTGAGCATCTGTTATGTGTTAGTCATTGTCTAGCTCTGAGGATACAAGAATGAACAAAGGAGACAAGATTCCTGTTTTCATGGAGTTTGTAATCTGTGGGAGGCTTGCCCACCCCAGACTAATGAACTGAAATTTAAAAGGCAAGTAATTACTCTTGGCAACTCATTACAGCTACATAGTTAAATGGGAGAAGAGGAATATTCTCTCAAAACACAGGGGATTCTGTTCTCAGAAGAGGACAGAGTTAACTGGACTGATAGAACAATAGTATCTATCAGAAGGTAGGTAAGAAATGTAGCTACCCAACTACTAAAAACAAACCCAACCAAACAAAAAACTTTAAAGCTTAAAACTGTAAAATACTCATACATACGGACTAAAAGACAAACCTGACAAAATGACTGGCACATCCTATTTGTAATAACTACTAGTATTGAGTAACAATACCTGATTTTGTTCTTTTTTCCCATTGGTTTTAAGCAGCTAAAGGGGAACATTGAGCAATTCTTCACCAAATTTGTGGATGAGGGGAAAGCCACTGTTCGGTTAAAGGAACCTGCTGTGGATATCTGCCTAAGTAAGGTACGATATTAAAAACATTAATGTTTAGGTTGATTGGCTATATTTTCTTTAAATTAGAGGCTATTTGAGCCCTAGCTGGTTTGGCTCAGTGATTAGAACATCAATGGTGGACTGAAGGGTCAAGGGCACATATCTTGGTTGCAGGCTTAATAACCAGTCTCTGTGGAGGTTCGTGTGGGAGGCAACCAATTGATGTGTCTCTCTCACATCAGTGTTTCTCTTTCTGTCTCTCCCCGTCCCTTCCACTCCCCGTCCCTTCCACCCCCCCCCCCCCAAAAAAAAAATCAATGGAAAAAATATGGTGAGGATTGACCAAAAATAAAAGAGGCTATTTGAGCATCCTGATATCTCACATAGCTGAACAGGGCCAGACTCCTGCAGATGTATTTGAAGAAGTGATGGCAGCTTCCCAGGAGTGCTTACCAGTATATTCCTCTAAAAGGGCAGAGGCAGCCTTGGTAAGGCTGCCCAGGATGGGGAGGAAAACTAAGTTTGCTTCTGTATCCAAAATGCAGCCTTCCAGTGTTCTTATACTGGAGCTCTTAAGGAAGGTGGCACAGGTCTACATTTTGCCAGCTGAATTATAGGTTATAAGTCTAAGTTTAGTGGGGGGGAAAAAAAGGATAAAATGCAATTAGAACCTTGTTGGGGGTATTTTATTATTATAATTATTTTTAAAACTATATAGACCATTAGAACAAAAAAAAAGATTGTTTCTTGGTCCTATCTCCCCTTTTTTTGTTTTCCCCTTTTCTAAAGGGTAGGAGCAATGTCTTATTCATCCTTGCATTATCCTTAACCCCAAGCAAAATGCTTTGCAAACATTAAAAGTTTAATAACTTTTTAAGGTATTTGTGTTGAATGGAATCATTTTGTCCTACCTCCTTCTGTTCTTGTGATTTTTCATTTTCACTTGATGTTCAGCCTATCCTACTAATTCTTTTTTGTTTGATTTTTTGTTAATCCTCACCCAAGGATATTTTCCCATTGATTCTTAGAGAGAATGGAAGTGAGGGGGAGAGACAGAAAGGGAGAAATATCGATGTGAGAGAGACACATGCATTGGCTGCCTCCCACTTGAGCCCCGACCAGGGGCTGGCATCAAGCCTGCAATCGAGGTACATGCCCTTGACCAGAAACCAACCCGGGACCTTTCAGTCCACAGGCCGACACTCTATCCACTGAGCCAAACTGGCTAGGGCACTAACTCTTCTTCTACCTAAGAAACAAGTGAAGTCTTACCTACTTAAAAATTGGATAAACAGATTTCTGGAAAGACAAGATTAAATCTGTTGCCTCCACTTTTCTTAGGATCTGTTTTTACCTTTATTTTCACTGGTGTATTCAAAACACTGCCTCAAAGATCGGTGATCTCCTTTTATTTGCCAAACACATTGCCATTTTTTTCTCACTTTTTTTAGCTCCAGAATTTGACACTAATGACCATTTCCTTCTTAATAAAACTCCTTTCTTGGCATCTGTGACAGGACACTGTCCTGATTTACCGTTAGCCACTCCTTTGTCTCTAATCTCCGACAACCTTTTTTCTGTCCCCCAAATAAAGGCTTTATTCCAGTTTTCTGCCATACCTGCCTTCCATTCCCATAGCTCAACCCGAATTGTATGTAACTTCCAAGTCTGTAAGTTGGTACCATCTATTAGACCTACTTGACCAAGGTCTCCAGATTTTTCTCACTCTACTTCACTGTATACTACTGCCAAAATAATACTAAGCTCTCTGTAATTCTCATGCTCAAATGCTTCAGTGATTGCCCACAGCCTGATCATTCTGTCCTTACCTTGACGTCAAGCTCATCTAGAATTTATCCCCATACTGTATTTATAATCTTTTACTCCTCTACCAAACTTCCTCATTCTAACCAAATAGGATTGCATACTTCGTTTCCCACACTTAAAGTTCCCTATTTCTTCACACGTAAACTTTACAAAACTGGTAAGTATCCTGCCAAGTGTTTGTTATTTTTATTTATTTATTTTAAATATATATTTTTATTGATTTCAGAGAGGAAGAGAGAGAGAAAGAGATAGAGAGACAGACAGAAACATCAATGATGAGAGAGAATCATTGATCAGCTGCCTCCTGCACACCCCACACTGGGGATGGAGCCCTCAACCCAGGCATATGCCCTTGACCGGAATCGAACCTAGGACCCTTCAGTCTGCAGGCTGACGCTCTATCCACTGAGCCAAACCAGCTAGGGCTTGATGATAGTTCATATACTACTTGATTGGTGATTTCTCTGTTCAGTTGGAAGCAATCTCACTTGATTTTGATATTTCCTTACACTCTTGACAGTGCCAGTTAGCCCTGCTTTTGAAAGACAAGGCCATGGCTTTTCACAACTCTTAATCTTTATGAATGGAACCGCTGTACATTTTACAGTGCACAGGGCTGTCTTAGCCTATTGCGGGGGCACTGGAGGTCTGGGTGAGTTCATCTTAAACCCAAATCTCAGGTGTAATTTTTTTATGCTTTTCTATTTTATTTTATACTCTATGGTTCCCCCTTTGAACAGTTTTATTTAGAGTGTGTCTTTCAACATTAAAAAAAAAAAACCTTAAAGGCTTTGTATCTATATTGAAATTTAGTCAAAATAGAATACTAAAAAATTACTTTTATAGCCATTTTCAGTAATAATTGCATCATTTGCATATATAACTCTACAGAATTTGTTATAGGATGAATTAGCATGCATGCATTATCTAAAATGGAATTTATACTTGTACAACTTATTTTTATTTATTCAGGCCAATTCCAGCAGTTTAAAGAGTTTCCTTTCAGCTGTGAGACTGGCTCATAGAGGCTGTGATGTTGAGACACCATTTTCACCCCTCACACCGGTGAAGACTTCAGAATTTGAAAAATTTAAAACTAAAATGGTCATCACATCCAAAAAGGACTATCCTCTAAGCAAGAACTTTCCATATTATCTGGAACATCTTCAGACTTCTTATTGTGGGCTTGTCCGAGTTGATATGCGTATGCTTTGCTTAAAAAACCTTAAAAAATTAGACTTGAGTCACAATCATATAAAAAAGCTACCAGCTACGGTTGGAGACCTCATCCACCTTCAAGAACTCAACCTGAGTAACAATCACTTGGAGTCATTTAGTGTGGCATTGTGTCAATCTACACTCCAGAAATCACTTCGGAGGTTGGATCTGAGCAAGAACAAAATTAAGGCACTCCCTGTGCAGTTTTGCCAGCTTCGAGAACTTACAGTTTTAAAACTTGATGATAATGAATTGATTCGATTTCCTATGAAGATAGGACAGTTGACAAACCTGCAATTTTTGTCAGCAGCTCGAAATAAGCTCCCATTTTTGCCTAGTGAATTTAAAGATTTGTCCCTTGGGTACTTGGATCTTTTTGGAAATACTTTTGAACAGCCAAAAGTTCTTCCAGTTATAATGCTGCAAACACCATTAACATTATTGGAATCTTCTGCACGAACCATATTACATAATAGGTAAGACTTTGGTAGTCGTAAGATGTGGTACTTTTGATGGCATCCTAGTGTTGTCATCATCCTTAGACTACTAGTAAGTATTTAACCGTAGCTCTGTGCACAATCTGACCCCTTGCTGTGGTGGCCTTCTTGCTACTCCTTACCTCTGCTTGGAATGCTTTTCCTCCAGAAAGTCTCATAGCTTACTTTCTCACTTCATCCAGTTCTCTGCCAAGTGGCACCCCAGAAAGGTCTTTTATGGCCCTATCTAAAGGTTTATCCTCCACTCCTTACGTTGCCTTTTTTTGAGGGGTCATAGGATGTATTACCTGGCATTACTTTTTTTAACATTTGTTTTCTGTCAGTTTTCTCCACTAGACTGTAAGCTCCATGAGGGCGTGGACTTAGTCTTATTTTCCACTGTTTCTCTAAGTGTCTAAAATGAGATACCTCCGCTGTTGCCATATATTAGGCACTTAATAAATGCTTGAAAAAATGGCATTGTTTTTCAAATTATGATCTGACCAGCAGCATCAATATCACGTAGGAATTTGTTAGAGATGCAAGTCCTTGAACTCCACTCCAGACCTACTGAATTGGAAACTGTTAATAAGTCCTCATGGTAGTTCTGATGCACTCTAAAGTTTGATAACTCTAAACTGGTATAGTGGTAAAGTGTGGTCTTTGGAGTCAGACTTTAGCAAGTTATTTAATCTCTTTGATTCAGTGTTCCCATCTGAAACGGGAACAGAGTTGTGAAGATAAATGAGCTGATGTAATGCCAAAGCATTTGACATATACTAGGACTCAATAGCTGTTGATTCTTTTCCCTTTGTACACTAACTGAAGTTAGTTTTGTGAGACAAGGAACTTCGGGTATTCATTCAGTTTTGTTGATGCTGCTTTCATTATTGAGTGACTATAAAATAGTAGCAAGACCATATTTCAAAGAAGAGATTCTTAATTTTTTTAGTTGGGGAGAGACTCTTTAAAACTAAAAAAAAACCTGCCCTGGCTGGTGTGGCTCGGTTGGGCATCATCCCGTCCCATGCACTGAAGAGTTGCCAGTTCAATTCTGGGTTGGGCACATGCCTGGGTTGTGGGCTAGATTCCTGGAGCCCATCCATGTTTTGCTCTCACACTGATGTTTCTCTCTCTCTTCCTCTCTTCCTCCTCCCTCCTCCCCCCTCCCTATCCCTTCCCCTCTCTCTAAAAGTAAATTTAAAATTTTTTTAAAAAGAAAATAAAAACAACTGACCAAAATTATGGTCCTAGAAAAATGCACATGAGTATACACAAAATTTTGCATACAACTTTAAAATGTTCATGAACCCCATTGAAATCCAATCCTCCTTCCTCTCAGTCCATAGCTTAAGAATTCTTATTTTAGAGCAGTGGTTCTCAAACTTTACTTAACATTTGGAATCATCTGAAGAGCTTAAAAATTCTGATGATTAGTTCCCACCCTAGACTTACTAATCAGAATGTCTATAGGTAGAATCCAGTTTTTTTTGCTTTGTTTTTAAACCCAGGTGATTCTGTGTACAACTAGCTATGATTAAAAACCACTACTTCACATCAGTGCTTCTCAAACTTTAATGTGCATTCAAATCACCTGGGAGTCTTGTTAGCAGATTGTTTCAGAGGTCTAGGGTAGAGATTCTGCCTTTCAAACAAGCTTCCTAGTGAGACTGAGGCTCCTAATCCATGAATCACATTTTGAATACTAAAGCTCTAAAAGTAACTAAGAACTCACTATTTCTAAGATTCTTAAATTTTGAGAGTGCATCAGAATTAAACTTACTGAAAAACATGGTGATTAAAGCAGGTTGCTGGATTATTTTTTGAAAAATATTTTAAAATTGGTTTTTAGAAGAAGGGAGAGGGAGAGAAAGAAACATCAGTGTGAGCAAAACATCTATCAGCTGCCTCTTGTATGTCCCCTACTAGGGACTGAGGGTAACCCAGACATGTGCCCTTACTGGGAATCAAACTAGCAACCTTGCCCTAGCTCAGCCGTGGGCAAACTACGGCCCGCGGGCCGGATCCGGCCCATTTGAAATGAATAAAACTAAAAAAAAAAAAAAGACCGTACCCTTTTATGTAATGATGTTTACTTTGAATTTATATTCACACAAACACTCCGTCCATGATTTTGTTCCAGCCCTCCGGTCCAGTTTAAGAACCCATTGTGGCCCTGAGTCAAAAAGTTTGCCCATCCCTGCCCTAGCTGGTTTGGCTCAGTGGATAGTGTGGGCCTGTGGACTGAAGAGTCACTGGTTCAATTCCGGTCAGGAGCACATCCTGGGTTGTGGGCTCGATTCCCCCCGTAGGGGGTGTGCATGAGGCAGCCTATCAATGGTTCTCTCTCATCATTGATGTTTCTATCTCTCCCTTTCCCTCTCTGAAATCAATAAAAATATATGAAGAAACAAAACAAACTGGCAACTTTTCTGTGCACAGGACAACGCCCAACCAATTGAGCCACACCAGCCAAGGCAGATTGCTGGATTCTGACGAAATTTGGATTGGGGCTAAAAAATTGCATCTCTAACTAGTTTTAAGGAGATGCTGATGCTGTTGGTCAGGGACCACACTTTGAGAACCACTGGCATTGACTCTTAATTAGGAATTAAACATTACCTGCTAAATGACAGTACATGTAAGTGCCTAGAACAGTGCCTGGCTCGTAATAAGTCTCAATAAATAGTTAACATTTAATTGCTTACCTAGCAATTAAAAATCAATGTTATATTTAGCGGTGGAGGAGGTTTTAAATAGTACAGATGAGAACTATTGATGCTTAGATTCTACCTCAGACCAATTAATTCAGAGTTGCCAGAGATGGGCCCCTGTTGTATGTTACTTTTTTGTTGTTGTTTGTTAATCCTCGCCTGAGGATATTTTTCCGTTGATTTTTAGGGAGTGTGGAAGAGAGAGGGAAACGTCGATGTGAGAGAAATACATGGATTGGTTGCCTCTTGCAGGAGCCCTCACCAGGTCGAGGGCTGGGGAGGACCCTGTAACCAAGGTACGTGCCCTTGACCAGAATTGAACCTGGGACCCGTTGGTCCGCAGGCTGATGCTCTGTCCACTGAACCATACCAGCTTGGGCTATGTTACATATTTTTTTTAAGTCTCCAGTGGTGATACTGATGATTCAGGGTTAAGATCACTGATTTGAGGGAAACTCTAAATAGCGTATTTCGGTAATGAGTTGCTTCCGAGCTCATTCTAGGCTTTCTCTGAAATATTTATATGAATATGTGTGTATGTATGTGTGTGTGTATATATATATATATATATATATATATATATATATATATATATATATATATATACACACACACACACACACATATATAACTTATTCAAATTTGAAAATAATGTCCAGATGAGAAATATTACAAATTAGTGACTCTTCAGTCCATAGGCCCACACTCTATGCACTGAGCCAAACCGGATAGGGCAGTGGTCGGCAAACTCATTAGTCAACAGAGCCAAATATCAACAGTACAACGATTGAAATTTCTTTTGAGAGCCAAATTTGTTAAATTTAAACTATCTAGGTAGGTACATTGTTATTAACTTAATTAGGGTACTCCTAAGCTGGCCTTTGCTAAAAACGTCCTCAATCTGATTGAGTTACGTTTGCTGAGGTCGATCCCTTCCAACTCTTCTATCCACCTGTCTTGTATACTTGTTTCATCTATCTCCTTTCATTCATCCTCTCTATATGTCTACCCCCCACTTCTTCTAAATAGACTCGCCCAGGCCGAAAACCGACTTCTGCCTATGGGCCACGAAGTTTCAATTGCACTGTACCTGCGCACCCGCAGGTGGTATTTTGTGCAAGAGCCACACTCAAGGGGCCAAAGAGCCGCATGTGGCTCGCGAGCCGCGGTTTGCTAACCACTGGGCTAGGGCAAGGTTGCTAGTTTGATTCCCAGTAAGGCCACATGTCTGGGTTGCCCTGAGTCCAGGCATTGATGTTTTTTAAAAAGACCATAATCAATTGACTAAATGATTTAAAAAATACAGGCTGATATCCAACATGGAAAAGTGCAGAGTTAGAGGAAAAAAATTATAGGATCAAGATGTGATATATAACTAGGTCAGAAAAATAATTTGTTAGTGATGATCTGACATATAGTATTTACATTGTTTTTTAAGCTTGACTCTATTAATATTGGTTCTTGTAAAGTGACCCTAACCTTTACTAATGTATAATTTTGCATGTTTTCAGCCCTGTTGTTGTTGTGTTGTTTTTTTAAAATATATTTTTATTGGTTTCTGAGAGGAAGGGAGAAGGAGAGAGAGATAGAAACATCAATGTGGATTGCAAACTGGGGATTGAGCCCATAACCTTGGCATGAGCCCTGATCAGGAATCGAACTGTGCCCTCCTGGTTCGTAGATCCATGTTCCAACACAGCTATGCCGGCTGGGCTTCAGCCCCATTTTAAAAAGAATATAAACCTGCCCTGACCGGTTTGGCTCAGTGGATAGAGCATTGGCCTTTGGACTGAGGGGTCTCAGGTTCGATTCCGTCCAAGGGCATGTGCCTTGGTTGCGGGCACATCCCCAGTGGGAGGTGTGCAGAAGGCAGCTGATCGATGTTTCTCTCTCATCGATGTTTCTGACTCTCTATCCCTCTCTCTTCCTCTCTGTGAAAAATCAATAAAATATAAAAAAAAATAAAAAGAATATAAACCTAAAGCCATGAGAATAATACTTATTATCTATCTGTTGGTAAATTGTTCTACCTACTGGTTATAAATATAAAGTTAAAATCTATTAGAAAAATATATGGCCGAAACCGGTTTGGCTCAGTGGATAGAGCGTCGGCCTGCGGACTGAAAGGTCCCAGGTTCGATTCCGGTCAAGGGCATGTACCTGGGTTGCGGGCACATCCCCAGTGGGAGATGTGCAGGAGGCAGCTGATCGATGTTTCTCTCTCATCGATGTTTCTGACTCTCTATCTCTCTCTCTTCCTCTCTGTGAAAAATCAATAAAATATATTTTAAAAAAAAAAGAAAAAGAAAAATATATGGAAATTTAAATTGTTAGATTGATGATACAGTTTTTAACTATTATCTAACTATTATCTGTTTCCTTAGAATATAACCAATAGCCTAGATGAGATTGATGTAAATATGTGGTAGACACTTCCTGCACAGATTGTTTTATATAATTCTTTATTGTTGAAAGTATTACATATGTCCCCTTTTCCCCCTATTGACCTCCTCCAGCCAGCCTCCGCTCCAGGCCCTCACCACCCCATTGTCTGTGTCCATGGGCCATGCATATATGCATACAAGGTCCTTGGTTGATTAGAAGTTTTTATCCTCTCATTTACTGATGGGCACTTGGGCTATTTCTAGATCTTAGCTATTATAAATTGCTGGCACAGTTTTTAAAAAATTGTTACTTACACAAGCAACAAATAAGTACATGTGAAAAAATGAAAAATTGCAAATAAGGCCAATTTCAAATTCCTTAAGAAAAGTAAATGACTATTTTTGATTTCATATTTTTCTTTTCAGACTTTTCTAAAAGGGTTTTAAACTTTGGTTGAAATAAGACTGGGTTTTATTTATTTGTTGAAAAATATCTGAACACCTAATGTGTGCCAGCATATAGAAACAGCAGTATACAGGCAACCAAGTACCTGGGGCATTGTTGTATTTAGGGAGAAGAAGTTGGGCAGTAGGCAGGCAATCCCAAGAGACTGTCTTTTAGTTTTGTGTAGATGAGGGCAACGACTTAGACTTGATTTTCATTGCATTGGGCACCAATGCAAAGCAGGAGGGTGAATAATTTAAGCAAGGTGAGGACAGCTTTACTTGCTCAGCCAGTAAAGTAAAACTAATGCCCCAAACAATGTTTTAAATTTGTTTCACACAGTTTAAAATTTCCTTTTGAATAATTGATGCTTAGGAGAGTATGTTGATTTATTTAAGTGTTTCTTCACAAGTAGAAATCCTTAATTTTCCAGTTACCATCATGAGAATTATATGACAGAGCTATATATTTAACCAGTTAACTGCCTCGATATTTTGAATTTAAACAAAAAAGGTCCGCTGCTTACGTCTATAGATGCTTATGATGTACAAATGGTTAACTTATCATGTTACTCTAATAATATATCATATGCTGTTTTTTGGAATATTTTCTTCATTACCCAGTTTGTAAGATAAAACAATATACTGTGTCATTTAATTAGTAGTTTTATTTTTTATGGTTATAATTCTGTGTTCAATAATTCATATCCTAATATGTGAAGTTCTGAATCTAGTAACATATTTTAAAATATTTTAAAAACTTTTTTTTCCAATAGGATTCCATATGGCTCTCATATTATTCCTTTTCATCTTTGCCAAGATTTGGATACTGCAAAAACCTGTGTTTGTGGAAGATTCTGTCTAAACAGTTTTATTGAGGGAATGACTACCATGAATCTACACTCTGTTGCTCACACTGTGGTCTTAGTAGATAATATGGGTGGCACTGAAGCACCCATTATTTCTTATTTCTGTTCTCTGTCATGTTACGCAAATTCCTGTGAAATGCTAAAGTAATAGATGATACCACAAAAAGAAATTACAGGTCATCTTGGGATTCATTTATGGTTTAACAATGTCACATTGGAGAAAGGGAAGCTTTTTTTGCATACATACATGTTTGAGGGGAAGAATGTGTGTTAGCTAACATTTTCAATAATTTGACTGGAAAACCTTGATTTCATTAAAATCTGATTTTATTGTGGGGTTAACTTTTGTGTTTATTGCACTTGTGTTGATTTTAGCCTAGTGCAGCTGTGGGCAAACTACGGCCCGCAGGCCGGATCCGCCCTGTTTGAAATGAATAAAACTAAAAAAAAAAAAAAAACACCCCCCCCCCCCCCCCCGTACCCTTTTATGTAATGATGTTTACTTTGAATTTACATTAGTTCACACAAACACTCCATCCATGCTTTTGTTCCGGCCCTCCGGTCCAGTTTAAGAACCCATTGTGGACCTCGAGTCAAAAAGTTTGCCCACCCCTGGCCTAGTGTGTCCAGAATAGGTTGTGGGGTTATCTTTTAATGTTAAGTAGATAGTAATCCCAATCACTCTGGTCATAGAATTTTCTTACCAACTTTCTTCTTTCATAAAATAAAATGAAAGAAATTGAGTTTTTGTATGCAGAAAATATTCCTTGGAGAATTAATACGGTCTAAATTAGCGGTTCTCAACCTGTGGGTCGCGACCTCTTTGGCAGTCGAACGACCCTTTCACAGGGGTCGCCTAAGACCACCCTGCATATCAGATATTTACATTACGATTCATAACAGTAGCAACATTACAATTATGAAGTAGCAACGAAAATAATTTTATGGTTGGGTCACAACAGAACTGTATTTAAAGGGCCAGAAGGTTGAGAACCACTGGTCTAAATTATAGTGAAAACTTGTTTGGTATGTAAGTTTTTAAGTTATACCACCTATTCTATATATAGAATTTTATATTCACCAAGTATAAGGTAGGAGTTGCTTTGGGAAAGACTTCAGCTTTTTATAAGTTTTATAATGTTAGTCACATAATCTTTGTTGTATTTCTAAGTTTTATTTTTAGAATTCGAGCAAGGTTTTTGGTTGGGTGAGAGGAGCAGAAAAGTGCTACTTTTTACTGACATTATTTTGTGTTATTTGAGGGTTCTTTTTCTGTTTATTATTTTAGTCACTTAATATGTTTTAGTTTTTTAAATGTAAAGAGTGGTGGCCATACACCAACTAAAGGATGAGGAGGGTTTGAAGTTTAGACACAGGGAATAGAAAAGTAACCAACTTGAAACAGTCTGGAATCCCTAGAACTGTTCCTTCTGTTCATTCCCCTGCCTTTCTTAAATCAACCTCTCCCCTAGATCATTATAATCCTATATAATAAAAGGCTAATACGCAAATAGACCAAACGGTGGAACAACCAACCAGTCACTATGATGTGTGTTGACCACCAGGGGGCATGCACAGAACATGGCGGGTGTCGGCCACGGTGGGATGGTGGAGCAGGTGAACAGGGGCACCAGACCAAGGCGGGGCGTGGTTGCTGTCATTGGGGTGAGCCTCTGGTGGTAACTGAAAATTCTTTGCTCCTGTGTGCCGTGGTCCCGTCCAGCACTCGTATCTGCCCCTCAGGGCTTCTCTACCTCCTCCTGCTCCTGAGGGGCAATCGGGGCAGCAGGTGCGAGCGGGACTGTGCTGTTAGTGTGTGGGAGCGGCAGCAGTGACGGGGCCGCGGCAGGAGGAGAGGGGTGCAGAGGATGGGCCAATACCCGCCCCTGTGCCTACTGCAGTCTTGCGGCCCACAATTCCTTTCAAGGTGCATGAATTCGTGCCCTGGGCCCCTAGTAGTCCCATAACTAGTTTCTCAGAACAAAGGAGGATAAAGAGTAAAAGTTACTGGAGAAAAACTTTTCCAGCAGTATATTATTGCTGCTTTGGGCTTGGAGTTATAGGTGGAGTCTATATAACTATTTCTTTTTTAAAAAATTGTATTTATTTCAGAGAGAAAGGAAAACAGACACATCAATGATGAGAGAGGATCATGGATTGGAGGCCACCTGCACGCTCCACACTGGGGATGGAGCCCGCAACCCAGGCATGTGCCCTGACCGGGAATCGAACGGTGACCTCCTGGTTCATAGGTTGACTCAACCACTGAGCCATGCCAGCTGGGCTATATGACTATTTCTTATGACTTATATAACCTCCATTGTCTTCCTAAAGTATTTATTTGGGGCATTTTTTTCACCCTGAAAATGCAAATGTTCTTGAGCGAATACTGTTTTGAATTTTTATTAAAACTTTATGTATATGAATTCTAAAATTTCTACTCAGAGCTGATTCTTTGAGACAAGATCTTGGTCCAGAGGAGTAATTCTTTGGATGACCTTAAATTTGTATTGCTAGTACTTAAATTCTTCCTGAAAAAATCTTCATATATAATTTCTAGTTTTTTTATTTAAAAAAATTATATATAATGCAAACATGCCTAAATATATCTGGTGAGGATTAAAAAAAACAACATGGTTCCTTAAGGTGATGTTTTATGGCATATTTAAAATTTGTGCATATCTGAATTTTATGTTCTTGTAGAAAAACAATTATTTTTTCATTAACAAATGCAGACATAATAGTCAATGTTGGGAATAAGTATTAACCATCATACTTCTACACCCTAGTCCTTTGCCTGTCTTACTCATCTACAAACCACCTACACTAATAAAAAAGAAAAATGGTAATTGGCGTACGACGATACCCTTTTCATTGGCTAATCAGGGCTATATGCAAATTAACTGCCAACTATGATTGGCAGTTAACTGCCAACTAAGATTGGCAGTTAACTGCCAACAAGATGGCGGTTAATTTGCATATGTAGGCACAATGCAGGGAGGCAAAAGGGAAAGCAGGAAGAAGCCCCCTGCCACTGACAGTGATCGGAAACCCAGGGGGGAGCTAAGAGCTGGGGGGCAGGGCAAAGGCGGCCCTGGGGCCGCCTCTGCCCTGCCCCCCAGCCATGATCAGAGAATCAGGCGCCTTTTCCGCCCTGGCCAGTGATAGCAGGAAGTAGGGGTGGAGCCAGCGATGGGAGCTGGGCATGGTCGAAGCTGGCAGTCCCAGGAGCTAGGGGCCCCTTGCCTGGGCCTAAAGCGGAGCCCATGATCGCGGGGCCGCTGCAGCTGTGGGTCCCCGCTGCCCAGGCCGAATGCCTCAGCCAGAGGCATCCTGCAGGGGCAGGGGCGGAGCCCGCGTGATCGTGGCGCCCCCCCGCTGCCACTGCAGGTCCCCGCTGCCCGGGCCAGACGCCTAGGCCAGAGGCATCAGGCCTGGGCAGGGGACGATCCTGCGATTGGAGGGTGATGGGGGTCAACGCCTGAGGGTTCCCAGTATGTGAGAGGGGGCAGGCTGGGCTGAGGGACACTCCCCGCCCCCCCCCCCCCGCCCCACACCTAGTGCACAAATTTCGTGCACCGGGCCCCTAGTCCCATATAAATACCCTAGCTGCCAATACAAAAAGCAGAATTTCTTGCCCTCTTATAACCTATATCCTTTCCCAGTTTTTCCTTTCATTTGATACTCAACTTGTTTCTTCCTTGCCTTTCATAGACAATGACTAGGTTCACTTGAGTTTCCACATTCCATTCTATTTTCAATCTTATCTGCTTACCTTCTCAACCTTACGAACAGTCAAGAAGTTATAACATTTGAGTACATCTCAGAGTACCCTTATCTGCAGTTTTAGTTACTCATGGTCAGTGAAGATCTGACAATATTGAATGGAAAAATTCCAGAAATAATTGTTTTAAAATTGTGGGCCATTCCAAGTAGTGTAGCTATTAGTTATGAGAGACCACATTCACGGAACTTTAATTATAGTATGTTATAAAACCAAAAAGTTCATGATATCATAGACTTACGGGTTGTTTTAATAAGTTTGATTTCAGAGGAAGAGGGAGCGAGTGTTGGAAACTGATGTAAATTAATTGGCTGCCTCCTGCATGGCCCCTACTGGGGATGGAAGCCGCAGTGGGCATGTGCCCTAACTGGGAATGGAATCCTGACCTGGTTCATAGGTCAGTGCTCAACCACTGAGCCACACTAGCTGGGCAGACTTAGTTTTGTTTTTTTTCTTTTTTATTAGCTTCAGAATTTTAGGTAGAAGTCAGTTTTCAACTCCTACCTTACATTCAAGACCTAAAGAATGCTGTCCAAAAACTGATGGGAAGTATTCTATATCCATGTTGTGCAATAGTGTAGCCACTAACCATATGTTAATTCTAAATGTAGCCAGTATAACTGAGGAACTGCCTTTTAAATTTAAGTAGCTATATGTGGCCAGTGGTTCCTACTACAGTACATTTGCAAAAAGAACGTTTTTATCCCCTTAGATCCTCTGCCCCACTCAGTCTGCTATACATAACAGGCTTAGCTTGTCCTTTTCATTTATTTTTCAAAATCTTAGTTTTCCCAGCAGCTCATCAATCATGATTGTAAATTCACCCAACATATATTTGAAATTGATCAGATAAAGTACCAATATTTTCCCTGCTATTAATATTAAGTTCGAGGTGGGACTCTTACCTTTACATAAAAATAAAAATTTTCAATTCTTGTGGAATTAAGTTGAATAATTTGAAGAGGATTCACTTACAAATTTACTCATTTCCTTAATTTATAACCACATTAAACATGAAATTCTATATTTCAAAAAACACAAAAGATATGAGTAAGAATTATCACTGCATTTATTTTCATACAGGTAATTTTTCTTCAGCTTTAACATTTTCTTCTCAAAACTAAAAGCTTAGAACTGGATCACTTGGCCCTTTCTCTTCTTATCTCCTCCCAGTTCAAAATGCTTGCATCTCTTAATGGCCAGCATCCTCTTTGATCTGCAGTTAGGCTCCACACATTCAAGCCTCAGCACAATCTTCTTTGTAGTTTTCGCTTTCTTTCGGAAAATAGGCTTTGTCTGCCCACCGTAACCGCTCTGCTTCCTATCGTAGCGCCTCTTTCCCTGGGCGTACAGGGAATCCTTCCCCTTCTTATACTGGGTCACTTTGTGAGGCTGATGCTTTCCACACTTCTTACAGAAAGTCCTTCGGGTTTTAGGCACATTCACCATCTTGGCAGTAGAGGTGTCTGTACGATGGAAACTGTTGAGATATTTAAAACAGATTTAAACATTTTGATAAGTACTTTATAAGTACAGGAAAATAAGTCAGTAATGTATAAATCCACCAACTACTCATTTTCCGTAAGTGCACATACAAGTTTTTGTGCCCACCTCTTTGGAATGCTTAAATTAGCGCACTTCTAGAATGAGACTTACTAAAAAATAGCAAAAGCGTATAAAGGAGACTTAATTGACTGTGGCCGCTAAAAAGAAAAGCGTAGTGATGATTGGTTAATTTTCTACCACCGAGAGGGCCAAGGCTAGAGTTGCTTTTCGAGGACTCCTCGCACGCCCTTCCACGTTCTAGCTCCTGGGTTCCGTGCGCGCGGAGCCCACCCCCGTCCCTTCCCCGAGAACCGCAGGAGTCTGGTTTCGCGCTTCCCCTCCGTAGGACCGTGCACCGTCACCCACCCGCCGCCCTGAAGGCTGACGTGTCCTTACCCAGTGCCTCCCGGCCCAGCAGCGCCACGCGTGATCCCCTTTCCTGAGACAGAAGCCGCTCTTGAACTCTCTCGAGCCAAGGCAGCGGGGCTCTCCCACCGTTTCCTACCAGGGCCGACCCACCCCCGGACGCCGAGCACTCGAGGCCCCGTGGGGACCTACAGCCCGACCTTAGCTTACCGGGAAACTCGTAGTCCACGCTCCGCGCTTCGCTCGCTCGGCTCGCGCCTAACAGGAAATGGAGGAAAGAAGCGGAAGCAGGAACCGAGCGTTGAGCGACAGGGCCATGGACCAATAGGCAACGACCAGCGACGGCCGGGCACCTCCGCCGGCGTCTTGGAAGCGCCAACCAACGGCCCCAGGGGCGGGGCGGAGGGTGTGGGCCCGAGGGCCCCGGCGCTTCGCGGGCCGGTCTTAGGTTGTCAGAGCGGTCGCCGCCGGAGTGGGGCGAGCCTTGGTTGCTCGGTGTCGGCCGTCTGTGGCCCGCGTAAGGATGAGAGCGCAGAGGACGCAGGGCCGCTGGAGGCGCAGGTAACGGAGCGGGGTGCGGTGGGCCGCGCGGGGCTTTTGCTGGGACCCGTGTTAATGGAGAGGACAGAGGCGACTCCGAGCTCCGGTCCCTAGCGGAGGGGCCGCTGTCGAGCTGCAGCTGCCCGACGAGGATGAGTGGAGCCCGGCGGCTCGGGGAAGCTGAGAGCCTGCGGGTCCCAGGACCCCCGGGGCCGGGGATGAGTTAGCGAGGGCCGCCGCGGGGGCCAGTTCCGACTGCTACAGGCCAACGCGACGGCCGCCGCCCGCCCCTTCCGTGCAGAAGCCGCTAGCTCCTTCCCGCACCGCCTGCCCGCGCTCCCGGCCCCGGAGACCATGAGGTTCCGCATCTACAAGCGGAAGGTGCTCATCCTGACGCTCGTGGTGGCCGCCTGCGGCTTCGTCCTCTGGAGCAGCAATGGGCGACAAAGGAAGAGCGAGGCCCTCGCCCCGCCGCTGCTGGACGCCGAGCCCGCGCGGGGTGCGGGTGGCCGGGGCGGGGACCATCCCGCCGTGTCCACGGGCATCCGCCGGGTCTCCAACGAGTCGGCGGCCCCGCTGGTCGCGGCGGCCCCGCTGCCCGAGGCGGACAACCTGACGCTGCGGTACCGGTCCCTCGTCTACCAGCTTAACTTTGACCAGACGCTGAGGAATGTAGACAAGGCCGGCTCCTGGCCCCCCCGAGAGCTAGTGCTGGTGGTCCAGGTGCATAACCGGCCTGATTACCTCAAACTGTTGCTGGACTCACTTCGAAAAGCCCAGGGCATCGACAACGTCCTCGTCGTCTTTAGCCATGACTTCTGGTCGACAGAGATCAATCAGCTGATCGCTGGGGTGGACTTCTGCCCTGTTCTGCAGGTGTTCTTTCCCTTCAGCATTCAGTTGTACCCCAACGAGTTCCCGGGCAGTGACCCCAGAGATTGCCCCAGAGATCTGCAGAAGGATTCAGCTTTGAAGATGGGATGCATTAATGCTGAGTACCCCGACTCCTTTGGCCATTATAGAGAGGCCAAGTTCTCCCAAACCAAACACCATTGGTGGTGGAAGCTGCATTTTGTATGGGAAAGGGTCAAAGTTCTTCGAGACTATGCCGGCTTCATACTTTTCCTAGAGGAGGATCACTACTTAGCCCCAGACTTTTACCATGTTTTCCAAAAAATGAGGAAATTAAAGCAGCAAGAGTGTCCCGAGTGTGATGTTCTCTCCCTGGGAACCTATACTGCCCCTCGAAGTTTCTCTGGCATTGCTGACAAGGTAGATGTGAAAACTTGGAAATCCACAGAGCACAATATGGGTCTAGCCTTGACCCGGGATGCTTATCAGAAGCTGATCGACTGCACAGACACTTTCTGTACTTACGATGATTATAACTGGGACTGGACTCTTCAGTATTTGACTGTATCTTGTCTTCCAAAATTCTGGAAAGTGCTGGTTCCTCAGGTACCTAGGATTTTTCATGCTGGAGACTGTGGTATGCACCACAAGAAAACCTGTAGACCATCCACCCAGAGTGCCCAAATTGAGTCACTCTTAAATAGTAACAAACAGTACATGTTTCCAGAAACTCTAACTGTCAGTGAAAAGTTTATGGCACCCGTTTCCCCACCTAGGAAAAATGGAGGGTGGGGAGATATTAGAGACCATGAACTCTGTAAAAGTTATAGAAGACTGCAGTGAAAAATCAGTTACAAAAAGTGACAGTCTTCTATTTTTGATATTTGTACCAACAGGACAGACAATTGAATAAGAGTTTAGGGATTGGTTTCTGCTTTAATATGAAAAAAAATTCTTGTAAAAGGTGTACAATTATAGTACTCTTCCTTTTATGTCTGATTAAGATTTAAAATACAGGTTTTCATTTTGGGAGTTGGGTTTTAAAGCTCAATCTGTATCTGGGAAAGGTAATCATTACTGTGAGAGAAGAGAGGAAATTTTATTTAAATTGCATCTATTAATCTTTTTACCTGAAACTTTGTACACTTTTCCACTTTAAAACTTAAGTACAGCAAAATTTACTTAAAATTGTCATAGCAGTAGGAAGTATTACAATGAAATAAGTATTAATGGAACAAGCCCAGTTTCACTCTCCACACAGTTACTAGGAAGAGATTGCTTCGTTGGTTTTATAATTCAAAAGTTATGTTTGTTAAACACCCTGTCAAAACAATCAATTTCAGTATTACAGATTCCCATATTATTGTGTTAAGATTTGCCTGTGCTTTGGAACCTTCATAGAGCACATTTTCTTTTGGAATGTATTTGATTGATAAAAAATTTTAACACTGTTTCACCTCAATGTAGAAAAACAGTGGTTTTGTTTCTTTCTTTTCTTTTAGTCTGCCAAAATAAAATACTCATTTTTTGCATAAAAAGGTTCCTAATCATTTTGCAGAACAAATTTTGTTTACTCTTTACACCAAAATTCAGTAAAGACATTCTAGAAGTTTTAAAGTTAGCATTATATCTTCATGTTTGCTGTTTGTACGTTGAATGAAATAATAAAGAAAACCCAGCTCTTGACAATGTATTTCCTTTGGAAGAAACTAGCCAGGCATAGATAATGAACAATAAAAAGCTGCTGTGTAAGTGAAATACAGCCATAAATGATACAAAGTTTAGTCATGCCAAAGTGAAACATGTTCTAGTGCCAGCTTTATTTTAACTGAAGTCATACTTTTTAAAAGGACAGATACAGTAAATAATTGGAAACAGGCTTAAAATTTACTCCACGTTTAATGTAGAAGTTTCCCGTAACAATATACAATTCCATTCAATCAAAAGTTATAGACTAATTTCTGTGGAGCTATTACAATATTCCAATCTACAAAAATTGTGTTATTAAGTGGACATTTTCAAAATTACTGCTTCAAACTAAGATTCATGTTATAGTTGAAAAATGCATCTGGTCATCTAAGTTGGGGCAAATAGTTCTCTTGCTTTGCGAGCTAGCCACATTTATACTGTTCTCAGCCCAGTCTGGTTCCAGACTTTACCAAGATTATAAATGTAAAGAATAACAGCTTTTGGTGTTCTGATCTGACCTCCCCAGTTCAAAGGACTAAAGATATTAGGTAATTTCCAGGACTAAGGTAAAGCCAGAAGTTTGGATTGTAGCTGTTTTTCGAACAAATGTATCAGGCCATGGCCTTTGGGGTCAGAGATTAGGTCAACGGATATTTTCTTTCATCCTGTCCTAAAAATTTTTGTGAGAAAAACATCTATTAGGATTTTCTTCTGACCTCAAATATAAATACTATTCCACAAAATTATTAACTTAGCCACAGATACATTACCTGCTGCCACCTTAAAGTCATTACTAAATAACCTGTATTAAATATATATATATTTTTGGTGACAAATAAGAACAGTAAAATATAGAATTGAAGCAAAAATACTAAATTTCATTCAGTATATTTGTATTATAATTATTTGAATTATTAATATTGGTTAGTAAAGTTCTTTCATCTCTAAGAATCTCTATTTCAAGCATAAATACATCTTATTTAGTGATATTTCTTAACACAGTTTTGAGATTCTGACCCCCTTACAAATGCAACTCATATTTCTAGTTACATTCTTAAGAGTTGCTTTTTGCGACAGACACAACTTAGTGAATATCTTGAAACTTTTTATTAAAGTATAAACAAGCCGAAAACAAACACAGAAGTAAATATATACAGGTTATATTAAAACAAATGTTTAACTCTCAGAAATAATATACATCTCTCAGAGGAATCACAAAACTTATCTCCCTAATTAAGGAAGCTGTATAAACATGCAAAAAATATCTCCAGTTTCCCCATTAGAATCAAAATTGCAAATTTTAATTTCTTGAATATCTTCAGTTTTTAAAGAATAAACAGAAACCTATTTTAAATCCAAAATAGACTTTCTTGAATATCTTTGGTTTTAAGGTAGTAGTTTACAGAAATAGAATTTAAGTCCAAAAATTTTCTACTCTTAACCTTTAAATTCTGAAGAATTAATCCAAGTCATATAGCAAAGAATTCTGAAAACTGAATGCACAATGAGTCACATGATCTTTAATAATCTGCACACTACCATCCTGCATATTGGTTTCTTTTATGTTGTCAAAACCAGGAATATTCTGAACTGTTAATTCTTCCTCTTCAGTTATTACTGGTTCTTTTAAATTATCTTTTTCCTCACTTGAGTAAACACCTTTTTCTTCCATTTTTGACTCAGGCTGCTGAGACTTTCCAAATATTTGAGACACATCAAGAGAGTCTTGTTGCAAGTATTCAACTGAACCACAACTGTCTAATTCTAGTACTTTAACAGCTATAGATGAATCAGAAGCAGTTGTTGAGGTGGTAGGATGTTCTACTTTTTTTTTGGTTGGATGACTTTCTTCGTTGACTTTTTCTTCCTTTTCATGAAGCTGTTCAGCAGAGTTACTACATTCTTGCAACTATGTCAAGAGAAACAACAAGTTAGTAATTCTTTGAAATAAATAGAAAATTAAATTGTAGTACCATTGGGAATTTTTTTTTTTTTTTTTTTTTTTTTTTTACGCTGTGAGGGAATAACCCTTGTAGACCTGCAGACAGGCTTCTTCCTCCTCCAAGTCATCCTCCACATGCTGCCAGTCATTTACTGACAGTGCAAACCTGGCCTTAATTCTCTGATAATTGTTTCAATGACTCATCTCCCTCAGGATAAAATAATTCTGGCTCACAAACCCTTTAGTAGTCATTCTTACTAGTAAGAGCATTCTTGAATTTTCTTGAATTTCTGTGATTCTTCAAAGCCACTCTCCCCCACAATTTATAAATGCCAATTGTGCCAGTTAACTAAATCATTTCTGTATTTAATACTGATGACTAAAAATAACCAAATTTAAGATTCAACTAGAAAGAATAAACAAACTGTGTGACATGGTTATCATGGTCCCTGGACTAACTTCTCAAATGTCAGTTTTTTTCTATTCCTCATTCGACATTTATTTTGGGATTAAATTAGATAATATATATGAAAATGAATTGCAGTGTTTAGCTGCTAAACTTTAGCACATAGTGAAATTCATGCAAAAAACTCTATTCCTCTTCCCAGCCATTATGTACACTTAGCTTAAAGCTCCAACATCAAAAATTAAGTTATTCATTAGGCTTTAATCTTGTCCTAAGTCACTATTCTATAAGGCCAATCAAAATCCTTACCTTTGTATGAATTTGAATCTTACTATCAGTAACCTGAAGAACTTCAATTAACGGTGAAGTTAGGGGTATTGTCTGTTGGAATGGAGGGCTCAGGACCTCTTCAAGAAATTCATTGACATTTTCTTCATTGACAAATAACCTTTCCTAAAATAAAAAGAAAATATATTCTGCTTTCTAGGTCATACTTCACAGTGTTATATAAAAACAACTCATAAAAGTTCTCACATAGTTCAGGATTACACTTTTAAAATGTTTAATGTTATTTCTATGCTTTCTTGGCAAAAGAAAACAGTCTTGTACACAGCAAGAGTGCCCAGCCAGCATGGCTCAGTGGTTGGGCGTCCATCTATGAACCAGGAGGTCATGGTTCAATTCCTGTTCAGGGCACATGCAGCGATCCCCAGTGGGTGGTGCAGGGGGCAGCTGATTAGTGGTTCTCTGTCATCAGTGATGTATTTCTCTCTCTCTCCCTCTCCCTTCCTCTCTGAAATCAGTAAAAATACATTTTAAAAAAATAGCAAGAGTACATACACATATAGGAAAAAAACCCTAAAAAAAAAAGTTCAGTTACTCTTCTTCGTCGCTATTGAATCTAGGTATGTTTTCTCTCTTAGATAATCTAAATTAAAAATTGTATTTTCTTTTACTTTTTTCTCAATATTTTATGAGAAATACATCACCTTTTGTTTTTGTTTTTTTTGTTAATCCTCGCTCGAGGATATTTTTTCATTGATTTTTAGGGAGAGTGGGAGAGAGAGGGAAAGAGAGAGAAACATCAACGTGAGAGAAACTCATTGATTGGTTGCCTCCTGCACGGGCCCCAACCAGGGCCTGGGCCAGGGAGGAGCCTGCAACCAAGGTACGTGCCCTTGATCAGAATTGAACCCGGGATCCTTTAGTCATAAGGCCAGCACTCTGTCCACTGAGCCCAACTGGCTAGGGCTTACAACACTTCTTAATGAGTCAGCTAAGAAATACACATGACAGGATCTATTAAAATTTTGTGTGAACTGTTTGCCTTTTAGTTCTTGTTCAGGTAAGAGCTAACTGTAATATTTTATGTAAAAGAAATATATTTTACTTTTAAGCAATGAGAAAATCCAGTGTGACACCAGCATATAGCTATTTATAAGAATGAGATAGTTTACCAAACTATTAGGAAATGCAAAAATCACATTCACAAAAATCCCAAACACAAAGCAACTTCTTCATATTTATGTCAAGCGAATACAGAAATATTGTTAGGGCACTAAGAGAATAACTATATTCATAAAATAAGTTCATTGTTGCCCAAAGTAAAAGTATTTTCCTCTGCACTTTCATATAAATAAATTTAATAAGTTCATTATTTAGTCAAAATGAGGACAGAAAATATGAGACAAGTTTCAAGTTTCCTTCTATTAAACACTGTTTGAGCCGAAGCCGGTTTGGCTCAGTGGATAGAGCGTCGGCCTGCGGGCTGAGGGGTCCCAGGTTCGATTCCGGTCAGGGGCATGTACCTGGGTTGCGGGCACATCCCCAGGGGGGGATGTGTAGGAGGCGGCTGATCGATGTTTCTAACTCTCTATCTCTCTCCCTTCCTCTCTGTAAAAAATCAATAAAATATATTTAAAAATAAAAAAAAGAGAATGCTTTAAAAAAGAAAACAAAAAAAACAACAACACTGTTTGAACTTGGGAACACCTACCAAACAAGTGAACCTTGGGAACAGAAAAAATTTATTTTTGGAGTAATTTGCCTTGCTATTATTTGAAGATCCAGAATAACACTATGTTATAAAAACGCCCCCATCAAAAGCATTTCTAAATTTCCTGTCTCTGGAAAAGACTTACACATTAATTGTAAAAATATATACCAAATAGTTTAGTTTTTTAGTTTACCCAAGGAAAAATAATATGTATTTAGAATAGAAATGGTTATGATTAAAATGTAATTTGTATAAAATTGTCTTCACATTCTGATGACTGATTTTACTATAAAAGATACTGTATTCAGTGGAACTAAAGCTTTAGGAAAATTCCCAGTAAATATTTAAGGCTTATATAAATATATTTTGTACTTGTTTATGTGTAAAGTAACAATTCTGAACTTGACAGCCACAAATCAACCTTACATTATAATTATTTTCATATAATATGTGTAATGTATCTATTATCTACCCACCTACTACTCTTGTGATTTTTCCTTATTTATTAATTTTCAAGAAAGAGGAAGGGCCAGGACCGGTTTGGCTCAGTGGATAGAGCGTCGGCCTGCGGACTGAGAGGTCCTAGGTTCGATTCCGGTCAAGGGCATGTACCTGGGTTGCGGGCACATGTGCAGGAGGCAGCTGATCGATGTTTCTCTCTCATCGATGTTTCTAGCTCTCTATCTCTCTCCCTTCCTCTCTGTAAAAGATCAATAAAATATATTTTAAAAAAAAAAGAGGAAGGGAGAGTGAGAGAGAAGTATCTATGTGAGAGTGAAACATCGATCAGCTGCCTCCTGCTTGCCCCCAACCTTTCCCAACCACCTGAACCACACCAGCCAGAGCTACTCTTGTGATGTTTTAGAAATTTAATAAGAGCATGGTCCAGTGACAGTGAACTGTAAAATAAAAAACATTATGATTCTGTCAGTCTTAGGAAATGTGATTACTAATGAAGAAATTATAAATCTATTTCAGGCTTCAAAGATATGACACAGTCGCCATAATCTCATTTTTGTCTGGTTTCTTTGCTAAAATGTTATCATACTAGAAAATCAGATTAAAATATATTTTTTAGTATTTTCTCAACTGTTTGTCAACAAAGCTTTCTTCCCATATTGAGTTATTTTTACATTTATTAAGACAATTACAGGAAAACGACAGCCCTTTTCTAAATTTTCCCTTCGAATGACATAAACAGATAATCAATTTCCTATTTTATATTATCACAAAGTATTTTCCCTAGCCCTGGCTACTTACTTTACCACTTTTAGAAGCATATAATGTGTGCAATTTGGGTTGTTTCTGGGAATTAAACCCTTGAATATGTTAAAAGAGCTTTAAAATTTACATGTAACACTGATACAGACCTCAATCAAAACCTCGAATTTGTGAGTTTACAAAGTTCTTTCGAACTTCAAATTTAATTTTTTTCAGTATTTGTCCGTAGTTTATATTACACTGTTAAATGCCAGCCATTGTGCAAAATACTAGATGATTAAAACAGATGCAAAAAGAGATGTAATTTCAATGTAACATTATGCCCACCGGAGGACAACCCTACCAAGATCAGCCACTAAAATCAAGCAGCACTATATGGCCAAAAGGGCAGGGAATTTATTTAGATTGACACCTCATTCTGAATTCATTTTTCTACATAAGAAATGTGGCTAAGTGACTTTTGCTCTCTGGAAGTAAGCTGTTTATTTTCTAAAGTTGGACAGTATTACTTACCAACTTAAAATATGGCTCAACCCCTTTTAGAGTATGACTAAAGTTATAGCCCTTCTGCCCAGAAGAAAGCACCCTCAACTTTCTGCATACAATCTGAGAGGTTTATGGATTTCTGGGAATCCATTCATGGATTCCGGGGAAAAAATGCATTAAGGACAATTTTGAAGGTTTGAAACCCATCCATCAGAAGGGATGCGTGTTTCTTCAATATGCGTTTAACGTGCACTGACATCTTTCATCACGTGTATCAACTTCAAGTAATTTCGAGAGAAGTTCTAATGAAAAACACTTTGTTCAGAATGCACTGAGGGGATGGAATTTTAAAAGTAGGATAGAATATTTCAAATACTAAGACTCGAGAAAGAACTGTTACCTCCAAAGAATCGTTGTTTAAACCATAATACCACTCTCTCCAATGTCCATAGCACTCTGAAGATTTGGCCAGTTCTATTACTGCATTGTTTGAAGAAATGCTAACCACTGGTTCTTTGATACTCAATTTATTTTCTGGAGCAAACTGCAAAAAGAAGGAATAATAAACTAAGTCTTGGGTGGAGAAACACAATTTGTACCGGAGGGAGCTCACATCCCCTTGAAGACTTTGAGGTTGGATCCGAGGCACTAGGATGAGCAGAGTCAGGGATTCTTCATCCTGATGACACTGCAACGGAGGACACAGAGGTCCCCGGCTGTCTGTCCCGGGACCACCCATGGCTGGATCGGAGGGCTCCCTGCCCGAGTCTTCCCGGGCCACGCGGGTCCCGACGCTGAGACCTCCGCACACACTCCCTCCTCCTGCAGGAGGCCCCCGGTCTAGGTCCCCGGGCGAGCTCCCAGTTCCGGGAAGCGGCTTCTCCTCGATCCCGGCAGTCGCCACCGCTTGCCCGCCGAAGTCCCGTTCCGGTTCGGAGACAAGTTCCTCCCCTCCGGCATCCGGCGTGGTGATCCCGGCGTCCTCTTTCCCAGCGCCCTCTTCCCCAGCGCCACCCTCAGCCGGGCCCGTCGCTCTTTCGCGGGCGGAAGTGCAGGCCGCGCTGTCAGTTCCGGCCCCGGCGGGCTCCTCCGGCACCGCTAGGGGCTCCCGGCGCGCGGCGGACGGCGCCACGGGCAGCGTGACCACCAGCTGCCGCCGGGCCTTGTTGAACTGCGCCTTGCCGCGGCTGTCGTCCACCGGGTACGGGAGCGAGAGCCGCAGCTGGTAGTCGGGTTTCCTCGAGTCCAGACAAAGCAATTTTCCCGTCACCTCCAGCGCCGCCTGCTCGGCCGAGCGCAGCAGCGGCAGCTCGATGGTGACCACCAGCTCCTGGGGCACGGGGCTGGGGGCCGAGTCCCGGGAGCAGCGGTAATCCTGCAGGTCCACGCGGTGGCGCTGCACCACGCTGTAGCGAGGCTCCGTGGGGGTGGGCTGCGGGACCGCCTCTGGCGGGGAGGGAGGGGGCCCGGGGCCCGCAGAGTTCCGGGCGGCCGCCGGACGCCGGTAGGGGTAGGGGAAGTCGGGGAGGGAGCTCTCCGGCTCCCCCGCGGGCCGGGCCGGGCCACCCCCGGGCAGGGGCGTGCGCAGCACAGCGGCCTCCGGAGTCCCCTTGTATTTGATCTTCAGGGTTTTGGCATTTCTGTGGTCCAGCTTCACGCCGAATTGCTTCTCCACGGCCTCCAGGGCCGTGGCGTCCAGCATCTGGCGGAAGCGCTCGTGGCGCCGGCCCAGCGCGAGCGCGTCTGGGTGAAAGACCACATCGTAGACCGCGTAGCGGGAGCCGCGGCCCCCCGGGTACTCGCGGCCGGGCGCCAGGCTGTGCGGCAGGGACCACTGGCTACCGGCCGCCGCGTGGCCCGAGCCGGGCCGGCTGGTGGGCGAACCCACCAGCGCGTTGCTGCACACGTTCACGTAGCAGCGCCGCGCCCCGTCCAGGCTAGTGCGCAGCACGTGGCCGGGCTCCGGGTGCACGAACTGCACCTCCACTCCGCGCTCACGCTCCAGCGCGGTGATCTCCGCTTCGTAGCGCCGCCGGTTCTCGGGGTCCGTGAGCTCCTCGGCGTACTCGGAAAACATTCGCCGGAACTCGGGGTCCTGAAAGGCGGAGGTGAGCCGCTGGACCTCCTCTCCGCTCAGATCCAAGTCCTCCAGCGGCGAAGAGGCCGCCGCCTTGGCCATGCTGCTCCTCAGCCCCTAGCCTCAGCCGCCTGAGAGAATGGGAGTCGCAGGCCCAAGGCCAGTAAGCGGCCGAGGTCAGCAACTGTCAGAGAATTGTGCTTGGGCCGCGTGCTTATTGCCATGGTGACGCCAACCACGCGCAGGAGGAGGAGGCAAGGAATTGGAGTGGGATGGTGGAAGTGCCAGAAATAGCGTCTTAGTTGCTTCAAACTAACCAACTACTCTACAGTCTTTGTATTTTAGATTCCTGTGCCACGTCGCAGTTACTTTTGCACTAGGAAAACTATCAATAATTGTCATAATTTCCAGCATATATATCATCTACATATTTCATAACACTTAAGGGCAGAACTGATCCCCATTTCACAGAAAAGAAATAGGACCTGAGAAGTTACCTAACCAGGGTCATGCAGCTCGTGTATTCACAAGCTGGGATTCATACCTTCGTTTGTTTTTTTCACTTCACTAAACCAATATTTCAATCTTCTGAATATTTTTTTGTAACGTATTTTTTATTTCAGAGAAGAAGGGAGACGGAGAGATAGAAACATCAGTGATGAGAGGGAATCATTGATTGGCTGCCTCCTGCCTGTCCCCTATAGGGGATCGAGCCTGCAACCGGGGCATGTACCCTTGGCCTGGAATTGAGCCCAGGACCCTTCAGTCTGCAGGCCATCACTCTATCCACTGAGCCAAACTGGCTGGTAATCTTATGAATATTTTACCATACAGTTTGCTCTGTAACAACTCTCATTTGGGGCAAGAGATATGGGCAAGCTATTAATAAGTACCTAATGATCAACAAACATATAAGACTTCATTAATAAAAACCCAAGTATAAGATACCACATCACCTATCAAAATGGCAAAGTTGTTTTTGTTTTTACAATTACTGTATCCTTTGGGTCATGGTAGAACTTAGTAAAACCTTTCTAGAGCATAGTTTGGTAGCTGTATAAAAAGCTTTTAAACCCTAGCTAGTTTGGTCAGTGGATAGAGCATTGACCTGTGGACTGAAGAGTCCCAGATTCGATTCTGGTCAAGGGCACATGCCCAGGTTGCGGGCTCGATCCCCAGTGGGGAGTGTTGCAGGAGGCAGCTAATCAATGATTATATCTCATCAATATTTCTATCTCTCCCTCTTCCTTCCTCTCAGAAATTAATAAAAAATATATTTTTTTTTAAAAAAAGGTTTATACTTGATCTAGAATTCTAACTCTAAAACATGCTCTAGAGAACTCATGATTCTAAAGGTTTGGGTTTGGTACAGCCATACAATGGGATTCTTTGCAGCCACTCAAAGTAATGTTATAGAAGAGTATTGACAAGAGTAGTTACTAATTAGTAGTTGTTAAATCCAGTGATTATTTTCCTGTTTTCATTGAAACTCACCAACATTTCACACAATTGATGTCATTATCTCAGTAACAAAACACTTTCCAGACTTCTACTTTACCAGACACTTAACACTGCTTTGCAGGTGTTTACCTCTGTTCAGCTTGTAAGTGGAAATGCATCATGCGTCAAGGCTGGGTCCCCATCTCCTCCATTTACACTCTCCTTCACAAATAAATTTACACTCATAAATACCAGGCTTACAGAGCAGGTTCTAAACTCCAAATTCCTATAGCCAGTTGCCCATTTAAGGTCTCCACTTGAATGATTTAATGCTTAAATTCTTAAAGCTTGAAATGACCAAAAACACAACTCCAGACCCTTTCCGCGCTGTATCTTATGATCTCTTGACAGCATTCAAAGCGGTTGACTGTGCCCCCTTGGAACACATTTCTCTTGGTTTGCAGAATTTCATGCTCTCCCTCCCCATCTGCCAGTTCTCTAAATGTAGGAGTCACCCAAGGCTTATTCATCAACCTTCTTCTCTAATCATACTTCTTCCAAGACAATGAGAGCCCACAGCTTTAAATGCCATCTATGTTCAGATTCATTCAACAGAATTGGACACTTGTCGCACCTATTGTATAGGTAGATGAGTAACTATGGCAGTGTTCTAGGCACTAGAACAAAAAATCATGCCCCAAACATGTAAAGCAACTGGCACACTTGTATGCTGGAAGCGTCTATTGGGTCAATCACTATGGAAAATTGCTGTTAAATATAATGTATATTTTATGACTAAGAAATTCTGTTTCTAGCAAAAGACAGACTAGATTTTGTATATTCATAACAGCATTATTTGTAATAGACAAATAGTGGAAATTACCCATATTCCCATCAATAATAGAATGGATAAATAAAATGTATATATTTACAATGGACATGAGTAAACAATGTGGATGAGTATCACTAACATAATGTGAGAAACCAGATATAAAATACATACTGTATGATTCTCTTATATAATAGACAAAACTTGGCAAAATCTGTTAAAAGTCAGGCTAGTGGTTGTCTTAAAAAATATATATACACATATATATAGTAAATAGTAATTTATAAATAGTTACTGAACAAATAACCATGGCAAAATGTAGAATGTCCTACAAGTGAATTAATAGAGAGCACAGGGGTGGAAGAGGAGGCCCATATGTTTTAATGACGCTTATATCTTCTCAGCCATTCACTTCCAGGGATTGGAACACCTAAGAGATTCACTGCAGTCATCTCTAGGTGGTAGAGTTGTGGGTGGTTTTAATAATTTTGTTACTAGTTTTGAGTATGTTCCAATGTTTCAACAGCAAAATTTTTTCATTTGTGTAATAAAAGTAAAATGGTAATGATTATAATATATCATGACTATAGCTGAAGATGAGGCAGGTGAATGGAGTGAAGGGGAAAGTCTTAATGACAACGTAATCCCAGTGGTCCTTGGGGTCATAGGTATGTCATACCCAAGCATCACCACCAGTTTATTCTGTCTCCAGTCTCAAGGTCATTTTTCTGTCTCGGATATTCCATGGCAACATCTTGAGGCAAGACTTGTGATTGAAGGGAATTCCTCATGGCTCCCATACACACCCTCTTTTTCAGGAAGTTCCTTGAGAATATCCTCCAGCTAAGCAAAGCAAAGCTTTTAATATATTTTTATTGATTTCAAAGAAGGGAGAGATAGAAACATCAATGATGAGAAAGAATCACCAATCCGCTGCCTCCTGCACGCCCCACATGGGATCAAACCATTCTATTTATATATCCGTTCTATTATGCAATCCATGCATGTACCCCAACTGGAGTTGAACTGTGACCTCCTGCTTCATAGGTCAGTGCTCAACCATTGAGCCACGCCAGCAGGGCATAATTGTCCTTTTGAGGGCGAGTGGAGTGTTGTGATTGGAGAGGAGAAGTGAGCTTCTGGGGTGAGGGTAACATTCCATTTCTTAATTTTGGTAGCAAGGTTTGCAGTTTGTGAAAATTTATTAAGCTGTATTGTACACTGACAATGGGATTTTTATGTAGGTACTAGAGGCCCAGTGCACAAAATTCGTGCATGCGGGGGCGGGGGGCTCAGCCTGGCTTGCACCCTCTGGCAGTCCGGGAGCCCTCTGGGGATGTCCAACTGATAGCGGGTGGGGCGAGCGGGGGGGGGGGGGGGGGAGCAGGCCTAAGCTGGCAGTAGGACATCCTTAGCGCCACTTGCCAGCCATGACCCCGGCTTAGGGCTTCTGGAGCACACTGACCTCCAGGGGGCAGCTCCTGTGTTGAGCGTCTGCCCCCTGGTGGTCACTACACATCATAGCGACCAGTCGTCCCGCCCTTCAGTCAATTTGCGTATTAGCCTTTTATTATATAGGATATACTTCACTTTAAACGTTTTTCAATGTGCTTTTATTTAAATATATTGGCTTTTTAATTGAATTTTAGGGAGGAAGAGAGAGATATAGAAACATCGATGAGATGAGAGAGAAACATCATTGATGGGCATGCTCTCTACTGGGGATCAAGCCAGAAACCTGGTACCCTGACCAGGAATCAAATTGGTGACCTCTTGGTTCTTGGGTCGACGCTCAACCGCTGAGCCACACCGGCCAGGCTGAACGTCTCTTCCTTTCTCTCTCTCTCTCTTTCCTCTCCTCTCTCTTCTTTCCCCTCCACTTCTCCCCTCTCCTACCCTTCCCTTCTTTCATTTTCATAATTTAATTTTTTAAATCCTCAATATTTTCCTATTGATTTTCAGAGAGAGTGGAAGAGAGAGGTAAAGAGAGAAATAACAATTGAGAGAAACACATCAATTAGTTGCCTCCTGCACAAGCCTTGACCAGGACCCAGACCAGGGAGGAGCCAGCTTACAATCGAGGTAAGTGCCCTTGAATTGAACCCGGGACTGGCTGATGCTCTGTCCAGAGCCAAATCATCAAGGGCCGGGCTAAATGTTTTTCAATGTGTGATTTTTTTTAAATGATTTTTTAAATTAAATCTTTACTGTTCAAATTATTACAGTTGTTTCTCTTTTTTCCCCCCATAGCTCCCCTCGACCCGGTTCCCACCCCACCCTCTGCCCTTACTCCCCGCCCCCCGCCACTGTCCTCATCCATAGGTGAAGGATTTTTATCCAGTCTCTTCACAAGACTTTGTGCACAGTCTTGTTGTAGTTAAGCCTTGATTGTTGTAGGTATCACTGGGAGGAATTGACCTCCACCCCAATTGGCTGTGAGAATCAGCTGTGTCTATGGTGGGAGAACTTCTGTGCTGGAGACACCTTTCTAAGGCAAGACTTGCTTCAGTGGGGCTTTGGTGCTCACTGAGTCTGCCCCCTGAGTGTGTCCCTTATGGATCTGAGGAGTTGTAATCTGGATGGTCCCACTCTGACCACTGGGTACACTGGCTCTTAGATCTCTAAGGAGGTGCTAATTTAGCCTGTGCCTGAGGCTACCCAGCAGAAGCTATGGAGAGATGTGCAGATTCCTCTTCTTTGTTTGGGGTTTGGAGGTGCCTAGATGAGGCCCAGCTGTGAAGCAATGCAAGCTGCTTGGGGCCTTGGGCCTTCTTTTGGCAGTTCTGGGTCTCCCTGACCCAGCTGCAATTTGTTAGGTAATTTTCAGAATACAAAGGGCCAGGCCTTTGATATGCAAAAGCCTCTGCTCACAGTTTGGATGGGGCAGTGTCTCAGGGAATCAACAGGATGGAGCAAACAGCTATGGCTGCTCCTCAGTCCTACCCTAAGAGGCCCTGCGTCTCAGTGTCCCGGTAATCGCTGCAAGCACCTCTGAGAGAAAGCCGCCCTCGAGTTCTGACCAATGCCAAACAGTCCAGTTTCTGCGAGTCCCCAGAGACTCGCCCGGAACTGGAGTTCAGAGCAATCAAGAGCTTGTGTCTCCCTCCTGATTGAAAAAGACAACTGCATCCTCAGTTGCCAGCCCTTTCCACGTGCGCCTCCGTACCTCTGCACTTTACTTCCACACCTCCTCTGAGTCTCAGTGTGCTTTTCTCTGTCCTTCTAGTTGTAGAATTTCCACTCAGCCAGCCTTCCTGTGGTTCTGAATGCTGTCTGGTTTGTCTTTTAGTTGTATTTTTGAAGTGGTTGTGTGAGGCAGCAATTTCCGGTGTTTACCTATGCCGCCATCTTGGTTTCTCCTCAATGTGCTTTTAAAAAAATATTTGCCCACATGGATCTCATGTGGAATGAGACCAGTGACTCCCAACATTTTATCTCCAGTCCTACCTGACCACTGAGCCTACCCTCATGCCACTGCCTACTAGGTACCTCCACCTGGATGTTTGATAGGCATCTCAAATAGAAATCCTGGTTTCCCCTTCTCAAAATTGTTATTCCCCGGTCTCAGTAAATAGTACCATCAACCCAGCTGCTCAAGCTTAAAACCTAAGTGTAAGCCTTGATCCCTCTCTCCCCTGCCCTGCACTGCCATTCAGTTACCTAGTCCTATTGTTTCTTACACACCCCAAATATATCCACTTCTTTCCATTTCTGGTCTGAGCCTCCCTCATCTCTATTGCAGACTTATGCCATAGTTTCCTGACTGGTCTCTTCACCTCTTCTTTACAATCTCTTCACATAGTAGCCTTAGTAATTTTTGGAACCAGAGCTGCTGAACACCTTCTAGTAGACTCACATCCCAGTTCCTTACTTGTGTTTACAAGGCTCATCATGCTTGAGCCCCAAACTCCATACCACTGAATTGTCTCCCCTTAGGTCATTATACTTCACAGAGGCAAAACACTCACCTTTCCTGTGCAGCCTGTGCATGGGTCCTTGAGTCTAAAGAACTTCAATGTCACTTTAGTGACTTGCACCTTCAGCACCCCATCTAAAATTGCCCGCATCATTTTTATTTTCAGCCTGGTTCATATTTGGTACTTTATTTTAGGGTATGGCTCACCCATTTGAAGGTAAACATCATGAAAGCGAGGATATTGCCTTTCTGGTTTACCATTGGATTCCTTAGTATAGAATATACAGGGATGGGCAAAAGTAGGTTTATAAAGAACTCTGTGCCAAAGTATGTTTGAGTATAGAAAGTAGACTCAAGAATATGTACATAATGAAGGTCAGCAATTTGAGCACATGCAAGATTATACCTAAGTGCACTGTGCCATTGTGATATTCTTTTTAGTAAAGCTACTGTAATAATCATAACCTGCATATCTTTTCCATATGAACAACTGTAAACCTACTTTTGTCCACCCCTGTATTATCACTCAGGTATTTGATGAATGAATATAGTAAAGAAAAAGGCAAGTTTAGCTCTGGTCGGTGTTTCTCAGTGGTTATAGTATTGGCCCATGCACCGAAGGGTCACAGGTTCTATTCTCAGTCAAGGGGACGTACCTGAGTTGCAGGTTTCCATCCCCAGTCAGAATACATGGGAGAGGCAACCAATCAATGTGTCTCTCTCACATCGATGTTTCTCTCCCCTCTCCTTCCCACTCTCTCTGAAAAGCAATGGAAAAAATACCCTGGGGTGAGGATTGACAACAAGAAAAAAGGCAAATTTAGTGTGTAGAGTATGATCCCTAAAGTATGTATTTTTAAAATATATATTTCAGAGAGGAAGGGAGAAATCGAAACATCAATGATGGGAGAGAATCATTGATTGGCTGTTTCCTGCAAGCCACGCACTGGGGATCGAGCTGGAAACCCGTGCATGTGCCCTGAACAGAATTGAACCGTGACCCCCTGGTTCAGAGGTTGACACTCAGCCACTGAGCTACACCAGACGGGCATCCCTAAAATATGTTTAGAGGGCCGAAACCGGTTTGGCTCAGTGGATAGAGCGTCAGCCTGCGGACTGAAAGGTCCCAGGTTCGATTCCGGTCAAGGGCATGTACCTTGGTTGTGGGCACATCCCCAGTGGGGGGTGTGCAGGAGGCAGCTGATCGATGTCTCTCTCTCTCATTGATGCTTCTAACTCTCTATCTCTCTACCTTCCTCTCTGTAAAAAAATCAATAAAATATATTTAAAAAAATATGTTTAGAGGAAAAAATGTATGCATAGAGGAAATCTGAAAGGATCTATACCAGAATATTAACAGATTATCTCTGATGGTGGAAATGAAGGTCTGTAGAACTTTTTTCTTTATTATTATCTGTATTTCCTAATTGTTCTATTATGAACTTGTTTAATAAAATGTTTAAGGCCCAGCCCTAGCTGGTTTGGCTCAGTGGGTAGAGTGTTGGCCTGCGGACTGAAGGGTCCCGGGTTCAATTCTGGTCAAGGGCACATGCCCGGGTTGCAGGCTCGATCCCCAGTAGGGGGCATGCAGGAGGCAGCTGATCAATGATTCTCATCATGGATGTTTCTCTCTCCCTCTTCCCTCCTCTCTGAAATCAGTAAAACTATAAAACTATATATTTTTAATAAATAAAGCCCAGCCGGCATGACTCAGTGGTTGAGCATCAACCTATGAACCAGGAGGTTGCAGTTTGATTCCCTGTCAGGGTACATGCCCGGGTTTTGGGCTCAATCCACTGTGTGGGGCAGAAGCAGCTGATCAATGATACATCATTGATATGTCTCTCTCCCTCTCCCTTCCTCTCTGAAGTCAATAAAAATGGATTTTTAAAAAATACCCTACAATTTAGTTCTCAGATTTACATCTGAAATGGTTTTGAAGCATAAAGATGAATTCTAGATCTTTAAAGCATGTGGAGGATGTATTTTCTTTTTTTTAAAAAAAATGTATTTTTATTGATTTCAGAGAGGAAGGGAGAAGAAGAAAGAGAAACATCATTGATGAGAGAGAATCATTGATTGGCTGCCTCCTGCATGCCCCCTACTAGGGATCGAGTCTGCAACCTGGACATGTGCCCTTGACCCGAATTGAATCCGGAACCCTTTAGTCTTCAGGCCGATGCTCTATCCACTGAGCCAAACCAGCTAGGGCTAGAGGATGTATTTTCTGTTATAACCTTGATGTCAGTGAACATACCCAATGATTGGTTTCAGTTTATTTTGGTACCTTTGTTAACTTCAAAATACTGGAAACGTTTCATCTTAATGATATTTCCAAACATGAACACATGACAACAGACCACGCCTGTTTGGGAATGAGAATGGCCTTCAGAGTTCCTGAGCCCTCTGAAATTATATGTGAAATTATAAGTGGGGGTAGGCTCATGCTGATTTTTCTGAGGGACCTTAGTTTTCATTAGATTTTCTAAGGATCCATGCCCTCCACCTTCCCAAATTTCTTACTATGCGGCAGTCCCTTTCCCAACAGCTCTTTGGGAAAAATGGAGTTGAGAAGCTCCTATGCCCCAAACCCGTGGTCAGCAAACCGCGGCTCTCAAGCCACATGCGGCTCTTTGGCCCCTTGAGTGTGGCTCTTCCACAAAATACCACGTGCAGGCGCGCACGTACAGTGCGATTGAAGTTTGTGGCCCATGCGCAGAAGTTAGTATTTTGTGGAAGAGCCACACTCAAGGGGCCAAAGAGCCGCATGTGGCTCGCGAGCCGCAGTTTGCCGAGCCACAGTTTGCCGGCCACTGCCCCAAACAAATGATCTTTTGCCTAAAATTCATCCCTTAAGGAAAGGCTATCCTTATTAAAATACGAATGCCTTTCATGGGAGATGGACTGGGTATTAAAGCCATTATCAGTTATTAACCCCTTAGTCCAACCTACTTTATTTTATCCCCCCACAAATATTGCATGTCAACTCTATTGGGGATAGAGATCCAGAGTAGATGGTCTGACACCTAATGACAAGCAACTGGGAGCTCGTCTGTACAGTTCCAGACACTCTCTGGTTTCCCCACAGTGATCAAGTGTTGCTTTTCTCACCCATATCTGTCTTGTGTGATCTACCGGGCCCCTGCTCTGAGGCACAACATCACATGAAAATGCCTCTCATACCCAGGTTTCTGCAGTGAGATCAGCCTGCTTCAGCTGATTAAACACCAAGTGAGGGAGCACACCCCTCTGTTTGTACCTGCAGCAGGAGCCCAGGAGACCCTTTCAGAGCTGCTCCTCCACTGCCCCACCATCCAGACCTCTGCTTCCTTTTCATTTCTGGGTGATGCTGATCCCCACCTGGTTCTAGTTCCTGTCTTATCTTATTCTGATACTTACTACCTGGTTCTGGCAACTTCTCTGCTCTTAAATAATTGTTTTGCTTCATGCTTCATCTCGTTTCACATTGCTAACTCCTAAATACACCCTATCTTTTACCATTAACTGTGTTCCTGAAAAAGTCTCAAATAGCTCATCTTTATATATGGAAGCAATTATCTGCCAAATTAATGAGTTAATGAGGGGACACCTTGTACCCAGTTTACACTTAAACTTTCTACCCATCATCTTTCATATTTAGCTCTGTGGTTCTCATAACTGGACCATCAACCTTGTGTCTATTTCACTACCACTTTCAAGGCCCAAATTGTAATTTTTTCCAAGTAGTTAGTAACTTTTGAACTTATGCCTTGATTTCACTTTTTAAAAAAAAACCCTCATTCAAGGATATTTTTCCTTGACCAGGGCCCAGGCCAGGGAAGAGCCTGCAACCAAGGTACTTGCCCTTGACCAGAATCAAACACGGGACCTTTCAGTCCACAGGCTGATGCTCTTATCCACTGAGCCAAACCGGCTAGGGCTTGATTTCACTTTAACTTCAATTTTTCTAGGCTACTTGAAATTAAAGTTAAGTCTTATTTTTCTAATATCAGGCCTCTTCTGACAGTCTCCCTGACTTTTCCATCCTCAAACCACATCTCAAATTACCACTTCAGTCTTAACTACTGATTCACTTATCACATTCACATTAAATTTTCTTGAGGAATTTTCCCTTTAATGTCATTTTTGTGTTTTTTTTTATCACTATCTTTTCCCCAAAAAGTGCATTTCCAGGAAAAGTATCTTCAGGCTCTTCATAATATTTAGGTTACTCTATATTTGAAACACTCATTGTCCTCTAACTTCCTGTCATTCAGATTTATTTCTGGGCTATTGTTGTAACACCATAAACTAAAAGTAAGGGAATAGTGTTGAGTGGTTACAGCTGATATGGCAAAACATGCTGCTTCAAAGTAAACATGTCTTCTAAATGTAAAAACTGAAGGAACTGTGTTTTTAAATTTCCAGTGCCTAGAGATAATTATGCAATGAATATCACAGTAACATCCTGAAACAAAGGTTTTCAACTATCCATACTAATAAAAGGGTAATATGCTAATTAGACCAGACGTCCTTCTGGACGTCCTTCCAGACAAAGCCACAGAGCTACAAGGGCCAAGGGCCGGCAACACGGGAGAGGCTGTGGCACAGGCCTGTCCGGCACCACGGTCCCTTTTGCAGAGGCCGCGGGAGAAGGTGGTGACACAGGGGAAGGGAGGAGGGCTGAGCAAGAAGGGAGAAGGCCTGTGCCGCGCAAGAAGGCCGGCGCTGTGGCCCAGTCTGCAGAGGAGGCATGGGAGAGGCAGTGGGAGAGGGGGCTGCTCGGTCCCAGTCCCAGTGCCGCCCCTTCTGCAGAGGCAGCCACAGAGACAGCGGAGCGAGCCCGGTCCCGGCGCCACACCTCCGCAGAGGCGCTAAGAAGCGAGGGCTGAGGGCCAGCAGCTGTGGCAGCCGGTAGTGGCAGCAGCAGTGGAGTGATGGGGTGGTGCCTTCCCCTGGTCGACCTGGTCACCTCCCACAGAGGAGGACATCCCCTGAGGGCTCCTGGACTGTGAGAGGGGGCAGGCCGGGCTGAGGGACACCCCCCAGTTCATGAATTTTCATGCACTGGGTCTCTAGTCATTAGAATAAATTCTGTGACTTGAAATTTAAATAGTTTCAAAATTGTCAGACATACTCTAAGAACTCTTATGGTGATAAAAACCTAAGTTAAACTAAAATAATGATTCAATAATGTTTAAATATCTGTTTTTCTTAAAATGAACATTAGCATATAACCAGTATAGAAATAATAAAAGGTCAGTTTTTAGGTGCAAATGTATAACTAGATTACATCTTTATACATATTTTCATATTTTTCTTAAAAGATTAGAAAATATTTTTCCTATAAAACCTGTAAAGTATACCATCATGTTTATTATAACAATATCAAAATCTCATAAAATATAAATTTAAACAGCATTCTAAAGTTTACTATAATTTTATTGTAACCTAATATCAAAGTTACATGAAATATAAAATTAAGCAGAAAATTGAGTTTTGTTTCTTCGATGGTATTCAAGAATCTCAAAAACCTTGAAGTTTGCTGAAAGTAGAAAATATTCATAAAATGAAACATTTTAGAAATCTAGTTATTGTACATGTCTTAATATTTAGGTTTTGTTAATTAAATTAAAAAACATTCATATTGTTCCAAATTGAAAAGGTGCTGGAAAAATATGTCAGTCTCTCACACTATTTCTGCTCCCAGAAGCAATTATATAGCCTTATACAATATATCCTTATAAATATCATCTAATCATATATATGCATGGGGGGGTATGTGCTATAAAAACACATATAAGTGGTAGAATACTATGAACAGTATACTTTTTTCAATTAGTAATAAATATATTTATAATTTTTTAAACTAATCCCTTAAATGCTTTAAAATCTAAGTTAGGAAACTTCTAAATAAGCATATACATTTAAATGGATATATATTTAAATGTTTGTTTTGCTAGTCTAGAAACTACATAAGAAAACAGTTGTACCTTTTTTTATGCATATGCCCAAGTATAATCTGTAGGAAAAATTCCTAGAAATGGAATTGCTGGTATATGCAGGTTAGGTCTTAAGAAATCTTGTCAGATTGCCCTCCATAAAAGTTTTTACCATTTTTTATTCTGATCAAGTGTGAGAGTATTCACATCACCAATACTGTGTTTTAAAGTAAAACAACTATATTTGATAGTGCTCATTGAAACAGTTAAGCTTATCTACTTTCACTACATTTTGATGCTAACTCTACAATATGATTTCACAAATATTCTAACAAAAGATTTATTCTGAGGAGAAGCTAAATAGCAGGAAGACCAAATTATTCCACTATATCTTGAAAATTTTTTCATTCTCTCAAAAGTAAACATGCGTCTATTTGTTTGATCCAGCACTAAAAGATTCCTCAAATTATTTATACTAATTACAGTTTAGATATTATGCCAAGGTTTTCAGCATCTGAGTCCACAGAAGATAAAGGAACCAACTATTTTATCTCAACAAAATGCAAGTCAAGTACTACTATGCTAGAAATTTTAAAGAGGGATAGGCACGTAAGTGACTTATACTACACTGTTAAGAACTACCACAGAAATTTGTACGAAGAGCTTAGAACACAAAACAATTCTACATGGCAATCGGGGAACATTACAAGAAACATAACTGAAGTTTCTTGTGCTATCATAATAAATCAGTTAATCTCCCATTGTGGGTTATTTGCTTTCATCCCAACTCATTAAAACACAGTAAATGGTTTGTAGATAGATGTAATCTATAATAATAAAAGCGTAATATGCTAATTTGACTGGATAACCTTCCGGACGAAGCCTTAAATGCAAGAGCCAAGCCCTTGCACAAATTTTGTGCATCAGGCCTCTAGTAAAAAGATAAAAGAAAATGAGGAAACTCGGGTAAGGCGGAAATACAGGTCAGAAAAGATGAAGCCAGGGCTACACCCAACTTTTACTTGGGACAGACAGATTCTCTTGTTCTAAGACCTGTTTATTTTTTTTTTAATATTTTATTGATTTTTTTATAGAGAAGAAGGGAGAAGGATAGAGTTAGAAACATCGATGAGAGAGATTGATCAGCTGCCTCCTGCACGCCCCCCACTGGGGATGTGCCCACAACCAAAGTACATGCCCTCGACCAGAATCGAACCCGGGACCCTTCAGTCCGCAGGCAGACGCTCTATCCACTGAGCCAAACCGGTCCGGCGTTCTAAGACCTGTTTAAAGTTCCCAGGACTAGTTCTCATAGGAGGATAAGTTTTATACCAAATCTCAATTCAGTAAAAGTCAATAGGAAAGTGGACAAAATATGCACCAGGGAGACAACCCTCAGAGGTGACTTAATCCTGAGGTCACAAAATCAGATGCCCTCGGGGACATCCAAGTGTTGACAACAGAGAGTGGTGAGACTTCAGAAGATTGGTTCCCTTACCTAAAAGCAACCTTATCAATTCTTTAAAAAAAAATGTGTTTTTTTTGCCGAAACCGGTTTGGCTCAGTGGACAGAGCGACGGCCTGCGGACTGAGAGGTCCCAGGTTCGATTCCGGTCAAGGGCATGTACCTGGGTTGCGGGCACATCCCCAGTGGGAGATGTGCGGGAGGCGGCTGATCGATGTTTCTCTCTCATCGATGTTTCTAACTCTCTATCTCTCTCCCTTTCTCTCTGTAAAAAATCAATAAAATATATTTAAAAAAATGTTTTTTTAATTCCTCAATATTTTTCTATTGGCTTTCAGAGAGAGTGGCAGAGAGAGGAGAGGAAAGACAGAAATACTGATGTAAGAGAAACATATCAATTAGTTGCCTCCTGCACATGCTCCAACCAGGGCTCAGGCTAGGGAGAAGCCTGCAAGTGAGGTATGTGCCCTTGACCAGAATCGAACCCAGAACCCTTTGGTTCGCAGGCAACACTCTATCCACTGAACCAAACCAGCTAGGATTCAATGTGGGCTAGGTAAAGTCTAACACATGTCAGGCTTATGGATTAAAAACCTTTATTCAAGTATCAGGAGAGAACCAAGATGGTGGCATAGGTTAACGCCGGAGATTGCTGCCTTGAACAACCAAATCAAAACACACCTAAAAGACGGAACAGACATCATCCAGAACCACAGGAAGGCTGGCTGAGTGGAAATTCTACAACTAGGAGGAAAGAGAATATCATACCCAGACTCAGAGGAGGTGCAGTGCTGAAGTGAAATACTCAGGTACGAAGTGCGCACGGAGCGGGCTGGCGGTGGAGGGCGCGGTTGGTGCTTTCAATCAGGAGGGAGTCTCAGATTCTGAGCTCCAGATCCGGGCGAGTCTCTAGGGACCCAGACTCAAACGGGAGAAACGAGACTGTCTGGCTTCAGTCGGAACACGAAGGCAGCTTTCTCTCCGAGGTTTGCAGTGGTTGCTGGGACTCTGTAAGGCAGAGCCCCTAGGGACGGAACTGAGAGCCACCATAACCGCTCTCTCCGGCCCACCCTGTGGATCGCGAGCCCAAGTGACCCACCCGCCCCGCCCAAGCCCTGCACAGAGCCATTTGCCAGATAGCCTCAGGCAAAGGCTAGATTAGCACCTCCCTAGAGGACAGAAGTTTTCCCACTGCAGATACAGCTGATTCTCACAGCCAGCTGGCCTGGAGGTCAAACCCCCCCTAGTATTAACTACAACAATCAAGGCTTAACTACAGGAGGACTGCACACAAAGACCACTAGGGGGTGCACCAAGAAAGCATAAAAAAATGCGGAGACAAAGAAACAGGACAAAACTGTCAATGGAGGATATTCAGTTCAGAACCACACTTTTAAGGTCTCTCAAGAACTGTCTAGAAGCCGCTGATAAACTTAATGAGATCCTCAACAAATCTAATGAGACCCTCGATGTTATGATAAAGAACCAACTAGAAATTAAACATACACGGACTGAAATAATGAATATTATACAGACTCCCAACAGCAGACCAGAGGAGCACAAGAATCAAGGCAAAGATTTGAAATGCGAAGAAGCTAAAAACACCCAACCGGAAAAGCAAAATGAAGAAAGAATCCGAAAATACGAAGATAGTGTAAGGAGCCTCTGGGACAGCTTCAAGCGTACCAACATCAGAATTACAGGGGTGCCAGAAGATGAGAGAGAGCAAGATATTGAAAACCTATTTGAAGAAATAATGACAGAAAACTTCCCCCACCTGGTGAAAGAAATAGACTTACAAGTCCAGGAAGCGCAGAGAACCCCAAACAAAAGGAATCCAAAGAGGACCACACCAAGACACATCATCATTAAAATGCCAAGAGCAAAAGACAAAGAGAGACTCTTAAGAGCAACAAGAGAAAGAAACTCAGTTACCTACAAGGGAGCACCCATATGACTGTCAGCTGATTTCTCAACAGAAACTTTGCAGGCCAGAAGGGAATGGCAAGAAATATTCAAAGTGATGAATACCAAGAACCTACAACCAAGATTACTTTATCCAGCAAAACTATCATTCAGAACTGAAGGTCAGATAAAGAGCTTCACAGATAAGAAAAAGTTAAAGGAGTTCATCACCACCAAACCAGTATTATATGAAATGCTGAAAGGTATCCTTTAAGAAGAGGAGGAAGAAGAAAAAGGTAAAGATACAAATTATGAACAACAAACATGCATCTATCAACAAGTGAATCTAAGAATCAAGTGAATAAATAATCTGGTGATCATAATAGAATCAGGGACATAGAATGGGAATGGACTGACTATTCTTGGGGGGGAAAGGGGTGTGGGAGATGCGGGAAGAGACTGGACAAAAATCGTGCACCTATGGATGAGGACAGTGGGTGGGGAGTGACGGTGGAGAGTGGGGCGGGAACTGGGAGGAGGGGAATTATGGGGGGAAAAAAGAGGAACAAATGTAATAATCTGAACAATAAAGATTTAATTAAAAACAAAACAAACAAAAACAAAAAAACCTTTATTCAAGTATCTGGTTATATTCCAAAAACTAAGCAATGCTTGGAATATGTTTAGAATCCTATATAATAAAAGCGTGGTATGCACATTGTCCCCTCAACTGGAGTTCTTCTGGGAGTTGGACCAGGGGGCGGGCAGGCCAGGGAGGCCCTGGCGCTGGCAGGCAGCCGGGGGAAGGGAGGGAGACCCCAGCCAGCAGCCGCTAGGGACCCTACCAGTGCATGAATTTCGTGTACTGGGCCTCTAGTCATATATATGTCAAATGAATGAATCCAAGAATAAAACATATAATATCTCATAAACTGAATGGACTTCAATCATCCATAAGTACTGAGCAGAAAGAATAATGCACAAATTTTTTTTTAAGAAACATATACAAGGACTGTTAATCATGGGTTCAGGGTTATAAAGCAGAGGTATTACAGAGATATTTTTCTTTGCAGTTTTATACTTTTAAGCATTGCTTAAATTTTTATCATGAGATTGTATTGATTTTAATTTGAATATATTAATTGCAAAAATTACAATTGAGCTGTGTGTTCAAAATTATATTCTCTAACAAGAAACTAGAGGACAGTTATTTGGTTATTTGTTCCTTTATATTTTTTAATCCTCACCTGAGAATATGTTTCTCATTGATCTTAGAATGAAAGGAAGAAGAAAGAAAGGAGAGAGAGAGAAAAAATAATCTATTGGCTGCCTCCCTGTACACACCCCAACCAGTGGGTGATCAAACCTGCAACCTAGGTATGTGCCCTGATCAGCAGTCAAACCTCCAGCCAGGGCTGGTTATTTGCTCTTAACAGGAAGTGGAGTTTTTTCAAAATATGTTTGGTTAACTGACATTACATGTTAAGATGCCTGACAAGGGACACAGCATCAAAATGCATATTTATGAGTCTGATAACTATAGAGCAAGCCATTTGCTAAATGTGGGATGGGATCCCAGAACTTAACTTTTTTTTTCTTTTAAATATGTTTTTATTGATTTCAGAGAGGAAGAGAGGAGAAAAAGATGAAAACATCAATGAGAGAGAATCACTGATTGACTGCCTCCTGCATGCCATCTACTGGGGACTGAGCCTGCAACCCAGGCATGTGCCCTTGACCAAAATCGAACCCAAGACTCTTCAGTCCACAGGCCGATGCTCTATCCACTAACCCAAACCAGCTAGGGCAACATATTGTTAACAAGGATCCTCAAGGACTCTGATGTAGGTGATCTATAGATCGCCCTTGGAAAACCACTACCCACCAGGTGATTATTCTCTTTTTTACCTCAAGACCTTCCCCCAGCCCTAGCCGGTTTGGCTCAGTGGATAGAGCATCAGCCTGCGGAACGGGGGTGGAGGTGGTGGTGGTGGGGGGGGGGGGGGCGTGGAGGTGGTCCTGGGTTCGATTCTGATCAAGGGCATATGCCTGGGTTGCGGGTTCGATCCCCAGTGGGGGGCATGCAAAAGGCGGCCAATCAATGATTCTCTCTCATCATTGGTGTTTCAATCTCTCTCCCTCTCTCTCTGAAATCAATAAAAATATATTTTAAAAAAAGACCTTCCCCCAACTCCAACCCCTGCCCATCACCACACTTGCACCCAGCTCCTTCCAAATTCTTTGCTGCCAATTTAAGACAGATTACCTAGGTTTTGAGACTCAACCATGTGGAGGGCAGGGCTGTGCTCTCAGAATAATATGATTAGAAGTCAGACTGTGAGAAAACTAGCCCACCTCCATAGCTGGTCCAAGATTTCCCCGAGAAAACAATGCTTGATCTATTTCATCACAAATATGCCATCAAATACATAATATTCTATGTCACACAGCCTGACCACAATAACTTCAGCCTAGAACATTTCCAATGGGTCACTACAGACATTTTTAAAAACCTCAACACACCTACAGAGCGTTTGATGATTAGCAATATAGCACTAAGAAACAGCTTTTTCTGCCAGTTTCTGTGGGCACACTTACCTATCTTCTACTGTCTTGTTGGAAGGATAAAAAACTTTGAATGAAAATCCACTTCTTGGAAAAGAGCCCTTTGGGGGGGAAAAATGTCTGTAAATGAATACTCAACTTTTATAGAAAAATTCCTGTTTTTAAAATCAAATTCCTTGGTCATCATGACTTTAAAAGTTATAAGATGTGACTATAAAGTGATGTGAAAGATTTTTGCTTGATCTTTACAGAGAGAAGATACTAGTATAAAATATCTACTTAAAACAAACATCTTTCAAGTTGGCTAGACCATCTTATGCTAACAGGTGTGACTGGAAATATAAGTAGGAATGGCTCTACTTAGTATAAGGACTATGTATGATGTTAAAGATGCATATAAGACACCCAGAATCTTTAAGAAATTTTTCCTATCCCTCTCCCCAGTGAAAATCTGGGTTTCATGGCCCTTCGACATGCCCTCAAAGCAACTGAACACACATACAGATGTCTGTCCACTACTAAACTAGGGTAGAGGCTCTGTCCTTTCAGTCTTTGTGTCCCTGGCCCATTGCCATGCCCATTGCAGGCATTCGTTAATGTACGTAAGTATTAAGAAGGGATGAAGCAATGTCAAAGGCAAGTTTTGGACCCAAAAGGTATAAATAAGGTAAAAAAAAGATGTAATTATGGTAGAAAGTGGTTTATTCACCTACAGGATGAAAAGGTGGAAAATTTCAAAAATAAGGCATTTTCAAATAAAGCATTAATTATGAGAATATCCAAACTATTCGATTTAAATAAAGATATAGCCTCTGTTAAAGAATATTAAACTGTGAATAGTCTACAAAAATCAGGCCACAAATTTCAAACAATAAAATAAAATCAGTTGACTATGCTCATCCTTAGAGTAGTCCTCAACCAGGGACAATTTTGCCCCCCAGGGCACATTTGTCAAATACCCTCAGACATTTCTGATAGTTATAAATTAGGGGCTGCTAGCATCCAGTGGATTGAATCCAGGGATCCTGCTAAACACCCTACAGTGCACAGGACAGAGCTCCACAACAAAGACTTGGTTCAAAATGTCAACAGTTCTGTGATGAGATGCCCTGGGAGGTGGGCACAGTAAGTGTGTGTTTGAGGAAGCAGTAACCAATAGGAAGGCGCGATGTTTCTAGTAATGACCTAAATGAAACAAAAAAGTATTTAAGCAGTGGTTCTCAACCTGTGGGTCGCGACCCCTTTGGGGGGGAGGTCGAACGACCCTTTCACAGGGGTCGCCTAAGACCATCGGAAAACACATATATAATTACATATTGTTTTTGAGATTAATAACTATGCTTTAATTATGTTCAATTTGTAACAATGAAATTGGGGGTCACCACAACATGAGGAACTGTATTAAAGGGTCGCAGCATTAGGAAGGTTGAGAACCACTGTATTAAGATATAAAATTCACCAGAATTAAGAAAGCATACAGAGCATAAAGCCTCTAGTGGAGACATTTTGACATCAACCACAATGTTTATGCAGTCTGTATTCCCTAAATTTAAAGTCATACTTCTGCAGAAATTCTGAAGCAACTTCAAGATTCTGAAGCAATTTCAAGGTTCTGCATAAAAAACGAAGTAATAAAATGTGTCTCAATAAGAATTTCCACATTTATCAGGTTTAGATTTTGGGGACTTGGGCAACTTCTAAAAATCAAAATCCTCCTCAAAGGATAAGTACCATTTATATGTTTAAAGAGAATGGATACAGGCTTTGAAAGCAATTCCCTGAAAGGAATCCCAAGGTAAGTTACTTTGAAGGGAAAATATTCATTTGGATTTATAAGCTTGGGTGTATGTATATTTTTTAGAAAAAATCACATTACTTTATAGTCACATGCCATACTGAAGGTTTAAGAACTTTCAGTATATACCAAACTAATTCAGTGTTTCATTAATAGTATATTTTTACTCTAACAGTAATATTTTTAAATACACATTTTAAAGAAATAACACTCTGAGAAAAAAAAAGAAGAAAAAAAGAAATACTCTAATCTTGACAAACTATGACTATATAATGGTAACTACATTCTTACTGGGTTTATGCAGAGGCATTCAGTATTGGTCAAAGTGAAAGGATCATATTTGTCTGCGATGACAAGTAGATCAGGCAAAGGGTACACTCTCAAAGCATAGTCATATGCCCAGTATACTGGGCAGACATAGAGGGGTAGAGGAGTCAGGTGTCCTTGGGATAAGATAGTCTTCACAAACTAGAAAGAATGATACAAAACAAACTTTAGTTCATTTGTAAAAGTTAAAACAACTAACAACTTCAAATTAATTACCCAAAAGAATTAGAAAATTTGAGAAACAATTAGAACTCTGAATTATGGAGCTGTGGGAAACACAGAAATGAAATGAGATTGACTATCCTGTAGTTTAGGAAAAATTTTTGAGTTTTCATTTAATATAATTCACTGTAAAATCCAATCCCCCAATGGTCAAATTGGAGCAACTGTACCTACTAGTATACTGTATAATAAACTCATTTAGTAATTCTGTTCAACTAAAAATAATTCATAGCTTGAGCAATGCCAAAAATAGATATTTAGCCTATATAAGCTTTAGCTATTATAAAATAAATATAGAAAATGCTCTGTATGATCTCTTTTCATAACTTCTGAAAAGGGGGTACATGTATCATGGAACCTTGAAGCTACAAGATAAGCACTATACATCCTGTCATATCACAGGAAATATTTAGTAAACATGAACATTTTATTAAAACATATACATATATTTTGAAGTACAATGTAAGATTTATGAGTTTTAGGACAAAACAAGGAAGCTTCAATGAAACTTACTGCTGCTTCTGGGTTTTCCTCCACCCATTAGGGGATATTTCAGTGAGAAAGTTGAGAAACACTGATTACTAACAAATATTAACTTACAAAAGTATGTTCAGATTATAACCATAATTTATATAAACATTAAAGGGTAAATTATCAAGTGGCTTAACAAAATTTTATGTGACGCAACATGTAATAGTTTTATAAAGAAGACTGTGAACTTACATGATTAGGAATATCCAAATTGCTACTAGGAAAACGGACACAGTTTCTGCACATTTTATTCACTAAGTCTTCACGAAAGACAATAATTTCTTGTGTACAATACTGAATTCTGAAATAAAAATAGTAGTTGAATTTGACTTCATCAGAAAAAATGAGGTAATTTAAAAGGCAAATGGTTTTATAATACAAAATCATTCCCACTTTCCATTGTTTACCACAGCAAAAATTCAATCAGAATTTATCTATTCGCCCATTCATTAGACAGTAATTTATTGAGCTCTTAATATGTGTACTGAACTATTCTAGGAATGAGTGAACAAAACAAAAGGATCCCAGTCCTCATGGAGTTTACATTCTAATGAGAAGAGGGTGATCAGAGAAAAAAACAATAAACATAATTACACAGTATGTTGGAAGATGATTATGTGCATGGGAAAAAGAAAAAGGTCAAGTGGGAGAAAGGTCTAGAAGGCTGGAGTATGAAGGAGGAGGATCAGAACAGGTAGGCTCATAATGCAGTTTGATTTGAGCACAGACTTGAAGTGAGAGAGGCAGATAGAGGAAGAACATTGCAGGTAGAGGGAACAGGTATTATAAAATAAAAATAGCAGATGCTCTAAGATGTAGCATGCTTGGTACATCTGATGAACAGAAAAAAAAAAAAAAAAGCTGTAATGACCAGAATAGATGAGGAGAAAAGTAGGAGAGGAAATCAGAGGCATATCATACAGGGCCTGACTACCATTGCAAGGATATTGGCTGTTACTGTATGACATGAGGGGTCCCATCTTTTAGGATCAGTAAGGGGCCTTACATTTTTAAGGATCCTCTGACATAGTGTTAAGAATAGACTACAGAAGGGTAGGGGTAGAAGCTAGAGACCAACCAGAAGGCTATTACAGTAACCCAGGCTAGCAGATGACAGAGGGTCACAAGCATGAAGCTGTAGAGAGGCAGCCAATACTGCGTATATTTTGAAGCCTTCCTTAAAAAGGTTGAAGGACCACCTGTAAAACTGCATGTGAGAGAAACCCAAAGTTTTGGGCCTGAGCAACTGAAAGGATAAAGGTCCCATGACCTCTGATGAGGAAGGCTACAGAACAGGCTGGGGCCTGATAAGGGAGGAAGAAGATCAGAGGTTCAGTCCGCAGTTATTAGACATCCAAGGGAAAATGATGAGTAGGCAACCACTTATGTGAGGCTGGAGTCTGGGAGGTTAGAGCTGGATATATAAATGTGGGAGTTGTCAAAACATAGGTATTTAAAGCCATAGGGATGGATAAGGTCACAGCAGGAGTGAATGTGGGCAGAAAAGAGGAGAACCAAGGACTGAGGGTATGCCCTCAGAAGAGCCCATGATCACAGTAAGTGGCATAAATAGTAAACTTGTAATCTTTTCATTCTTCCATTGTCACTTTTTTAAAAGGATGTGTATGTAATGAGAATATCTATTTTAAAACCTCCGTTAGTTGCCAGGCTGAAGTGACTCAGTGGTTGAGTATCGACCTATGAACCAGGAGGTCACAATTTGATTCCCAGTTAGGGACATGTAGGCTCGAGGCAGCTGATCAATGATTCTCTCTCATCATTGATGTTTCTCTCTCTCTTTCCCTTTCCCTTCCTCTCTGAAATCAATAAAAAAAATTTTTTTAAAAACTCCATTAATCAAACTTCTAAATTATTAGTGAATTATTTAAATATAGTTAAAATATTTTCAAAGTTTTAAGAAACATAAAGTGAAATTTTATATTTATCTCATAATAGTCACACTTCAGATACACGTTATAAGAATTTTTATATGAAAGGAAAAAAAACCCCACAAAATTTTAATATTTACCTGCAAGGATTAGTAGTAAAAACCGAAAATGGCACTCTTTGCCTGAATTCATTAGTAATGCTTTCAGCAAGTGGTGGCCTATAAAAACAATTTATGTGAAACAGTGTATATTTTTAAACTTTATAAAATTTTCTTTACTGTCACAAAATCTGAATAAAACTTACCTTGGTAAGATGGAACCAAATCCAGGATCCTCTGGACCAGGTACAAACACAAAACGACTACTGTAGCAAAATTCAACATAATTCATTTTAAAAAATTGCAAACCAATCCAATTTTCTAAAAACAAATTATTGCCTTTAATTAAGTAATAAATTTAAAAGATTTTTAAATTACATGGATTTTAATAAATGAACTACTGAGTCTCTAGACCAACACTACCAGTAGACCTTTTGCACTGTCCAATAACTGAGTGTGTGACCTGTGGCTAGTGCAACTAAATTTTAGATTTTATTTAACTTTAAATAATTTAATTTAAAGAGACACATGTGGCCAGTGACTATCCTATTGAAGAATGAAGCTCTATACTTAGGGCAGGGGTGGGGGACCTTTTTTCTACCAAGGGCCATTTGGATATTTATAACATCATTCAAGAACCATACAAAATTATCAGCTGAAAAATTATGTTGCTATGAAAAAAGCTCCTAGATTTATTGAATTTCAAGACCCACCTGTGGTTGCCTTGGCAGGGCCAGACCAAATGATATGGCTTCTGGGACAGAAGTTCCTCACCCCTAACTTAGAGTAATATCACCAAGAAATTCAAAATATGGTTGAAATTGTCACTCACACTTTTAATACTTTAAACTACAAGTCTCTAGTATAGTGTAACACACATTATCATGATGTGAGGATAATTTATCTCTTAGCTGTATTAATTTCCTCAACCTTTTCTTCTATTCACTTCTTAATAATCACTGATATCAAACAAGATTCATTTTTAAAAAAATAAAATTGTTTAAATAAAAAATATAGCTGCCCTAGCTGGCTTGGCTCAATAGATAGAGCGTCGGCATGCGGACTGAAGGGTCCCAGGTTCGATTTCGACCAAGGGCACATGCCTGGGTTGCAGGCTCAATCCCCAGTAGGGGGTGTGCAGGAGGCAGCCAATCAATGATTCTCTCTCATCATTGATGTTTCTATCTTCCTCTCCCTTCCTGTCTAAAATCAATAAAATATATTTAAAATATATATATATATATATATATAGCAGTAGAAATCATTACCTTTGGTGAATACTGGGATATTCGCATATTATGTCTGCCAAAGTTTTTAGGGAATCTAAAATTTTAAAGGGATATTAAATTTAATTTATACATAATGCACATAAGAATCAAATTGTTTCATTAGTTAGAACCCTGTATCCTTTGAATAAAATTAAAATATAATTTCTTGTTAGTTTATGTAAATATAGAAACATTTATTCAATAGACCCTTAATACCTTTCAAAGCTTGAACTTGGTTTTTTCCATATGGTGCAGATGAAAAATTGCCACACAGAATAAAGCAGGTTGGAGGTGCTGGTGAATAACCTAAAAATATGAGAATAAATATCATTATTTTTCTAATCTAGAAATCAGGTTTAAAAGCCTTTAGCCATGGGTTGTTAATAATAAAAACAATATTTTAATAACTTATTTAAAAGTAATAGTAATAGTAGGTCCATTGAGCACTTATGCCAGGCCCTTCAATGGGTTGATTAATCCTCCTGACATCTCTAGAAGCTGAACAGAAATTAAGTAATCTGCCCAAGGTATTAGGCTGAAATTTATGTCAGACCCCAAGTCCAAGCTCTTGTTCACTCTTATACTATACTTAGGACTAATTCTTATGTACCATGAATACACACACACATACAGTTATTTTTCAAATGTAAAAATGTGAGCCTTTAAGATGAACCCACTTAAAATATCTCACTGCTGACTCAACGTGTTTTTTTTAAAAAAAATAAACTACTTAATGTATTTTTTAAGAATTAAGTTTTAAAATGTGACCCCTGATAACAGTTCAAAAAAGAATAATAATAATAAAAAAAAATGAAACCTACCAGAAAACATGGTGTGAAGTTTTTCCAACACCTCTGCTTGGTCTAACCAAACATCAGATATAAACACAAACATGGCATCTTTATTCTCATCTTCTAGTTGTTTTAGTTTTGCAGAAGTCTTTACAGATGTATTAGAAGGCCCTCCAAAAAAATTAATATTTCCATAGTATGCCCTAGGTAATTATAACATAATTATTATCTTCAATAATCTCTGGGAGATCCTATATAATAAAACACTAATATGCAAATCGACTGAATGGTGAAAGGACTGGCTGCTATGATGTGCACTGACCACCAAGGGGGCAGAAGCTCAATGCAGGAGCTGCCCCTGGTGGTCAGTGTGCTCCCACAGGGGGAGCTCCGCTCAGCCAGAAGCTGGGCTCACAGCTGGTGAGTGCCGTGGCGGTGTTGGGAGCCTCTCCTGCCTCCGCTGCAGGCAGGCAGTAAGGAGCGAGGGATCCCTCTTGCAGAGGGCGCAGGCTGGGCTGAGGGACTCCCCCCAGTGCACTAAATTTTGTGCACCAGGCCTCTGGTATTTTTATAATTTTACAAATTAAACTTCTTTCTATCTAATGAGGTTTTTCCTCCCATCAATGTATATAGTACCATGAATATGTATTATTTGTAGCAAACAAGTTTACTTAAATGTTCTAAAATGAGAAAAGAAGCAATACAGAAGCAGTAAATAAAATTCATAATAGGCTATATCTGTGCCTTTTAAAACTAAAGCAAATACTAAAATAAATCATAATTTCCCATGTAGTTGAAAGAGAAATGGGTACTCAATTTGAACAATATCTAATCAAAGTGCTCAAAAAGAGTACTATTTGACCAAACAATTTTACTTCTAATTTGTCCTAAGGGGTAAGAATATCTACAAAGGCTAGCCTACATTCCAGAATTGTGAAAATTTGGAGGTATACTAGAACTAGCCCTTAGTACACTGTGAGCACTCAGACATGGTAGCTGTTACTGTTGCCACGAATTATACTTGGCATTTTCAAAGGTATGACCTTACAGTTATAATCTAGCAGTTATCAGAGGAATGCAGTAAGTTGATACAATTGTATGCTGACTTCAATTTAATATATACCCAAGCATATACCTATTAATTGATTCTTCAGAAATTAAAGCTCAGGCAAGACTTACTAACATCATCTGTCCATGGTTCATGAAATATAAGGTGCAAGTACAGGATCAAGAGGCAGGCCTGACAATACATATTATACTAATTTGTGAAATTTGAAAAGAAAGAAATATTCTAGAAATTCTAGGATAACAAACCTATATGACATACTGTGCAATGGTGGGAAGGCATTAGGTTAGTATAAATCCTTTTGGGACAGGACCATTATTTGTGCTTATTTGCACATAAAAGAATATTTAATAAAATATTTGTTGCTGAATCCACTGACTACCACCAGAGTTTTATTTGGAAGGTGTTTAAAGAGAAAAGTAATTTATAATCCTAACAGGAATAAAATGATTATTTCATTTTAATGTACTTTATGACAACTCATACTAGTCTTCGGTGTACTAAACACAGAGAACAGTTCAATTTAGAAAAAAATGGCATAATTTAAATGGAATATTATTTGAGACATTACAATGATAATCTCTTTGCTAAATTGAAACAAATGGTAATAGTCATGGCCAGCTTCCTTAATTATACTTCTCATTCTCAAGTAGTAATTTTGAAGCTTGTATGAAACTAAAACAGCAAATTTGATTGAAACGTATTTCAAGGAAACCCTACCAGGTTGTAAAAAGCCACAAACTAGCATTAAAAACATTCCCTTAAAAGAGAGCTGGCTTGATGAGGGCTTGTGTTCTCCTTAGTGTGACCAGCATTGTCCCCAAATTACTTCAAAGGAAGAGGGGCTGCACTGCCAAGGCTGCCCGCCAGGACTCCCAGCCAGGAGACATGGCCTCTGCGCCTGGACTGATACAGGTATGTAGAACTAAAATCTTAATCCTGACACTCCTTTAAATCTTCACCATTACAATACATTCTAAAGTTAGAATACAACTTTAATTCCCCCAGAGGTAGCAAACTCAAATGCTGGCAAGGCTTCAAGGAGGAAACACAGATATCGAAGTAGCCGCCAGCTGAGGCTGACTAGGAATGAGCTAGGGTGCACACATATTACCTGCAGTAGGGTTGTAGCTAGGTGAGAATTCAGGCACCATGTTCTCAGATCTGATGGTTCAAGAGAACTCAGAAATCTAGACTTTTATGAGAAATATCCTATTTTTAAACACTGGAACTAACTCAAAATGTGTTTTAACATCTCAAAGGGGAAAGAAAGGTCTGTAGACAACATTCAACCCACAGCCCACCAGCTATACTTTTATACCATCAGTCAGCTTCTGCTCAAATAGCTCAAATGATAGGAACTCACTCCTCTCAGAGAAGGCCCTTTTGGAATAACTCTAATATTATGGTGCTTTCACTTATATTAAAGAGCTACAGAAGCTGCCTCTTGTAACTTTCACTCAGTAGAATATAAAAACAAGAAATTTATATTATCATTAGAGGCCCGGCGCACAAAATCGTGTGTGGGTACGGTCCCTAGGCCCAGCCTATGACAGGGCCATCTTCCCAGGCTGCTGGCAGCTGGCCCTGCCCTCTGCAGCCACCCACCCATTTCACACCCAGTGGTGGGAGCCTGAAGGCCCTGGGGGAGGGACCAAGAGGTCAGCTGATCACCGGCCCCACCCCCACTGCCGCCAGTCGCCCTCTGTGTGTGGCGTGATAGGCAGGGTGGGGGTCTTGGCCTGGCACTGCCCACATCCCCCGCCACCCACCCCAGTGTCCCCATTTGTCATTGGCAATCGGAGCCTGCTGGCCAGGGAAAGAAACCAAGAAGTGGTCAGTGCACCTCATCGTGACTGACTGAGCAGTCGTTCTGCCATTATGGTTGCTGGGATTTTATTACATAGGATGGCAATTATATTCTCCTAAGTGTTTTTCCTATCTCTTATCTCAGTTGAACTTCTCATCTACCCTACAGACAGGTAAGACAGTTCAAGTGGAAATCTTTTCCAGTTAAAGACAAGTATGGAAATGCTTTTGCAACTGATCTGGAGTCAATCCACTAGTTTTCAGTTACATATACTACCCAGTCTGCTAACTCTAATTTTCCATTGCTCTTTGAGTTCTGACACAAAGCCTGAGCCCTTGTAATAACCGAGATATGATATACTATCTAACATTCATTACTGTCAGCATTACAAAATTCCTAAAGTGTTTAAGTCAAACATGTTTATACCTAGTAGTGCTAGAGGGCTCAGTGGGTGGAAATCCAAAGGCATTGACATGAAACACTTGATCTTCAAACCAACCTGAAAAAAATATAAGTCAAAAATCACTTTCATTTGTCCAATTCTCCTTCTTGTTTGAAAGGACAAAACTATAGAACACAAAGCAGTAATTCTAGGCTGTCATCTCATCCCTTGTCAACTAACTACAGAAGTTGCCAGTCCCACTGAGCTAGGAAACAGCTTCAGATCCAGAGACAGTCTCAGTTCTATTAAAACAAACAAAAAACCCTCATGAAATAGAAATAGATTCAGAATTGAAACTTTTCATTTTACTCAGAATGCATGTGTCAATAAAGAGAGATAGGTTACCCTGATTAGGAAATCTTTTATCTTATGACCCTATGTAAAATCTGTTTTTTTCAGCTTTATTGATATAATTCACATATCATACAATCCACCTTTAAAAGTATATAAAGTAAAAATTTTAGTATATTCACAAGTTGTATAACCATCACCACTGATTTCAGACTGCTTTTATCAACCCAAAAAGAAACCCGTGCCAATGAGCAGACTGACAGTCATTTTAAGTTGTCAAAAGTATGATTTTATAATTGCTATTCTCCCAAATTATACCATGTTAATGTATTTTAAACAATGTAGAAATGGTTTTACTGTAGAATGATGAATACTGACTTACCTTCTGCTAAGACAAAGCATGACTCTGTGTATAAACCACTATGGAACTGGTACACACAGTTGAGGAAAATAATTTTATTTTTATGCTTGAGGTAGTGATAGTCAACACACATTTTGGGCCTGACAGGACTTCTAAATAATAATTAAAGACTTCACATTTGAAACTATGGCTAGATCACACCTTAAAAAATTTTAGTTTGAAATATACCTATGTCTGATTCTAGGATGTAGCCCGGTAATATTGACAGTATAAATCATTCTTGGCATGTTATAAACTCCCTCAGTGATTTGTCTGGACTCTCCAGATAAGAGGGAAGTAGTTTTTTTTTTTGTCTCTATTTAGGATTGTGTTTCTACAGTAAATTCCTATACCACCACCATATGAAAGTTACACCAGGAAACCAAATAGCTAAATTTGGGAATGATATATAATCAATTTCCCTAACTTGAAGATTTAAAAAAATAAAAGAGAAGGATATAGGTTTAAGAAAATAAAAGTGAAGGATATAGCTTTACTAAGATCCAGTTGTACTGTGCCCGTCGGATCTTCCAGAAAAAATTTTCCCTAAAAACAAATTAAAAGACATATGTCCACAATTATGTAAAAATGAATACAATAATAAAATAATTAAAATACTGACAATTTTGACAACAGAATATAGTAGAGAGTATAGTATACTTAAAAAATCAACAATTCCTGCCTTAGCTGGTTTGGCTCAGTGGCTAGAGCGTCGGCCTGCGGACTGAAGGGTCCCGGGTTCGATTCTGGTCAAGGGCACATGCCTGGGTTGCGGGCTCGATCCCCAGTAGGGGGCGTGCAGGAGGCAGCTGATCAATGATTCTCTCTCATCATTGATATTTCTCTCTCTCTTTCCCTCCCCCTTCCTCTCTGAAATCAATAAAAAAATATATATATATATATATATTTTTTTAAATATATTTTATTGATTTTTTACAGAGAGGAAGGGAGAGAGATAGAGAGTTAGAAACATCGATGAGAGAGAAACATCGATCAGCTGCCTCCTGCACATCTCCTACTGGGGACGTGCCCGCAACCCAGGTACATGCCCTTGACCGGAATCGAACCTGGGACCTTTCAGTCCGCAGGCCGACGCTCTATCCACTGAGCCAAACCGGTTTCGGCAATAAAAATATATTTTAAAAAAATCAACAATTCCTAGTCTAGGCGTTTCCATTTACTAATCTGGTGACATCAGATAAACCACTTAATTGAGACTCAGACTCCTAGATGCTCAAAGAATGGCCACTGAAGACCAAGAGATGGCAAGAGGACACTTGCTGGCTGCCACTGGACCTCACCAGGTGCTTTCACGTAAGAGAGTCAACAGTGTCTCCAAGGGACCAGGATATGGTCTGCAGCTTTGTTTGTTCAGAAACTCAGCACTCTCAGTGCAACCAGAGGTCACTGGGAGACTAACTGCAGACTATGCAACCTGGTAGCCTATAGAAGACACTCCTTCCAGATGTCTCCCAGGAAACCAAATACAGATGAAAAGGCTACTTGGTAACTGAGGAATGAACCATCAATGAAGACTGTGCTCCTGCCCAGCAGGTGTGGCTCAGTGGTTGAGTGTTGACCCATGAACCAGAAGGTGATGGTTCGATTCCCAGTCAGGGCACATGCCCAGGTTGTGGGCTCGATCCTCAGTGTGAGGTGTGCAGGAGGCAGCCGATCAATGATTCTCTCTCATCATTAATGTTTATATCTCTCTCCCTCTCCCTTCCTCTCTAAAATCAATAAAAAGTCTTTAAAAAGACTATGCTCCTGTAGAGATGCCATATGTAACTGACATTTCATTAATCTGAAGGGTGCACTTAAAAGTATGATGCTGATTAAGTTTAACTTACCTCTTTTAGCTGTGTTATCATTCCAAGAACAATTACATCTCCAATTTTGGTTGTATTGCCCAATAGGGTTTCTATTGTTTTAAGCTGAAATAAAACAAAATAAATTCTTAAAGATTGAAAATATATTCTTTTAAGAAACTAATCTTTGCCCTGGCTGTGTAGCTTAGTTGGTTAGAGTATCATCTTGATATGCCAAGGTTGTGGGTTCAATCCCCAGTTAGGGCACATACAGGAATCAACCAATGAAGGCATTAATAAGTGGAACAACAATTGGAGTTCTTAAAAAACATGAACCTAAAGCAATACAGGAGTATAGTGTACATTTAAAATAGTTTTAAAAAACTGAGATACTTAGAGATAAATCTAAAGAAAAAGATATAAAATAAATAAATAAAAGTATATCAGACCTGTAACCTAAAAACTGGATTAGGTAAAAATTTCTTAGACACAACACCAAAAATATCCAATAAAAAGAAATTGTTAGTTGGACTTCAACAAAATTAAGGACTTAGGTTCTTCAAAAAGACAGTTAAGAAAATAAAAATAAATTTTAAAAACTGGGAAAAACATTGCAATTCACATAAAATAAATCAATCAATCAATTGATCAAGCAAATAAGCAACACAGGGATACAAGGCTGCAAGAAAGGATTCCTGAGGACACCATTTTGCAGTCTCTAAAGGGAGACCACCAAATAGGTATTATAAGTGGTAGTTCAAATAAGGAACTTACCACCAAGGATACAAAATTAAATAGCTTGGAAAGACTGAAAAGAAAAATAAATTACTTAGCTAAGCCTTAAATTAATTATTTAGGTAGAGAGGAGAAATATTGCTTCCAGACTGTGGGTATCAAAGTTGCCATAGGAGACCATAAATATATATGTATATTTATACAAATATACATATATATTTGAGAAATATACATAATATAAATTTCCAAAAACATACTATATATTTTTCTCTTAATAAAAGTTAAAAGCAGAAACTATCAAATACTATAAATGTCTTGTCCTACGGTGCTGCCATCAAGCATTAATTTGAGCATTCTCTAGTATTATGGTTTTAGTATCTATGAGACTACCCATCATCATGGTTTCTCATCTAACCTGGCAGAGAATTTGATGAATCTTAAAAGAGGCCGGGCCTCTTCAGAACCTATTTGGAACCTTGCAGAAATGGTAGGGCCCAGACACAAGTAGCTAAGGAATTATCCCCACTGCAGGGTTCTGTGTGCTGGAGAGAGAAAGAGAGCCACCGACAGGCTGACAGTGACTGTGTTGCTGGAACAAAAGCGAGAGTGCTGGTTGGTAATCACTTTCCAAGGTATAAAAGTGGAAGGAGCACACATGAAGGAAACTCTCCCTTTTACCTCTGCTCCTCGGATCCCAACAGCCCTGTGGCCTGTCTGTGACATCTCCTTCATTCTGTAAATGTTGTTCTTTAGTGCCATATAAAGTTTTCATTCCAACTGATATAGTATATTTTAGTTGAACAAGTGTGGTGATCACTAGAGGGCTGGGCTGGGCAAGGACCAGTATTTTGGAGTATGAGTGAAGGCAAAGGGAAATGCTGAGAGTTGGACAGAGCCAGTGTAGTGTATAGCAAATGGACTGGGAGGACTAGGGGTCCGTCTTGGTGCCAGAGACCCTCTGGGGGCTACACAATCCCAGGGCCTGCTTCAAAGAAGGAAGTCAATGCTTTTAATAGAGATTTGCAGGACTCAAGGACTTTATCAACAGTGGGCATGCACAGGTCAGTTAGCTAGTCAAACAGTTACTAGTGGTTAATTTTCATTAAAATTTCAGTAAATTATAATAAGCAGTAAATATTATATTTGTATACTTACACCCCCTAAATAACTAGAATAATGTTCTAACCTGGAATTTGCTTCCGCTTTCATCAGGGTGAGAACCTATCACTGGAGGAGTAAATAATTCATGTCTGTGGGTTCTCTATAAAAAAGAAAGATTCACATGAATTACTGAAGCATACATTTAAAATGAAGACTCATTAAAATAGTGCCCTGACAAAACACTGTCCTTAAGTTAATGTTTGTTATCTATTGTCAACAAATTGAAAACCCACATAACTTAATATAGAAACCTAGAAATAAAATTATTTTTAAAAATTCAAAGGTCTATTGTCTACCTGGCAGCAGCACACTCTGGCCTAGGGATGTGAAGACAACAAACCAAGTTGTCATCCTCAGAGCACGGGGCTAGTGAGAGGGAAGTACCGCCAACAGGTCACAACACAAAAAAGGACCCTTGGCAGAGGGGCCATTTAACAAGATCCTAAATGATAAAAAAAAAAAAAAAAAAAAAAAGCTTTTGCTAGTAAGAATCAAAGGGAGGCTGAGACAAGACACCTCAGGCAAAAGAAGGGGTGTGTCACAAGAACGAGTTATGAGAGTAAAGGAGTGTTTACGAACTGTTGCAAAGTTTAGTACAGTTAGAGCCTGAGATGCGTGAGGCAGAATGTCAGACAAGGCAAGAGATTAGTTGGAGCCTCTGTTTGGAAAACCCTCCTTCCCCCAGTGTCGGTCCATGTAGTTTAGGTAGAGTTGGTGCCCCTTCCCCTTTCTATAGACAGGCCACCAAGGCCTAATGAATCAAAGTACTCCATCTCTTTGACCATTGATCGTCTCAGGATTAAGCAAGGAACTCAAGCTGGGCCAAAAAGAGATTATTGCTAAGGTTACTAGTAGCCATCTCTGTCACCTTATAGGTAGAACTTGTTAGAAAGTAAAATCAAATTTAAAAATTACGGGGAGATGGATAGAGGTAGATGTATCATGATATTGTATGAGCACCTGGATCCAGTCATGCTTGATACAGGTGGAGCCCTAGCCTTCTCCATAATACAAGCCAATAAATTCCTCTTTCTGTTTTAGTCAATTGGCATTTCTGTAGCCTCCAATAAAAGAGTCCTGACAATACAGACTTTGTATGCCAAACCAAAAAGCTTATCTTATAGAAAATGGAAAACAAAGATTTTGAAGTAGAATAATGATGAAATCAGGTTGGCTTTCAGGAAGGCAACTGTGATAAAAATGTGAATGGACTAAAATAAAATGTAAGGCTTTAATTTCATAGATGAGGACAAAAATTCTCAAAGGGTTAGTGACACATCCAAAAGAATATAGTAGGCTTTAAGACACAATTTTTAAAAAAAAGAGAAACGTCGTATTTACTAAGCATCTTCCCTGTGAAAAGCACTGTGCCAGATGGGGTAGAGAAAACAAGCAAGGAGCCTGCAGCTTGATGACAGGGATAAGCACCCCAAATGCAAGGTGGGGCCAACTCTAGTAAGTGATGGAAGGGAAACACCGAGTAGCCAATGGTTTAACCCTACCAGACCGCTGTACCAATTTTTTGGTAATTTCCACACAAAGGTGGAATATTGGAGCTAGATGAAAGGTAGATGAAAGGTAGACCTATTTTCTACAATGTCTCCAAGTTCCATCTTATTCTAACCACTTGTTTGCATGTAACTAACATTTTTCTATATCATGTTGGTTTTTTCTCTTTAATGCTCAGGAGCCCAGGTATAGGGGACACTTAGGTTCAGGGCCTCAGGTCTGGTAGGATTAAAACAGAGATTTAAACCACTGCAACAAACTGGAGATCAAGAAGGACCTCAGGAAAGAAGAGGAATTTGAGAAGAGCCTTCCCAAAGTAGGAGGGTTTCAACCAGAGATAAGAAGGAAGAGTTGTCTAGGGAGTGAACAGTCTAAGCAAAGTCACAGAACAGAGGAAGAAACAACAATAATTCCAAACTTCAGTTTTGGCTCTAGCACAGTATGATTAGAGGATAAGTAGAGATTAGGTCAAAAACATGTGACAGATCTCAAGTATCCTATCTAATAAAGAGGTAATATGCAAACTGACCATCACTCCAACACACAAGATGGCCAGCAGGGGAGGACTGTTGGGGGCGACCAGGCCAGCAGGGGAGGGCAGTTATGGGGTCCCAGATTGGAGAGGGTGCAGCCTGGGCTGAGGGACATACACCCCCCCCCATGCACGAATTTCCTGCACCAGGCCTCTAGTTAAGTATAATTTGTATTTAATTCAATAGGCAGATTTCCTGGAAAGAATTCTATTCAAAGTCATGACATGATCAGAGCTCCATCTCAAGATCAACCTGGAACATTATGTGGGTGATGGAAGCAGGAGAGAGCAGACATCTTCAGTGCTCACTCTCTTCAATCTTTTCACTCTTGTGCCTGCTGCCATTTCTCTCCTCCTTAAAACCTTGTGCTTCTGCCTTATAACACCACCCTAGCATGGCCCCCAAATTCTATCCTCTTTCCTCTTCTATTGCCTCTTCCTATCAGGATCTCACACTTAAATAGTCCATCTATTACTACAAGCAGATGCACCCTTTATCTCTCTCTACCCAGATGCTTTCTTTAGTTCAGACATAACTTTTACCTGATACCCTACTATAACCTTAACTCAAATGTTTAAAACAGAACGTGTCATCATCTTCTTCAAACATTATCTTGTTCCTATTTGTTAACATATTACCATTATTCTACCATCCTACTCTCTCAGATTCAAACCCTTAACCATCTTGGAATCTTCACTCTCTTCCTTCTCCTTCACATCCAACCAGTCATCATGAACTATGGCTTTCACTGCCCCAGTGCTGTCCCCTCTATCTACTCCACTCGCCATTTCCTTCATCCTGGCTATCTTTTATGCCAGGACTAATACCACAAGCTCTTGTGAGTCTCCTCTCACCCTCTAACTCACCCTCTGCTGGTAAAGGAAGCTGAGATTGAGTCAGAGTCTCTCTCTCTCTCTCTGGTATTCCAAGGCTCCTTGTACCAAAAGAACAGAGTCCTAACTCCCGAGTTAGGCACTCCCACAATTTGGCTCCCAAGTACCTTTCAAAAGTTATCCCATAATGCTCCTCTTCATGAGCCTTCCTCCCCACACAAAGTGGACAGAGTCCATTTTTTCCTTTTGCTGTGCCTCTGTTCACACTGTTAACACTACTACCTTTCCCCTAGTGCCACAAGAGCAAAACAATCAATATTCATGTCAAGTGCCATAGTTTCCTTGAAGCCTTCCCTGGTTTTTCCATTGAATGCATTTTATTTGAATCTCTTTTATAGCAAGTATAAAATTGTACTTTATATTTTATTTGTGCGAATGTCTTTAACTTCATAGACTACAAGCTGCTTGAAGCTGATATACTAGACTATATCAGGCAAAGGTTGGGCTCCAGAGTTAGACTAACTGGATTAAAACCTTATCTCTACTTCCTAGATGTCATATTTGGGCAAGTTTCTAAACTTCTCTAGATCTCAGTTTCCTCATTTGTAAAATGGGAATAATAGCATTTATACATTGATATTATGATGATTAAATAAGGTAAATAATGTCTATAAAGTGATAAACAGTGCCTAGCATATCAAAAACATATAATAGCCCTAGCTGGTTTGGTTAAGCAGATAGAGCATCAGACTGTGGACTGAAAGGTCCCGGGTTTGATTCTGGTCAAGAGCACATGTCTGGGTTGCAGGCTCGATCCCCAATAGGGGGGAGTGCAGGAGGCAGCCGATCAATGATTTTCTCTCATTGATGTTTCTATCTCTCTCCCCATCTCCTTTCCTCTCTGAAATCAATTAAAAAACAACACATGTAATAAATGTTAGCTACTATTTTTATCATCATCATGATTGCTAAGGGGAAAGTATCTTTTTTATTTCTGTGTCCCTTACAAGGTCTCAAACATAGGGAGACCAATAAATGTAATGAATGACAAACTTTAGACTACAAAATTCCATCTTTTTATTATCCTCAAGTCTTACCTAAGCTGAAACAATGTCTTTCCCCACCAACTTACCTGGTGTAAAATGGTGTAGCGTTCACGAAACAGCTCTGCTTTATCTCTTGCTGTTCCAAATAAATTTGGTTTAGGGTGGTTGGTCATTAATAGACTATATAAAAAAAAAAAAAAAGGAATCCCTACTCATGACTTCTGAAAATAATGTACATTTGAAATTGTTTAAAGTCAATGGATGGAATACTTACGGAAGAAATTTTTTTCTTTCTGAATTGTACACAAAGCGTGGAATATCAAATGCTCCTATGATATTGAAAATATGTTCTCTGAAAAACATCCCACAAAAACATAGACCTGATTTACTAAAACGTAAGTATTTTAGATGGACATGAAAACTTGCATAATAATCTTACATACATATATACTTTTTACAGGTCATATACACAATATCTTATACTGTCAAAAAATACAGAGTCAAAGGTTAGCTTGTGCGTTTTCCTCTCTAAACACAAGAAAGCACTGCCAATATTCTCAAGCAAAGAAAAGAATTTAATTAACTTCTAATTAAGACTGTCACATGTTGAAAAAGAACATTTATGTATAAAATAGTCACATCTGAAAAAATTTTCCCATATGAACTACTTTTATGAGCTACAATGTTATTAAAGGGTATGATTAATTTTCAATAATTTTTTATTCCAAATTATGCAAAAGTATTCCAGAAAAAGATGTAAAATAGAAAAAGAACTCCCCCAAATTCTGGCCACATCTTTGAGACTTACAGTTAGAGAAGGAAAATGAACAAAATAATTTTACTTTCAGGTACTTATATTATGTTAATAACATAAACATGTTTGAAAGAGGTTTTAAAAAAAAGTCACAGCACTATTGCATAAATATTCCAATAACAAAAAAAATCTTCCCTAAAATGATAACTGTTTATCTCCAAAATTGAAAACAGAAAAAAAAAGTTCATGCTACCATAGTAGCACTAAGTATAGAGCAGCAGAGAATCCTGGACTTGAGGAAAAACTAGAATGCAAGCACAGCTCCACTATGTTCTAGTGGGTCAATCTTGACAAGTTATTGAACTCATTATGGCATTTCTCTATCTAGAGAAATGAGAGCCTCTCTCATGCTCTATACTATGACTTTCTGACAATTGAAGTTACAAAGATTATTTACCAGTCAGTCCCCACTGGACCTCTACATTGGCTGACTAGAGCATATAAACAGCTAGACAGAAATAACTGGTAACTTTAATGCCTATTTTATGATTATCATCCTTACACTTCTAAACGATCGTTTAAAATTTTAATTGATGGCTTTAAGAGCATGTCACTGTACTCTAGTACCTTAAATAATGAATTTCCCAGGATAAAGTTAAAATTCCACGATTTCTCTATTGTTTTAGCAGCTCTTTGTTCTGATAGGAAACTAAAACGACTGACCAAAGTAACAGTAATGAGTCCTTTCAATGATCTCATTGCCCCGAATAGAAAAAAATTGTTAAAGTTAAAACCCAGATGTTTTTCTCTCAGTTAAACTTTGTGAATTTGCAAAGAAGTATCACTTTCAAAAGGAGGAAAGAAAGAGGGCCACTCAGGGAAATAAAACCCAGGAAAATGACTGCCATGCAAATTCCTAAGCTCTAGTAGCCTGAGATGGGGAAAGTCATAAAACTGAGTTTCTACCTCATTTGCCATCCACCATGTGACCCATGTTAAGTCTTTGAACTTCTCTAGGTTCAGTACTTTCCTGAGAGCAAAAGTCAGTTATACTTTTGAATATTAAATTCAATTCATTCATAACCTACAGAATATAACATTGGATAAGAGGTAAAAGTGGTCATGATAGAAACAACACGATTACCTCAAATCCTAGGAAAAAATAGTAAAGATGAGTTATTTGATAATGAGGTTTTAATGTAGGCTATCACTTTAAAGGAAACACTAGGAAATAACCACTACAGAATTGTTGACCACTAATTAATTTCCCCAAGAAAATAATTTTTAGAAAGCACCTCCAACACGGGGGAAAAGTTCATTTTTTCCACATACATAGTTTCATCTACCGACTGACTGCATTCCTGGACTGCTGCCTCCACTACAGATCGTTCAATCATGTTGGATGACACTGAAAAAAGAATTTCAAAGTCAAGTTTTAAAAACAGGCTTAAAAATTAGTTCTTCCCACAGATAGCTTTTTTCCTACAAATAATCTGCAGACACTAATGCAGAGGTTCTCATTACACAGTTTTTAGGAGGAAAAAAAGTATTAGGTCAGAACATTAACAAAAGCCATAATTTAAATACCTTAACTGTGTCTTACTGTTGTAAATATTGTTTAGTAATATTGTAAGCTCCTAGGTTTAATAACTTTATATTAGCATAACTTTTCATCACAAGTGCTATATTTTAGTAGCCATGATAATAACAATAATAACAATAACAGCTACCACTTATTAAGATGTGTGTTTGGCACTATGCTCAGTACTATATAAGCATTCTCCCATTAGAGAGATATTCTATGAGATTAATGACCATATGCCCATATCTTACAGGTGAGGAAAGTGCAACTTTGAGAGGTTGAACAACCTGCCCAACAGTATAACTAGAACAGCATCACAAACCAAAGCCTGATTCTACAATGGGTGTCCTTAACCACTTTGGTATGTTCTCAGGCAAAATACCATGCGCCATCTTAATTTTACAAATACCAATTTTTAAAATATAACCATATTCTGAATTTTCAAACTGTAAATAATTTTTTAAAGCAAAATTATATTTAAAATTCTGCCTTTACAGTAAAATCTCAAACATTTCTCATAGCAATATTTTTTCTGATATATCTCCTTGGGCAGTGGAAACAAAAGAAAAAAATAAACAAGAAAATAAACAAATAGCCGAAACCGGTTTGGCTCAGTGGATAGAGCGTCGGCCTGCGGACTGAGGGGTCCCGGGTTCGATTCCGGTCAGGGGCATGTGCCTGGGTTGCGGGCACATCCCCAGTGGGGGGTGTGCGGGAGGCGGCTGATCGATGTTTCTCTCTCGTCGATGTTTCTGACTCTCTGTCTCTCTCCCTTTCTCTCTGTGGAAAATCAATAAAATATATAAAAAAAAAAAAAAAAAAAAAAATAAACAAATAGACTACATCAAACTAAAGAGTTTTTGCACAGCAAAAGAAACCATCAACAAAATGAAAAAACAACCCAATGAATGGGAGAACATATTCTCCAATGATACATCTGATAAGGGGTTAATATCCAAAATTTATAAAGAACTTATAAAACTCAACACCAAACACACACACACACACACACACACACACACATATTTCAATTACGATGGGCAAAAGACCTGAATAGACACTTCTCAAAAGAGGACATACAGGTGACCAATAGACATGAAAAGATGCTCAAAGTCACTAATCATCAGAGAAATGCAAATTAAAACCACAATGAAATATCACCTCACAACTGTCAGAAATGCTATCTATAATAATAAAAGCGTAATATGCTAATTAGACCAGACGTCCTTCCGAACGTCCTTCTGGACAACCTTCTGGATGAAGCCAGGCCTGTGAGGGAAGCCCAGGTCCCGGGTGCCTGCTGGTGGCCAGAGGGAAACCCAGTCCCAGGTGCCAGAGGGAAGCCAGTGCCGGCAGCTGGGAGAAGGAAGGCCTACTCTTGCACGAATTCCGTGTATCGGGCCTCTAGTCATCAATAAGTCAACAAACAAGTGTAGGCAAGGGTGTGGAGAAAAGTGAACCCTTGTGCACTGTTGGTGGGAATGCAGATTGGTACACGCACTGTGGAAAGCAGTATGGAGTTACCTGAAGAGAAAAAAAAAAGGAACTGCCTTATAACCCAGTGATTCTACTTCTGGGAATTGCAGTGTTATTTACAACTAGGGGCCCGGTGCACGAAGATTTGTGCACTGGGGGTGGGTTCCTCAGCCTGACCTGCACTCTCTGCAATCTGGGAGCCCTCAGGGGAGCCCTCTCCAATCCGGGAGTTTCTGTCTGTATTTGGAATCATATGAGCAAATTGTTTGAAACCCCCCTACCCAGTTTGGTTTGCTGCTCACAGAATAATAGAGGCATTTTTTTTCTTTGCTCCATTGGTGGAGATTTCCTGGAAGTTTTAGGATATCTTCCCTTTAATTTTTTCTAGACACTCTGATTTTACTTATGTCTCTTACCTTTGCTTTCCCTCCATCCCCAACCGCAACAGTGCTCCAGGCTCACTTTGCTCTGGTGTCTAGATCCGTCTGCCACCAGAACTATGATTCCCAGCATTCCTGATGCTCTGTGCACTCTGGGCTTCCACTTCCGGTCCTGGGGCTGCCACCAGACTACTATTCCCAGAATTCCTGGTGCTCCCTGCGCTCTTGGTTTTCCCTTCCTGCTCTGTCTCTGTCCCACAGCCTCCCACTCTGCCAAGTTCTCCAAGCGCCAGCTCTCCCTCTCTGCTCTCCATCTGGCGGCTTGGGGAGCCAAGTTCCCCACGCCGCTTCACTTCTGCCGGCTCTCCCACTCTGTTCTCCACCTGGTGGCTTGGGGGAGCAATCGAGGGAGCCACGTCCCCCCAAGCTTCTGGCTCTCCCGCTCTGCTCTCCGCCCAGCGCCTGTGTATGCAAATTAACCTGCCAAAGATGCGGTAATTTGCATACTCACTCCTGATTGGCTGGTGAGCGTAGCGGAGGGACAGTCAATTTATATGTTTCTCTTTTATTATATAGGATAGCCAAGATTTGGAAGCAGCCCAAGTGTCCGTAAGTAGATGAGTGGATAAAAAAGCTGTGGTACCTTTACACAGTGGAATACTACTCTGCTGTAAAAAGAGGAAAAAAGTTACCCTTTGCAAAAGCATGGATGGACCTGGAGAACATTATGCTAAGTGAAATACACCAGTCAGAGAAAGACAAGTACCATATAATTTCATCATATGTGGAATTTAATGAACAAAGTGAACTATCAAGCAAAATGGAGATTGACTTATAGATAGAGAGCAAGAGACAGCTCTGGTGGTGGTAGTGGTCAGGTGCTGTGGGGTTAGAGGGATTGACCAAAAAAGGAAAAAAAAGGGAGAACTCATGGACATGGACAACAGTGTAGTGATTGGGGGGGGGCGGGGGATAGGGAAAGAGGGGAGAGGCTTGAAGAGGGCATAGAAGGGATGGAAAAAATAAAATAAGATTTTTTTTAAATCTACCTTTAGAAGTGAAAATGAGATATACAGTAATTTCTCCTATAGCATAGAACATGTTTCTTCCTTTTTAATTAAGAAACTGACATCTACCCACCATATGAGAGCAAGCTACATCCTCTTCTCTCCTTCAGTGCTCTAGAAACAGAGAACTTTTTTTTTTTAGAAGAGCACTTCCCCTTTGTAGGCCTATACTTGTGGCAAAAAGTTAAGTACTTAACAAAAAGATCCCTGAAGAAAGGCTGAAGCAAGAAGGGAGTTAGCCGGGCTCACTTTTTTCCTCCACCCCCAACAGTTAGGGGTACTTAAGTAAGACAAAGTTATAGGCCTGCAGCAAGACAAAAGTGACCCTAAAGGATCAGATCAAAATCAGAAGTTAAGTGCAGAAATATGGAGGCGACGGCTCTGTGAGGGGGAAGAACTGTAAAAGAATCTCTGGGGAATGTATTGAGGTTCCAAAGGAACTAGAAGTTACCCCTTGGGAAGAAGTGCTACAAGGGGTAACACTTCATACTGAATCCTCAACTTCTACTCAAATCTCTAAGTCTGTTAAGGATGTAGAAGTATACTAACAATTTAAGAGCTATCAGAATGTTACTTACAGGGTTGCTTTTCAACTGCATCAATGATCTTTTCCAGTGCATCTTCAAGCTCTACTTCACTGATAGACTGAAGAGCTTCTGTGAGGTACTTAATAGCTTCACTGATAAGAGATGGAAAGAAAAGATGAGGCAGGTCACTGGTAATTAAGGCTAAAAGTTTTATGACAAAATAGCAAACGCTCATCAAAATGGCATTGAAATTAAGATCCACTCACTCTCTGCAGGAGTACCCACCTTTCCTGCACTTTCTAAACAAATTATTCCTTCTATCCCCTGTCAACATAACCGTTCTTTTTTTTTTTTTTTTATAGCAAAGGTGGAAATTTATTGAAGAACAAGTACAGACTCCCATGTGGGAGGGGAAAGAATCTCACAGCACAGACTCCCACATAAGGAGGGGGAAAGAGTCCCAGCCTAACTGTTCTTAAAGTCCCAAATCACATCCTCCTTTTAAAAAATATATTTTATTGATTTTTTACAGAGAGGAAGGGTGAGGAAGAGAAATAGAGTGTTGGAAACATCGATGAGAGAGAAACATCGATTCAGCTGCCTCTTGCACGCCCCCTACTGGGGATGTGCCTGCAACCCAGGTACATGCCCTTGACCAGAATCGAACCTGGGACCCTTCAGTCCGCAGGCCGACGCTCTATCCACAGAGCCAAACCAGTTAGGGCACATCCTCCTTTTAAGAAGCCTTCCTAGCCCAGCCAGTGTTGCTCAGCAGTTAAGCGTTGACCCAGGAACCAAGAGGTTGCAGTTTGATTCCTGGTCAGGGCATAAGCCTGGGTCGCAGGCTTGATCCCCAGTAGGGGGTGTGCAGGAGGCAGCCGATTGATGATGTTCCTCTCTCATTGATGTTTCTATCTCTCTATCCTTCTCCCTTCCCCTCTCTCTAAAAATCCTATCTAATAATGGACAAACATGGTAATTGACCATACCTTCGCTATGCCTCTCATGGGCTAATCAGCGCAATATGCAAATTGACCGCCAACAAAGATGGCGGTTAATTTGCATACTGCAGGCAGGGCAGGACAGCATAGCTGCCAGCACGAGAGCCGCCATCCAGACCCCCGTGTGCGACCCCAGAAGCTGCCTGCCTGCCGCCAGTGATTGGATCCGATCCGGGCCGGCCCCAGAAGCCCCAGAAGCCGCCCAAAAGCCAGGTGATTGGGGGAGATGGAGGTCCCCTGCCCAGGCCTGAAGCCTGGGCCAGAGGCGTCAGGCCTGGGCCGGGGGGGCCAAGCCAGTGATTGGTGTGAACTACAGAGGAAACACCTTTTCTGACTGCTCATTGGCTAAGCTCCCTGGATGCCACTGGTAATATTCTTAGTAACTTGGGTAATAAGAATCCAAAAAAGTGATCTAGGGTTTTTCACCACACTCCTGGCAAAAAAAAACAAAGGTCCGCTGCTGGAGGGGTAAGAAATGTCATATCCTGCCCTAGGCAGTTTGGCTCAGTGGATAATGCCTTGGCCTGCCGATGGCAGGGTCTGGGGTCAATTCTGACCAAGGGCATGTACCTAGGTTGCAGGCTTCTCCCTGGGTGGGGCCCAGGTCAGGGCTCATGCAGGAGGCAACCAATCAAAGTGTCCCTCTCACTTTGATGTTTCCCTGTGTCTTTCCCTTTCTCTTCCACATTCTCTAAAAATCAATGGAAACATATCCTCAGGTGAGGATAAAAAAAAATAATAAAGAAATTATTATATGAAAGACACATCTTGAAAATGCCTAAAGAAAGTTGTCATTTTTTCATGGTGAAGGGACTGGAGTCCGTGTTGATGAAAAAACCTTGCTGGCTGCAGTGACTGGCAGTGGCTGCAGCAGCGGGGTGATGGGGCTGGTGCCTTCCCCTGATCAGCCTGGTCACCTCCCACAAAGGGAGGCCAGACTGTGGCTTAGGCCCGCTCCCCAAGGGGAGCAGGGAGCAGGCCTTAAGCCATCAGTAGGACATTCCCTGAGGGCTCCCAGTATGTGAGAGGGGGCAGGCTGGGCTGAGGGACCCCCCCCCCTACCCAGTGCACGAATTTCATGCACCAGGCCCCTACTCTATACTAATAAAAGGGTAGTATGCTAATTAGACTGGAAGTCTTCTGGACGACCTTCCGGACGTCCTTCCTGACAAAGCCGGGCCCAGGCAAAGCCACCTGCCTGCGGTCCCGGGTGCCAGCGCCTGCGGCTGAGGCCCAGGAGACAGAGAAAAGCCTGCCGCCTGGGAGATGGAGAAAAGCTGTCAGCCCCTTGGTCCCAGGCGTCAGCGCCTGTGGCCCTGGAGACAAAGAAAAGCTGCCCGCCCTGCAGTCCTGGGCACCAGTGCTAGTGGCCCATGAGACAGAGAAAAGCCGCCCGCCCCACGGTACCAGGCGCCTGTGGCTGGCCCAGGTGAAGCCGCCCACCCACGGTTCCCTGTGACTGTGGCCTGCCCGGGCGAAGCCGGCCCGGGGCCTGGGTGCCTGTGGCCGGCCAGAGGGAGTGAAGACCAGTTCCGGGTTCCTGCAGCTGGTTGGAGGAGGGAATCCTGGGTCCTGGGTGCAGGGCCGAGGCAGAGGTAGTTAGGGGCAATCAGGCAGGCAGGCAGAGGGGTTAGGGGTTATCAGACAGGCAGGCAGGCGAGCAGTTAGGATCCAGCAGTCCTGGATTGCTAGAGGCATGTCCGGCTGCCGGTTTAGGCCCAATCCCTGGATTGGAAAGGGTGCAGGCCGGGCTGAGGGATCCCCCACCCATGCACGAATTTTGTGCACTGGGCCTCTAGTCAATAATAATAAAAAATATTTTTTTAAAAATAGGAGTCTTCCTAGACTAGCACTACCTGCTGCAATCTCCCCTTCCTTCTGAAATTGTTAAAAAGCTTACTATGCCCAGCAGTATGGCTCAGTGGTTGAGCATCGACCTATGAACCAGGAGATCGAAGTTCGATTCCTGGTCAGGGCACATGCCTGGGTTGCGGGCTGGATCCCCAGTAGGGGATACGCAGGAGGCAGATGATCAATGATTCTCATCATTGATGTTTCTATCTCTCTCTCCCTTTCCCCTCCTTTCTGAAATCAATAAAAATCTGTATTTTTAAGATGCTCACTTATATTTACCTGAGATTTGATACATTACATTAGCTTTGTACAATTTCTTACCATACTCTCAAGGCAGGACTTCATCTGTTTCGGTGTTCTGAACATAACAGCCTAACTTAAGCAACACTCATATTAAATTACATGACTCTCTCCAACAACAACAAAAAACTCAATAAAGCTGAAATTAAAAAAAAATTCAATGAATCTCTGATTTAAATACCAATAGTGCTCAGAATGAACACTTTGCACTTAAACAATTAGCTAATTACATGCCATTCTGTATTTGTAGCACACAACTTTATACTTTATGTCAATACTATTGTTTTACTGGTCACACTAATTGTTCTATATCTTGGATTGCTTATTGATTGTTTCATATGTAAGTGTTTCATATTTATTATAGATGATACTCCTTGAGAATTGAAACTGTATCATCCTTAGGCAGAGTGCTAAGCACACTAAAGGTGGCCCATAAATATTTGATGTTGAGTCCCTAAAATCACACACATTTTGGGACAGCTCTTAGGATAGACCAAAGCCCATAAAATTGTACAGGATCTGGACCTGCCAAATCTCATTAGGCTCATCCAGTGGCTCTGATTTTTCTGGTCTTCTCGTGCCGCACAGTCTTAGATGGTCATTTCCTCCCACTCATTTCTTCACCTAGTCAAGTCCTGCTCATCCTTTAATACTCACTCAAACCAATTCTTCAATAAAGCCCTTCCTTGACTCTAGAGCCATTTATACACCTGATTACACGCTATTTCAACACATCTTTCCTTGGATACTTTTCACAATTGATGTTAAATAATTGTGAATTATTTAATATTCATGGTAGCCAGACTTCTAAGATGACCCCCTAATAATCCATGCTTCCTGGTATTCACATCCATGTGCAATCCCCTCCCTTTAACTGGAGGCTGAACTTAGTGACTTTCCTCTGACCACAGTATATAGCACAAGTGATATTGTAATTTTAAAAGTAATATTTTGTAAGTGACAAGAATGTCACATGATTAGTTTATAAAAGATTGTGGTTTCCATCTTGAGAGCAGACTCTCTCTTGCTGGTTTTTTTTTTTTTATAATCTTTATTGTTCAGATTATTACATTTGTTCCTCTTTTGCCCCCCCCATAATTCCCCTCCTCTCAGTTCCCGCCCCACCCTCCGCCCTCACTCCCCACCCACTGTCCTCATCCATAGGTGCACGATTTTTGTCCAGTCTCTTCCTGAATCTACCACACCCCTTTCCCCCCCAAGAATAGTCAGTCCATTCCCTTTCTATGTTCCTGATTCTATTATAATCACCAGTTCATTCTGTTCATCAGATTATTTATTCACTTGATTCTTAGATTCACTTGTTGATAGATGCATATTTGTTGTTCATAATTTGTATCTTTACCTTTTTCTTCCTCTTCCTCTTCTTAAAGGATACCTTTCAGCATTTCATATAATCCTGGTTTGGTGGTGATGAACTCCTTTAGCTTTTCCTTATCTGTGAAGCTCTTTATCTGACCTTCAATTCTGAATGATAGCTTTGCTGGATAAAGTAATCTTGGTTGTAGGTTCTTGGTATTCATCACTTTGAATATTTCTTGCCATTCCCTTCTGGCCTGCAAAGTTTCTGTTGAGAAATCAGCTGAAAGTCGTATGGGTATTCCCTTGTAGGTAACTGGGTTTCTTTCTCTTGCTGCTTTTAAGATTCTCTCTTTGTCTTTTGCTCTTGGCATTTTAATGATGATGTGTCTTGGTGTGGTCCTCTTTGGATTCCTTTTGTTTGGGGTTCTACTCGCTTCTTGGACCTGTAAGTCCATTTCTTTCACCAGGTGGGGGAAGTTTTCTGTCATTATTTCTTCAAATAGGTTTTCAATATCTTGGTCTCTCTCATCTTCTGGCACCCCTATAATTCTGATGTTGGTACGCTTGAAGCTGTCCCAGAGGCTCCTTACACTATTCTCGCATTTTTGGATTCTTTTTTCATTTTGCTTTTCCCATTGGGTGTTTTTTGCTTCCTCACATTTCAAATCATTGACTTGATTCTTGCGCTCCTCTGGTCTGCTGTCGGGAGTCTGTATAATATTCGTTATTTCAGTCCGTGTATGCTTAATTTCTAGTTGGTTCCCCAATATAGCATCGAGGGTCTCATTAGATTTCTTGAGGATCTCACAACATTTATCGGCGGTCTCACCAGTCTTTTCGAGGGCCTTACTAAGTTTATCGGCAGCTTCTAAACAGTTCTTAAGAGACCTTAAAAGTGTGGTTCTGAACTCAATATCCTCCATTGACAGTTTTGTCCTGTTTCTTTGTCTCCGCATTTTTTATGCTTTCTTGGTACACCCCCTAGTGGTCTTTGTGTGCAGTCTTGTTGCCTTTAAGCCTTGATTGATGTCGGCAATACCGGGGGTGAGTTGACCTCCAGGCTAACTGGCTATGAGAGTCCGCTGGGTCTGCAGTGGGAGGGCTTCTGTGCTGGATCTCTAAGGCGGTGCTAATCTAGCCTTTGCCTGAGGCTATCCGGCAAATGGTTCTGCGCAGGGCTTGGGCGGGGCGGGTCCCAGGGGATCTACAGGGCTGGCCGGAGCGAGCAGTTATGGCTGCTCTCAGTTCCTTCCCCAGGGGCTCTGCCTCTCAGAGTCCCAGCAATGGCTGCAAACCTCCGAGAGTCCCCAGAGACTCGCCTGGATCTGGAGCTCAGAGTCTGAAACTCCCTCCCGATTGAAAACAACCGCGCCCTCCGCCACCAGCCCGCTCCGCGCGCGCACTCCGCACCTGAGTATTTCACTTCAGCACTGCGCCTCCTCTGAGTCTGGGTATGATATTCTCTTTCCTCCTAGTTGTAGAATTTCCAGTCAGCCAGACTTCCTGTGGTTTTGGATGATGTCCGTTCTGTCCTTTAGTTATATCTCTGAAGTGGTTGTTCGAGGCAGCGATCTCCTGCGTTAACCTACGCCGCCATCTTGGTTTCTCTTCTTGCTGGGTTTGATGAAGCAAGCTGCGGTGTTGGGGAGGCCCAAATGGCAAGGAACTGAGGGCGTCCTCCCACTGACAGCCAACAAGGACAGAGGCCCCCAGTCCAGCCATCCTGCAGGAACAGAACACTGCCAAGCACTGAATGAGCTTGGAAGCGAATCCTACCCAGCTGACATGGGAGACAGTCCCAACTTGACCACAGCCTTGCGAGCGCCCTGAAGCTGAGGACCCAGTAAAGCCGGCTTAAATTACCCTCAGGAGGGGAATGTGAGAAAGTCTGTGTGTGCTGTTTTAAGCTTCTAAGTTTTGGGATAGTTTGTTATGCAGCATAAATAACTAATATACCATCTGCCCCAAGCACCATAGTGTCTTACTCTCTCCTACTCCCTTGCCCCAGCACAGTGTTTTGCAGCTCATAGATTTCAGTGTATTTCTGACTGAATGAATGATAGCTTACTATTCAAATTCTAAATGAAAAGAAAGAAAAGTTGATCATATTTTTAAAATGCCAGGAATCAACGGAAAACAATTCATTATTTTCTCCCAAAGCATATCCACTCTTGCCCTTGTTCACCACTAAGCCAAAGGCAAAATTAAAAGTCCCATAAAACGTATCCTTACAAAACACACACACACACACACACACACACAAAAAACCTCTTTACACACAAGTTGTAATGAAAACCTGGAACAGAAAAGTATATCCCATCTGGAGGTATTAAAATGTGTAAACACTGTATTTTCTTTCCCCTTCCTTCCTTCCTTGCTTTTTAAAGCAGATTTGAGAAGAAAATCTTGGAAAGCTTCGTTTTGTAGGTCCTAGAAAACACTGATATGGCCAGGAAACCTATCAGAGAGGTTCTAAAGGAAAGGAAAGGAAAGGAAAGGAAAGGAAAGGAAAGGAAAGGAAAGGAAAGGAAAGGAAAGGAAAGGAAAGGAAAGGAAAGGAAAGGAAAGGAAAGGAAAGGAAAGGAAAGGAAAGGAAAGGAAAGGAAAGGAAAGGAAGGAAGGAAGGAAGGAAGGAAGGGAGGGAGGAAAGAGAAAGGAGAGAAAAGAGAAGAGGAGAGAAAAAGAAAAAGAAAAAGAAAGACCCAGGAGACCCAGGCACAGCTTGCAGCCTGCCCACTGTTTAACGCTCCGGAACTGCCCATGGTCCGGAGTCGGGAATGCTGGCCGGGCCCAGTTTCTGCAACAATATCAGTTGACAGCTGCTGAGGGCACAGGAGCGTCCCCGGTCTCTCATTGCTGTCTCGGGGACGCCGGCCAGCGCCGCCAGGATTCCCACTCCGCAGAGGCGGAGACTTGGGGTGGGGGTGAAGGTGGGATGGGGTGGGGTGGGGGTGGGGGGTAGGTTGAGGGGGTGCTGGTGGTGGCAGTCACGGTGCTAACAAGCCGCTGCTGCGACTCCGATCGCCCCTGCTCGGCACCGGCAGGAGGGGACCCTCGAACCCGGGAGAAACTCTTCGACTCTGCCAACCTCAGAGAGACCTACGAAGGCATCGCAACCTGACCGCCCAAAAGCACTTGTTTCTTAGGACTTTCTTGTAGTTGTTAATCCTCACCCAGGGCTACTGTTCTCCATTGATTTTTATGGAGAGTGAAGGGAGGGGGTGGGGAGAGAGAGGGGTCCATCAGGTGAGACAGACGCATCGATTGGCTGCCTCCCCACGCCCCCGGCCGCCCAGGGACCGAGCCTGCCGCCGCGGTGCGCGCCCGAGACCGGAATCGAACCGGGACGAACCCTTCAGGCCGCGGTCCGGCGCTCTAACCACTGAGACGGTGGCTGGGGCCGCTTCTTAGAACTTTTGAAGGGTCTCTGTCATTTAAGGTGGAGCCCCCTCCTGCTGCCCGGAGGGTCCAGAGGCCCCGCGCCGCCGTGTGACCCTGGCTCCCCCCTCCCGGCCTGCCCACTGCGCGGCCCACTCACCCCCTGAGCAGCAAGCCGCGCAGCTTGAAGGCAGAGAGGGCCCGGCTCCGCAGCCGCTCCGGCGCCATGTTCGCGTTTTGGCGCCACGGCCGCGGCCCCGCCCCTTCCCGGTGCACCCCGCCCCTCGTGGCCGCGCCCCGCCCCGCGGCCCCGCCCCCTCCCGGTGCACCCCGCCCCTCGTGGCCGCGCCCCGCCCCGTGGCCCCGCCCCCTCCCGGGTGCGCCCCGCCTCCGCCGCGGGGCCCGAGTCCCGGGTGGACTCCCTGCACCTGGTTTCCGTGCGCGGAGAGCGCGGCGGCGCCGGCCGAAGGAGGCGAGGACTCGAGCTCCTGTGTCGCCCCCGACGGAAGGAGAGTGCCTTCCGTGTCTGCCGGGGCGTGTGCTGGCCCCGCTTCTCCCGATCCGTCCTGGAGCCGCTCCCAGCGCTGCCCTCGGTCTGCCAGCGCTCCGTCGGACTCGCCCCGACCCGGGGTCCGGTGTGACCCGTGCTTCCTGCTTTACACAGGCCCTGGAAGCACGCCAGGGCGCCACTTGGTTTTCCCCGACATTCACTCGAAATAGCTAAAAACCACCATCATGCATTCCCACCCGCCCACTTTTTATTTAAAAAGGCTTTCCTATGCGCCATAAACTGTCACAGGTGCTATAAATGTATTGATTGCTGTATGCTCATAAACTCTGAGTTGTATGCCACTTTTTCAGCATCATTTTATAGCTGAGAACACAAACACAAAGTTGGTAGATGGCTAACTCAAAATGAAAGGTTCAGAGAGTGGAGTCAGGATTTGAACTCAATCTGATTCCAGCAAGTGGACTATTAATCTGCCACATTTCAGAAGGCTTGCTCCAGTGTGTTGAATAAAACCATGGAATGCACACAGCCTTATAACATATAAGGACAATTTTGAAGTACTGATGTACGGTAACCTCTGGGGTATATGGTTAACTTAAAAAACCACACACACACACACACAAGCAAAGTACAGTATGGTAAAGGAGGGGAAATGTGTGTGTGTGTGTGTGTGTACACTGAAAGGGCGAGTCGTCTCGGGGCCTGACCACGCTGCTGGCGGCCTCGGCACCGACTCCCCAGCCCACGGCGGGAGCCCGGCGCAGGCTGCCACCCGCCCGCCGCCCCCCGGACAGGACCCACGCAGCGGCAGCAGCGGCGGCGGGGCGGGGCGCGTGCCCTCGCCCGCGGAGATGGAGGAGGAGGTGATCGCCGATGCCCCCGGGAACGAGATGGAGGACGTGGACTTCCTGCCTGGGCTGGAAGGAACTGGTCGATCTACTGGACCCCCAGCAACCGGACTGGCCCCTGGAGCCCAGGCTCAGCTCGCCCTGGGGGGGCCTAGGACTGCGCCCTCCATCTTGCCCTGGGTCCTCCATTTTTGGGGCAGCCGCCATGTGCTCAGGAGAGTGCCTTCTTCCCGGAAGCCCAGGCCCCTGCTGGCCACGCCCAGGATTTCTTGAAACTAACCAATGACAATCAAGGGACGTGCGTGCCATAGAGATGACCCGACTCGCGCCTGGCCAATCAGCGGGGCCCACAGTCCCCTCTCCTGCCCTCACTCCACCCCCCTTTAAAACCCCCTGTCCCATCAGGCCTCTCTCTCTCTCTCTCTCTCTCTCTCTCTCTCTCTCTCTGCCACTGGAGCTTACCGTTGCATGGGTGAGTGTGGCAGGGGAGCCAAACCCGGGTTTGAAATAGATGACTCTTTGCTTTTGCATCGGACTGACTGGTTCCCTGGGGGTCTTGGGAACTTTGAAATCTGGGCACAACACACATATACTTGTTTTTGCATTTTAAAAAACCTCTGACACTAAAACTAGACCCTAAAAATATGATTAACCATAAAGGGCAGAAAGGGATAAAGATCACAGTGAGAACTTTCTTTGTAGTGAGAGTTTTAACTATCAACCATGATGTTTTACATATTCAAAAAAATAAAAAGAAAAAAGTAAACTTAACATTAAAAGCATAACCAAACCAATATACCTAACTGTATATTAAATTGGTAACATAACATCACAGAGAAAAGTGATTTTTGAACAGTTTTCTGTATGTTTTCAGTGAAATATAAAGACAAAAAACTGCAAAGAAAATTTGAATTTTTATGTCTGAAATAAAAAGAAACAGTCAATTTTCACTGTTTGAGGTAATTTTCTTCTACATAGTTAGTGGTCACCAACATTGATTTAACGAATGCTCATCGTTCCTAGGTTCCTATGAGCCTTTCCTCACATTTTCATTAACTGATCAATACATAAGCTTGTTTTCCATGTATTTCTGTATAAAAACACCTAATATATATTTTTGAACCATGAACATTGACTAAGGCCCCAGCACGATAATTTGTACTTGTACCTGAGGAAGCCTATCTAACGTATTTTCTCCCTAAGGCACATCACAGTCTTCCTGTGCCTTGGAGTACTAGATAGCATGTCAGCACTATGCTTGGAAGCCATTTAAACAAAAACATCACCAAGAGAAATCACAAAATGTGTACTATGTGGCACTAAATGTATCTCAAAAAGTCACTTTTAAAAAATAGTATGAGAAATGAAACAAAAAAGTAAAATGTCACCTTGTTCAAACTCACCTGGGAGCATGTGTGATGGGCAACAAATTTTCAATGTTTTGCAAATGTTCACAAATGATTATGAAAGATCCCAATATTGATTTGGGTGTTACAAGTAAATTTTAGTAAATAGATTAATTCACAAATATAGAATGCACAAATAATGAAGATTGACTATATCTGCTTAACTACCAGAAGGATAAACAAGAAAAAAATGGGCCGTGACCTGGTAGCTCAGTTGGTTAGAGTGTCCTCATACACCAAGGTTTTGGATTCCATCCTGGGTCAGGTCACATACTACAAGAAACAACCAATGAATGCATAAATGGGTGCAACAAATCCATGTTTCTCTCTCTCTCTCTCTCTCTCTCTCTCTCTCTCTCTCTCTCTCTCTCTCTTCTCTCTCTCACACACACACACTTCCTCTCTCTCTAGAAATCAATCAAATAAAAATTTAAAAAACGAAGGACAAATGGTTATTTGGGGCAGGAAAGTGGAAAGAATCTATACTAATAAAAGGGTAATATACTAATTAGACCAAATAGACCGGGCATCCTTCCAGACAAAGCCATGGTGGCAGGGACTGAGACAGAGATGGTTAAGGGCGATCAGGCCAGCAGGGGAGAGCAATTAGGAGTGATCAGGCCCGCAGGGGAAAGCAGTTAGGGGCATCAGGGAGGCAGGCAGAGGCAGTTAGAGGTGATCAGGCCGGGAGGGGAGAGCAGTTAGGGACAATCAGGCCGGTAGGCAGAGACAGTTAGGGGCGATCAGGCCCGCAGGGGAACAGTTAGGGGCATCAGGCAGGCAGGCAGGCAGGCAGGTGAGCCATTGGGAGCCAGCAGTCCTGGACTGCGAGAGGAATGTCCTACTGCCGGTTTAGGCCCAAACCCTGGCATCGGGCCTAAACCAGCAGTCGGTCATCCCCCGAGGGGTCCTGGATTGGAGAGGGTGCAGGCCAGGCTGAGGGACCCCCTAGCCCCATACATGAATTTCGTGCACCGGGCCTCTAGTAAGACTATAAAATGCTAAAACTATTAGACAAAAGAGAAAAGGATATTTGCACAGTCCCAAAGTACCACCCTATAGACTACTAGCTAATAATACACAGACAAAACTTTTAAAATGAATCTTCAGAGGTTACCACCTTAACCAAGCATCAAACTTGCCTCACAAATAATGGACTAATTTTACATTGTTACTGTTATGATGCAATATACAGCATCACTTCTGAAGTATTCTTGCCAAAATGTTAACCTCAATTTAATCAAATCTTGATCTTTCAGTTTAAGGAAATAATATTTAACTATCTCTCAAACTAACCATTTCTATCTCCATGGCTGGGGCCCTTACTAGGACACCATTAGGATAAATCTTGCCATCAGGATAAACTTTCTAAAAGATAATTCTTATAGGCAGGGTTTGAAACATGACAGATGACGTGGAACAGCAACAAACTACCAACACTGTAGAAGAGCCCCTGGATCTTATTAGGCTCAGCCTAGATGAGCGAATTTATGTGAAAATGAGAGATGACAGAGAGCTTAGAGGTAGATTACATGCTTATGATCAACATTTAAATATGGTATTGGGAGATGTGGAAGAAACTGTGACTACTATAGAAATTGATGAAGAAACATATGAAGAGATATATAAAGCAACAAAACGGAATATTCCAATGCTTTTTGTCCGGGGAGATGGTGTTGTCCTAGTTGCCCCTCCATTGAGAGTTGGTTGAAACAAAGAATATATCCTGTGTGGAAATTAGGAGACTTTACATGATTGTGTCTTTAAAGGTAGAAGATATTCAAAAGAGAAACCTGTGTAAATTTTGATATTAATAAATGACCAAGGATTCTTCTGCTCCTGAAATGAGTTTATTTGCACATAACTCACAAATTCTAAAGCTAAATGGCATTTTTATTTTTCTCCAACCCTTCCAATAAATGTGATCACAAAAACGCAGCCCTCTTTTTTTAGGAGTTGATTTGCTCCATTGTTTTTTCCAGATAATTTCTGATTTTTTAAATTTAAATTATATTTGATGTTTTCTTAAAAAAAAAAAAGATAATTCTTACTTACTTTTAAAACACTCCAAATCTCCTCTATTTGGATAAAGTGAACAGGTCATTTCTTTCTTTCTCTCCTGTCCCATCTGCCAGGAGCACTTCTCTCCCTCTTCCCCTCCATTCGCCTAAACAACTTCCACTCATCCTTTAGTTCTTAGTTTAGATTTTACTTTCTCTTGGGAACATTCCCTGACTCCCAAATCTGAGTTTGGGACCCCCTGAGTTTCATGTCTGGAGTGATACATTAGAGAATTAGCATGCTTCTTGGGGGAGAAGATCCTTAAATCTGTAAATGGAATTATTCCAGTAACCATAGGAGTTTAAATCCAGAGGATTATGAGATTATAAGCCTTCTAAGAATTCACAAAAATCTTGGTGAGGGCTTTGGAATTCCACTGCAGGTAGGAAAGGGATTCCTGGGACAAAGGTTACATATATTAATAACAATGACTTCTACCACTGCTACTACCATTTACTGAGCACCTAGCTGAGTGCTTACACCAGAGCAGTGCTATGTGGTATCCAACTTGCTGCCTTAAATACTGACCGCCCAACTATCCAGAGTAAATGTTCTAATAATCAAGTTACATTATTCACTCCTTGCTTAAGATCCTTGGGCTTACACTTTAAGTTCAGCCTTTAAACAAGGCTTTGTAATTGCCTATTCCAACTTTATCCTTGGCTGCATCCCACATTCATTCTATAGCCATACTGAACTATTTATAGTTAGTCAGAAAAATTCAAGTGTCTCCCTTTGTGAACCTCCTTCCCCAATAGATCACATCTTTCCTTCCTGTTTTCTCCTGTATTTTGTCCACATTTCTACTATACTTCTCAACCCATATGGCATTAATTTCCTTACATATGTTTTCCTCTGACTGGACGCTGAAGCCCCTGTAGTAGAGCTATGTCTTACGCACCTTAATTTCCTTTGTTACAGTCATCTGAGGGCGGCAGAGTAGGAGGATGCTGCACGGACATACTCCCAGGAACAAGCTGGAATTACAAGTAAAATACAGAAAACCTTCCTGAATAATCAATGGAAAACTCGCAGGAGGGAACCGTGATATCCCAGGACAGAAAGTAGAGACCGCATAGAGACTGGTAGGAGGGGCGGAGGCACAAAAGGGCTGGCTGGGCGCCCACAGACAGCAACTGAAGTCCCAGAGAGATATCTCAGCTGTGGGGGGTTGCCACTGAGAACTCTGGGATCTAATCCCAAAGCTGAACTCCCCAGCAGAGAGCACCAAACTGAGGAGGGTACACACATAACATCCAGCTATGAAAAGCAGCTTTTGGGGTGCTGTCTGCAGGGAGTGACAGCTGAAAATTCAGGCACCCTCTTAAAGGGCCAATGCATAAAATTCCCCGTGGAGCCACCCCCCTTGTGCTCTGGCAGAGGGAGGGTGAAGTGACTGGAGCTGTGAGAGCAGAACCAGGACTGGGGACTCAGGGGATAGAGCTCAGAAGGCAGACACCCCAAGTTTCCTGGGCTGAGTCATTCCCTCACACAGTGGAGGGCATCTTTCCCACATAGACATCTGCCTTGCCTGAGGGGGAGGACAGTTGACACACCCTATTGGAAAACACCCTGCCCTGAGGCCACTAAGAGATTAAAAGTAACAGTTAGCCTCCAGGCAGAAGCAACTGCCCCACCCTGTTTAAAAAATATATATATATTTGATATATATATAATATATATACTATTTGATATATATAATATGTATAATATATATAATAATATATCTATATTATTGATTTCAGGGAGGAAGGGAGAGGGAGAAAAAGATAAAAACATCAATGATGAGAGGGAATCATTGATTGGCTGCCTCCTGCATGCCCCCTACTAGGGATTGAGCCCTCAACCCAGGCATGTGCCCTTGACTAGAATCAAACCTGGGACCCTTCAGTCTGCAGGCCAACACCCTACCCACTGAGCCAAAGCAGTTAGGGCTGGCCCACCCTGTTGAAAAAAAAAATTCTCGCCACACCTCAGGATGATTGCCTGGGGGGCAATTCAAATTGGACTCCTATTAGTCTGTAGGTAGAGATGATTTCTGGAGGCTTTGAGTCTTTGCCTGACCCAATTAGTCAGAAACAGCCTTTAACACTGTCCTTCACTAGAGACTGAGAGATGTAGAGGATCTACCTAACACATAGTGACAAACCCAAACAAACAACCAAAATAAGGAGACAAAGAAAGAACCCACCAAATGAAAGAACTAGAGAATTCTCCAGAAGAGAAAAATGAAGCAGAGATAAGAAATTTATCTGAAACAGAGTTCAGAGTAACAATGGTAAAGATGCTCCACAACATGAAAAAAAGATATGGTAACTATGAAAAAAGAACAGTCTGAGATAAAGAATGACATAACACAAATAAAGAACACATTGGAAGGAATACACAGCAGATTAGGGGAAGCTGAAGTGAATTAGAAGACAGAGTTGAAAATATCACTCTATTAGAAAACCAAAAAGAAAAAAAACAATAAAAAAATAGGAGGACAGCTTAAGGGAGGTGTGGGACCATGTGAAATGTAACAATATTAGAATAGCACATGTGCCAGAAGAGGCAGAAAGGGAGAAGGAATAGAGAACATGTTTGAAGAAATAATGGCAGAAAACTGCCCTAACCTGTAAAGGAAAAAGTCACACAAGTTCAGGAGGCACAGAGAACCCCAAGCAAGAAGAACCCAAACAGGCCCACACTCAGACACATCATAATTAAAATGCCAAAAATTAAAGACAAAGAGAGAATCTTACAGGCAGCGAGAGAAAACTGTTACCTACAAAGGAGTCCCCATAAGGCTGACACCTGATTTCTCATCAGAAACTCTATAGGCTAGAAAGGAATGACATGAAGAACTCAAGGTAATGGAAAGCAAGGATCTGCAATCAAGATTACTATATCCAGCAAGGCTGTCATTCAAAATAGATGGTCTAATGAAGAGCTTTTCAGACAAAAAAAAAAAAAAAAGGCTAAAGGAGTTCATCACCACCAAGCCAGCATTACAAGAAATGCTAAAGGGATTGCTGTAATGAGAAGAAGAAAGACAGAGAGAAACCTAGCCATACAGAAATATAATGGCAATAAATAAGTACTTATCAATAATAACCTGAATGTAAATAGATTACATGCTCCCATCAAAAGACATAGGGTAGCTGAATGGATACAAAAACACGATCCAACTATATGCTGTCTACAAGAGACTCACCTCAAAACAAAAGACATACACAGGATGACAGTGAAGGAATGGAAAAAAAAAATTATGCAAATGGAAAAGAAAATCAGCTGGAATAGCAATACTCATATCCAACAAAATAGATTTTAAAATGAAGGCCATCACAAGAGACAACAAAGGTCACTACACAATACTAAAGGGATCGATCCAAGAAGAGGATATAACCCTGGTAAACATATATGCACCCAATATAGGAGCACCTAAATATACTTTCAAAACCTCTAGAGGACTTTAACGGAGAGAAAGACAACAATACAGTCATAGTAGGGGACTTTAACACCCTGCTGACTTCACTGGATAGATCTTCCAGACAAAAACTTAACAAGGAAACAGAGACTCTAAAGGACACACTGGATCAGATGGATAATTGACATCTATAGAATATATTACCCCACGCAGCAGAATATACATTCTTCTCAAGTGCACATGGATAATTCACAAAGGTAGACCACATGTTAGGACACAAAGCAAGTCTCTACAAGTTCCAGAAGATTGAAATCATATTAAGCATCTTCTCAGAGCACAGTGGAATGAAATTAGAAACTACAGTAAAAATACCCCAAAACATTTAAACACATGGAGGCTAAATAGTATGTTATTAAACAATGAATGGGTTACCAATGAGATCAAGAAAGAAATAAAAAACTTCCTAGAAACAAGTGAAAGTAAACACACTAAAACCAAAAATCTCTGGGACACAGCAAAAGCAGTCCTGAGAGGGAAGTTCATAGTACAATAGGCCTACCTCAAAAAAATAAGAAAAATTAGCAATAAACTATTTAACCCTACAGCTTAAAGAACTAGAAAGACAACAATAAGGAAAGCCCAGGGTAAGTAGAAAGGAGGAAATAATAAAGATTAGAGCAGAAATAAATAACATAGAGACTAAAAACACAATACAAAAAAAATCAATGAAACCAAGAGCTGGTTGAAAGGATAAACAAAATTGACAAACTGTTAGCCAGACTCATCAAGAAAAAAAGAGAGAGGACTCAAATAAATAAAATCAGAAACAAAAATGGAGAAGTAGTTACAGACACCACAGAAATAAAAAGGATTGTAAGAAAATACTATGAACAACTATATGCCAACAAGCTGGACAATGTGGATGAAATAGACAAATTCCTAGAAAAATATAATCTCCCAAAACTGATTTTGGAAGAATCTGAAAATCTGAATAGTCCAGTAACAACTGATGAAATAGGAGCAGTAATAAAAAAAACTCCCACCAAACAAAAGCCCAGGTCCAGAGGGCTACCCAGGGGAGTTTTTATCAAACATCCAAAGAAGAATTAACACCTATTCTCCTCAAACTATTTCAGGAAATCCAAGAGGAAGGAACACTTCCAAACCCTTTTTATGAGGCCATGATTAACCTAATTCCAAAACCAGATAAAGACACTACAAAGAAAGAGAATTACAGGCCAATATCCCTAATGAATATAGATGCTAAAACCCTCAATAAAATATTAGCAAATCGCATCCAGCAATATGTTAAAAAGATCATACACCATGATCAAGTGGGATTTATTCCAGGGATGCAAGGCTGGTACAATATTCGAAAATCAATAAGGGGGATACATCACATAAACAAATTGAAAGACAAAAATGGCATCATCATATCAATAGATACAGAGAAAGCATTTGACACAATGTAACATCCATTTTTGATAAAAACTCTTAGTAAAGTGGGAATAGCAGGATCATACCTCAACATGATAAAGGCCATATATGACAAACCTACAGCCAACATCATACTAAATGGGCAAAAACTAAAACGATTTCCCCTAAGAATAGGAACAAGAAAGGGATGCTCACTCTCACCACTCTTGTTTGACATAGTATTGGAAGTGCTAGCCATAGTGATCAGGCAAGAAGAAGAAATAAAAGGCATCCAGATTGGAAAAGAAGTAAACCTGTCCCTATTCACAGACAATATGATATTGTACATAGAAAACCCTAAAGACTCCATAAAAAAACTGCTAGACTTAATAAAATAATTCAGCAATGAAGCAGGATACAAAATTAATACCCAGAAATCTATGGCTTTTTTATACACCAATAATGAACTCACAGAAAGAGAAACTAAAAAAACAATCCCATTTACCATTGCAAAAAAATAAATAAATTAAGATACCTAGGAATAAACTTAATTAAGGAGATAAAAGACCTGTATTCAGAAAACAACAGCATGTTGAAAAAAGAGATAGAGACACAGAACTTAGAACACAGAATTCAGGAGAACCAAGATGGCGGCATAGGTTAACGCCGGAGTTTGCTGCTTTGAACAACTACTTCAAAAGTGAAACCAAAAAATGGAAGGGACATCACCCAGAACCACAGGAACGCAGGCTGAGTGGAAGTCCTACAACTAGGAGGAAAGAGAAACCCATACGGACACTCAGAGGAGGCGCAGTGCTGAAGTCAAATTCTGAGGTGCGGAGTGCGCGGAGCGGGCTGGCGGCGGAGGGCGCGGTTGTTGTTTTCAATCGGGAGGGAGTCGCAGACTCTGAGCACCAGATCCGGGCGAGTCTTTAGGGACCCAGACTCAAACGGGAGAAGCGGGACTGTCTGGCTTCAGTCAGAGCGAGTGCAGCTTTCTCTCCCAGCTTTGCAGCGGGTGCTGGGACTCAGAGAGGCAGAGCCCCTTGGGACAGGACTGAGAGCCGCCATAACTGCTCTCTCTGGCCCACCCTGTTGATCCTGTGCGACCCGCCCCGCCCAAGCCCTGCACAGAGGCATTTGCTGGATAGCCTCAGGCAAAGGCTAGATTAGCACCTCCCTAGAGGACAGAAGTTCTCTCACTACTGACACAGCTGATTCTCATAGCCACTTGGCCTGGAGGTCAAACCCTCCCTGGAATTAGCTACAACAATCAAGATTTATCTATAAGACTGCGAACAAAGACCACTAGGGGGTGCACCAAGGAAGCATAACAAAATGCGGAGACAAAGAAACAGGACAAAATTGTCAATGGAAGAAATAGAGTTCAGAACCACACTTTTAAGGTCTCTCAAGAACTGTTTAGAAGCTGCCGATAAACTTAATGAGATCTACACGAAAACTAATAAGACCCTCGATCTTATATTGGGGAACCAACTAGAAATTAAGCACACACAGACTGAAATAACGAATATTATACAGACGCCCGACAGCAGACCAGAGGAGTGCAAGAATCAAGTCAATGATTTGAAATGCGAGGAAGCAAAAAACATCCAACCGGAAAAGCAAAATGAAAAAAGAATCCAAAAATGCGAGGATAGTGTAAGGAGCCTCTGGGACAGCTTCAAGCGTACCAACATCAGAATTATAGGGGTGCCAGAAGATGAGAGAGACCAAGATATTGAAAACCTATTTGAAGAAATAATGACAGAAAACTTCCCCCACCTGGTGAAAGAAATGGACTTACAGGTCCAAGAAGCGCGGAGAACCCCAAACAAAAGGAATCCAAAGAGGACCACACCAAGACACATCATAATTAAAATGCCAAGAGCAAAAGATAAAGAGAGAATCTTAAAAACAGCAAGAGAAAGTAACTCAGTTACCTACAAGGGAATACCCATACGACTGTCAGCTGATTTCTCAACAGAAACTTTGCAGGCCAGAAGGGAGTGGCAAGAAATATTCAAAGTGATGAATACCAAGAACCTACAACCAAGATTACTTTATCCAGCAAAGCTATCATTCAGAATTGAAGGTCAGATAAAGAGCTTCACAGATAAGGAAAAGCTAAAGGAGTTCATCACCACCAAACCAGGATTATATGAAATGCTGAAAGGTATCCTTTAAGAAGAGGAAGAGGAAGAAAAAGGTAAAGATACAAATTATGAACAACAAATATGCATCTATCAACAAGTGAATCTAAGAATCAAGTGAATAAATAATCTGATGAACAGAAAAAAAAAAAAAAGATAGAGGAAGACATATACAAATGGAAGAATACACCGTGTTCATGGATTGGTAGAATTAACATCATTAAAATGTCCATACTACCCAAAGCAAACTACAGATTCAATGCACTCCCCATTAAAATACCAACGGCATATTTCACAGATCTAGAACTATCCAAATATTCATATGGAATGAAGAAAAAGACCCTGAATAGCCACAGCAATCCTGAGAAAGAAGAACAAAGTTGGAGGGATCATAATACCAGATATCAAGCTATATTACAAAGCCACTGTTCTCAAAACTGCCTGGTACTGGCACAAGAACAGACAGACCAATGGAACAGAACAGAGAATACAAAAATTGACCCAAGCCATTATGCTCAATTAATATTTGACAAAGGAGGCAAGAGCATACAATGGAGTCAAGTAAGTCTCTTCAATAAATGGTGCTGGGCAAATTGGACAAATACATGCAAAAAAATTGAAACTAGGTCACCAACTTACAGCATACACAAAAATAAACCCAAAATGGATAAAGGACTTAAATTTAAGATGGGAAACCATAAAAATCTTAGAAGAATCTGTAGGCAGCAAAATAGTAGACACATGTCATAGCAATATCTTTACTGATACAGCTCCTAGGGCAATGGAAACTAAGGAGAAAATAAACAAATGGGACTACATCAAAATAAAAAGCTTCTGCACAGCAAAATAAAAAGCTTCTGCACAACAAAAGAAACAATCAACAAAACAAGAGAGCCCACTGCATGGGAGAACATATTTGCCAATGTTATCTCCAAAATTTACAGAGAACGCATACTTAACAAAAGGAAGATAAACAATCCAATAAAAAAATGGGCAATGGACCTAAATAGATACTTTTCCAAAGAGAACATACAGAAGGCCAAGAGACATGTTCAAAATCACTAATCTTGGGAGAGATGCAAATCAAAATGACAAAGAGGCACCATCTCACAGGTGTCAGAATGGCTGTCATCAACAAATCAAGAAACAACAAGAGCTTATGAGGATGCGGAGAAAGAAGAACCCTCTTGCACTGCTGGTGGGAATGCAGACCTGTGTAACCACTGTGGAAAACAGTATAGTTTCCTCAAAAAATTAAAAATGGAACTCCCATTTGTCCCAGTAACCCCACTTCTAGGAATATATCCCAAGAAATCAGAAATACCAATCAGAAAGGATATATGCACCCCTATGTTCATAGCAGAACAATTCATCATAGCTAAGATTTGTGCCCATCAGCAGATGAATGGATTAAAAAACAGTGGTACATCTACACAATGGAATATTACACTGCTATAAAAAAGAAGGAATTCTTTTGCAACAGCATGGATGGACCTGGAGAGCATTGTGCTAAGTGAAATAAGCCAGTTGGAGAAGGATAAATATCACATGATTTCACTCATTTGTGAAATATAATAACATAAACTGATGAACAAAAATAGAGCCAGAGAAAAAAAATTTTAGAATAGAAGCAATCCTGTTATTTGCAGATATTTAATACTTCCTACAACTTTTATGGTATTATACTATGTTACTACAGTTTTGGTAATATTATATTTAAAATCTTTTTTTCTTGAAATATTGTTTATTGCATGTAATATATTTGAAATAATTTTTCTTGAAATATTAATGTTTATTGTATGTAAATGGTTACTTTGTATCTACAATCTAGTAATAGATTTATTTTGTATGTTGAAAAAAATTCTCTTTGTTTTTCATTGTCAACAAATATTCCAGTGTAATAGAGCCTCAACACCAACTATCTGTGCTGGAAGCTATCCATTGTGTACACTAACAGGAAAGTGCAAACAAGGAACCCAGAAGGCTGATGGACCTTGAGCTTTGGCAAGGGCTAAAGCTATGCACCAATTGTTCTGTTGAGACAATGATAGCTCAAGTAACTTCCTGACCTAATAGTCTCAAAGTGAATCTTTACTAATATTTACTGATCTTATTTATTTATTTATTTATTTATTTATTTTATTTACTGATCTTTAAGATAGTCTGTCTGCTATCAGAATTGCCTGCCTAAGGGCAAGATGTGTATCTAAAATTGAATAAAAAGCTAGCAGGGCCTGGGCAACAGTGAAGCCTTTCCTCTTGAGAAAGACTCTCCACCTGGCCCCCTGTAATTTCCAAATTCATATTTCTTGTCTAGTCTCTTCATTTGTGAGCGGCCCTTCTCCAGGTCCTGAACCCAAGCCACTCAGGACTCTGCTTTCACATATCTATAGCAAGCAGGCACTTCATATGTTCATACTGAATAAGTGAATGAATTAACTTGTTCTGAGTGGAGGGCAGCCACAATCTCTTCAAAAAGTGGCTTTGGACAAGTGCATTGACAGTCACTAGTAGAATTATCTTCCCTCCTGGTCTTAGTTTTACTTCAGTAACGTTTTACAAGGGCTAGCCAACTTTTTCGGCAGGGGGCTGGAGAGTAACTATTTTCGGCAGCATGGGCTACACGGCCTTTGTTGCAACTCCTTGGTTCCACTTACTCAACTCTGTGGTTATGGTTAAAAGCAGCCATGGACAATACTTAAGTGAATTAGGGTGGCTGTGTGACAATAATACTTTATGTACAGATACTGAAATTTCAATTCATTTTATTTTCATAAGTTATAAATGATCATTCCTTTGATTCTCCGCCCCCTCCAATCCTTTAAAAATGTAAAACGTGAGGACCTATGTAATACTTTCAACAATAAAGATTAAAAGAAAAAAAAATCCAGATGCCAAACAACAACAAAAGTAAAAAGTTCTCAGCTTGTGGGCCCTACAAAATTAGTGGTGGACAGAACCTGACCTCCAGGCCTAGTTTGCTGGTATGTTTTAGAAAATTCCTAACTTAAAAAAAAAAAAAGTCTATTAAATACACACACACTATTATTGTGGATAAGCATCTCCGCTGGAGGTTGAATGGAAAGCATTAATATGCTGATTTCTGTGGCCGCGGCATCACCTCCCACAGACCCTAAGCGCGGCAGCCGGTGAGTGCGAGGGGGCTGGCTGCACCGACCGCACAGCGACCCCGGGCCGGGAAGTCGGCGGGGGCCGGGCCGCCCTCCGCTCCGACCCCGGCGGCCCAGACCCGCCCGCCGGCCCGCGCGGCCTGCGGCTGCGGGGCGCGCAGTCGCACTGCTTCCGCCTTCCACCAATCTCGGTCCTCGACGCGTTCCGTTCGTGCGCGGCGGAGCTGGGCGGGAGGAGAGGCCGCCGTGGCCGGGCTGCGGCGTGAAGAGCGGCGGGGCCCAGCGCCGGCGCGGATGGAGGACTCGCAGCTGTTCTGCGTGGCCGAGGAGCGCAGCGGCCACTGCGCGGTGGTGGACGGCAGCCGCCTCTACGTGTGGGGGGGCTACGTGGTAAGGGGAAGGGGCGGGACGGGGCGGACTCGCGCCGGGAGCCCGCCCGGCGGCGCGGCCCGAGCGGACGCCGAGCGCCCGCCCACGCCCGGCCCCGCGGCGGGGGTTGGCGGTCCGGGCGGCGCGCCCGGGCCCTGCGCCCCCACTCTCCGCCCTCCGCCGTCTGCGCTCCCGCCGCCGCCCGCGGTGGCTCCCGCTCCGATTGCGTCCGGTCCCCGTTCGCGGCGCCGCCAGCTCCGTCCCCCGCCCCGCTCTCCCCGGCCGCCGGTTTGCCCGACACTGAATCAGTGCCCGCGCCATTAATGATCCTTAAATGCTTGCGGAGATTTAAAAGTGCGCAGAGGACGCCGTGTTGTATTATTTTGTAAATATTTCTTTTCGCCACGGCGCAAGTGGACGTAAAATATCGAAATCACCGAATCATTTAAATAGTTCGAAGCTATTTTTAGTGGCATTTCTTTACCAAGAGCGTGTACGCTCGGCATACATACCGAGGAATGGAATGCTGCTGGGTCACTTGGTACACACATTTCCAGATTTACTTGGAAATGTCACTGTTGCCAGATGGATAATTACGATTTTTGTTTTCAAATCTCAAGGTAGAGTCACTCATATTAGGAATAATATACTAGAAAATATTAAAATTTCTTACTGTCATGGAAGTTTGTATTTGTTTTGTTTCTATAATCACTGGATTATAGAATCAAGGATTCTATAGTTGGAAATAGTTCAAGAATATATACCAGCCCTTTAGTTTATAGATTTAAAAAAAAAAAGGCCAGCCATTTGGAGGTAGAAACTACATTTTCTGACTGTCCCGATACTACTGTGACAGATGTAACATGACTGCATCATCCACTGAAATAAAGTACATACTATCGATGTTAAATGATTCTCAAATTTAAGTTGGTTTTGTTGTTTTGTTTGTGTGTTTGTTTTTAAGTTGGTGCAGTATCAGGAAAATTAGAAGTAACCTTTGAGTGCCTACTATACCTGGTATGTGCTAGAAACTCTCTTATCTCTAATCATATGTAATCCTTACTATATCTTGTAAGGTAAGTAATACTCTATTTTAAAAATAAGAACAGTGAGTCAATGAGAATGAATAACCTGAATGGCCATTGACCTCAACAGTAGCAGATTCCAACTAGATGTATTGGATTTCCAGAGCCTATTTTTTTTCTGTGATAAGTGAACATACATTAGATTACTGTGCTTTATTAATGCCTGATATTTCCGCCATTTGTTCTGGACAAAAAAGTAGTCTAGACATAATGATGGTTTTATGCAAAGAAATATTTTGATGTAGAGGTGTCAACTTTCATCTACTATTTTGATTTTTTAAAATATATTTTTATTGATTTCAGAGAGGAAGTGAGAGGGAGAGACAGAAACATCAATGATGAGAGAGAATCATTGATCAGCTGCCTCTTGCATGCCCTCCACTGGGGATTGAGCTTGCAACCCAGGCATGTGCCCTTGACTGGAATCGAACCTGGGACCCTTCAGTCTGCAGGCTGACGCTCTGTCCACTGAGCCATACCAGCTAGGGCAACTATTTTGATTCTTAATATTGTAAAAGTTAAGTGAAAATTTTTTCACTTAAAATAGTAGTTTTTAATATGATATCTAGTGACAGTATAGATTTCTTTTTGGCCCATAAATGTCTGAATTTTTTGTATCTCATTTTAATCTTGAAAATGGTATAATCAATAAGATGCCAAGTCTTTAGGTGGCAGTCAGTGAATTAAAAATCTTTTCATACTACTTATTGATCCGATGAATAGTGTGCTGTAAGAACCAACCTGGAAAGTACTACATAGATTTAGACTGATACTACTACTTTTTATTTTTTTTTATTTTTTATTTTTTTATATATATTTTATTGATTTTTTACAGCGAAGAAGGGAGAAGGATAGAGTTAGAAACATCGATGAGAGAGAAATATCTATCAGCTGCCTCTTGCACACTCCCTACTGGGGATGTGCCCACAACCAAGGTACATGCCCTTGACCGGAATCAAACCTGGGACCCTTGAGTCCGCAGGCCGACGCTCTATCCATTGAGCCAAACCGGTTGGGCAGATACTACTACTTTTTAAATGCCTGTGATTATCAGCAGTTAAAATATGTCTAAGGCATAAGTGAAAGGAAAGGGAGAGTAAGAGGCATAAAAGAAGACATGACACAACATGAGAAAAAGTATTCTTCCAACAATTGTCTTATTCAGATCTTTTTGAACAGAAGATAGCTGAAAGGCTCTGGAATCTGAAGGTAATCCAAACCAGTAGTCAATAGTTAAGAGTAATGATCAGATGATTCCAGATTGTTATGTTCCAATCACAATTTTCCCTATTTGTTTAAATTGACAAACATATATCCTAAAACTTTAAAAAAGTAATTCTTTATTATTGAAAGTATTACACATGTCACCTTTTCCCCCCCATTGGTCCCCTCCAGCCCGCCCCAGCTCCCCACCCCAGGCCCTCACCACCCCATTGTCTGTGTCCATGGGCCATGCATATATGCATACAAGGTCCTTGGTTGATTAACTCCCACCCACCCACTCTCCCCACTTTCCCTCCAAGATTCCACACTGTGTTCCATGCTTCCATGTCTCTGGATCCACTCCCTTCATCAGTTTATTTTGTTACTTAGATTCCACATAAGGGTGAGATCATGGGATACTTGTCTTTCTCTGACTGACTTATTTCACTTAGCATGATACTGTCCAGGTGCCTCCATGCTGTCTCAAAGGGTAAGAGATTCTTCTTTTTTACTGCTGCATAGTATTCCACGGTATAAATGTACCACAGCTTTTTTATTCACTTATCTACTGACTAGAGGCCTGGTGCACGAATTTTGTGCACTGGAGAGGGGGTGTCATCTCACAGACCGGCCTGTGCCCTCTTGGGGAATATCCGACTGGCAGTTGGACATCCTTAGCGCTGCCACATCGCCGCTGTTCTTGCCAGCCGTGGCTCAGGGCTTCTGGCTGAGCAGCGCTCCCCCTATGGGAGCACACTGACCACCAGGGGGCAGCTCCTGTGTTGAGCGTCTGCCCACAGGTAGTCAATGTGCATCATAACAACCAGTTGTTCTGCCGTTTGGTCAATTTGCATATTATCCTTTTATTATATAGGATTATTATATAGGATGGGCACTCAGGCTGTTTTCAGATCTTAGCTATTGTAAATTGTGCTGCTATGAACATAGGAGTGCATACATTCTTTCTGATTGGTTTCAGATTTCTTTATATCCTAAGACTTTTGAATGGCTAAGTTACTTATTATGCTGTTGTCAAACATATTCTAAAGGACATTGTATCTGAGAACACCCCTACCTCTAAAGGTAAGAGTGGCAATGCCAAAAAAAGTAAGTGGTAAGTTTTAATTGGTGTCAGTTCTTTTTTCCTAGTTCTTCCATATCCTTTCCAGATTACTGAAATTCATACAAACTTTAGTGGTGCTTCTAGGGACATTTAAAAATTGTGAGTAGTTTTCCAAAATTTTGGAAGAAAAGCAGTGTTTTAGCGTGATTGCAGATGATAAGTGCTTTCCTCTTAAGTCTTAATCATATGAACGGTATTATTTCCACAGTACAACTGATGTTAATACATTTTGCTATAAACTTTTCCTTACAGAAGACATCTGCATAAATGTGCTTAAATACATATTTCTGTTTTGAATATATACTTAAAGGCAAGAAGGATCATTTCAGGAAATATTTGAAAAGAATAAAAGTGGGAGACTTACAGTGGCAGTTATTAAAATGTATCATAATACTGTAATAATTAAATCAGTGGTCCTGATGCAAGTTGAGAGAGCATGAGGGGATGGAAAAGAAATTACATGAGCAGCTAAGCATACAGATAGTTTGTATTTTTAAAAGGTAGCATTTGTTCCCTGTTGTATCCCTAGAGTCTAGAATTGGGTATAGTAGATGCCCAGTTAAAAGAACCTAAGTGCCAGATATTCACTTTCCCAACCTCACTTGCAGCTAGGTTGTGGACAGGTGGCTTGGACTCTGTTAGATGAATCTGTGCTAGATTTGGACTTAGGAGTAAAGATATAAAAATCAGGACCTGAAGAGGATTCTTACCCAGCAGTAGAGTTTGTAGGATGGTCAAGGCCCCAGGCATAAAAGGTGGTGCTGCAAGCTTCAGTGTGATGGTCACCAGACCTGTGTTTTGGCATGGTTTCAGACCTTGCTCCTCCTTACATAGATCAGAGGCTGGTTTTCTAACCTCCCTGATTCTGTGAGCTCCTTAATATTCATTTCTTAAGATCTTACTTTCTTCTTAATTTTAAAATTTGAAATGTATGTACAAAAGAATGTGTAAAATGAGTACCATTTAAAGGTAAACATGTTCAACTTCCAGATTAAGAAATGGACTAGAACCAGTACCTTAGAAGATTCCTGTTAATCCTTTACTTATTACAGTGCTCCTCCCACCCCAAGAGAGTAGCACTATCTTAGATTTATTGTTAATTACTCTTTTCTTTATAGTTTTAGCACATATGCATGTATTTCTTTTAAAAATATATATTTTTATTGATTTCAGAGAGAAATGGAGAGGGAGAGAGAGACAGATACATCAATGATGAGAGAAAATCATTGATCGGCCGCCCCCCACTTGGGATTGAGACTGTAACCCGGCATGTGCCCTGGACCGTATTCGAACCTGGGACCCTCCAGTTCACATTCTGACACTATCCACTGAGCCAAACTGACCAGGGCTGCATCTATTTCTAAACAATATTTTTTTTGGTTTTGGAATCATAGCATGTGTTTTACTTCATGACAACTCTTTTTCTACGATATGTTTTTTTGGATTCACAAATTGCTTGTATTTAGCTGGTGTGTAATTGCATGGCTGAACCTGTCTCTATTTGGTGTCATTCCAGTTGGCCAGTTATTAAATATTTTGAAAATCATCACTGAATTCATTCATTTGATGTGTGTCCTGTAAAATACTCTATTATGTGAATTTACTGCAGTTTATTTATTCATTCCACTATTGATGAGTATTTGAATGTTTCTATTTTTTTAGTATTAAAAGGCAAGCTACAACAATCATTCTTTTGTAGTTTGTTTGTTTTTGTTAATGCTCACCCAAGGATATTTTTCCATGGACTTTTTTTTTTTTTTTTTTTTTTTTTTTTTTGAGAATGGAAGGGAGAGGGAGAGACAGAGAGAAACATCAATGTGAGAGAGACACATCAATTGGTTGCCTCCTGCGCACACCCAGGGCCAGAGAACCTGCAACCAAGGTATGTGCTCTTGATTGGAATATAACCTGGGAGCCTTCAGTCTGCAGGCTGACGCTCTATACACTGAGCCAAATTGGCTAGGGCAATTTTTTTTTAAAATAAATCCTCACCTGAGTATAAGTTTTTCATTGTTTGGGGTTGGAGGAGCAGGGAGGGAGAGAGAGAGAGAGAGAGAGAGAGAGAGAGAGAGAGAGAGAGAGAGAGAAAGGAAGGAAGGAAGGAAGGAAGGAAGGAAGGAAGGAAGGAAGGAAGGAAGGAAGGAAGGAAGGAAAAGAAAAAGAAAGGAAGGAAGGAAGGAAGGAAGGAAGGAAGGAAGGAAGGAAGGAAGGAAGGAAGGAAGAAAGGAAGGAAGGAAGGAAGAGAAAGAAAGAAAAGAAAAGAAAGAAAAGAAAGAAATATCGATTGGTTGTCTCCTATATGTGCCTTGACTGGGAATTGAACCAGCAACCTGAGCATGTGCCCAGAGCAGGAATGGAACCTGACACCTTCTGGTGTACTGAACAACGCTCCAACCAACTGAGCCACAGCAGCCAGGGCTTATCGCTGGTAGTTTTAAATAATTTTTTTTCTTTGATGATCTGTAGTTTTACTCTGATGTGTCTAGTTATGGATTTGTAGGACTTGGTGTATTTCAAGGATTGATGACTTTCAACAATTTTGCTAAACTCTCAGCCTTGTCTCTTCAAATATTGCCTCTTCCTCATTCTGTTACTTCCTAATGTAATTCTGATTAGACTTAATTTTTCTCCATGTCTCTTAACTTCTTTTCCATATACTCCATCTCTCTGGGCTATATTTCTAGATAAATCAGTTAAGTAAAGTCTCTATTTTAGTGAAACCTTGACAAGAGCAATTTTAGGGGAGTGATGGGCTCCGCAGCCAGATTAATCTGAAGTGATGAGAAAATGCGAGGTGAAACTATGGAAACATCCACCATAGTTAACCGTGGAAGCTTTTCTTTGAAGGGTGCAGAGAAATAGAAGAAAGAGTTATGAGATTTGGTGTTCGTTTGTTTTTAATATATAGAAAATGATATCAAGGCATGTTTATAATGATCTAGTAGAGAAGGAAAACTTGATGATATAGAAAAGAACATAATTTTGTTTTGTTTTTTACACTATTGCAGATATCCCCCATTGCCCCTTCTTTGCCCACCTCCACCCAGTCCCTGCACCCCCTCCCTCAGACCATTACCACACTGCTGTCTGTGTCCATGTTTTTTGTTTTTTTTTTTATAATTTTTATTTCTTAAAGTATTACAAAGAGTATTACATATGTCTCCTCCCCCCCCCCCTTGACATTCCCCCGGCCCCTACTGCCTCCCCCTCTCCCCCCCCCCCGGTGTCTTGTGTCCATTGGTTAATCTTATATGCATGCATATAAGTCCTTCAGTTGATCTCTTAATCCCCCCCCCCAAACCCTCCCCAGGCTTTCCACTGTAGTTTGACAGTCTGTTCAATGTTGCTCTGCCTCTGCATCTACCCCTGTTCATCAGTCTATACTGGTCCCCATTATCTGTCCCAACCTCACTGGAGCAGTCCCAACCTCACTGGGGCCGTCTCAGCCTCACCGGGGCTGTTTCAACCTCACCGGGGCCATCTCAACCTCACCGGGGCTATGCCGACCTCACCGGGGTTGATTCAGCCTCACTGGGGCCGTCTCGACCTCACTGGGGCCGGTTCAACCTCACCAGGGCCGTCCCGACCTCACTGGGGCCATTTCAATCTCACCGGGGCCGTCCCGACCTCACTGGGGCCGTTTGTGTCCATGGGTTTTGCTCTTTGGCTAATTCTTTCATCCATCCTCCCCCTCCCCTCCCCTCTGACCTCTGTCAGTCTGTTCCATGTATCCATGCCTCTAGTTCTATTTTTTCAGTTTATTTTGTTCATTGGATTCCACATATAAGTGAGGTCATATGATATTTGTCTTTCTCTGTCTGGCTTATTTTGCTTAGCATAATAATGCCAAGTCCATCCATGCTGTGGCACAAGGTAAGAGTTCATTCTTTTTTACAACCACATAGTATCCCATTGTGTAGATGTATCACAGCGTTTCCCCCAACTCCTCCATAGGTGAGCACTTGGGCTGTTTCCAAATCTTGGCTGTTGTAAATAATGCTGCTATGAACATAGGGGTGCATATATTCTTTCTGATTGGTATTTTGGGATTCTTAGGATATATTCCCAGAAGTATGATCCCCGGGTCAAAAGGCAGTTCCATTTTTAATATTTTGAGGACACTCCACACTATTTTCCACAGTGGCTGCACCAGTCTGCATTCCCACCAACAGTGCACAAGGAATCCCTTTTCTCCACAAGAAGAGAGAATTTTGTAGCGAAATTTCTGAAAAAGTGAGAAGGAACTAGGTCCAAATTTTTCAATTCTAAACTTCATTTGTGCTTTTGTACCACCCCCTTTAAAAAAAAGGGACTTTTCTTTTTAATCAGGCTGAGGTGACTGTGCAATCAGTTTAATAGGTATTATTCACCTTACCCATTCACTTAATCAACAAATATTCCATTTGCTTTTTATGTGTCGGGCACTGTGCTAGGCTCTAGACCAGCGGTTGTCAACCTGTGGGTTGCAACCCCTTTGGGGGATCGAACGATCCTTTCACAGGGGTCGCCTAAGACCATCGGAAAACACATTATAATTACATATTGTTTTTGTGATTAATGACTGTGCTTTAATTATGTTCAATTTGTAACAATGAAAATACATCCTGCATATTAGATATTTACATTATGATTCATAACAGTAGCAAAATTATAGTTATGAAGTAGCAACGAAAATAATTTTATGGTTAGGGGTCACCACAACATGAGGAACTGTATTAAAGGGTCACGGCATTAGAAAGGTTGAGAACCACTTCTCTAGACACTAAATTATAACAACGTAAACATGGTCCATGCACTCATGAAACTTATAGGTTAATGGTGGTGGTGGTGGGGGGTGGCTATGATCTAAATAAAGGACTTTGAAGGGCAAGTCCAGGACTGTATGAGAGCATTTAATAGGTCACTTAATCCTTCAACCTTATTCTGGGATAATAGAGAAGTGACATTTAAGCTGTTTCCAAAGAATGAGTTAGTTAGCCAGAAAAACTCCTGGAAGCATTCCAAGAAGAGAGAAGAGCATAATTGAAGCCCTATTGCAGCAGGAATTTGCAGAGGTTCAGGAATTGACAGAAGACTAGAGCATAATGAGTGAAAGACAAGATGAACTGGAGGGACAGCAGGTACCAAATAGAACAGACTCAAGATTTTTAGTCTATCCTGAGAGCACTAGGGAAGTATTGAAGTGACTTAAACAGAGTCATGACAGAATCCATTTTTGTAATATTTTGGTTATATAGGTATACACACAAAGATACCTGGAGCCTGACACTATTAAACTTTACAATCATACAACTACCCTTTTTCAAATTATTTGTTTACTTAGCCATTAAATATGACTTCCTCATTCAGACATAAGTGGAAGTTGCCTTGGAATTAATAAAATGATTTTCTGCTGTGTGTGTGTGTGTGTGTGTGTGTGTGTGTGTGTGTGTGTGAGAGAGAGAGAGAGAGAGAGAGGAGATAGCTGGTAGGTAAGATACTATTTTTAAAATCTAACATAGCAATGAGAATTTACCTAAATCTACTTAGCATGCTAATAATTTATGCATCATGCAGTATTAGAAATTCTTAAACTGCTATCTTATATTTGGTTATTTTTGTATTATTCTAAGAAATGACAGATTTATGTAAGACTTTGTTTCAACCCCTAAGTTTTTTACTTAATAGAAATGATTGTTACTCTATTTTTATTTCTCTTTTCATCACAAATGTCAGAATGCACTCTTCTGTTTATATTAACAGCTTCTTTAGAGATTATTCAGAGTTATCATTTGGACTAGTTAAATTTATATTGAGCCATAGATTCTATATTTAATAGACACCTAGCACTATGCTTCGCACATAGTAGGCACTCAAAAATAAGTTCAGTGAATCGAGGTATCTAATATAGTTACCTTTTTAAAAGTTTATTTTTCAATTACGGTTATATTCAGTATTATTTTGTATTAGTTTCAGGTGTACAGCACGGTGATTAGATAGTCATATTCTTTCAAAGGGTCCCGCGTCCGTTATTTCCAGTGCCCACCAGGCACGGTACACAGTTATTACAGTATTCCTGACTGTACTCTCTGTGGTACTTTCCATCCCCATGACTGTTTTGTAACTGCCAATTTGTACTTCTTAATCCCTTCAATGTTTTCACCCAATCTCCCAACAACCCCCTTGAAACCATTAGTCTCTTCATTGTATCTATGAGTCTTTTTCAATTTTGTTTGTTCATTTATTTTGTTCTTTAGATTCTACATATAAGTGAATCATATGGTATTTGTCCTTCTCTGTCTGACTTATTTAACTTAGCACAGTACCCTCTAGGTTCATCCCTGCTGTCGAAAATGGTCAGATTTCCTTCTTTTTCTTTACAGTGCTCTTAATTGCACCTTATAAAAATGTCCTCCCTTAATTCCTTCCCTTCACACACAACGTATTGCTCTGTTTGATATTTATTTTCTTCCTGGAAGTTCTACTCTGAATATTATTATTTTGCTGTTTTCCCTTTCTTGAAATCCCTTTTTAAGGTTTAATTGTCCTTGGTCTTTTTCTTGAAATTCATGTACTTTGTATTTTAAACCTTTGTTTGCCAATTTTCTCTTAGAAAATGTATTTCCTTTTCTCTTTTGATCTAACTTAATTTATATTAAAAATGTTTGAGTCTGTTTATGATTTTGTGTTTCACAATATTTTAATTGCAGTTTTCCCATCCCGAGGAACTATTGAATTGTTACTATGTATTTAAAAAGCATAATTCATGTATTCTATGTTTTTAGTCTATTGAAGACAATGAAGTATATGTGCCTAATGATGAAATTTGGACCTATGATATTGATAGTGGGTTGTGGTAAGTAATTTTAAATTGCAGAATGTCCAGTCTTTTTAAAATTTAATTTATTGGGGTGTGACATTGGTTAATGAAATCAGATTTCACATGTACAACTCAATAAAACATTATCTGCATACGGTATCATGCACTCACCATATATATTATGAATGTTTTCATAGACTTAGGGGAATTTAAGACCATACTTAGAACATACTGCACCACTTATTTCTCCCTTTTTTTTTCTTTCAATGCTTTATTCTCTCTGGCTATTTCTTTCCTCTGCTCCCTTCCTTTCTCCACTATTTGTCCTTTCCACTCCTCACAATTCTAAGACTGTCTCTGAAGACTTTCTTCTGCTAATTAATTCCCAATTCTGGTGACATATGTGAAGCTGAAAAAGATTTACAGTGGCTCTTCTTAGAGTCTTTACAGTATTGGCTACCATTCTATTTTAATTGTAATTGTCAGTGACAATTTTCATTTTAAAAAGACTCCTGGAGTTCAAAGGGAATTTTAATTTGCTTTTCTGGAAAGTTTTGAAATTTCATATTATTCTTGCTGCAGGACAATGCACCTCATGGAAGGAGAACTCCCTACCTCCATGTCAGGAAGTTGTGGTGCTTGCATTAATGGAAAGCTCTACGTTTTTGGAGGATATGATGACAAAGGATACAGCAATCGAGTAATATTTTCTTTCAATTCAGGCGTGCAGCAAAATGTGTAATATTTAGTGTACCATTTTACCTCATAAGTTTACAAATATTTTAAGTTTGTTTTTTTATTGATTTCAGAGAGAGGAAGGGAGAGGGAGACATAGAAACATCAGTGATGAGAGAGAATCATTGATTGGCTGCCTCAGGTAATCCCCCTACTGGGGATCAAGCCCACAGCTCAGGCAATGTGCCCTGACAGGGAATTTAACTGTGACTTCCTGGTTCATAGGTCGACACTCAACCATTGAGCCACACCAGCCAGGATCAAGTTTACATATATTTAAAAAAGAAGATATATATAGAAAATATTGTGTTTATGATTATAAGGTTTTAGAGTGAAAATGTAGTGGTTGTGCTTTTCTTCCATATCTTTCTGCTACAGAATTAACTATATACTTAATATCTATATGGCAAGAGAATGCCGGGAAAAGATCTAGTTCAGTATGTTTTATATATCATTTTTGCTTCTAAAACAGTCTCATTTTCATTAACTCCACAGGTAAAATTTTTATCTTTTAAAAAGAAAAAGTAATATTATTAATTTTAGATCATATAATCCTCAGATATGGATTCAGTTTTCAAATGCCCTATCTATTAATGGTATTCTCCTCTTTTAAAAGCTTTATTTTGTTAATTTGAGAACCAGAGATGGAACCTATGTTTGGGAAAAAATCACCAACTTTGAAGGAAAACCACCCACACCACGTGATAAACTTTCTTGCTGGGTATATAAAGACAGGTAATGCACAAATCACCTCATTAACTACATTTATGTAAGGATGATCGGATAACTTGTGGCCAAAATAGGGAAAACTTGGGAGTCTGAATTTTTTTCATCATATAATTACAAAGTTTTTTTTAATGTTAATGGTAACAGCCGTTTTAAACCCTGGAAGAGCTAAGATATAAAAATAAACATGTGGGAGCAACAATTTGTTTTCTAAAAAGAAACATTTAATTAAAATTCTGAATAGTTCACGTGGTTCAAAACCATATTAAAAATATTACAGTGAAAGCTTTGACTCCCACTCCTGATCCCCCATGCACAAATAGCTACTTATATTAATATCTTTTGTATTGTTATGACAGTGGTTCCCAAAATTGTCTGCCATTGTAATCACCTGGAGTCTTAAAAATTCCAAAGCCCAGGTGATACCCTAGACCAGCGGTTCTCAACCTGTGGGTTGCAACCCCTTTGGGGGTCGAATGACCCTTTCACAGGGGTCGCCTAAGACCATCGGAAAACACATATATAATTACATATTGTTTTTGTGATTAATCACTATGCTTTAATTATGTTCAATTTGTAACAATGAAAATACATCCTGCATATCAGATATTTACATTACGATTCAGTAGCAAAATTATAGTTATGAAGTAGCAACAAAAATAATTTTATGGTTGGGGGTCATCACAACATGAGGAACTGTATTAAAGGGTCAAGGTTTTAGGAAGGTTGAGAACCACTGCCCTAGACAAATTAGATTGCAGTCCCTGGGAGTATGAGTTTTCGAACCTCCTCAGGTGTTTGCAAGATGCAGACAAGTTTGGAAACAAGGAAACCACTGCCATCAATGTTACTTTATGCAAATAGAAGCAAATATGTATGTATGTATGTATTGGTCTTTTTTCCCCTTCTCCTTACATAAATATCTGTGTACACTGTTCTGTACCCTGCTACTTTTTTTAGTTAACAGTGTAGACCTGATGATCTTTCATCTTTCTGAAACCCTAGTTAGAAAGTTGGTTCTTGATGTTTTTTTTCTTTTTGCAGCTGCATAGATTCTCCTCTGTGAATATAAATACCATTGTTTATTTAACCTTTACCCTGTTGATTGTTTCAACTCCTTTCTACAAACTATGCTTTAATGAATCTGTGTATGTGTGTGTGTGTACATATCAGATAGATCTATTGAATAAAATTACAGAATTATATGGTTGGGTCAAAAGGTAATGTATTTGTAATTTTGTAGATGTTTAATTTGCTAAGGCTGCTGTAACAAAGTACCACAAACCCAGTGGCTTAAACAGAAATGTACTGTCTCACAGTTCTGGAGGCTAGAAGTCTGAGATCTGCTGAGATGTCAGCACAGTGACATTGATTAAAAAGGTAGATTTCTATGATATAATACCTGTATATCACACTGTGTACCCACCACCCAAGTCATATCTTCTTCCATCACCATATATTAGGCTTCCTTTACCTCCTACCTCCAACCCCTTCAATCATGTGGTTTTTATACTCCATTTTATGTGATGTATCACATTTATTGATTTGCAGATTTTGAACCAACCTTGCATCCCCGGCATAAAACCCACTTAATAGTGGTGTATGATCTGTTTAATATATTGCTGGATCTGGTTTGCTAATATTTTGTTGAAGATTTTAGCATTTATGTTCATCAGGGATGTTGGTCTATAATATTTTTTTCTTTATAGTGTCTTTATCTCACTTTAGAATTAGAATAATGCTGGCCTTGGAAAATAAGTGTGGGTGTCTTTCCTCCTCTTGAATTGTTGGAATAGTTTGAGAAGGATGGACGCTAGTTCTTTGAATGTTTGGTAAAATCCACTTGTGAAGCCATCTGGTCCAGGACTTTTATTTGTTGGGAGCTTCTTAAAAATTATTATTTCACTAGTTGTACTCTGTCTATTCAGATTCTCTAATTCTTCCTGATTCAGTTTTGGAAGATTATATGTTTCTAGGAATTGATCCTTTCTCCCTGATTGTCCAATTTGTTGGCATATAGTTCTTCAGTTCTTCATAACATTTTCTTAATAATCCTTTGCATGTCTTTGATATCAGTTGTTGCTTCTTCTCTTTTATTTCTGATTTTATTTATTTAGGTCCTCTTTTTTATTATCATTAATTAAATCTTTATTGTTCAGATTATTACATTTGTTCCTCTTTTTCCCCCCCATAACTCCCCTCCACCCAGTTGCCACCCCACCCTCCTCCCTCACTCCTCACCCACTGTCCTCATCCATAGGTGCACGATTTTTGTCCAGTCTCTTCCCGCATCCCCCTCACTCCTTTCCCCCCCAAGAATAGCCAGTCCACTCCCTTTCTATGCCCCTGATTCTATTATAATCACCAGTTCATTCTGTTCATCAGATTATTCACTTGATTTTCAGATTCACTTGTTGATAGATGTGTATTTGTTGTTCATAATTTGTATCTTTACCTTTTTCTTCTTCTTCCTCTTCTTAAACGATACCTTTCAGCATTTCATATAATTCTGGTTTGGTGGTGATGAACTTCTTTAGCTTTTTCTTATCTGTGAAGCTCTTTATCTGACCTTCAATTCTGAATGATAGCTTTGCTGGATAAAGTAATCTTGGTTGTAGGTTCTTGGCATTCATCACTTTGACTATTTCTTGCCACTCCCTTCTGGCCTGCATAGATTCTGCTGAGAAATCAGCTGACATTCATATGGGTACTCCTTTGTAGGTAACTGAGTTTCTTTCTCTTGCTGCTTTAAGATTCTCTCTTTGTCTTTTGCTCTTGGCATTTTAATTATGATGTGTCTTGGTGTGGTCCTCTTTGGGTTCTTTTTGTTTGGGGTTCTCTGCGCTTCCTGGACTTGTAAGTCTATTACTTTCACCAGGTAGGGGAAGTTTTCTGTCATTATTTCTTCAAATACGTTTTCAATATCTTGCTCTCTCTCTTCTTCTGGCACCCCTATAATTTGGATGTTGGTACGCTTGAAGCTGTCCCAGAGGCTCCTTACACTATCTTTGTATTTTCGGATTCTTTTTCCATTTCGCTTTTCTTTTTTCTTTTTTTTTTTCTTTTTTCAGTTTTTAGTTGTGCCTTTTTGCACCTTAGTTCATTTAAAAATGTACTTGTTTTAAAGATCCTATAAATACAGAGTGACTACCCACTAACGTGGGATATGTCACCCCTCTCAGCATGGTATTGTTTTTTAAAAAGCAGAATTTTTTATAGGAATCTTATCGATCACACAGTAGTTACAAGAATGTCAGATAGAGTGACATACAATCTAAACAAGACAGGCTGATTAAGAATGTACATAATGTAAAAATATACATATTAAAAGTTAGCCATGTAGACAGATGCATGCAGCAGTAGGGGTAGGTGATAGGAGGTTGGGGGGGGGGGGTGAGAGCCCATACGCAGTAATATTGCCTAATCCCAACATTATAGTAAATAATTTCCACTAACTGATATAAGTATTCCATACACATCTAAATACACAAAGGCAAATCATGACCTGCTACATATAAAGTGGTCTGTGATCTTTTTGTGATATTTCCATGAAAATAGTAAATAATCATGCAGGTAGTAGGAAGTATTGGTTATTATGGTTGGACTTGGGAAATGTTTAACTTTTTGACATTAATATCTGTGAAAAGAATATATCTCCTTTTACTGCTTTCTTCACAACTGACATGCGCTTAGAGTGGGGGAATTTCAGTGGTGGTTTGACCTAACAGTGATGACTGAAATACTCTTTAAAAAATGTGGTAACTTTTTAACAACATATTTTAGTCACACACTTAACATAAAACATGGATCATCTGCAGGATTCTGTAGTTTCTACCACTGTCCTAAAGAATGAAACTGATACAAGTGCTTGTTTATTTACCAAAGCAGGCACTAGTTTGAGCTCTGTGATCAGAGAATATCCAAAACAGAAGAAATGTCACTTTTTTCCTCTGGGCCAAAATAAATTATTCAAGGTTCCCCCTGAGCAGTGGTGTCATCATGTATGTTACTGTCTGGAGAACAAACAAGAACTTCCTAACACTGCAAGAGCGTTGCCTTGGGTATACTTGATAGGAATCAGGAACCTTTAACAGCAGTTCACCGTTTTCTTATACACCTCCATTCAGCCTGTATTATGGCAAATGTGTTTGGGGGCTATGCTTGAGATTTCTCTAGTTGGATAGAAACCCTTCAATAAGAAGTTGGCAGGTTCTGACTTACTATCTCTGAATGCTCAAAATGCAAGATCCTATTGGGGAAAACACATTAAAATAACTTGAAGATCTATCTTATTGGTAAGTTAGAATGCAAAATATTTTATTTTTAAACTTTGAAACAAGACAGTCTAGGTTAAATAATATAGTTTTCCAAAGCTGAATGTGCTGGCTTGGAGCTCAGTTTTTCTGCTTAAAGTACAAAAACAACTTTCTAAAACTCCTAGGCCAGACACTACTGTTTTGATGATCTGTGATTTAGATGAACAGATCCAATCTCAGTTGGTAACATCCCTTTTTTCCCCGTTGGTAAGGATTTAAAAAATTCTAGAACAGATGCATTTTTCTAGTCTTACAGTGACAATTTCATTCCAAATGTCTCCTGAGAGGCGTATACCATATACAGGAATCCATCTTCATCCTTCCCACTTTCATACACTTCCTATATTGGTGTGGACATACTCACCATGCTGTGCCCATTCACTAACAGGAAGAAGGCTTGATTAGCGTTGAGCTGTAAGCGCCTTCTCATTACCTTGATGAGTTCACTCATGTTGACATGATCAGGTACAAGAAACTTGGTTTTATCCAGGACAGGAAGCTGCTTCTCACCCTTGTATCGTTCTATTATCACCAGGATTTTGGTCGGATAAGCCGGACATCTTCTACTCTTTGTTCGAAGGTGCGGCACTGCTTGAAGGTCTTCTCTGACGGCATGGCGCGCGCGGCTGGGAGCAGGCCGCGAGGAAGACGGTCCCGCAGCTTTAGGTGGTGGAGGTCCCGACGGCCTCATTTCGCTTTTCTGGTTGGGTGTTTTTTGCTTCTTCGTATTTCAAATCGTTGACTTGATTCTTGCAATCCTCTAGTCTGCTGTTGGGAGTCTGTATAATATTCTTTATTTCAGTCAGTGTATGCTTAATTTCTAGTTGGTCCTTTATCACAACCTTGAGGGTTTCATTAGATTTCTTGTAGATCTCATTAAGTTTCTAGAAAATTCTTGAAAAACCTTAGAAGTGTGGTTTTGAATTCTATATCCAGTAGTTTGCTTTCCGCCATTTCTGTCATTTGTGTCCTTTTTCTTTGTCTCCACATTTTTTATGCTTCCCTGTGTTGATAAAGTGGTTTTCTGTGCTAAGTGTCCTCTAGGGCCCAGTGGTTCAGCCTCCCCAATTACCTGAGGAGGACACTTTTGGTGCACCCCCTTGTGGTCTTTGTGCACAGTCTTGTTGTAGTTAAGCCTTGATTGTTGTAGGTATCACTGAGAGGAATTGACCTCCAGGCCAATTGGCTGTGAGAATCAGCTGTGTCTGCAGTGGGAAAACTTCTGTGCTGGAGACACCCCTCTGGGGCAAGCTTGCTTCAATGGGGCTTTGGTGCTCACTGAGTCTTCCCCCTGAGTGTGTCCTTTATGGTTCCACTGCAAACTGGATGGTCCCACTCTGACCTCTGGGTTTCCTGGCTCCTGGATCTCTAGGGAGGTGCTAATCTAGCCTTTGCCTGGGGCTATCCAGCAAAAGCCTCCCTGCAGGGCTTGGGCTGGGTGGGTCCCACGGGATCAACAGGGCGGGGCTAGAAGTTATGGCGTCTCTGCTTCTCAGTATCTTGGAAATCCCTGCCAACCCCTCCAAGAGAAAGCTGCCCTCGAGTTCCGACCAATGCCAGACAGTCCAGCTTCTCCCGTATGAGTCTGGGTCCCTAGAGACTCACCTGGAACTGGAGCTCAGAGCCTGAGACTCCCTCCAGATTGAAAACGACAGGCGCGCCCTCAGCTGCCAGCCCACTCCACAGGCACCTCCGCACCTTTTTATTTTACTTCCACACCGCACCTCCTCTGAGTCTCGGTATGCTTTTCTCTTTCCTTCTAGTTGTAGAATTTCCACTCAGCCAGCCTTCCTGTGGTTCTGGATGATGTCTGTTCCATCTTTTAGTTGTATTTTTGAAGTGGTTGGTCGAGGCAGCAAATTCCGGTGTTTACCTATGCCACCATCTTGGTTTCTCCTCCCTTTTTATTTCTGTAAGGTTACCAGTAATATCTTTTCTGATGTTTTTCTCCTTTTTTCTTATTCAATTTAGCTAAAGATTTTTCAATTTTATTGATCTTTTCAAAGAACCAACTTTGGTTTTGTTTTTCTCTCTGTAGTTTTTCTATGAACTATTTTGTTTATTCCCCCTTTAATTTTTGTTATTTCCTTCCTTCTGTCATCTATGGATCTAGCTTTGCGCTCTCTCTCTCTCTCTCTTTCTCTCTCATTTCTTTTTTTAAAAATTTATTTTATTGATTTTTTACAGAGAGGAAGGGAGAGGGATAGAGAGCCAGAAACATCGATGAGAGAGAAACATCGATCAGCTGCCTCCTGCACACCTCCCACTGGGGATGTGCCCGCAACCAAGGTACATGCCCTTGACCGGAATCGAACCTGGGACATTACAGTCTGCAGGCCGATGCTCTATTTACTGAGCCAAATTGGTTAGGGCTCTCTCTAGTTTCTTAATTTGTACAATTATGTTATTAATTTGAGATCTTTCTTTTTAAAAAATTCATAGGTATTTATACCTATAAAATTCCTTTTGAGCACTGCCATCACTGTATCCCATTAGTTTTGTTTTATTTTCATTATTTTATATTCATTTATTTCAAGGTAATTTCTAATTTTGCCTGTTGTGTTTTTTTTCACCCATTGGATTGACAAGTTATTTTTTTTCCTTTTAGCATATCTTTTGGCCTCCATTTTTCTAGTGAGAAATTCACTCTCATTTGTGTTTTTGTTCCCATGTATATGTCTTTTTTTCTCTGTTTTTTGTTGTTGTTGTTGTTTATCTGTTCTTTATTTTTGCTCTTTATTGATTTGATTAAAATGTGCCTACATGTACTTTCCTCTGTATTTATCCTGTTTGGACTGTGCTGAATTTTTGGAGTTGGTGGCTGTATATCTCTCATCAATTTTAGAAAGTACTTAGTAATTATTAAATATTTCTTCTACACATTTATTTGTCTCTCTTCCTTCTGGGACTCCTGTTTCATGCATATTATACCATTTGATATTGTTCCAAGAGCTTGGGCTCCTTGTCCCCTTGCCCCTGCTCTTTTTTTCTCTTTGCTTTAATTTGGGATATTATTAATTTGAGATCTTTCTTTTTAAAAAATTTGGTTATCTTTTATTGACCCTATTGACCTGTCTGCAAATTCACTGATATTTTTCATTGCCATGTCCACTTATAATAGACAAGATAGGATTTCTATCTAGAGAATTCTTTATTTCTGACATCTCCCATCCAAGTACTAAGTACTAACCAGGCCCGACCCTGCTTAGCTTCCGAGATCAGACGAGATCGGGCGCGTTCAGGGTGGTATGGCCGTAGACTATTTCTGACATCTTATTTTCCACTTTCAGTATTTCCATTTAGTTCTTATTTTTTTCTTTTTTCTTTTTTTTATTGATTTCAGAGAAGGAGGGAGAGGGAGAGAGAGATAGAAACATTGGCTTCCTCCTGCGCATCCCACACTGTGAATCAAGCCTGCAACCTGGGCATGTGCCCTGACCAGGAATTGAACCATGACCTCCTGGTTCATAGGTCGACGCCCAACCACTGAACCACGCCAGCCAGGCCATTTAGTTCTTTTTCATGGCTACATGTCTCTGTTGTAATTATTGAGTTCTTCCTGCATATTGTCCAGCTTTTATAGACTAGGTTCATAAGCATTTTTATCATAGTTACTTTAAAGGCAGTGTCTAATTCCAGTATTTGGGCCACCTTGGTGTCAGCTTATATTGATTCTCTCCTCTCTCAATCATGGGTCACTTTTTTTGTCTTTTTGTGTATCTTATAATTTTTTTCATCATATACTAGACCAGAGGTGGGCAACCTTTTTGTGAATGCGTGCCAAAACCAGCAAAATCTCTGACGCAAAATTCTTCTGCGTGCCAACCCTAATTTTTTGAGAACATGTTACGCCTTAAGGTGTACGTATGTGAAGAACCTTGAAGAAATAATAAAATTCGTTCGAGCGACAAAAGCACAGTATATGATGATGAAAAATACATTATTTACATTTATTACACTGGTAGTCCAACAGAAAACTTTATGACTCCGTTTGATATTATCAGTGGGACTTTTGCTGCTGCATCACTGATGACAGAGATTTTACATCAGGTTTATATTTCGTGACCTTCAGAGATATGCACGAGCTACTACTTTCATCTGTCAGGCTACTCCTATTACAAGACTTAACAAAATTCATCACTGAGAACAAAGATTCACAAGCGTATGTGGATGAAACCAAAACACTGGTCGGATCTAGGAAGGCAGGGAGAGTTAAGGCAGAGGCATAGAAATTGCTCTTCCCCTCTCTCGTCAATCCATGTCTATGGTCTTTAAGATAACTTGTTATGTAAAATTATTTATTTATCTAAGATGCACCTACATTGAATTTATCTGAAAAATAAAAAAGTCGATATTAAGAAAAAGATTGTAAATGGAAGATTATAAGAGAGGGTTTCGCGTGCCAGCAAAGTTACTGGCATGCCATGTTTGGCACGCGTGCCAGGGGTTGCCCACCCCTGTACTAGACATTCTCTGTGAAAGAATAGTAAATATTGGAATAAATAATACTTATCACCAGAAAAAGAAATGCCCTTCTTTATTTAAGCTGCTAGTGTGAGTTGAGTCAATATACTAGTAATCTGTAGTTGACTTGTGTTTGGGCTGTGTTGTAGCTTTAGTTTGATTCAATTTTACTGTTAGTTTCAAATTTTTGAGGCAGGATCAAGACTTTCCTTTGTTAGAGCTGCATGTTTGAGCATTAGAGATCACCCAGAGATTTTCAGCTGAGCTTCACAACTGTGTTTCCACCTCTCTGAACTGTGGGAGATCTTTCTGTGTTGTTAGCCTGATTGGTAGGTCTTCAAGTCACTAGGCAGTTCTCTTTGCTCTCCATTCCCACCTTATGCTTTCTGTACCTTGGGAGGTCTCTTTCAGCCTTGCACCTCCTTCTTTGGCCTTTTGGGGGAAGTCACCCTGTATGCCATAATGGCTTGGCGTACTTCTAAAGTGTTTCCTTCAGATCTCTGCCCTGTTCCCACATTTCCAAGGAAAACTCCAATTGCCTCAAGCTTTGCTCATCTCTCTTTTGCTTCCAGCTGTTGTTAACTAATCATGAGCCCTCTCTGATGACTATGCAAAAGAGTTGTTGAGTGGGTTAAAACTCCCACTGTGCCTGAACTTTTTAAGATTCTTATTTACTACTAGAGGCCCGGTGCACAAAAATTTGTGCACTCGGCGGGGAGGGGGGGTCCCTCAGCCCAGCTTGTGCCCTCTCGCAGTCTGGGACTCCTTGGGAGATAACGACCTGCTGGCTTAGGCCTGCTCCGGGGTGGCAGAGGGCAGGCCCAATCCCTAGGTGCAGCCCCTGGTTGGGCTCAGAGCAGGGCTGATTGGGGAGTTGGGGCGCCGCCCCCTGTCATGCACAGAGCAGGGCAGATCGGGAGGTTGCGATGCCACCTTCAGTCACGCTCAGGGTAGGGCCGATTGGGGATTGGGGCACCGCCCCCTGTCACACTCAAGGCAGGGTTGATGGGGAGGTTGCGGCGCCACCCCCTGTCACGCACAGAGCAGGGCCCATCAGGGGGGTTGGGGCTCCGTACCCTGTCACGCACAGAGCAAGGCCCATCAGGGGGTTGGGGAGCTCCCCCTGTCACGCACAGAGCAGGGTGGATCAGGGTGTTGGGGTGCCGCCCTCTATGACCCACAGAGCAGGGCCGATCAGGGGGTTGGGGCACCGCCACTGTCACACTCAGGGCAGGGCCGATGGGGAGATTATGGTTCTACCCCATCACACACAGAGCAGGGCCCGTGGAGGTGGGGTTGGGGCGCCGCCCTCTATCACCCACAGAGCAGGGTCGATCAGGGGGTTGGGGAGCCGCCACTCTCACACTCAGGGCAGGGCCGATGGGGAGGTTATGGCTCTACCCCGTCACACACAGAGCAGGGCCCGTGGAGGGGGAGTTGGGGCGCTGCACCCTGTCACACACAGAGCAGGGCCAATCAGGGGGTTGGGGCGCCGTACCCTGTCACACACACAGCCGCAGGGTGATCAGGGGGTTGGGGAGCTCCCCCCTATAAGGCACAGAGCAGGGCTCATCAGGGGGTTGGGACACCTTCCCCTGTCATGAACAGAGCAGGGCGGATAGGGAGGTTGTGGCCCCGCCCCCTGTCACACACAGAACCGCAGGGTGATCAGGGGGTTGGGGCGCTGCCCCCTGTCACACTGATCCTGGTGTCAGGAGGCCTCTCAGCTCCGCTGATCCCAGTGCTGGGAGGCATATTACCCTTTTACTATATATGATAGAGGCCTGGTGCATGGGTGGGGGCTGGCTGGTTTGCCCTGAAGGGTGTCCTGGATCAGGGTGGGGGTCCCCACTGGGGTGCCTGGTCAGCCTGGATGAGGGGATGATGGCTGTTTGCAGCTGGTCACACACCCTTCAGGGTGGGGGTCCCCACTGGGGTGCCTGGCCAGTCTGGGTGAGGGGCTGAGGGCTGTTTTCAGGCTGGTGGGTGACTGTAGCTCCCAACTGCTCCTTTTTTTCTTTTTTTTTATTCTGGGCCAGCTTTAGCTCTGGCTCCAGCTCAGAAGGCCTCTGCTGCTGAAAGCAGGTATCTGGTTTGTTTGGGTTCTATAATCGAAACACTGATCAACTCCAGCTCTGAGATCCCGGCGGGCTGAAAGCAGGTTTCTGGGGTTTTGTTTAGCTTCTATATTTGTAACAATGTTTCAAACTGCAAGCTCAGAGGCTGGCAAGGCAGGCGGGGAACGTTGGTTTCCTCCGTCACTGAAGCAAGCAAGCCTCATGTTAGCTTCAGGCTGCCTGGCTGCCGGCCACCATCTTGGCTGGCAGTTAATTTGCATATCTCCCTGATTAGCCAATGGGAAGGGTAGCGGACGTACGCTAATTACCATGTTTCTCTTTTATTAGATAGCCTGCCAGTCTACATGTGGCTGTTAAAATTTTGGGTTGTTTCTTGTATAGTGTTTTCTATATTGGATTCTTCTTCCTCTTGCTGTTACACCAGGAATGAAAGCAGCCATGAATCTCTTCTCTGCTATTGAAAGCTCATCATTTCCTGGAATTAGTTCATTTAGGTCTTTTTGTTCCTTTAGCACTTTGACTTTTTTAAACTATGGTTTTGTAGTTTATAGTCATGCAGCACTTAATGATGGGAATCCATTTTGAGAAATATGTTGTTAGGCAATTTTGTCATTGTGCAAATGTCATAGAATGTATTTATACAAACCTAGATGATATAGCCTACTGCATACCTAGGCTATCTACAACAATAAAAGTGTAACATGCTAATTAGACCAGACATCCTTCCGGATGAAGCCGAAGCAGGCGGGGGCCACGGCAGAGGCAGCTGCCACGATGTTGGGGGCTGAGCATCTTGCACAAGTTTTGTGCATCAGGCCTCTACTCCTATATAATAAAAGCCTAATATGCTAAGTGTCCAGTCGTCCCTTCAACCAATCAAAGCATAATATGCTAATGATATGCTAGGGCCACTCAACCTCTCGCTATGATGTGCACTGACCACCAGGGGGCAGACAGTTGACCAGTTGCTATGATGTGCACTGACCACCAGGGTCAGACAGTTGACCAGTCGACCAGTCGCTATGGTGTGCACTGACCATCAGAGGGCAGACAGTTGACCGGTCTACAGGTTGCTATGACATGCACTGACCACCAGGGGGCAGACAGTTGACTGGTCGACCAGTCGCTATGACATGCACTGACCACCAGGGGGCAGATGCTCTGACTGATAGGTTAGCTATCTCTTGGGGTCCAGTCAGTTGGGACTGAGCATGACGGGTTGGACACACCTTGGAGCCATCCCGTGGTCCTTCCCTGGCTAGCCAACCTCTCCAGCCCTGATCGTGCACCACTGGGGTCCCTCTGCCTGGCCTGTGCTCTGTCGCAATCCAGGATCCCTGGGGAGGTGTTGTAGAGCCGGTTTTGGCCCGATCCCTCAGGCCAGGCTGAGGGACCCCACTGCTGCACAAATTCATGCACTGGGCCTCTAGTATGATATAACCAGCTGCTCTTAGACTACAAGCTTGTACTGTGTGTTACTGTATAAAAGACATGAGATTAAATCAAGCACAAGAGAAAATGATGCAATTAAGAGACTACATAAACACAATATGTATGAGGCTGCTTCCAGCATAACCTGGCATTACCATTTTACAACTTTTTTTTAAAAAAATATTTTATTGATTTTTTTTTTTTTTTTTTTTTTTTTTTTTTTTTTTTTTACAGAGAGGAGGGGAGAGGGATAGAGAGTTAGAAACATTGATGAGAGAGAAACATTGATCAGCTGCCTCCTGCACACCCCCTACTGGGGATATGCCCGCAACCAAGGTATATACCCTTGACTGGAATCGAACCTGGGATCCCCTGAGTCCGCAGGCCGACACTATCCACTGAGCCAAACCAGCCAGGGCACAACATTTTTTAAAATAATTAGAGTACACTCTGAAATAATGATAGAAAGTATAGTATAGTAAATACATAAACAATAACATAGTTGTTATTATCAAGTAGTATGTACTGTATATAATGTATGTGCCATACTTTTGTACAACTGGCAGTGCAGTAGGTTTGTTTACACCAGCATCACCACAAACGTGAATAATATGTTGCACAATAACATTATGTCTGCAACACTGCTAGGTGATATAAAATTTTCAGCTCCCTTACAATCGGATGGAGCCACTGTCATTTATGCAGTTTGTCATTGACTGAAATGTCTTTATATGGCACATGACTATATCTGGCTTATTTAGGTTGTTAGGGTGAGAGAAATTATCTCATTCAATTGTCTATGAACAAAGTGGAAATAGAACTTCTAAGTGTCTCCTTTTGTATTTGTTTTTCAGATTAATATATTTTGGTGGCTATGGGTGTAGGAGACACAATGAACTCCAAGACTGTTTTGATGTTCATGATGCATCTTGGGTAAGAGAGTAATCACCATTTACATTTTCCTCTAATTTAGTGTTTGTTATCTTAAAGTTTTTAAAAATAATGAGCCCACTCTTTCTCATTTTCATTTTTTATAATTGACTATGAAAAAAAAAGTGCTTTCTCTTTTGAATTTGGTTTCAATTAGAGGAAGTTCTATCACCTTCATGGCTACTGAAAGAGTAATTTCTTTTCTTACATAGTTAATCACTTATACCTATTGAAACACAAGTAGAGGCTTCTGTTAGACAAGTAGAGGCTTTAGCGCAACTGAGAAAAACTTGCCCATAGGTAACCAGAATGGCTATTGCTGACATATACCTGCTTTTAGATATGTGTACTAGAACTAGTTGTAACTCTTATTCAGGAGTGAGTGAGTAGTGATATTCATTTCCTACTTAATCTTACTGGTTAGAGAATAAGCTATAATTAATAAAAGTAGTCATAATGTATAAAAATGAAATATTTTAAAAGATAACTTAAAAAAATTGATCCACCAAGATACACAGTAACTCTTCAGTTTTACCTTTTACTAGCATACATTATTATTGTACATTATTAATGTATATGAACATTTTGTGTATATCTCCTTGTATGTGGGTATTTTAAAAATTTTCCATGTCTTTACATTTTTTAGCTTTTAATATGAAATATTTTTAAAGCTTTGCTACTTAATAGTATTATTGATAATTTTCAGAAATAAAACTTCCCATTGTTTAGATCTATTTTTACTCATCAGTAAAATCTCTCATTTTTTTCTCTCTTAGTACAGTTAGGCTAATGATCATGTTCTGAAATTTTTGATGTATAGTGGATTTTTTGGTTTAGATTCTAAACTAAGTAAAATTTTTAGTTTGACAAGTCCTGACAACAATGATGTGTTCCTCACCTACAGATAAATCTGGTATAGAGATAAGCTGCAATAGAGGATTTTAGCAATCTGAAAGATTCTAAATACAATATAACTGCTAAATCTTTGCTTTGATGATATTTTTGTCTCTTAGAAGACAAAGAAGAAAGTGAGCAAATTTTACCTTTAAGAGCAAATTGCTTGGTTAAGTAGAGTTGATTGTAACTTTTTTGAAAAAGGATTCATAGTCACCTAAAGTTTCTAATAGCAAAGATTAGGGATTCTAAGCATGTACTTTAGAAAAACAGATTTTAAAATATAAATATCCTCTGTAATGTTATTTTTATATTTTAAGATTTTTATTTTTTTAAATTTTTTTAGAGAGAAAGGAAGAGGGAGAGAGAGAGAAATATCAGTGATAAGAGAGAATTATTGATTGGCTGCTTCCTGCATGCCCCTTACCGGGGATTGAGCCTGCAACCCAGGAATGTGCCCTGATCCGGAAGCAAACTGGCAATCTTTATGTACATGGGATGATGCCCAACCAACTGAGCCACAGCAACCAGGGCTGTCCCCTGCAATTTTAAAAGAGACAATCTTTTGAGGGAATTGGAAAATTGTTAACAAGTACATTATGGCATCCTGCAAGCAATACTATGAGAAGAGAAGTTGCTGAGTGACACTGCTCTGGTCTGGGGACCACACTTTGCGAGCCACTGCTGTATGCATTAGCTTTATGAATATGGTAACAGCTTTATTTTTGTAAAAGTGTCTATTATTTAACCAGTAAATATTCAATAAAACTATAACAATAATCTAAAAGTTATAAAATCTTTTATATATTAAAAAAATTTTGTTTTAGGAAGAGCAGATATTCTGGGGTTGGCATAATGATGTTCATGTATTTGACACAAAGACACAGAATTGGTTTCAACCAGAAATTAAAGTAAGTAATATAAAATGTTATTTTTATATTTATTGATACATTTAAAATACATTTTTATTAAGTTATTTAGATTTTAATAATTGAGTTTGTAATCACATACACAGGGTTTCTCTTGAGTACTATCACTAATACTATTAATTTTTTATCACATATTTTTTTCCGGATTAGTTAAGGGTTTTCTAGAAAAAGCTTGTAAAGAGGTGCAATCATTATTGTTTACCTACAAGTGTGATGCCCTGATTTAAGGAAAGTCCTTTTCTTTTTTTTCTTTTTTTTAAAAATATATATATTTTATTGATTTTTTTACAGAGAGGAAGGGAGAGGGATAGAGTTAGGAACATCGATGAGAGAGAAACATGGACCAGCTGCCTCCTGCACATCCCCCACTAGGGATGTGCCCACAACCGAGGTACATGCCCTTGACTGGAGTCGAACCCTGGACCCCTGAGTCCGCAGGCCAATGCTCTATCCACTGAGCCAAACCAGTCAGGGCAGGAAGGTTCTTTTAAAAAGTCCTTTTGTAAACCAAGTGCAGGATTTGTAAAAACCCCTGTTTTCTAAACCCTTGAAATCAGGGCTATATGCAATCGTAGCATGGCAAAAATACATTATTAATATTCTTTCATATCCTTGTAAGCAAACAGAAATCCAATTCGTGTAAGCAGCAGTGAATTCTCACAGCTGGGAAGTATGTTATGGAGGAGCTCACACAGTGGAAGAAAGCTGTGGTGATCAGGAACTGGAGCAAGTTACTCAACACCAACACTTTCCATCTCTCTTTGTCTGCTCCTCCCCATTTCTCGTTGTATGTTAGCTTTATTCTGTTTACTGCAGACTGGACGGCTTATTTAGGAGGGATTATGGCCCCGGGCACACAAGCAGTTCTTCCTTTTGGTGCTAGAAAAGGACTCTTAGTTCTAGAAAAGGACATGGTAGAGGGTATCAATTATTGCTGTTGAAGTTGAAAAAACTAAATTTGCATTTTTTGGTTATTTTTTTTCTCTTTATTTTATTTTAGTTCTTTTCCATCACTATTTATCCCCTCTATGCCCTCCTCCACCTCCACCCACCACCTACCTGAATTTGCATTCTAATTGTGTCATGAAAGACCTGTGTGCTTTAGACAAGCCATTTAGTGTGTCATCTGTAAAATGGAAAGTTGGAAATGTTTTCCTTCATGGGGTTTTTGCCTCTGTAAGAGCAATATACTAGTAACAGGGATCTTTGAGTTATTTTCAGTATTTCAAACAACCTAATAAACATTGTGCATTACTTATGCAGTTAGGCACACACATTAATACAAATGTTATTTCTTTGTTTTTGTTTGAAGTTGTGTGAACTCAGTTTATTCAGAAGCTTTGGTTTGCTACTAAATGTATTTTATATGTTAAAAGGAGAAATTCAATATTTATTTCATAATAAATCCTATCTAATAAAAGAGTAATATGCAAATTAATCATCACTCTGACACAAAGATGGCAGTGCCCATAGCCACAAGATGGCAGTGTCCAGTCCTCTCAGCCCTGTTGGAGTCCTCCAATCCTGGGGGACGGCTGCTGAGAGCAGGGCCTGCTTGGCCATCGCCCGTGGTGACCTGGGAGCGGCCAAGCAGGCCCCCCAGACCGCACACAGCAGGGCCTGCTTAGCTGTCGCCGGCACCGACCCGGGAGTGGCCAAGCGGGCGCTGCAGACCACGCACATCAGGGCCTGCTTGGCCATTGCCCGCGGCGACCTGAGAGCGGCCAAGCGGGCCCCGCAGACAGCAGGGAACCATGGGGAGCGGGCCTAAGCTGTCAATAGGACATCCCCTGAGGGCTCCCAGATTGGAGAGGGTGCAGGTCAGGCTGAGGGATCCCCCTGCCCCCTGTGCACGAATTTCGTGCACCGGGCCTCTAGTATATTTATAGTAGAAGAATTATTCCAAATTTCAGATAAGAGATGGGGTAAAAATGACAATATTGTTTTGCTGGAAAGACTGGGAACCACAGCTCAAATGGTTCTCTCTCATTTATGTAAGTATTCTGTAGGTACTATCTGAATTATTTCTTACCATGTTGACTTCAGCACAATTACTAGATAAACCTGAGAAGTCTAGGGAGTTATGATAGTGGATGTAGAGCTTAAGTTTCCTATGCTCACAATTGGTAGCCAATGAGCTGATAATGTAGGGTTCTTTCAGAACTTGGAATGAAATACATACACAAAGACACCCACCAGGAACACATGAAAATTATGCATAAAATTTTTCCTTCAAATCTTATTCATCTACTCATTACACTCTCTCTTTTCCCACCAATCCAAAACTTCTCTGAAGTAAATATCTAATATATTTGTTCAAAGAAAAGTATAGAGACGTATTACCAGTTATTGTGAAGAGTTTTAGGAAGAGATAAAGTACTATTAGTAAAAGCCAAAAAATGAAATTTTTATTGTGGCATTTGAAGCACCAAGAGTTCTGGGGGACAGATTTAATTTTTTAGAGTCTCTGGGATCATCACACTGTGCATTGCTCACTTAATAATATTAACTTTGTGTGTGTATGTGTGCGTGAGAAGGGGGAGTGGAAGGAAGAGGGGAGAAAGAGAATCTTTTAAAATGTCATTTTAAAATCCTTATTTTAAAGCTAAAACTTACACAAAATATTATTTTTGCTAAATAGTCTCAGGCATTTAAGAAAAATGCCTTAAAAAGTAAAGATCTGTGTGAATAAATTTCATTCTCTTTTTAAAAAAATCCTCACCCAAGGATATTTTTGCATTGGTTTTTTTTAGAGAGAGACTGAAAGAGAGAAATATTGATGTGAGAGAAACACATCGATTGGTTGCCTCCTGCACAAGCCCTGACCAGGGCCCGTGTCAGGGAGGAGCCTGCTACTGAGGTATGTGCCCTTGACTAGAATTGAACCTAGGACCCTTTGGTCCACAGGCCAACACTCTAGCCACTGAGCCAAACTGGCTAGGGCAAATAAATTTCATTCTTGAAGAGTATAGTCATACCTCACAGGTATTACAGATTTCAGACCACTGTAATAAAGTGAATATTGTGATAAAGTGACTCACACAAATGTTTTGGTTTCCCAGAGCATCTAAAATTATATTTACACTGTACTGCAGTATATTAAGTGTGCAATAATATTATATCTAAAATACTTTATATCTAAAAAATACCTTAACTAAAAAATACTTTATTGCTAAAAAATGCTAACCTCATGTGAACCTCCAGCAAGTTTTAATCTTTTAGCTGGTGGAGGGTCTTGCCTGGATGTTGATGGCTACTGACTGATCAGGACTGATCAGGTGGTGGGTGCTGAAGGTGAGGTGGCTGTGGTAATTTCTTACAACAAGACAACAGTGAATTTTGCCACATCAATTGACCCATCCTTTCATGAATGATTTCTCTGTAGCATGCAGTGCTGTTTGATAGCATTTTACCCAGAGGAGAACTTATTTTAAAATTGGAGCCAATCCTTTTAAACACTGCTGCTTTATCAGCTGAGTTTATGTAACATTCTAAATGCTTCATTGTCATTTCAGCAGTCTTCATAGTATGTTAACCAGGAGTAGATTCCATCTCAAGAAACCACTTTTCTCATCCATAAGAAGCATCTGCTCATCTGTTAAAGTTTTATCATGAGATTGCAGCAGTTCAGTCACATCTTTAGGCTCCACTTCTAATTCTAGTTCTCTTGCTGTTTCACCACATCTGCAATTACTTCCTCCACTGAAGTCTTGAACCCCTCAAAGTCATCCACGAGGGCTGGAATCAAATTCCTCCAAGCTCTTGTTAATGTTGATGTTTTAACCTCTTCTCATGAATTACAAATGTTCTTAATGGCATCTAGAATGGGGAATCCTTTCCAGAAGGTTTTCAATTTACTTTGCCCAGATTCATCAGAGGAATCACAATATGGCAGCTATAGCTGTATGAAATGTATTTCTTAAATAATTATTCCTTCATGGGCTGCAGAAAGGATGCTGTGTTAGCAGGCATGAAAACAACCTTAATTTCACTGTACATCTCCATCAGAGCTTTTGGGTTACCAGTTGCACTTTCAATGAGCAGTAATATTTTGAAAGGAATCTTTTTTTTTTATGCCACATGAGCTCCTGGCAGCCTAAAGTCAGGAGTAGCTTCCTTTTATTTTTTTAAAAAATATGTTTTTATTGATTTCAGAGAGAAGAAGAGAGAGGGAGAGAGGAATAGAAATATCAGTGATGACAGAGAATCAGCCTCCTGCATGCCCCCTACTGGGAATGGAGCCCACAAGCAGACATGTGCCCTGATGGGCATTGAACTATGACCTCCTGGTTCATGGGTTGGCATCCAACCACTGAATCACACGGGCAGGAATCTTTTTTTCTGAGCAGTAGGTCTCAACAGTAAAATTGGGCTTAAAATAGTCAGTAAACAATATTGTAAACAGATGTGCTGTCACCCAGTCTTTGTTGTTCCATTTATACAGCACAGGCAGAGTAGATTTAGCATAATTCTTAAGGGTCTTAGGATTTTCAGATAGTCTGCAAGTATTGATTACAGTTTAAAGTCACCAGCTGCATTTAGCCTGTCCTTCGAAGCTTTGCAGCCAGGTATTGACTTTTCTCTAGCTAGGAAAGTCCTAGATGGCATCTCCTTCTGATATAAAACTGTTTTGTCTACATTGAAAATATATTGTTTAGAATAGCCACCTTCATTAAATATCTTAGCTAGATTTTCTAGATAACTTGCTGCAACTTCTACATCAGCATTTACTGCTACACCTTGCACTTTTATGTTTTGGAGATGGCTTTTTCCCCCTTAAGCCTCACAAATCAACCACCGCCAGCCTTAAATTTTTCTTCTGCAACTTCCTCACTTCTTTCAGCTTTCATAGAATTGAAGAGAGTTAGGGCCTTGCTCTGTATCAGGCTTTGGCTTACGGGATGTTTGGTCTGCTTTGATCCTATCTCTAGATCACTAAAACTTCCTGAATATCAGCAATAAGAACGTCTCACTTTCTGATCATTGATGTGTTTACTGGAGTAGCTCTTTCAATTTCCTTCAAGAACTTTTCATTTTCTTTTCTTTTTTTAAATATATTTTTATTGATTTCTGAGAGGAAGGGAGAGGTAGAAACATCAATGATGAGAGAATCATTGATCAGCTGCTTCTTGCATGCCCCCTACTGGGGATCGATCCCACAACCTGAGCATGTGCCCTTGACCAGAGTCGAACCAAGGACCCTTCAATCTGCAGGCCGACACTCTATCCACTGAGCAAACCGGCTAGGGCAAGAACTTTTCATTTTCATTCACATCTTGGCTAACTGTTTGGTACAAGAAGCCTAGCTTTCAGCTTCTCTCAGCTTTCAATCTATCTCCACTTTTGACATGCCTTATTCACTAAGCTGAATCATTTGTAGCTTTTGATTTAAAGTGAGAGGCATGTGACACTTGTTTTCACTTGAGCACTTAGAGGCCATTCTCGGGTTCCTAATTGGCCTAATTTCAATATTGTTGTGTCTTAGGTAATAGGAAGGCCTGAGGAGAAGGACAAAGATGGGTAATGGCCAGTTGGAGCAACAGTGAGAACACACACAACATTTATCTGTTAAGTTTGCTGTCTTACATGGATGCTTTTCTTGGCACCCCCAAAACAATTACAACAGTAACATCAAAGATCACTGATCACAGGTCACCATTAGAAATCCTATCTAATAATAGACAAACATGGTAATTGTCCATACGTTTGCTACGCCTCCCATTGGCTAATCAGCATGATATGCAAATTAACCGCCAACAAAGATGGTGGCTAATTTGCATACTGCAGGCAGGTTGAGACAGCGTCATCCCACCTGCCCTGCCACCATCGGGGCCTGTTATCTGTGACCCCGTGCAGCTGGTGTCCTGTGTGCAACCCAACCCGGGACAGCTGGGTGGGGCAGTAGCGATCTGCCGGCCCGCCCGGGTGTCCCGTGTGTGACCTGACCCGAGCGGTCGGACAGGGCAGTGAAGGCTTGAAGGCGGCTTCAGCCGGAGTGAAGGCCTGGGTCCCGGGTGCCGGAGGAAAACCGGTGCCGGAAGCCAGGGTAAAGGAAAGCCTATTGCACGAATCTTTATAATAATAACTAGAGGCTCGGTGCACAAAAATTTGTGCACTGGGGGTGGGGGTCCCCTCAGCCCGGCCTGTGCCCTCTCACAGTCTGGGACCCCTCGGGGAATGACCCCCTGCTGGCTTAGGCCTGCTCCCCAGGGGATTGGGCCTAAGATGGCAATCAGACATCCCTCTGGCAGCCCGGCAGCCCTCGGGGGATGTCCACTTGCCAGCGGGGAGCAGACCTAAGCTGCAGTCAAACATCCTTAGCGCTGCTGAGGAGGCAGGAGAGGCTCCCACCACCACCACTGTACTGGCAGCCATCAGCCTGGCTTGTGGCTAAGCAGAGCTCCCCCTGTGGGAGCACACTGACCACCAGAGGGCAGCTCCTGCATTGAGTGTCTGCCCCCTGGTGGTCAGTGTGTGTCATAGTGACCAGCCATTCCCAGTCCTTCTGCTGTTAGGGTCAGTTTGCATATTACCCTGTTACTATATAGGATAGAGGCCTGGTGTATGGGTGGGGGGCGGCTGGTTTGGCCTGAAGGGTGTCCCGGATCAGGGTGGGGGTCCCGCTTGGGTGCCTGGCCAGCCTGGGTGAGGGGATGATGGCTGTTTGCAGCTGGCCACACCCCCTTCAGGGTGGGGGTCCCCACTGGGGTGCCTGGCCAGTCTGGGTGAGGGGCTGAGGGCCATTTTCAGGCTGGCCAGTGACTGAAGCTCCCAGCCTCTCCTTTTTTCTTTTTCTTTTTTATTCTGGGATTTATTTACCTTCTATAATTGAAACACTGTTGCCTTCACTGGCGCTCCCAGCTCTGAGGCCACGGACTGCTGAAAGCAGGTATCTGGGGTGTGTTTGGCTTCTAAATTGAAACTTTGTTGCTTTTGGAGCTGTTGCTTTTGGAGCTCAGAGCCGGGCCGTGGCAGGCGGGGAACCTTGGCTTCCTCCATCACTGGAGCAAGCAAGCCTCCTGCTCGCCTCAGCTGCGTGGCTGCCGGCCGCCATCTTAGTTGGCAGTTAATTTGCATATCTCGCTGATTAGCCAATGGGAAGCGTAGTGGAGGTACGGTTAATTACCCTTTTTGCCTTTTATTAGGTATGATAATAAATAATAAATATAATAAAAAGAGTTTGAAATATTTTGAGACTTACCAAAATGTGACACAGACACGAAGTGAGCAAATTCTGTTGGAAAAATGGCATTGATGGACTTGCTTGATGCAGAGTTTCCACAAACCTTCAATTTATAAAAAAACGCAATATCTACAAAGCACAATAAGGTGAAGCACAATAAAACCAGGTATCTTACTATTTAGAGCAGTAATTTTCAACCTTTTTCATTTCATGGCATGCATGAACTAATTACTAAAATTCTGCAACACACCATATATATATTTTTTGCTAATCTTACAAAAAAATTTCATATAATTTTGATCCATTCACACCAGACATCTATTGTTGTGGCGACTGTTGTCATTTTCTCATTGATTTTTAGAGAGAGAGTAGAGGGAGGCAAGGAGCAGGGGAGAGAGAGAGAAACATCAATGTAAGAGAGACACATCAATTGGTTGCCTCCCGCACGTGCCCCAACCAGGGTTGGGATCAAACATGCAACCTCAGGTATGTGCACTTGACTGGGAATCAAATCCACCATCCTTTGGTGTGTGGGCCAGTGCTCTAACCACTGAACAACAGCTGTTGTCATTTTTTAAAAAAAACAATCCTTTTTTAAAAAAGTATATATTTTTAAAATACATTTTTATTGATTTTAGAGAAGAAGGAAGAGGGAGAGAGAGAGAATCATTGATTGGCTGCCTCCTGTAAGCCCTACACTGGGATCAAGCTTGCAACCCAGGTATGTGCCTTGACCAGAATCGAACCCAGGACCCTTCAGTCCACAGGCTGATGCTCTCTCCACTGAGCCGAACCAGCTAGGGTGTCAGTGTTTTAATTTCATAATTTAAGAAAGAAGAGGTCAGTGTCCCTGGCTAAAAAGTCAGGTATTGCATGTTTTAAAAATTCTTGTGGTACAGCAGTGTGCCTGCTGCGGCACAGCGGTTGAAAATCACTGAGTTAGAGTGGAATTCACATTAGGCTTTCTAATGGAATTACATAGGTAATGGTAGCTTAGCAGTCAAGTATTTTTCATGCTAAGCATAAGAATGTGATTTCACAAGTTTCAAGTTTTGCACTGTTTTCTGGTCTCTGCTTGCAGGGTGGAGTCCCACCACAGCCACGAGCCGCACATGCCTGTGCAGTTCTTGGAAATAAGGGCTATATCTTTGGTGGACGTGTTTTGGTTAGTATAATCTTTTTATGTGTGATGCTTCTTATAAAAACATATCCTCTGAATTTATAGAACAACTGAACATTAAAAAAATCTAGAAATAATAGTGTCCTTCAATAACTTTTATCTTCTGTTCCCAAACAGACCATACATGAATCATCACAGATAAATCACATTTTAATGAGGAGAATCCTTCACTTTAGTGTATTATTAGAAAAGTTTCATTTCTTATCATCTAAATCCTGTTAATTTAAACTCATTTCTTCCTTTCCCCCTTGACACATTAATTTGATAGCTCTATGTTAACTTTATTAGTGCTAAGCATTGTTTCCCAATATATAAACTTATGATCTTAAGTAAAATAGAGATAATCTACTTTTAATAAAAACTACTTTAAAAACAAAATTTTAGCTTATGGAAGATGTAAAACACTGACCAGTTTAACACACTTTTATTTTAGCAAACTAGGATGAATGATTTGCACTATCTAAACTTAGATACCTGGATTTGGTCTGGAAGGTAAGTATGAAATGTGTTTGTTTTTACCTATAGGCATTTCTGTGTGTGTCTGTATATGTGTGTGCACCATAATCCAAATTGGGGTCTCTAAAACTGAATTATTATATTTTTCTCTTCAGATAATATGTCTAAGCAAAGAATATATAGCTTAGTGTTTGTTTTTTAACCCAACTATATAAAACATGAGAATACTAGCAGTTGAAAATTGATTATATAAAAGTACTGGTTTTATATACTCTGTTCTTTAGGACTGGTCAGTAGAAGAAATAAAGGAACAGTTGAATAGGGTCATCACAGGTGAACAGATAATGGAGTGGATAAAAGTCAGATTTTATTTATGGCTCATAATCTATATTTAGCAATAGAATAAATATGTTTAGCTATCAATTCATCTATTCATGTAATGAGATGAACTCAGAGCTATATATTATTTCAAAGTATAAATGCTATAAAAAATGAAACTACAAGAGTATAAAAAAAGCAGATTATCTATAAAATCTTGCCATGGAGAAGGCTTTTCTAAAAATGATATAATCTCAAAATTCATAAATTAAAAGATAGGTTGATAAAACTACTTAAGAATTAATTATTTCTGTGTTAAAAAATATACCACAAAAGTTAAAAGGCAGATTGGCAAATGCAAACAAAAAATAAGTTAGAAGTAATATTTATAGTATTTCTTTTTGATGTTTTTTTGAATTCCATAGTATTTTTTATTTTGAATTTTTCTTTTTAATTTTTTTATTTTTTGAATTACACTGTACATTTAATATTATTTTGTATTAGTGTCATGTGTTCAGCATAGTGGTGAGACAGTCATATACTTTATATAATATTTGTAGTATTTCTAACAGAGTGGGCTGAGATCTGCAAGAACTAAGTCAGTAAAAAAAAAAAAAAAAAGACAAATACTCCAGTAAGAAAGTGGGCAAAGAACATGAATGAGCAACTCAAAAAAAACATATAAATAGGCAAAATTATTTTTAAAAAATGTTCAACTTCATAGAATATTAAAGAAATGGTAATACTAATAAAACTAGTTTTCACTATCAGATAAAAATAACTACAAATGACCAATGTGTGCCAGGTTGTAACAACATAATTAGAAGATGTATAAATTGGTACAGTTTTCCTGGAGGGTAGTCTGGCAATATGTTTAAAATAGAAAATGGAATTTCTACTTTGATCCAGAATTTCTCTGAAGACAATAATTGGACAAGTATATTTATGGGCGTGTGCATACACAAAAATGTTTATTGCAACATTATTTATGAAAACAAAAACTTGAGATCAACCTTCATGCTCATAATGGGGATTGTTTAAATCATAATACATCTGCCCAAAGGACTGCCATGCTTCCATTAGCAAAGGAATCTACTTCATGGAAATAATCTATAACGTTCTAGTAAAGTGAAAAAAATTACAGAATGGAACATATCCCATCTATAATTTTTTAAAATATATTTTTATTGATTTCAGAGAGGAAGGGAGAGGAATATATATATATATATATACATATATATATACATATATATATATATATATATATATAGAGAGAGAGAGAGAGAGAGAGAGAGAGAGAGAGAGAGAGAGAGGAGAGAGAGAGGGAGAGAGAGAGAGAGAGAGAGATATCAAACGATGAAAGAGAATCATTGATTGGCTGCCTCCCACAATCTGGGCATGTGCCCTGATTGGGAATTGAACCGAGTCCTCCTGGTTCAGAGGTCGATGCTCAGTCACTGAGCCACTCCAGCTGGGCTCCATTTATAATTTTTAATAAATATTTATATGCACATTAAAATCCAGACACATATATACCAAATTATTGTTTCTTATTGCTGGAAAACAGGATTATATAAAACATTAAATATTTTTGTGGTTGTTGAATGTTTTCAAATAAAAATGCTTTTTGTAGTAAATAAAAACAATAAATAAAAATATTTCCAGTTTTGAGTAAAGCAAATAACATCTTCTACAAATGGCCCATGTTCTTCTGGAGCATTCCAGAATGCTGGAGAATGGTGCCTTCTCACCTCCTAAATTAGTTAAACTTGTGTGCTTATGTTTTTACTTCTGTTTCTATTTTTTAAGGAATAAACAGTATTTGTTTGTAACCTTTAGTAGAGTTTTTTTCCTCGATCTGGAATGGCTTGCATGCTTTTGTTTTGAAGCTAGAGTAAAGAGAATGCTTTGGGAAAGTCTACAACAAATAGACCAAGTAAAAACAACAATAAAAGCCCATAATACCATTGAGGAAATCTGCTGAAAACACAAAATTAAACATGAAACAACAGTTAAAGGTTATAGCCATGAAAATAATTATGTTGAAACACTTGAGGAAGTTGTATTGATTAACCAACAAGAATGATGCTGAGTATGCATTGTGAATGAACTGGGAATTAATTTTTAATCTGTGTTCTATGACCAGGTAGAATAGACACTACGTGAAAAGGTTGTTTAAACTCACCAAATAATTTTTAAAAATTTTAAATTAGTGAGAGCAGTTTTTCCCTTTAAGATTATTGAAAACCATTTATTTTAACTAACACAGCACCTAGATTTTTATATTTATATTTTTGCCACAGGATTCCTATTAATGGAGAAAGCCCTAAACATCGATCATGGCATACTCTAACACCAATAGCTGATGATAAGCTTTTCTTATTTGGTGGACTAAGTGCGGACAATATTCCATTAAGTAAGTGAATCATGTGTAGCCTACAGTTTTTATTTTTTTTTTCCTAAGTTGTATTTTATACTTAAGGTATAGTCCTCTTTTTCTGATTTTATGCTTTACCTTTATTTTATCCCTCACTATATGCTCGCACTGAGCATTGGAACTGGAAGACCCCTTTGCTTCTGTGGCCTGGGCTCTCAATGTTCTCCTGTTCCTAGGTGTAGAGAGAAGGAAGGGTGGTTGAACCTAGGTGAATTAAAGCCCCTTTCAACTATAGTAGCCTATGATTCTATCTCCTCCTGATTTTTCATCCAGATGCTTATACTGTAGGCTGGAATGGAGATTAGAAGAGCAGCCTTTCCAGAATGCTCTGGAAATATAAGGTGGGAAGGCCTGTTGCTTCTTTCTTTGTTCCCAAACTATAAAGGAAAGTGATTAGCTAAAATTTTTAAAACTCCTGTCACTGCTGATCCCAAAGGTTTTGAAATGCAGTTTTTCTTTCCGCAGTAAAATTATGCCATCAGGATAGACCAAGAATATCCATTTCTTAGTTTGACATGCTAAATGTTGTGTACTAGTATTTTCTTAACTCAAAAGTTTTCTATGGCTAGAGATGTTTTCGTTAAGATAACTTATATACAATGAAAACAATTTCTATAATCTTATATAGGATTTGGAAAAAACTATATATTTTTAAAAAAATTTATTGAGCATCAGCTGTGTATATTGCAGTCTGCTGGCCAACAAACTCCAGAGGTTGATTGGAAACAGCAGTTCCTAGTAGGGGGTGTTAACTGTTGCAGAATATTATGCTTCTTCAGTTTTTGGCTGGAATCGAACCTGGGACCCTTCAGTCCGCAGACTGACGCTCTATCCATTGGGCCAAACCAACCAGGGCATTCTTCAGTTTTTGGACATTTTAATTAAAAGAGATTTGGAATCTTCCCTACCCAGGTTGGCTCAGTGGATAGAGCATTGGCCCATGGACTGAAGGGTCCCAGATTCGATTCCGATCAAGGGCGTGTATCTTGGTTGCAGGCCCTGGTCAGGGCACGTGTGGGAGGCAACCAACCAATCTATGTGACTCTCTCACGTCAGTGTTTTCTCTCTCTGTCTCTCCCTCTCCCTTCCACTCTTTCTAAAACAATCAATGAAAAAATATCCTTGGGTGAGGATTAACAAAAAAAAAAAAAGAAAAAAAGAAAGATTTGGAATCTAATAAAAAAGCTAACATTTACCCATTTCAGTAGAGGTTGTTTAATATCATATCTTCATGAGCCATTAGTGTTTTTACTTTCTTTTTTAAAAATATGTTTTTATTGATTTTAGAGAAAGAGGAAGGGAGAAGATAGAGAGATAGAAACATCAATGAAAGAGAAACATTGATTGGCTGCCTCCTGCATGCCCCTCACTGGGGATAGAGCTGCAACCCAGGCATGTGCCCAACTGAGAATTGAACCGGTGAACTCTTGGTTCCTGTGTTGACGCTTAACCATTGAGCCATACTTGCTGGGCAGCATTATTGTGTTTAACTCCTATGTGCTGGTTTTTGGTCTTTGACCTATGGGGAATTAAGTGTCCTAATTCTTTAAAAAGTGTTTTTTTATTTTAAATTAACTTATTTTGCAATTATATTTGATATACACTATTATATTAGTTTCAAGTATAGAAAAAGTGATCACCCTGATAAGTATAGTACCCATCTGTAAATGCCCTAACTCTTAGTCCAGTCAATTTCCTCCTTTATAGATTCAGCTTAAGATGTGGTCATATGTGTCTTACATAATACTAAGAAATAATTTTTAGTTTTGTTGACTGTGATAATGGCATTGTAGTTATGTGACAAAGCTGTTGTAGGTATGTAAACAAAATCAATTTTTTTTTTTATTGCTTAAAGTATTACAAAGGGTATTACATATGTATCCATTTTATCCCCCCGCCCTAGACAGTCCCCTAGCCTCCCCTATCACCCAGTGTCTTATGTCCATTGGTTATGCTTATATGCATGCATACAAGTCCTTTAGTTGCAAAATCAATTTTTTTAAAGTAATGCTTACTGAAGTATGTATGGGGAAAATAATCAAAGATTTAGAATTTGCTTTAGAATAACTGAAAAACAACAATAATAAAAAGAAATAAATGGAGCACATATGACAAAATCTGGATAGTTGTTGAGTCTGGAATATGTGTGGGTTCATTGTTATGTTTACTCTACTTCTGTATATCTCTGAAAATTTTTATGAGAAAATATGCATACCCATTAGATAGCTGCATAAATGTAGCATGATAAATTTGGATAAAAATTAAAATTTTATTCCAAAGACCTAATCTTAATTTTTGAACTGTCACAATATTGCAGGTGATGGTTGGATTCATAATGTCATAACAAATTGTTGGAAACAACTGACATATTTACCTAAAACAAGACCCAGGTAAGTTTAGAAGTTGATAAATAGTAAAATAGTTAAGAATTTTTAAAGTATTAAAATATAGCACTGAATTTATAGTGTTTGCCATTAAAACCATAAATCACCAGGAAGGATGTCTTTCAAATAAGCTTGATATTACCTAAATAATTTAATTATCATTTAAATGATATCTGATTGTTAGAAATTATCTATTCAGTTTCTACCCATATTTGCATATTTGAAACTATTATTCTTTTAGGTAAATGCATAATCTTGCCTGATAAATACGAAAAGGCTTACGAAATTGAAAGTATATAATGTTACTATTTTTAGTAAGTAGACAAGAATGAGGATGGCTTTAGCAATAGTTACTTGTTGATGGAAGAGGTTGAGAGCAACTTAATGGGGAATTTGCTTTTATGTTGATCAAGTAGATGGCAGGTTATTATTTTTCTGTATTAAACTATCTTAATGTTTATTAATGTGAATTTTTTAAAAAACATGTTAGTTATTTGTGGTATGTTATAGAGTATAATTTTCTACAAAAAATTGTAGAAACAATATACTATTATTAGACTACAAAGAAAACCACATTAATACTATAATGCTTTTTAAAAAAATAAGTTTTTATTGATATTTAGAGAGAGAGAGAGGAGGGGAGAGGGATAGAGAGATAAAAACATCAATCAGCTGCCTCCTGCAACCTGGGCATGTGCCCTGACCAGGAATCAAACGGGTGACCTCTTGTTTCATGGGCCAATGCTCAGCCACTGAGCCACATTGGCCAGACACCACTGTCATTCTTATTTTTTTCTAATTTGATTGATGGTATAATAAAGATATATTCATAGGAAATTCAAATTTAGCACATTATAATTATTATAGTTAGTAATAGATTTTATTCTTTTTCATGCCATGTTTTTCAGTTTTTTTACTATAGATTATTTATACTAATGTGAAGTCAACTTAATGACATGCATTTCAGTAATTTAATATATAACAAGTAACTTGAGAAAGAGACCTTAAAATATTTAATATATCTCATTTTATATCTCTATGATAATATGCATAATATATTTAGTTTATCATAATTATATATATGATTCTTATATTTTTATATATAAAAATTCATTGGAATATATTACTTTAGCAATTCTGGATCTTTTGTAATGTGTATTTTAACTTAAAGAGTTTTATATTAAGATATAAGAGCTCAGAATTCTAGTCCTTGCTCAGCTACTAGTTAGCATTTTGGCTTTGGGAAAGTCACTTACGAAACTGAGCTTCATTTTCTTCATCTGTGAAATGAGGGACTGGGACTAGATAAGCTCTTTGTTCTCTTCCATTTGCTTGATTATATGAATGCATTAATTATAGACTAAAGTGGTAGAAAGAATGTTTAATTTTTAAATTGCTATTTTATATTTAAATCCTTAATGATTAAAGTAATACAACTATGATCAATAATATACTAGTTAGAACTGAGCTATGTAAAGAGATTTTTTTTAATTCAGCTATGTGTCATGTAAATAATATGCTTTATTAGCATGTTTAGGTGATAAGTTTAGAGCAGCTGTGAGAGGACAGAAACTGTCAGTCTGTAGAAAAACATCAGGTTGCAAGCTAGATGTCACCAAAATCCAGGCAGGAAAGGCTTTCCAGTGTTCTCCGATGCTGCAGTCCAGGCCAGAGTTTCCATAAGGCAGATAAGACAGAGGCAGAGCTATCTTCAGGTATGAGGTGAGGAGGAGAACAGGTGGGATACAGTTTAGTGTAAGGAGAACATATATGTGTGTATATACTAATTTTTTTTATAAAAGTGAGAATGTACTTAACATCTATGTGCATTTTGTGCAAACTTTTCCAAGCTATAATTTGAAATGTAAGCTGCCCAATTCTCCTCTTGTAATTCTACAGCAGGTTTCTCAACCTCAGCACTATTGACATTTTGGACCAAAATATTTATTTTGAGAGGCGTCCTAGGCATTGGAGGATGTTTAACAGCATCTGGCCTCTACCCACAAGATGCCAGTAGTACTGCCCCCACCCAACCTGGAGTTATGATGACCCAAAATATCTCCATATATTGTCAGATGTCCCTATGGGGACAGAATTGCCACTGGTTGAGACCCTACAGTGTTGCACTCTCTTCTACAGGTCTCACCTTAGACAAAATGATGCTTGGTTGAGAAGCCACCTATCTAGCCATATCTGATCCTCTGTATAGATAGCTGTCAGCAAAGAACTTTCTTAAATGTCTAAAAGATGTCTAACTAGGAGTTGGTCTTCAGAGCCGTAGGTACTGTTGTATCCATGAGCATTGCCAAGGTTATGTGACCTTCTCTCCAGTAAGTTAGGCTATTCTCTCCCACATGTGAGGACTTCGTCATATTCTGTCTCCTTTACTCAGTCTTTCTCCCCGTCCCCTTCTCTGACTTCACAACATAATCTGGGTGTTACGGATGATTTATATCAAAGCATGGTCCAACATACAAGTTGGAGAATTGGGCAGAGTATTTCCCAAACAAAGTCTCTACTGACTCAGTTCTATCCTGGGTCCCCGGTGCTTTTGTCATTGCTTGTGTCATGATTGTTTGAGGAAAGGGATTGGTTTAACAAATTGTGCATCATCCCACTGTTTGCACTTGTGGAAGTTAAGTAAAAGGATTAATGTGCTAAAAATAAGTTATGTGATAATAAAATAAGTAATTAATATAATTGTAGAATCTGTTGCATCAGCAATTTGGTGTGTTAAGAGAAGTAATCAAAGTACTCTCAAAATCAAAGCAATGACTTTATAAACCCTCAATTTATTTTTAAAATTGATAAATTTATGTGTACTTTTTCTCTGAGAGTTTGAGCCCCGAGAAATATTGAACTTTTTAAAACCATGAAACGATTCTTGGTAAATACTGTGAAACTGAAGATGGATATGAGCTATCACACCATTTTAAAAAACACATTAGATGCTCCACTCCTCGATGAATGATTTGTTTATTTAATTACTGAATAAATTATGCTGGCATTTTGTGTTTGCTTTTGTTAATCAAAAGTTTTTGGTCTACTACTGGATGCAGAACACCATAGTGGGCATTTTGAAAGAGAAGCATAAAATTCAATTACCCAAATTCCAGTGATGTGCTGGTAAACAGTTTACACTGCTTCCCATAAAAACAAACCAGAGAAAGCCCTAATTTGTAGCATTTGCTGATTTCCACCATGGCCATTTCAAGCTATCAGCGTGTCACTGAACAGGGAGCTGGATAGCGATGTGCCCAGCTGGCTTTAACGAGCCGACAAACCAGCTCCAGCACGCTGTGGTGGCAACATCTGGCCTTAAGGATCTTAGAGTTTTTGTGGGGAGGTAAAGACACATACATCAACCAAAGCAGTATATAGAGGAGTTTATCTTCAAATGTAAGATAGATTATAAAATGAGCACAAAATGTTGACAGATGCGGAATAGAGAGGGTGACAGAGCCAGTTTGGGTTGCATTTGGGAATTTTGAGTCTTTTTTTTAAGGCCCCGAGAGAGTGACTTCTCATTCTAGACTAGGAAATCGGGTGAACAAAAGCCTAGAGACATCTAAGCTTCACTCTTAGGGACGCAAGTAGATGAAGTTGGCTGAAGAGAAGGTTCATTTGGGGAGAGGCAAGAGTTAGTTTTATAGGAAAAAGAAATAGCTGTTGGTCATAAATATTAGGAGAAGAAAAATGGCACAGGTGCTTCTTGATCAGGAAATGTCATCTTTAAAAATATTAAATAGCAGCTATATAGTGAGAAAGATTGGAGGCAGAAAAAAGAGGAACATGTATGGTATTCTGTACCCAGAGTGATAGTGTGACAATGTAAATGAAAAGAAAATGCCAAATTGGATTTGTCAGATGATGGGGGCAGAGAGAGCAGGAAAGAAAGAGTCAAAAATGATGAGGGCAGTAAGATGGCAGATAGTAAGAAAAAGAATGGGAAAGGCGGCTATTTCTGTTGGTCAGTTCATTTTTATTTTTATTTTTTTAAATACATTTTTATTGATTTCACAGGGGAAGGGAGAGGGAGAGAGAGATTGAAACATCAATGATGAGAAAAAATCATCAATTGGCTGCCTCCTGCATGCCCCCTTCTGGGGATTGAGTCTGCAACCCAGGCATATGCCCTGACTGGGAATTGAACTGGTGACCTCTTGGTTTCTGGATCAATGCTCAGCCACTGAGCCACACCCAGCTATATTTTTTAAATTATTTCATTTTGTGACTAAAATATTTCAATACCTATGTGATAAAGAGATTAGAAAAAGATTGGGGGATTTAATGGGAAAGAGTTATTGGGGGTCATCCCTTTAATTGAAATTATATGATTTAATGAACTCTAGAATCGAATCCTCTGATGATTCTAGAGCAGTGGTTAGCAAACCGCGGCTCGCTAGCCACATGCGGCTCTTTGGCCCCTTGAGTGTGGCTCTTCCACAAAATACCACGTGCGGGCGCGCACGTACAGTGTGATTGAAACTTCGTGGCCCATGCGCAGAAGTCGGTTTTTGGAAAGGAGATAGACGAAACAAGTATACAAGACGAGTGTGGATGGGAGAGTTGGAAGGGGTCGACCTCAGCAAACGTACCAGATTGAGGACGTTTTTAGCAAAGGCCAGCTTAGGAGTACCCTAATTAAGTTAATAACAATGTACCTACCTAGATAGTTTAAGTTTTAAAAATTTGGCTCTCAAAAGAAATGTCAATCGTTGTACTGTTGATATTTGGCTCTGTTGACTAATGAGTTTGCCAACCACTGTTCTAGAGGAATGTTTAAAATCTATCCTCTTTTGAAAGAGATTACATTTTAGAGTGTGCAATTGAAAATTGATTAATATGTGATATACAGCTTCTTCCTTGGTAGTATTTCACTCTATTTATACTTCTCAATCATAGGTTATGGCACACAGCCTGTTTGGGAAAAGAAAATGAAATAATGGTATTTGGTGGGAGCAAAGATGATTTACTTTCCTTGGATACAGTAAGAAAATTTCCTATCTAAATATTTCCTCTGAGTAATTGTGTTAGTCACCCTAAATGGTTATTCAATTATGCGCATCTCTCACATTGCAAAATATGGAAGGCATGAAATGGGCCTCTGTGGTGTGACTAATCTTCAGAATAAGTGGCTGTGGAGAAGCAGTTAGGATATTGTTGGTTTACAAATCAAAATAGGGCTATTAACTTCATTAATCAAATTATTAAGAAGAGCTTTTATAATTTTATGGAATTAAAATACTTGTAAGTAATATTTGATACATATGAATATATAATGTATATTAGTACTTAGTGTAGTAAGTACTCATGAAATTTTCTACCTAGCACAGTGGTTCTCAACCTGTGGGTCACGACCCCTTTGGGGGTCGAATGACCCTTTCACAGGGGTCGCCTAAGACCATCGGAAAACGCATTATAATTACATATTGTATTTGTGATTAATCACTATGCTTTAATTATGTTCAATTTGTAACAATGAAAATACATCCTGCATATCAGATATTTACATTACGATTCATAACAGTAGCAAAACTACAGTTATGAAGTAGCAACGAAAATAATTTTATGGTTGGGGGTCACCACAACATGAGGAACTGTATTAAAGGGTCGCGGCATTAGGAAGGTTGAGAACCACTGGCCCAGCAATAACTAGAATATCATCATGTTAGCTTTTAATGCAGTTATTTTTATCAAAAACCTTGATAACTTCTTTTTATGTTGATTAGGGTCACTGTAATGATTTGTTGATCTTTCAAACACAGCCTTATTCACTACTCAGGTAAGCAATTTTATTTTTCATATATGCTATTAATATATGATAATTCCTTCCTCATTTTGGGAAAGCTTTGTAATATTTTTTCCCCTAACAATCACCCAAGGATATGCTATTATTGATTTTTAGAGAGAGAGGAAGGGAGGGAGGGAGAAAGAGAGAGAGAAACATCTGCGTGAGAGAGAAACATCTGCGTGAGAGAGAAATATCAATTCGTTGCTTCCCGTATGCACCCCGACCTGGGATCAAACCGCAACCTTTGGTATTTGGGATGATGCTCCAGAGCAGCTTTGTAATATTTTTCAGGTAGCTTATGACTTGAATTTAAGAAAATGTCTAAATTGCCCTAACAATAGCCATGGCTGGTTTTGCTCAATGGTTAGAGTGTCAGCCTGTGGACTGAAGGGACTCAGGTTTGAATCCCAGTCAAGGGCACCCTTCCTAGGTTGCAGGTTCCCCAGTCCTGGTGGGGGCTTGTGCGGGAGGGTGCAAGAGGCAACCAATCGATGTGTCTCTCACCTCGATGTTTCTCTCTCTCCTCCTCATCCTCTTCCTCGTCCTCCTCCTCCCCCCTTTCCACTTTCTCTAGAAATCAATGGAAAAAAATATCCTCGGGTCAGGATTAAAAGAAAAATTTGTCCTAAGAGTATAATCAAATTTGTAATGATGAACCAACCATACACCAATGTTATTTTTAAAACTTAAAATACACAGTATAGTCATATTTTTGCTTAGCTTGTAAAATTGCATTTAGTTCATATGGGAATATTAAACATACTGTATTTCCTTGATTCTAAGCCTGATTTAACTTCTCTGAACTCAGAGTGTAAACACACATAGATGCATTTAATTTAGTAGAATGTTTTTTATAATCCCAAAGCTGTTATTAAATTGGTGCTGTGACTTATAGTGTCTTAGCTCATGTACTTCTGCTTTAAAAGGAGTAAATACAAAGTTTAGTGAGAGGATTGTGGAAGAAGACCCTATTTCTGCCTGAGAGAGTTGGGAGGAAGGATTTGAGTGAAGTAAAAGTTGCCCAGTGAAGAACTGTAGGTTTTTTTGCAGTAGGAATAACATGGGTGAAGGCGAGAGAGAGAGAGAGAGAGAGAGAGAGAGAAAGAGAAAGAGGGCATGCTGTATGTCAAGGACTGTACTGTCACTTCCAGACGTTCTACAGCTTGAACCACTTGAACACCAATGGACTAGCTTAAACCGGACCCTCCTACAGTCTTTCGTAGCTGCTCGTTCCGTTAGTGAGTGTTTCCCGCACTTGCTGCACATTACACTCTCATGTGGAACTTTAAAACACATTGATGCCTGTGTTCCACTCCCACAGCTTGTGGTTTCACTGGGCTGGGGTGTAGCGTGGACTTCAGAATATTTGAAAGATCCCAAGGTAATGCTATTGTTCAGGCAAAGTTTTGAAATAGATACTGTAATGATTTTATACTGCAGAGTATTGTTACTTAACTTTTACCATGAACATAACTGCTTTCCCTAAGTAGATTGCAAGTTCCTTATATCCAGGTATCAAGAAGTACAATATTCAAGTGCCTACCATAAGACGGCATGGTGCTATGAAACAAAGTCACAACCTTCCCGGTAAATTGCTGATAATATAGAAGGCAGGCATTCAAACAACTATAGTAGAAAAAGGGGAAGGGGGGGGAACCCAAAAAATGCATTTTTAAAGATTGAAGGGAAGCCATACAATTTTTATTTTCCCCCATCCATTTTATTTATTTTGTACATATTTGTAAGAGGAATGGAAGATAGGAAGAAGTGGTGATAAGTAGTTATAGAAGATGTAACAACAAGGAGTTTGGCTGTAAACTTTCTGTAGTACTGAAAGTTACTATTTGTCCCAGATTTTTCAGGGAAGTTATTGTCTCAAATATCTTATTACATTGAAGTTTATTTTTCCTGTTTAAGCCTGAAAAATATGATCACTGTAAGCATATTTCTATTTATTAAATAATAAAGTGAATTATTTTGGGAACCACAAGTTGTGAACGGCTGACCTTTTGAGGAGCCATCACACTTTGTTCTCAAGACCACCAGTTAAAAAAACCCCAACTATAGCCCTATCCTGTTTGGCTCAATGGATAGAGCGTCGGCCTGTAGACTGAAGGGTCCCGGGTTCAATTCCGGTCAAAGGCACATGCCCAGGTTGCAGGCTCAATCCCCAGTAGGGGGCATGCAGAAGGCAGCCAATCAATGATTCTCTCTCATCATTGATGTTTCTCTCTCTCCCTCTCCCTTCCTCTCTCTGAAAAAAATATATTTAAAAAACAACAAAAAAAACCCCAACTATAGTAGAAAAATAAAAATTGCTTTAAGAGGAACATATAGAAAGTTTATGACAATACTAGAGAAGAAGGCTCTCTGTCCATGTGGTCAAGAGTCTGGCCAGGTGGCTCAGTTGGTGGGCATTGTCCTGTACACCAAAAGGCTACGGGTTTGATTCCCGGCCAGGGTTACGAGTTCAATCCCCAGTTGGGGCGCGTACAGGGAGCAAATGATCTCTCTCTCTCTCTCTCTCTCTCTCTCTCTCTCTCTCTCTCTCTCTCCTTCCTTCCTTCCCTTCCTCCCTCCCTCTCTCTCTAAAAAGAAAAAAAAAATCTGTAAGAACATATCCTCAGGTGAGGGTTTAAAAAAAAAAGATTGTGAAGGTTAGGGAAGTCTTTACAGAAGAAGAGTTTGAGACAAGAATTTGCCATGAACAACCAGTGCAGAGGACACTGAGTTCTGAGTATTCCTGGGAAATAAGTATGAAGGGGGAGTTGTAAGAAATGAGGTTGGACAAGAAATCAGAAACCATATGTCATCCAGGTCTTTGTCTCTTCATGTATTTTTGAAGCATGAGAAAATGTGGAGCAGAGGAATGAGATGATCATATTACCAGTTAGAAAATCCCTCTGGCTGCAGTGTGGATGAGAGACTGACTGGAGGGTTATGTGACTCGGTGATGAAAGTTGGTAGAGACTGCTGCAGTTGTCAGGCACAAAGTGAGGGTCTGACCTGGAAAATGGCAGTGGAGCTAGAAAAGGAAGGGAGATGGGAATATTTAGGAGGTAAAATGGGCTTGGGAATGGATGCCAAGGGAAAGAGGTGGAAGGAGTAGCAATAGAGAGAATAGGGAGAATGCAGTGGATTTCATGGTGGGATGGGGTGGAAATGACAAATTTGGTTTTGGACATACTGCATTTGGAGTGCTTATGGGACCTCTAAGTGGAGCTATCCATTAAATAGTTAACATATGGAGAGAGGTCTGGGTCTGACATAATGATTTAAGAATTGTTGGAGTATAAATGGGTATGGGTTAGTCCTGCCCAGAACGAGTTTTGAGAGTAAGGATGAAGCCAACAGCTGAGCATTGAGAGCTTATAATGTTTGAGGAGCAGGTAGAGGAAAAGGAGGCACAGAGAGTGACCCGAGACGTCAAGGTGAAGCAGGAGATATGGAAACACAAAACCTGAGGGAGGGGAGAATTCAAGATGGAAAGACTATTCATTGTAAAGAGGTCACGGAGTGCCTGGGTTGAAAAATGCCTTGGAGTTGGACAACACTAGGAAGTTTTTGGTAAGGCGAAGGTGGAAGCCAGGATGACTTCTGGGGATGAACACCAGGACTAAGAAAGAAGTGAGCACATTCGGTCACTGCTGAGGGGAAGAAACCAATGGGAGTACGTTGTTGGAAACACAAGAAGTGAAGAAAATTGACAGAGCATTTTTTTTAAAATTACTCTTTATTGTTGAGATTATTACAGATGTCCCTCTTTTTTCCTCCCATAGCTCCCCTTCACCCAGTTCCCACCCCACCCCAGGCCCTCGTCACCCTATTGTCTGTGTCCACAGGTACTGCACACATGCATATAAGATCTTTGTCTAATCCAGTGATGGCGGACCTTTTGAGATCAGCGTGTCAGCATTTTGAAAAACCCTAACTTAACTCTGGTGCCATGTCACATATAGAAATTTTTTGATATTTGCAACCATAGTAAAACAAAGACTTATTTTTTGATATTTATTTTATATGTTTAAATGCCATTTACCAAAGAAAAATCAACCAAAAAAATGAGTTCACGTGTCATCACTGGTCTAATCTCTTCCCGCACCCTCCCACACCTGCTTCCCTCTGAGTATCGTCAGGCTGTTCCATTTCCATGTCCCTGATTCTATTCTATTCACCAGTTTATTCTGTTAATTAGATTTTTTATTCATTTGATTTTTAGATTCACTTGTTGATATGTATTTGTTGTCACTTTGTTGTTCATAATTTTTTATCTTTACCTTTTTCTTCTTCCTCTTCTTAAAGAATGCCCTTCAGCATTTCATATAATACTGGTTTAGTGGTGATGAACTCTAGCTTTTTCTTATCTGTGAAGCTCTTTATCTGACCTTCAATTCTAAATGATAGCTTTGCTGGGTAGATTCTTGCTATTATTCTTGGTTGTTGATTCTTGCTATTCATCACTTTGAATATTTCTTGCCACTCCCTTCTGGTCTTCATAGTTTCTGTTGAGAAATCAGTTGACAGTCGTATGGGTACTCCCTTGTTGGTAACTGACTGTCTTTCTCTTGCTGCTTTTAAGATTCTCTCTTTGTCTTTTGCTCTTGGCATTTTAATTATGATGTATCTTGGTGTGGTCCTCTTTGGATTCCTTTTGTTTGGGGTTCTCTGCCCTTCCTGGACTTGTAAATCTACTTCTTTCACCAGTTAGGGGAAGTTTTCTGTCATTATTTCTTCAAATAGGTTTTCAGTATCTTGCTCTGTCACTTCTGGCACCCCCATAATTCGGATGTTGGTACGCTTGAAGTTGTCCCAGAGGCTCCTTACACTATCCTCATATTTTTGGATTCTTTTTTCTTTTTGCTCTTCTGGTTGGGTGATTTTTGCTTCCAAGTCAAATCTTTGACTTGATTCTTTGGAACCTCTAGTCTGCTGTTGGATCTCTATATATTATTTTTTATTTCAGTCAGTGTATGCTTAATTTCTAGTTGGTCCTTTTTCATATCCTCAAGGGTCTCACTAAATTTATCGGCAGTTTCTAAAAAATTCTTGAAAAACCTTATAACCGTGGTTTTGAACTCTATATCCAGTAGTTTGCTTTCCTCCATTTTTGTCATTTGTGACCTGTTTCTTTGTCTCCGCATTTTGGCTGCTTCCCTGTGTTGATAGAGTGGCTCTGTGTGCTATAGGGCCCAGTGGCTCATCCTCCCCAATCACCTGAGGTGGACATTCTTGGTGCACCCCTTCGTGGGCTGTGTGCACAGTCTTGTTGTAGTTGAGTCTTGATTGTTGTAGGTATCCCTGGGAGGAATTGACCTCCAGGCTAATTGGCTATGAGATTCAGCTGTGTCTATGGTGGGAGGACTTCTGTGCTGGAGACACCCTTATGGGGCAAGACTTGCTTCAGTGGGGCTTTGGTGCTCACTGAGTCTGCCCCCTGAGTGTGTCCCTTATGGATCTGAGGAGTTGTAATCTGGATGGTCCCACTCTGACCACTGGGTACACTGGCTTTTGGATCTCTAAGGAGGTGCTAATTTAGCCTCTGCCTGAGGCTACCCAACAGGAGCTACGGAGAGATCTGCAGATTCCTTTTCCTTGTTTGGGGTTTGGAGGTGCCCAGATGAGGCTCAGCTGTGACGTAATGCAAGCTGTTGTGGGGCCTTGGGCCTTCTTTTGGATGTTCTGGGTCTCTCTGATCCAGCTGCAGTTTGTTAAGTAATTTTCAGATTACAAAGGGCCAGGCCTTTCATATGCAAAAGCCTCTGCACACAGCTTGGGTGGGGTCGGGTCCCAGGGAATCAATAGGGCGGAGCAAACAGCTATGGCTGCTCCTCAGCCCTGCCCTAAGAGGTCCCGGTTCTCACTGTTCTGCGGTAATCGCTGCAAGCACCTCTGAGAGAAAGCCTTCCTTGAGTTTCGCTCGATGCCAGACAGTCCAGTTTCTCCCCGTATGAGTCTGGGTCCCCAAAGACTTGCCCAGAACTGGCGTTCAGAGCTGTCAGGAGCTTGTGTCTCCCTCCCAATTGAAAAAGACAGCCGCGTCCTCAGTTGCCAGCCCTTTCTGCGTGCGCGTCTGTACCTCTGCACTTTATTTCCGCACCTCCTCTGAGTCTCAGTGTGCTTTTCTCTTTCCTTCTAGTTGTAGAATTTCCACTCGGCCAGCCTTCCTGTGTTTCTGGATGATGTTTGTTTTGTCTTTTAGTTGTATTTTTGAAGTGGCTGTGCGAGGCAGCAATTTCCGGTGTTTACCTATGCCGCCATTTTGGTTTCTCCTCAAGGAGGTGAATTTTTGCGAATAGGTCATTGAATTGCCCCTTGACTGGAGCAAGAATAATTTTGACACAGTGGGCAAAGAAGGAAGTACAGATATAAAGACAGACACATTTGTTGGTTAGGGGCAGGGCTCTGAGGAAGCTTTAGCTGCTAGTGAGGTCATCTGCTAAGAAAGAAGAGAGGTGAGGACTTGAACTTAGGAATAGTGGTGAAATTTAAATAGCTGCTGAGGTGACTGAGAAGATTGACTCAGGATCTGTAACAGTGCTGAGACTCAGGAGGGCGCCGCTGAGTCGAGGGGAACCACGGTGCAGTGGCAGGAGCCTGGTTTCTCCAGCAGCACTGAGCAGCCAGGTTGCAGGTGCAGAAAGGAGATAGTTCCCTGGAATTTAGCCAGGATGGTTAATGGAGGGACAATGGAGAGCGGGATTAAAATTGTTGGCAAGAGAATGACCTGCATATGGACTAGGCTGGATAGGAAAGATAATTAAAACTGGAGGGGTTCTTATTATTTGGTGAACCAAGAAGAGTCAAAAGATGAGTGTAAGAATTAAAAGGATGCAGGGATTATGGTCCAAGAGGAGGATATGAAAGTTTAAGATTTCAGAGGTTGAATTGCCCTCATAAGGTCATAAAGAATAAAAAAGGGTTTCTCCACAGATGCTAAAATCAGTCAAGGGACAAGATCGTGGTGAGCCAGGGCCAAAGTCCTCACTATCCATCGGGGTTGGGCCTGGGGTAGGGTTGCGCAGGAGGTTGATAGGTGGTGACACCTGAAGGTGAAATGATCGCAAGCTGGAAGCAGCAGTGAGGAGAGAATACTAGCATTGGCTCCTGGACTGTGAGAGCGGAGGTGAGGGAAATGTACTCTTTTCTCAAGAGGGCTGCACATAAAGCAATTTTCTTCGATTTCAATTAAAGCTAGAACAGAAAGTCAGAGGAAGCAGGGGTGTTTGCAGACACAATGGTGCTCCAAAAAGCATGAAGAGGTGGTTTGGAAGGGAATATTGTTAGTACACGCAGACCCTGGGGAAGGTCCCAGAACTGAAAATCTCCTTAAGCAGAGGGCCGAGAAAGACTGAAGAAAGAGGTTGGCCACTCTAGTCTGGTAATTAATGGAGTTAATTGAGGAAAACATACAAGGGATGTGCATCTTCAGTGGCTGTAACTTGAAATGGATCCACACACCACTTGACAGGCATCAAAGAATTATATGGGAGCCAGGCCGAGGGGGCTCAGTGGCTGAGTGTCAACCTATGAACCAGGAGGTCATGCTCCGAGTCTCGGTCAGGGCACATGCCCAGGTTGTGGGCTCATTACCCAGTGGGGCATGTGCAGGAGGCAGTTGATTAATGATTCTCTCTCATCATTGACGTTTCTCTGAAAGCAATAAAAATATATTTTAAAAATTAAAATATTAATAAAAAAACATTTTTTAAAAGAGAATTATACGGGACGAAGGGGCAATAGTCCCTGTACTCCTATGTGAATGCTACCGATTACGGTAAATTGCTTTACATGCTTGTCCAGCTCAAGACAATGGCCTATTCCAGGAACCAGTAGTGCGAAGCAGGGGAAGGGCGCTGGTTCATGTCATAACAAACATCAATCAGGATCAGACAGTGCCCAAGAGGGGGGAGGGTTGTGGGGAAACAGGTCCCCCCCCCCTCTGGCCCAGGTCCAGCTCACTGGTCAGGACTGCGGTCATTCCTCTCTTGGATCAGTCTTTCCTCCACAAAGAGAAGCAATGATGGGGAAGATGAATCAGTATAGAAATAAGAGAGCAAAGGACACACTGGATGGGCCTGCATTTGAGGCCGGGACTAAGGGTGCCCATCAGTCAGGCTTCTTGGTATGACCTTTGCACCTAGTACAGAGCTTCTGTGAGTGGGTACTGAATGCTGAGCGTATCAAAACTTGACTCTATCAGGACTTTAGTAGATTTATTGTGTGAAGCTAGTTGTCCACAGTAAACAAGTGTACTCATTTTATTTTAAATTCCAAGTCTGAAGTCATCTGGCACTAACTGGGAAAAAACAGGAGTAGGACATGCTTCCTCTGTAATAAATGTTATTTCTCATTTCACTCTTACTTTTTATTGAGCATTTTCACAAAGTCTAGAGAAAAGGCTTCATGAGAGTTTGGAAGAAGATATAAATCTGTACAGTGTAAATCCTTATAAAAATGACAACAGATTAACCACAGCAGAATCCATTGAGTCTATTTTTAAAACTTTTATAAAATATTTACCTTTTAAAATTAGAGTTTACCAGTTGAAATAGATGCATTTTTGATGGTTCTTATCTTAATCAGGTTTCTTTTGGTTTTCAAGTACAAAACCCTCTTCAGTGTAGTTTATAGAGTAAAATGGAATTGTATTTGAAAGGATACTGCCCTCTAGTGGGATGAAAGGGGAAACATGAACACTTGGCCCCCAGATGGGCAGAACCTCTCTCTGGTAGTCTCTTGGCTCTTTCTGGGGCATCGCTCCATTTCTCTCTTCACACCTGCTCTCTCTGGGTCAACTTAAGTCAGACACTGATAGAGGGAGTCTGAGGAGGACCCGGTCACACCATGTGAAAATGGATGTCAGATGCTTCATCTAGGCCAGTGATGGCGGACCTTTTGAGCTCAGCGTGTCAGCATTTTGAAAAACCCTAACTTAACTCTGGTGCCGTGTCACATATAGAAATTTTTTGATATTTGCAACCATAGTAAAATAAAGACTTATATTTTTGATATTTATTTTATATATTTAAATGCCATTTAACAAAGAAAAATCAGCCAACAAAATGAGTTCACGTGTCACCTCTGACACGCGTGTCATAGGTTCGCCATCACTGATCTGGGAGATGGAAGAAAAAGTTCTCAGAGAAGAGTAAATGGGTGTTGGGCTGTAAGGATAAGTGAAAAGGGTCTGCTAGAGACTGACCTGCTTTGAAATTGTCTGAACCTTTTTTTACTTAACATCATGCATGGTAAGTTGTAATTTCTGTTCCCATTGGATTTGGTCAGAACAGTGTCTACGCTGTAAAAATGTTCAATTATTGTGGTGCTCTACAAAGAATATACATCCTGTCATGTTCCAAACAATACAAAGGAAATACATTATTATGTAAAAAACTAGAGGTCCGGTGCATGAAATTCGTGCAGGGGTAGAGTTCCTAGGCCTAGCCTGCAGTCAGGGCCGATCTTCCCCAGCTGCCGGCAGCTGGCCCCACTCCCCCGCCACTGAGCCGGTAGCCCTCTGTGTATGGGGCGACTGGCGGGGCGATCGGGGCCCTGCTCACACCCGCCTTGGCCTGGTGCCACCTGCATGCGCTGCCACCCACCCCCAGTTCCCCATTCCCCATTGGGCAATTGGAGCCTGTTAGCTGGGGGGAGGGACCAAGAGGTTGGCCGGCAGGCCCCACCCCTGCCCCCCTGCAATCAGGCTATCAGGGCCTGTGGGTGGGGGCAGCTCCTGCATTGAGCACCTGTCCCTTGCTGGTCATTGTGCATCATAGCGAGTGGTCATTCTGCCGTCTGGTCAATTTGCATATTATGCTTTTATATAGAGATTTTAAATGACTTTTATTTTTAAGAAGTTTACCTACATATTTTTTATATTATAACTTTAAAAATGAATAATTCCATTATGTTTTGTTTGCAGGTCATGCCTTGACTGCATTGGTAAAAATGCTATAATTTTAGAAAGTCAAATATCTTCATTACCTCCTAAACTTCTTCAACAAGCACTCAAAAAAATCACATTTTGGACTGCAGCTAACCACCGAGAAGAACAAAGAGCCCAAAAAGAAGAAACAGAAAATAAGTATCAGTGGATCAGTAACAATTAAGTTGTTATATACTTTATATGTTTAATATGTTTAACATTTTAATCAGACTGTATATTTACTCCCCAAATTGGAGGCTTTATTTAGAAGATAAAATTGAAGCAAAAATGTTATGTTAAAGTGATTACATGGAATGGGATATATGGGAATGAGATGTTAATAGCAGATTAATTTATATTTCTAGAATAATTTCCTTATAAGCTACAGAAAAAAAATAAGCTTTCTGAAAGTAATTACAATTGTAGGCAATTTTAACTCACTGTGTACTCATTGCTGGAAAGATTATACATATTTGAGGAGAATAAGAAATTACCCAAGGACTTTAGAAATCCCTCAATATAATGATACATAAAAACACTGTATATCAACTTTTAGATAGAATAGATTCTCTCAAGTCACTATAAAATTACCTAAATCTTCTCATTAAATAATTCAGTTATTTAAATAACATCTTCTTAAATTACTAATATAGCTGGCCAAAATTATAAAGTAGACAAACACTGCTATGGTGTTAAATGTGGAACCCCCACCCTTTTAGCACTTATCTAGTAAAGAATTCTTAAGCATCATTGTACTTTTCCTTTTTCTTGTCATAAGTGTTCGTCAAACCTTTATTTGAGTCGGGGAATAAATGCATTCAATTGCTTTCTGTTACCCCTAAGTTATTAGTTTGTCCAATTTTATATGTACAAAGACCATATTTTAAAGTGCCTAAAGTGGAGGTTTATTTGTCATCCAGGCTCTGAAATATTGAGAAGCAGTATAATTATTAAGTTTTGAGGCACATTAAAATATAGTTTGCCTTGGAAGAGTGCATCTAAAGTGATTTTTATAAATAATGAAATGGAATGGTAATCTAGTAAGTTGCCTTTATTGAAACCCCTCAGTTTGGTCCACACCATTCTACAAAGTTGTTGCTTAAGGATATTGAAAATATGTTATCTTCCCATTCATTTTCAGTATTAACTGCTTATACAGAAATAAAACACTATAGCTTATATTCCTTAAGAGTACTTTTGCCCTAATTAAGAAATTGTTCATATTATTACAGCATACCCTTCCAGTGAATTACTAATAATGATGTATTACTCAAAGGCTTGGTTATAAAATTACTCTCCACAATACCACCATACAAGTTATTTCTGAAATTCAAAATGTTAGAGCAACTATATTTCTCTATTGAAATATGTATGTAATATATAATGAAAATTATAGTCATTTATAGTACCTCATTAAATTTTAGAGATATATTTTATATATATTGTATTTTGATGTGTAAAACTTCTATTTATGTATTGAGATAGTGTGTGTTTACATTTTATTTATTATATGAACTATGTAGATTTACTATTTTTCCAGTTTTGTTCATGTGAACCAGTCATTAGAGTTGATTGTACAAACAATATTTCAGTGTAAGTTTTCATTTTTTCTTAACTATTTTTAGACTAAATAAAATTTAGAAAATGAATCGCACAGGCAATGTACAGCTTACAAGTATTTTATTACAATGAGTTTCAGTATCAGCCTTTCACATTTAAGGGGAAATTATCAAAACCTATTGGATAGTGGTAGATGACACTGAGTGGGATGAATACTTTTTAATATAGCTTCTGGGTTACTAGTATACGAATGCCTTCTCTAGCCTCTTAGAAAAGCACTTCCGGTTTTAAATGGTTTACTTAGAGCGTTAAAAGTTGGATTAGCCCCTCAAATGCACACCAACATGTAGGCTTCAAGAGAATGAAAATCTATATATTATCTATGGCACACATAACTAGTGCTGTACTTATTTGATCTAATATACTGTACTACTTCAAAAATTATAAGTCTTGAGATAGTCCCATAGTGAGAGTGACAGGGAATTCTGATCTTTAACTTGTCTCTGTAACTTGGCTTAAAACGGGGCCCTCCTGCTATTCGGAGATGGAGAGGGTCTGGGAGCTGGCAAAGCCAGTTTTGAAGTGTGATAGCCAAGCAGTATTCATTCCTCACTTTTCAACAGCTGATGGTTTACTGTCAACTTTTGTGTTGTTGACCTCCACAGTATACAGGAGCCCAAGGCAATACAGCTTCAGCTTCATAACATTAGCTCTGAACTCTCCCTGTGGACTTTCTGTTTGAAAGATGGGTCTAGCCCACTGGCTGCTCTGAAAAGCCATCTTTGCATGTTCCTGTGGCTCCCTCTCCGCTCCACCAAACGACGGGAAAATCAGACATTTTGGGGGCCGGCAGTCTGAATCTGCGCCAGTAACCTAATGCACATTCTTGACAGCCTGTAATGAAGTCACTGCCCCTTTCTCTACAACAGAGGCCACAAACCGTGAACCATACACAACCCCGGAGGGGTTATCAGCGCTGGCCCCGGGCCAGGCCTTTAGGTGTGGTCTCGCTGCCCCCATCCCAACACACGGGCTTTTTGCAAAGCCTGTGAAAGGTCCGGAAGTCCCATCCATATTTGGGGGACAAAGAAACCAGAGGGTATAAAGGGACAGCTTCCTCCATATTGGTTTGCTCAGGATTTGGGGAGAAACAGGCTCCCCTGAGTGATTGTACTAGTACATGCGAAACATCTGAAAATAAATGGGTTCCTCCTGTATCTCTGGGTACTCCTTTGTATTTTCTGGTCGCCTGGTAAATTCTGTAACATAGAAATGGTTTGCTCGCTGCAACCACCTCCACTGCGGGCCTCCTTCACTGCAGCTTCTTCGCCAGAGTCCTCCAACTCTCGCTTTAAAAAAAAAAAAAAAAATCCCCACCATGTCAGACACGCCCGTGGACACCAGCTCGGAGATCACCATCAAGGCCCTAAGGGAGAAGAAGGAAGTTGTGGAGGAGGCAGAGAATGGAAGCGATGCACCGGTTAATGGGAAGGCTGAGGATGAGGAAAGTGGGGAGCAGGAGGCTGACAATGAGGTAGATGAAGAAGAGGAAGGAGGAGGGGGGCAGAGGAGAAAGAAGGTGATGGCGAGAAGAGGATGGAGATGAAGGTGAGGCTGAGGCAGCTACAGGCAAACGGGCAGCTGAAGATGATGAGGATGACGATGTTGACACCAAGAAGCAGAAGACCGATGAGGATGACTAACAACAAAAAAGGGAAAAGTTAAAGGCCTCTGTGACCTATTCACCTTCCACTTCCCCTCTCAGAATCTAAACGTGGTCAACTTCGAGTAGAGACTCTCGCCCGCCTGTCCCCCCACCCACCTGGGGCAGTACCACCTGCAGATGACACGCACTGTCCACCATCCAACCAAAACCACAACGTGAATTTGCAACAGGGAAGGAGAAAAGAACCAAAATGTCCAAGGCCCTGCCTTTTTTCTTAAAAGTACTTTAAAAAGAAAAATTTGTCTGTATTTTTATTTTTTTTAATTTTTTAATTCTTTATTTTTTAAAAAATATATTTTATTGATTTTTTACAGAGAGGAAGGGAGAGAGATAGAGTTAGAAACATCGATGAGAGAGAAACATCGATCAGCTGCCTCCTGCACATCTCCCACTGGGGATATGCCTGCACCCCAGGTACATGCCCTTGACCGGAATCGAACCTGGGACCTTTCAGTCCGCAGGCCGACGCTCTATCCACTGAGCCAAACCGGTTTTGGCTGTATTTTTATTTACATTTTATATTTTTGTACATATTGTTAGGGGTCAGCCGTTTTTAATGATTTTGGGATGACCACACCAGCCTTTGGAGTGTTCTCTGTCCTACTTCTGACTTTACTTGTGGTGTGACCATGTTCATTATAATCTCAAAGGAGAAATAAACCTTGTAAAAAAAGCAAAAACAATCTATTCTGAACATTCCAGTAACTTTGTGTATGTGCTTATCTGTACTATAAATAGTTGGTTTATATAAGATGGTTAAAAAAGGCCAAAGATAAAAAGGTTTCTTTTTTCCCCCTTTTTTTTGTCTATGAATTTGCTGTTTATTTATTTATTTTTGGCCTGTTTGATGAGTGTGTGAAACAATGTTGTCCAACAATTAACGGGAATTTTATTTTGCTGAGTTGTTCTAACAAAAAAAAAAGAAGAAGAAAAAAGAAAGATGATTCTTGAAGGTTTTGTTCAGATGGTTCATAAAATAGGTCTCCAGTCTGGTTCTCAAGGAAGAAGAATTTCTGGCCATCTTTATGATGTCTCTCAGGATATTCTTCCAGTTGTCAAGAAGCGTTCTTTTTTAGTATTATCACTTTTAGTATGATACAGTAAATAGCACACCAAAACTAGTGTACAGTTTTTCAAAATAGTATTTTTTGCACAAACATTTTTAAAAATTAACCTTTTGATAGAAGCCTAAAATATTCTTTAGAACTTCATGCTGTCAGCGCAGACACAAAGCGATGTTCTCATCAATACGTTATTTATATGTATGTGTGTGAGAAAGGAAATCAATGCACTAAGACAGCATACTTTTCAGGGTAGTATATATTGACAACTTAAAATTTTGATTTCAGAATATTTTTGAAGGAAAAGAAGCAATTTTAAGAAACAAATAATGCCCCCTGTGCACCTTTTTTGGTGCCTGTTTTTTCCATGGTATTTATGTCATTCTATTGGAATTTTCAAAGAAAGAAACATTGGAATTAATTTGTTCCCCCATGTCCCACGTGGTTCAGGGTTCAGGATCTGGAAGAGGAGCCGCACACAAATGAAAGAGAAGAGACAAGAGATAATTTGGAAATATTGGGGGTACAGGCGGGCAAGTCCAACTCAAGGGCAAGGACTTCCACTGGTGCCCAGGCCTCGCCAGCCTTTTATTCAACTTTGGTTAAACATAAAACCCTTAGGCAGGTAATTGCAGTAACAGACAGGTTATCTTAAAGGTCAGTAAATATTAGAAGGTTTTACTCTGAGACTATTTGATCAGGAAATAGCTTGAGCCCCCATTGTCAGGACTAGACAGTCGGTGCATAACTCAGGCCCTTGCCATGGGTTCAAGGTTCACCAGCGCTCCAGGATCCTTGTTTGCACTTCTCTGCTAGTGAAGACAATGGGCGGCCTCCTGCAATCAATAATTATTCAAAGTGTGTATACCAGTACATTTTTGGGGGACACCCTATGTATTTACCTCTAAGCACTGTTACCACAGATTCTGCTAAGTTGTAACAAGCAGGCAGTGGGGAGGGAAGGAGTTTCAGGCTATGAAAAGTTAAGCCCTTGGTTGTACAAAGTATTCCTTCTAAAAAGTGATTGCAGCGTTTAGATGGGAAGAGATGATAATCAAGTACACTCCCCTCACCAAACTCATCCAAATACAGAGGCGCCATTAGATAAGGGATTTAGGTGTACTCTAGTCCCGTCCTATTTTACAGGAGAGGAATCAAGTTTAGATGATAATTCTGAACTTGCTCTTGACCTAATTGAAATGTAAGAGAAAACCCTGTCAGTGTGTGTGATCACGATTCTCCTGAATGACTGGGCAGTGGTGGGTTTTGAAACGCTTTTCGAGTGATTTTCCAAACTAAATCAAGATCTCTGCTGAAGCCCTAGCCAGTTTGGCTCAGTGGATAGAGCTTGGGCCTGTGGACTTGAGGGTCCCTGGGTTCCATCCTGGTCAGGGCGCATGCCCGGTTCCGGGCTCCATCCCCAGTGTGGGGCGTGCAGAAGGCAACCAATCAATGATTCTCATCATTGATGTTTCTCTCTCTCCCTCTCTGAAATCAATAAAAAAATATATATGTTTTAAAAAGGTCTCTGTTGAACCAGAAGAGCGTGGGTGGCGTGTGGCCCAGAAAGGGCGAGGCGCGTCTCCTCGTGTCCACAGGGCAGCCGGGCATGGGTCCCTTGGAGAGGCTGAGACCAGGAGATGCCAGCGGGGCAATTTCACTGCCCTGTGCAGGCTGCGCACCCGTTGAGGGAATTTCTGGGGAAGAAAGTCTTTGGGGAACCCTGGCTGAGTGCAGCGCAGCCTTGTAGCGCCCGCCGTGGGAGGCGGCTCGGCGCGCGCGGAAGCCCTGGCACAGCTCGGGGCCGGGGCTGGGCGGAGGCGCGAGCTCGGCGGCAGGCGGACCGGGCGCTGGGGGCGCTGAGCGTGGGCAGCGCTGCCCGAGCCCAGCGGCGGCCTCCGCGGATCGGGCGGTTCCGGCCGCGGCGTCCACCCGGGCTCGGAGGCGCGGCGGGGGCGGGGCGGGGGCGGGCGCACGGCCGGAGGCGGCACCGGCCCTGGGCGCGCCCCTCCCGCCGCCCCGCCCGCCCGCGACCCCCTCCGAGGGGCCGTCCTCCGAGGGGCCGGCCGGACGGAGCGCGGGCGGCGAGGGGCGGCCTCAACGCCGTCCCTTTCGCCGCGGCTCGTTTCTTTCTCCCGTTTCCTTTGTCTGTTCCCCGCTCGCCGCGGTGGGGACTGTTAGCGGACAGAAGTGCAGCCTCAAGATGGCTGATGGCAACGACGATCCGCGGGACGACTTGCCGGGCCCGGCCTACGAGAGCTGCGAGGCCGCGGAGCTCGCCTGCCCCGCCGAGCGCAGCGGCCACGTAGCGGTGGGCGACGGGCGCCACATGTTCGTCTGGGGCGGCTACAAGGTCAGTGGGCCCGGCCGCGGCGGCGCTCGGGGTGCCCGTGGCCGCGGGTCCGGCGGGCGGACCAGCGCGGCCGGCACCGCGCCCCGACTGACCCCTGGGTTTCCCCCTTGTCCCCCTGCGTGTGGGAACCTTCTCTCGAACCCCGGGCCCGTCCCAAGGCTCCCGGGCTGTTGTCACGCCGCCCTCCCGCCCGCCCGCACCCTCCCCGCTGCTCGCGGCGGCGCGGCTGTTGGAGCGCGGAGCGTTGTGTGGGGCGAGGGCAGGGTGGGCGGCGCCTGGTAACCGTGTTTTTATTTAAAAGCCGGGGTGTGTGTAAGAGGTGGCGGCGTGCGGCACCGAGGTCTTGGGCCCACGGGCACCGTTGGCCACTGACCGGGCGGCTGGGGTGTAGGCGACCCCCCCACCCCCCGCCCGGAGCTCGAGGCCGCAGGAGCCGTCGCCCCGCACCCCCGCCCGCCCGGTCCTGCCACCTGTGCGGGTGGCCATCGCTCTGCGGTGGGAACATTGTAGGGCTGGTTCCCGCTGCGGCAGGGCTGGAATTTGTCGGAAGAAACATGTTACGAAAATTAATGGAAACGCTCCACCAGTAACCAAGTATCAGCAGCTCCTTGACCCTAATGTAAACAATGTACTTAGTTGCCAGTTGCATTTCTTCTCTCCCTCTGCCAGGGGACTCCTCCCCACGTTAACCCTTGCCCACTATTTCTCTCTCGATCTTAAGAACTTCCCAATAACACTCCACATTCTAGAATTGTGTCATCTGTCCAGTTGGCTGTGATGCATTCCTACCAAAGCCATTCTTTTCAGTCCCTTTTCGCCGTAGTCCTGGCGCGTGTGGCGCGGTTGGGCATCCTCTCCTGCACTGAAAGGTCGCTGGTTCCATTCCAGGTCATGGCACATGCCCAGGCTTCCCGTTCGGTACCTGGATGGGGTGTGTATGGGAGACAACCAAGCCATGTCTCTCTCACAAGGATATTTCTCTCTCCCTTCCTTCCTCTAAAAATCAATGAAACATACTGGGGAAAACATTATCTCCTCCCTCCCCCATTGGTTTGAAATCTAGGCCACTACACCTGTTCCTTTGATGACTTGTTTTGTGACTCTGGCAGTAAATTTCAGTTCATGGTAGTTGATCTGATCACAGTTGACAGCTTGTGAGATGACTCAGAGGGTGGGATAGAGTGCGGTGGCAGCCCTGATTATTTCATGTAGTTTAACAACAAAAGCGTTTTCTTTTTGCCAGTCTAATTTGTGTTTTCCTCAGCCTCGATGAGTAGGTGCTTAGAGGGTACTTGTTAAGAGGAAGGGGGGTAGGTATGTGGGACCCTTATTGAAATGTAAGTAACTCCCAAGGAGAAAAGTAAACCTGTCGGTCAATCATATTTCAGTCTAATCATATTTCTACTTTATTCAAAATTCTGTCTGTAAAATTCAGCATTGAGGGAATGGGGCTTTCTTTGGGCATGGGGAGGGGTGGGGTAGTCAGGGTAGAATATTTCTGGTGCTGTTTTTGAGGTCTTGGCTGCTGAGGGCTGAGGCAAGGTTGAGGCGTACTGGTGAACTAGGTGGGTGTTAGAAACAGGCTATCCATAGACTGGCCGGAACCTGAGAGTAGGCTCGGAAGCTCCTGCAGGTTGTTTGAAGGCGATAAACCCTAGCTTCTCACACAGTAGTCAGTTGCCCTCTCCAGGCCAGGCTCATCTCCTCAGGGTCAGCCTCCTGTCTTCTAGCCTTTCCCTTTGCAAGGGGTGGAGTGAAAAGCGAAAAGCTCACATGGCGGCCGGGTGCTCTGTTCCTGTAGAACACTCAAGCTTATTGGACTCCGACACCCATTCTCAGTGAACTGCAATTGTTGACTGGATGTTGACATCGTTCAGAAAGTGGCCAGTGAGGCTCAAAGGCTGGAGAGGTCAGATAGCAGTTGAAGTTGCAACTTCAGGGAAAGAAGGCTGAAATCCTGGTTCTACCATCACTTGCCAAGGACCTTCGGCAAATCGCCTCTCTAACAAACCTGTTTTCTTGAAATACCAACTACGTTTAAGGGTGGTTGTGAGGGTTAAATAAAGCAATCCATGGGTAGCTCTCAGCTAGTTCTAAGAGCATATGGTACGCACAGTCTGTTAAAAATTATTACCTGAAAGAAATGGAGCAGAACAAGGAACTTAAAATATTGCGTAAGGACTTAATATTTGCATATTTGCAGTGCTGCCCTCTCTGCATTTTGGTAGAGAATGCATGGGTCAAAGGAAACAATGGCTAGAAAACTATATACATCACGTGCCAGTGTGGGTGAAGAGTTAAAGGTAGACCTTCCTTTAGTCTGCTGACCACGGCTCGGGGATACCCTCCTGAAGCCATGCAATGACATTTGGTGCCCGGTCTGTTCAGGACCGAGTGGCCTTGGAGATTTCCCGATCTCTTACCTTCCTGCACCACGGCACCTACACCGTTATAACTGTTCTCTCAAAAATTGGAAATAAGAGCTGTCTATAATAAGCATTACTTTGAGTATGTGGCATGGGGTGGGGAGAACTGTGCATTTGATGGATTTGTTGGACATATTTAATTTTTCATAATTCTCAGTATCTCAGATATGAAAAAGCATACAATAGTGCCTCTAGAATACCAATTATTTTTATATTTTCAATTTTCTCTTTTTGGTTCTTAGAGTAATCAAGTCAGAGGATTATATGACTTTTACCTGCCTAGAGAAGAACTATGGATCTACAACATGGAGACTGGAAGATGGTAATCTATATATATATATAAAAGCCTAAGCGACCATTATGCCTGGACAACCAGAACTAGATGACTGGTCGGTAACTATGATGTGCACTGACCACCAGGGGGCAGATGCTCAATGCAGGAGCTGCCCCCTGGAGGTCAGTGTGCTCCCACAGCCAACCTCCCCTCGGCTGGCCCTGGTCCAGGACTGGGAGAGATGCCCCAATCAGCCCCGCTCGCCAGCCAGGCAGAGGGACCCCACCGGTGCACAAATTTGTGCACCAGGCCTCTAGTTGGATTTATAAGAGGGACTAAAACATTCAAATACTGTTGCAAACAAAAAAAAAACTCTGTAGAGCCCATTCTAATCAATAAAAACATTTTAGTTAAAGATGCTAAGCTATATGTTCTGAAAACAGTGTTGTGCTAGTTTGGCCTAACTGCTAAGCTTACTCTTTAGCGTCTCTTCAGAAATATCAGTAATTACTAGATATTTTTATGATCCTTGGAGAAATTTCTATTCAGGACTCTATAAAGTATCATAGTATTATAATAGAGGTAGAGGCTTCAGATCCTGGAATGGAAATATAATAAAAGTTCCACATATGTATTTTTTCAAGACATTATGTCTTTTGTTATGTGGCATCTTGAATGCAAAAAATTATAGATTGTATATACTAGAAATAAAGGTGGTATTTTAATTTTAACATTAAAATTTCCATAAAATAGTATGTTTTGTTTAAAAAAACAAAACTAACGTAAATTTGCCTTCCGTGGGGATATGGTGAAAGGGTCTTTTGCTAGTCTCATAGCAGTGGGACTCAAGAGTATGTCCGTGGCAGGATTAACGCTATTCTCAAAAGGCTGGGTTAGTCATGTTTGAGGATTTATGAAGTAGGCTTCCCCCGTGGTTTGCACTGTGAGAACTTTGTGCTTTACATATATTACATATTATAGATCTCAGAACTGGAATAGTACTCCCACTTGATTTAACAGTTAAACTAAGCATGTTAAGATTCTTCTGTACATAGTTAATCGGTGTTTTCTGAGCTGTTTGCCAATCTTTTTCTAGATAATTGGAAATGTGTAATAGTATCCCTATAATATGGAATTCTACATATTTTTAAAAATCAGCCCCATAGCCCTAGCTGGTTTGGCTCAGGGATAGAGCCTCTGCCTGGGGACTCAAGGGTCCCAGGTTCTATTCCAGTCAAGGGCACGTACCTCGGCTGCAGGCTCCTCCCCGGGCTGGGCCCTGGTGGGCTCATGTAGGAGGCAACCAATGGATGTATTTCTATCTGTCTTTCCCGCTCTCTAAAAAAGCAATGGAAAAATATTCTTGCATGAGGAATGAAAAATGAATGAATAAATAAAAATAATAAATCAGCCCCATAATTTTAAAAAAATAAGCCTATTAAAACTTAAAACCTTATTATAAAGTGATATTGTGAGAAGACCTTGAGTGACCTATTAATATTCTGAATCGTCTATTTCTTAAGTAGTTTTGATTCAGCTTTATTTTTAGATTCAGAATGTGTCAAAATATGCAAAGCACTGAGAGCAGTGCCTGACTTATAGTAAGTACTACATAAGTGTCTGTAGTATTACATACGATCTGAATCAGATTCATTTGAATGGCTAACGGTGACCAAATAAAAACACCTACTGAATTAATCTGTCAGGACTGGGACGTCGTTTTCCTGGCCCAGTCAAGAACAAAAACCAAAACAACCACTTTCTGGCCATGTAAATAGAAAGCAAACAATTTAGTTTAAAAAACATAAAATGGTGCGCTCCTGGAGTCATGTGACACTGTAGCTTTTAGAAGCTCTCATTCGGCCTCTGTGCAGGGCCGGCAAAGCCTGTGGGATAAAGAGGAAAGAGCTCGTTCTTTGAATTAGTTTTAGAGCTAGATGAGACCCTGGACATGATCTAGTCAACCCGTTCATTTTATTTCCCCCCCTTTATTGTGGAAATAGAAGAAAAATAAAAATATTTTTGCATTTCCCTTGTGGGAGGCTTATTTACATTGCTTTCCTCTCAGGAAAAAAATGAACACTGAAGGTGATGTTCCTCCTTCCATGTCGGGAAGCTGTGCCGTGTGTGTAGACAGGATGCTGTACTTGTTCGGAGGACACCACTCACGAGGCAATACGAATAAGGTTAGTGTTTCTAAGGGTTACGGTTCAAGGCAGTTTTATTCTTTCTTTAGACAACTTGAGACTTCTATGGTTACCCATAGCTATTCCTATCCCAGTTAAGAAATATGTGTACTTGATTATGGTATGAATGTGCATTTCAGTATTTTGTCTACCGGTTTGTATTTACCTAGGCCTTTTATAAAATCAACTTGGTTGGTAACCTGTGTGCAGTAACTTCCTATGTTGTTTTTCTTTGTGTTCTTTGCAGCTACTTGTTCTTTTAGCAACCTGGAGTGTTAGATGAGTAACAGTAAATTAGATGAAAACGAGGTAATCATGGGGGGGGGGGGAGCAGGGTAAAAATTAACAGGCCACCGCTCAGAAAGCCATAGGGATAAATTAACACTGACAAAATTGTATCTACTAACATTTCTATGATCTGGCACCATGAGATACTGTCATTCAGACTTTGTTTATGCTTTACCCAAATAGGAAAAAGATGATCAGTTGTTCTCTCAGGCCAGGAGAGACAGATGAAGTCAGTCAGAAAGGTGCATATGATCTAGGTAGACTAAAAATTCATTTATTTGGCAACTTCTTGGGCACCTTGTATGCTGAGCACTTGGTTAGACATTGGAGACTCAGATGAATGAGTCTGTGCCTCCTGGAGCTCATTCTAGAAGGGACACATATAACAGGTAAATGATTTCAGTAGCATATGGTACAGAGATACACAGAGCCTGGCTATTGTAATAGTTCAGTAAATATTTTTGAATCTGAAAAAGACTCCTTGACATTGTGTTTGGTAGGAAGGTGATTCTTGAATAATACAGTTCAAAGGGGGAGGCAAGATATAGGTGTCAAGATGCAGAAGTGTAAACAAATATGTTGTTTATGGAAATGTCAAATGATCCAATGTAGATGGAGCATATGGCTGAGATGGTTTCAAACTGCTCCTAGGAATTCCAGGGCACCTGTGAGAGGAGCATAATGGTGTTAGGTGGCTCCAGACCACCCCTTCCGCTACCATTTTAACAAGTGTAGCACCATTTTAGTTTTTATATTTTAGGCTTTTACTTAAAGATTTTGTTTAAAGAAAGGGTTCTGAAGCATAGCTATAGGCTGTATTTGAACCATGTATTTTTCAGGGCTAAGAAGGAGAAAAATAATTTTGCACAACATGAGGAAGCTTGAGAAAGAGAGCTGTGGCTTTTAGAGAAATTGTAGTCATAATATATCAAGTGGCTTGGGTGTCTTAAGTAAAAAAAAAAATAATTAAAAAAATATATATATATATTCAAGCACCTGGATGTGAACCCTTAAAGATAGACCAATGTTTAATCTTTTAAGATTTGTCCTTAGCTCCTAGAGTTAAGTAGGCACATAGGACATGTTTGTTAAGTTGAATTTGGAGTGCAGTTGCTGAGTCTGATTTTTTTTTTGGTTATACCATCCTGATACCCATAAATTAGATCAGTAAACTCTAAGTGCCTATCTAAGCCCAGAATGTAAACCAATATACTTCTATTCCCTCACCAAAAAAGTGTGGCTGTGGAAAAAAAAAATTAGCTGAATTAATAAACAGGATGCTTAGTGACTTAGGTAATTTATATTCTGGCACAAGTTCCTTATCTAGACTCAAGAACAGTTTGTAGACACATAGGTAGTATTGAATTAGATGATATTCTTATTATTATAAATCACAGCAAAGTTAAATACCAAGGTTGAATTTCTTACACAAAACCAGATCTAACTGAAACCATTGTTTTTGACAGTTCTACATGCTGGATTTAAGGTCTACAGACAGAGTATTACAGTGGGAAAGAATTGATTGCCAAGGAATTCCTCCGTCATCAAAGGATAAACTTGGTGTCTGGGTATATAAAAACAGGTGAGTTAGCAGCAGCACTAAGGTTTGGGGTTTTATGTGGAAAGTGGTTTGCCTTCAAGTATCTTTAGCCAATAACCTTTGAAATTATAGAATGTATGAGGATTAAGTGAATTAATACATCAAAGCACTTAACATAGCACTGAGACATATAGCCATTATTATGAATATTTTCATATACTCAACTGTGCCTTTGCAACTCATATAACAAAGAAGAAAAATCTTATATACTAACTTGCATATCTGAATTTTTAGTGGCTTATGTTTTTGTTTTAATATAATAGGTTAATATTTTTTGGAGGATATGGATATTTACCTGAAGATAAAGTATTGGGAACTTTTGAATTTGATGAAACATCTTTTTGGGTAAGTGAAGTTTCATATTTGCATATGGTCTGCTTAGTATGTTGAAATAATGCATTTTGTTTGGTAGTAGTTTTGTTCATTTTGTTAATAATTAATAAATCAGATCAAGGCTATATAATTTTGCAAACACTCTTTGTAAAATAATTGCAAAATAACTCAAATTCTTACTATTTTCTGTAGAATTCAAGTCACCCAAGAGGATGGAATGATCATGTACATATTTTAGACACTGAAACATTTATCTGGAGTCAGCCTATAACTACTGTGAGTTACTAAAGACTAATGGATTATTAAAGCATGACTATTAGAGAAAGGAAGTTGGGAGGTGGTGTTAAGATTGATAGTTCATTCTTCTTGTTTTCTGGAGAAGGGCCATAGCTTTCATAATTCTCCAAGCACTCTAGAACTCAGAAAAGTTTAATGAATGTGCAGACCAGCCCAGCATCTATTATCTAATAGATATTGAGTGCTACTGTTTGTAATTAAATAAATGACCTAGCACTATATTGGAACTTAAGTTACTCAAATATCAGTTTCTTTCTCCTCTGATTACAGATGTTATATAATGTGCTAGCTTTCAGATAAAAATAAAACAAGCATTCTGTTCATTTAGTAATACACCTCAAAAATGTAAAATTAAAAGTCCCAGTTTTATTAGTTTGCTTTAGTACTGCTATTGACTAGAAGTCTACACTTCAGCTTGAAAGCTCAAGTGTCTGCATATTATTATGTGGAAAGTGGTTTGTCATTCAAGTATTCTCAGCCCAAACCGTTGTAACTGTAGAACATATGAGGATTAAATGAATTACTGCATCAAAGCACTTAACACAGCACCATTATCATGAGTATCTTCATATACTGAAGACTCTGGTATTTATAAAACATTCCCTTACTTAATAAATTGCTTATTAACTTTAACAGGGTAAAGCACCTTCACCTCGCGCTGCCCATGCCTGTGCAACAGTTGGAAACAAGGGCTTTGTGTTTGGAGGCAGATATCGGGTGAGTATATAAACAGTTTCAATGACTTGCTTTGAATTATTCAAAATGGTAACTATTTAATTATCCTTTTTTAGGATGCTAGAATGAATGATCTTCACTATCTTAATCTGGATACATGGGAGTGGAATGAATTGTAGGTATTATGTTAGATAATTATTTAGAAAAAGTTTTATAAAAAATTTCAATGGCTTTTTTCCCTTTTCTCTATTATTAGTATAAAATGTACTTGCTTAAATTTTCTTTATTTCCAGTTCCCATTAACTATGTGCCTGGCATTATAGTATGTGCTCAATGTTTGTTGAAAAGAAAAGGTCTAAAGTTGACCGTCAAAGAAAATAGTTCATTCTAAAGTATGTAGTTAATACCAAAAAGCGTTTTTAAGTTTAAAGTCTCTTTTTTCTTTAATTCCATACAACTTCAGTATTTCTTTACTTTTAGAAGTCAGTATTCTAACTTAGCTATTATTTTCAGAATTCCACAAGGCCTGTGCCCAGTTGGCCGATCTTGGCACTCACTGACACCGGTTTCTTCAGATCATCTCTTTCTCTTTGGAGGATTTACCACTGATAAACAGCCACTAAGTAAGTCTTTACAAATATGAGCCCTGGCCTAGCCAGTTTGGCTCAGTGGACAGAGTCTGTGGACTGAAGGGTCCCAGGTTCGATTCTGGTCAAGGGCACATGCCCGGGTTGCTTGAGGCCCAGTAGGGGGCATGAAGGAGGCAGCCAATCAATGATTCTCATCATTGATGTTTCTCTCTCTCTCTCCCTCTCCCTTCCTCTCTGAAATCAATAAAAATATATTAAAAAAAAAAAAAAAAAGGAGCCCAGCTGGTGTGTCTCAGTGGTTGAGTGTCAACCCATGAATCAGGTCATGGTTCGATTCCCAGTCAGGTCACATGCCCAGGTTGTGGGCTCAATCCCCAGTAGAGGGCATGCAGGAGAAATTGATGTTTCTCTCTCTCTCTCTCCCTCTGCCTTCCTCTCTCTGAAATCAATTTAAAACCACCTCTCTCAACTTTTCTTTAAAAAAATAGTGATAAACTATCATTCATCATATATACTTAGTTGGAAAAAATTAGTCTATTTGGATGTATTAGGGCTACAGGGTCAGTTGGAAGGTTTACTATTAATTTTGACCCTATAATATAACCCTGTTAATTGTTTTCTGTAAAGAAATGCCCTGGAATACTTAAAGGCCCTGCTGAAGGATTCTAATATGCAAGGGCTTACTTGGTTTATTGCAGAGGATAAAAGGAAATATACTTTCTCTTATCTATCACAATCTGATTAATAAGCTTTCTTGCTAAAGCTGTGTCCTTTAAATATTAATATCACATTGGCAGAATAACATACTTCATAGTTGTTTTTTTGTTTCAATCAGGTGATGCCTGGACTTACTGTATCAGTAAAAATGAATGGCTACAGTTTAATCATCCCTACACTGACAAACCAAGGTATGATCTATTTAAAAAGGTAATTCTCTTGCAGGCTCAGTCCCCAGTGTGGGGCATGCAGGAGGCAGCCAATCGACGATTCTCTCTCATCAATGATGTTTCTTTCTTTCTTCCGCTCCTTTCCTCTCTGAAATCAATAAAAATATTTTTTAAAAAGGTAATTCTTACACTAAATTAATGAGGTCCATAAAGGTGTACAAGATAGAATGATAAATACCCTAGCATTCACTAACAGCATTCACTAACAGCATTCACTAACAGCATTCAAAAGGCCCTAACATCAGGCCTTTTGAAAGAAAAAACAACAACAACAAACCCATCCTAGTATCAGATGCTTGCTTTTCTAGGTTTATGGATAATTTAAAAGGGTACTAACAAGTTTTTATGGATCCAACTAACCAGTTCCTATGAAAATCTTTAAAGAAAATGGTTTCTTTCTTTTTAATAGCTTATCAAGTGAGGGTACTTCTAAACAGCAAAGTGAAATTATTTTTCTCTTCCCTTATTCTTTCAGGCTAAGCTTAGAAGCAGTCATTTGCTTTTCCATCATCTCTGAAAGATAGGACTGGAGTTTGATTTTCACTTTTTCCTTTATCATAAAATTACTGATATAGTTAACATTTATAATCAAGTTCTTTACCTAAGTGAACTGAACTGCATCTAGGCTACTATTAAAAAAAGAAAAAGAAAAGGAACTGGAAAGGAGAGAATTTCAAAACCTTAATTAATGTATATAGGAAAAAACCAAGAACTTTCCGTTAGATTTTCAATGGCCCTGCATAACAAAGAGTAAGAAGTCAAGCCATTGAAAAAGAAGAGCCCATTAAACACCCCGTTATTTTTGTTGTTATCCTCAAAAAGAACTGTTACAAAGACTGGAAAGGAAAGGACAGTTAAACTAGATGTTCAAAGCACATTAAGACATGTCATCCTGCATTTTTCCTAAGCCTCTAACCTCAGTATAGTCAGCCACTAAGACGCCGTTCGGCACAAATATTCTTTCCGTAGACTCATCGGGCCTTCAGAGGCTTTGTTCCCTCAGGCAGATTCAGCACCCTCAGAAGTTCTGTGTGAGGCCAGCTGGCCCTGCCTATGAAAAGCAGAAGAGGCCAAATGCCACACAGATCTGTATTGCTAACAAAGATCTAGAGAACAGTTTCAGTTCAAACCCCTCACTGCATAGGAGGTTTGGACCAAAGAGGAAATGCTGACATCCAAATAAAGCATTGATTTTTCTAGCTTTGGCTACTTTTCTTTCAGGTAATTGCTTCTCACTCCATGATGTTTTGGTCTGAACTAAAGATCTCTAGTCTTTATGTCATCAGTCTCTCTAGTATAAATGATCAATTTGGTGTTTTGGGTGACTGCAAACTCAAGCTTTTGTTTTGAATGTAGATTATGGCATACAGCTTGTGCCAGTGATGAAGGAGAAGTAATTGTTTTTGGTGGTTGTGCCAATAACCTTCTTGTCCATCACAGAGCGGTAAGTATACTATCTTATGTTAAAGGAGACTTCATAATATTGCTGAAACTTATTTGTAAAGTATTTGCTTTTTAATGTGTTCTTATCTATTTTTCAGGCACACAGTAATGAAGTACTCATATTTTCAGTTCAACCAAAATCTCTTGTAAGGTAAGTAGCTTTTTATTTGGAACTTTAGAGTATTTAAAATAGTGCTCTTGAAAAACTAGGTTTATGGATAATTTAAAAGGGTACTAACAAGTTTTTATGGATCCAACTAACCAGTTCCTATGAAAATCTTTAAAGAAAATGGTTTCTTTCTTTTTAATAGCTTATCAAGTGAGGGTACTTCTAAACAGCAAAGTGAAATTATTTTTCTCTTCCCTTATTCTTTCAGGCTAAGCTTAGAAGCAGTCATTTGCTTTAAAGAAATGTTAGCCAACTCGTGGAACTGCCTTCCAAAACACTTACTTCACAGTGTTCATCAGAGGTTTGGTAGTAACAACACTTCTGGGTCTTAGGTTTCATAGATCATGCCTCTGATCACCTTGCATGGACAGCAATTCTGTGAACATCAAAGAGTGGCATCATTTGTATAGTTACATGCATTGTGTAGCTTTGCAGCTTTTTGGTTTTAATGTGCATGTGAATGGCCTAGAGAACCTATTTTTGTGTCCAAAGTTTACAATAAATGTATTTAACACCAGTAACATTGTCTTCTGTTAAAACAAAGGAAAATTAATACTTGGGCTTTACCCCAAGGCATGGTTGTTATATTTCCTTTTTGATAACTTCAAGATACCTATCGGTAGAAACACTTATTCTTACCACCTAAAATGGTGAAGTTATTTTTCCCCTCTTATTGAGAGTATATTGGGTTGACACTGGTTAACATTATACAGGTTTCAGGTGCACAATTCCACAACACGTCATCTATACACTTATACTACCCCCCAAGTTGAAGTTATTATTTTCAAAAATTAATTTAGATGTTTTTTAATGGCAAGAATAGTCTATTTTGTTGTACTTACAATATGAGGCTACACAGTTATAAAGTTTTTTTAAACATCAATTTCAAATGGAAAAATACTCTCAATAGGACTGAAAACTGGTAAATAAATTCTGGAAGGACAAACAGCTGTTTAGTACTTTGACCTTAAATGCTTTGGTATAGTGTCTTGGGGAATTGGTCATGTTGAATCTAAGTAGCTGTTATTTGATCATTTAAAAAGTAGCAGTTTTGTAGCTCATAAAAGAATGGAAATAAGGTATGACCTTATTCCCCATTCTGCTAGGAGACAGAAGAAAACTGGGTCTGGAGTCTTTCCTGACTCTAACCCTAAAAGTGCACTTCTGACATTGTAGGTTAAGGTACTCAGTAACATGCCACTGATACTAGAGGTGGAAAATAAAATGGTACAGAACTGAATGAGATTACAAGAAAGAAGGTGAAAAGTGAGGGTGTATAAACGCATGGAAATGTTCAACACCAGTTTCTTCAAAGTATTATTCCTTAAGCTTAGTCATGGGAATTATTTATATTTTAAATCTGGTCTAATATACATTTTGACAGGTATAAGGCAGAAGGAAACTTACTCCTTCAATACTTAGGGTTTTCAAGACTCAATTCTAAATGTTTAACTGCCCCCAACCCCCACCACCAGAAAAAAAAACAAAACCCAACAACTTGTGATTGGCCTGTGAGTGACAGATATATTAGACATTATATACAGTAGACTACCAAGTCAATAGTCTAAGTAACTGAGCCATTTCACTATTCAATTTCTTTACAGCATGAATACTTATTAACCTCACAAATTTCGAGAAAATTTAGAATAACTACAGATGTATACAATTAGCATTTAACTGTCCACAGATATTTTGGAAATCCTATCATAGACAGTGTCTCCTCTCTGTAAAAGTGGAATAAAACAAGAGTAAGTCCTTTTGGCAGATATAGCAAGGCAATGTTTAGTTCATTTTTAAAAGCCGAAATCTTGTTACATAGTTTTTTCATCTTTGAACTTCCAAAAGACTATAAAAGTGGCTCTTCTTAATATATTTTAGGATTTCATTTCAGCTATTTCCTCTTTATATTCAGAAGATTGGGTGCAGACACTTTCACTTTGCCAGGAATGTTTCTTGATAAATCCGTGTCCTAAAAAAAGAGAATTGCTGAATATTTTCACATTCTATATGGTCAATCATATTTCTTTTTATGACAGTTTATGTATCCTGTGCTATCAAAAGAAAGGCACTTCTAAAATTTTTATGTGAAGTGATTCTACTTATTTGATACTGCTTCTAGGAAGCATTTTCTACCAAGACAGTAGCTGCAACTTGCATCTACTAAATAAATCAAGAACAAAAAAACAGCAAGTAACTGCTGACATTTTCAGAATGTTCTGCCATCTTCAGAAAGTTCAGGAGGAATACCTTACCTTTACGCTGCGGAATAAGTCTTTTTCTCTTGCTGTTGCTTCTTTGGAATGCATGAAACTATGCAAGGCTGTTTTTGCAGCTGTAAACAGAAATTAGAAGAATCTAGTTCTGTTCAGTCAAGAAATGTTTAAAATGACAATTCAAAAAAGTTTTTAAATACCTTTTCCCTTTTTCTGAATTCCAGGAGTAAGTTTCACTTTGTATCTTTAAAGAGGAATTGTATATGTTAGTAAACAGATATTACAAACAACTCATAAATCACTGTTGTGACAGCTGCTTTAGTTAAATGGTGATGACTTACTTATAGTTTGTCATGGTGGTATAAGGGGCACACATTGGAATGGCAAACAATAGTACATCTTCAGCATGTGGCTGTCCCGTCAAAGAGTCAAACAGATTTTCCTAAAAAGGGAAAACAAACAATTATTAAAGTAATTCACATCACTTCTAAAAAACAACTCTAAAACCTGTCAAAATAGTATCTCAATGTATTTTTATCCTTTTCTGATTGATAGTCGTAAGCTCTGCTTTATAGCTCTGAAGAGCTTAAGACCAATGGTGTTTAAATATATATTCTTGATTACTTATCATTTTTCCTAGCATAATGAGAAATGAGAAAATGATTTTCAAAACGGCACTCATAATCCATTTAAGAGAAAGGGAGAAAAAAACTTGCTAGGTGTTACTTGAGTTGTGGGAAACTACTATGGATTAAAATGAAACATGACCACAAATAGATTTAAATCCATTGCATGGAAATGGGACTGATACTTTGGCTAGACCAGTGGTTCTCAACCAGGGGGTTTTGCCCCCAGAACACACTGGGCAATGTCTGGAGACATTTTCGGTGGTCACAAATGGGGGAGAGGAGTGTGTGTTTGGGGGGGGTGGGGATAGAGCGCTACTGACATCTAGTGGGTAAAGACCAAGGATGGGACAGCTACCCACAACAAAGAATTATCCATCCCCAAATATTCATAGTGCTGAAGTGGAAAATTTCAGAGCTAGAATAGCCTTCTCTCTTACCTTTTCTTAAGGAGAACTCCTAGGGCTTAGAGTTTCCCATTTGGTGGCTGCCTATAAGATTGCCCATATTTTTTAATATGAGTAAATTTAGAGACAAAATGCTTGGTACTACGTGCCATGAGCTCTTCTAAATCTTTTACATATGTTACCTTAGTTCTCAAAACAGCTCTCTCTTAGGGACAGTTATCATCCCCATTCTTCAGATAACGGAACAGGCACAAGGAATGATGTTTCCAAGGTTGCAATTATATGTAGCAAAGTTGGGATTCAAACCCAGAGTGTCTGACTAGAGCCTTGTCTTAGCCTTTTCAGTTTTAATTAGTTGTGTCAAACGTTCTGGGAGCTGAAGTGCAGTAAAAGTGTTGTGGTAGGGACCCCGACAAAAAGCATACCTCGTTTCCCTGTTGATCCAGATCTTGCTCTTCCTGCTCCAAATATAAAATTTTAAAAGTCAGCTATAACTTAAATCAAAATTCCACACTATTAAAAACTATGAGGAGAAAGAAATAGTGATTTAACAAGACTGCCACATCTAATTTTTGTGTTCTTCCATGTCCCAAGACTCTGACTAACTTAATTTGTGTCTAATGATTCAAAAAGCAATGCCATTCAAAGAGAAAAAGGATTGTTCTCTGAGGTTTGAAAAAAGGACTTTCCCATAGAGCAGCGATTTTCAACCTTTTCCATCCCATGGCACACATAAAGTAATTACTAAGATTCTGCAGCACATCAAAAAATATACAGTGGGGCCTTGACTTACGAGTGTCCCGACTAACGAGTTTTTTGAGATATGAGCTGTCTCTTGGCCGATTTTTTGCTTTGAGTTGCGAGCTAAAATTCGGGTTACGAGCCAGCTTCAGATACCCCACCGCTAGTTGGCGCAGCGAACGTCACAGTGAAAGCCACAACATCAGCCCAGCATCACGCGTCTCACTCGTTCACTTTATGATTTGACATACGAGTAATTTGAGTTACGAGCTCCGTCACGGAACGAATTAAACTCGTAAGTCAAAGCCCCACTGTATATACTGCCGATCTGACCAAAAAATGAATATAATTTTGATTTATTCACACCGGACAGCTGTTGTGTTGGCTGTTGTCTTTTTTTTTTTTTTTTTAATCTAAGGGAAAAGAGGTCAGTGCTCCTGACTAAATAGTCAGGTATTACATATTTTAAAAATTCTTGAGGCACACAAGTTGAAAATCGCTGCCACAGAGTATATGCTGAAGCGATGAATGTTATAAGGACAATTTAAATGACAAACAGCCCTGGCCCATGTGGCTCAGTTGGACATTATCCTGTGAACCAAAGGGTTGCTGGTTCAATTCCTGGTCAGGGCACATACCCAAGTTTCAGACTCAATCCCTAATATGGGGTGTGCAGGAGGCAGCCAATCGATGTTCCTCTCTCACAATGATGTCTCTCTCTCCCTCTCCCTTCCTCTATCTCTAAAAATCAATAAAACATTTTGTAAACAAAAAAAATAAAAATGACAAATAACTAAGCTTGATGCATTTGCCAAGGAAAAAGAAAACAAAATTTTGATAAACAGAACTTTTATACTTTAGTCTCTGTTCAACACTTTTAGGATAAATTTTCACACAGTAAGATAAGCTTAATTTTTGCTCACATTAAAAACCTATCTGGATATAATATGTCCATGAAAGAACATTCAAAATTAACACCTTTAATGAATACTTGTAAGTCTAAAGTTTACAGAATAAATTGTAAGTATGAGAACTAAAAATTTGAGGACTGAAATGAGTTTTAGTATTAGTAAACAACAGGGGAAAATAGCAAAACATTTAGAATCTCCATGAACATTACCTGCACTCATGGAACACAAAGTTAAAACCAAAGCTTCAACTGCCATAAATGAAAATACAGGCTGAATAACATTTTTTACAAATTTAAGTCCTTTGCTCAGAATTTCAAGAAGATGTATGTATTCATGTAAGAAGATATACTTAGGGCTAGTCTTGTACTCATTTGATAGAATAATCAGGCAACCATCTTAACCGGAAAAAATGTTAACTTCTCATGGTTTTGAAATCAGGGCACTTGGCACTTTTGATTGTGTAGCCATTCACAACATTACGTAAGATAACATAGCATTTATTCCTGTAGAAAAACCTCGAGAAGTGCAAACTTATTTTTGACTCATCTTAACAACAGTCCCAGTTATTTGTCTTATTTTAACTGAGTTCCCACCAGAATCAAATAAAGCCTGTTTCAAAAAACTGATTATTTTAAAAGACTTGTGATAAACTTTATCAACTATGAACACCACCATTTTTATGTTTATGTTCTGGAATTTTAGTCTTACAGGTTTATTTCTAGGGTGACTTTTCATCAAGGATAGGGTTATTACTTGTCCTGGTTTTAGCACTGTTGAGTCTCATGTCCTGAGAACCCTAGAATGATTGGTCACCCTAACTAAGGAGCAAAAGCCCACGTGTGTATGGTAACCTTACCTTGTCATCATGTGGATCATCTACAGCCAAGTCTTGTAACTCATGAGTTATAACCTCAAAGGATGGGGTTTCTTTCTTTATGCTGTCTGAGACCTGTAGTCCTCCTCTAGGTTTCTGGGGCTGTTTCTTCACTGGTTCATCCTTCATTTTTCCTTTCTTCCCCTTCTTCCCTTTCTCTTCTTTATTTGAACCTGCAGACTTCAATTCATAGAGGAAAGAAGTTAATGTCAGTATTTTCAATATTGTCAATATTTTAACAAAAGTGTATTGAATACCTAGCATATATAATAGGCAGGGATCTGGATGCCCCTTGAAAAGCAAAGGAAGAAAATATTTTTAGATATTACTTACCCCCAGCAATTTCATAATGAGTTCACGGTCTTCTTCATCTTGGTCCTTGTATTTTTCCTTCATTTTTTTCATTTTACTCTACAATATCAAAAGATTTTTGTTGGAAAAATTCAGCAATAAAAAAAAATGAGAACAAATGTTGGTAAAGAAAAATCACTTCTTTAGTTCTCTGTCAAAAATGCTATTGAGCAAGGCACCATTCTAAAGATAGATAAATCATAGTCCTCACCCCTCAAGGAATTTACCATCTGGTGGAAAAAGAAGATACATATAAGAGTATGAACAAATTAATGCAACATATTCTAAATACAGTAGAGGTACATATAAATTATTTCTAAGATAATTTTGAGAAAGATTTCTTTGAGATTGAGCAAGAACTGGAGGGGGGGAATAAAGCAAAACTTGAAAGTCTTAAAGAAATACATTTTATAGTATCTGGGAAAATAGGAAAAGCAAGATTATAAGGTAAAGACAAGACTAATAATAGCAAGTCATTGCATTTGGTTGGAGTCAGGATATACATATAGAGGAGAAACAGGAAACAAGGCAGCACAGATAGGCTGGGTAGTTACTATCAAGGCTCTTAAGACTGAATTTTATCAATGGAACTAGTGAAATCTTTACTCAAACTACATATCCAAATCATCCTAGTGCTTTTTAAAACTACAGACTTGTATCTAGGTCTCATATTCAAAGATTTTTTGTCTTGATTAGACTTAACTGGGGTCCAAACAACAAATTCCTAATTTTTAAACAGGACACACACACACATAAAAGATTGGTAAGTCCGACTTTATTAAAATTAACAAATGCTGCTCATCAAAAAACACTATTATAAAAGTGAAAAAAATTCAAGTCTCAAAATGTGAAAAGTATTGGGCCCTGGTCAGTGTGGCTCAGTTGGCTGGAGCATCATCCTGTGCACTGAAGGGTTAAGGGTTTGATTCCTGGTCAGGGTACATATGGGGGGCAACTGATGAATGTTTCTCACATCAATGTTTCTCTCTCTTCCTCTCCCTCTGCCTTCTTTTCTCTCTAAAATGAATAAAACATGTCCTTGGGTGAAGATTAAAACAATAATTTTTAAAAACTGTGAAAAGTATTTGTAATACATATATCAATAAAAGACATATTCAGTATTTAAGAGAACACAAAGTGCTCAATATAATTAGTCATCAGGGACATGCAAATTAAAGCAAAAATAAGATTTCAGTATATCTACACTTAAATGACCAAAAAATAACCTGACAATACCAAAAGTTAGTGAGGATATGAAGCAACTGGAAAGCAACTAGAATTCTGACACAGTGCTTGTTGGGAAATGGTACATGTACTCTGGAAACTAGTATTATCTACTAAAGCCAAACATGTACAATACAACCCAGCAATACTCCTTCTCATACAACACAACAGAAATGCATAAATGACTTAGATGAGAATGTCTATTAACAATACTGTACATAGATAAATTGTGGCAGTCATACAATGGAATGCTACTAAGCAATGCATATGAACTACTTTTATATGCAACATGCATGACATACAATGTTGAGTGAAACATGCTGGACAAAGGAGTATATAACATATGATTGTTTTTATATAAAGTTCAAAAACAGGCAAAATAATCTAGTGAGTAATAATGTTTTTGGCCCAGCCGGTGTGGCTAAATGGTTGAGCACTGACCCAAGTGAACCAAGAAGTTACTGGTTCAATTCCCAGTCAGGACACATGCCAGGGTTGCGGGCTAGGTCCCAGTAGGGGTAGTGCAGGAGGCAGCTGATCAAAGATGTTTCTATTTCTCTATCCCTCTCCCTTCCTCAATTTCTAAAAAAAAAAAAAAAAAAAAAAAATCAGTAAAAACATTTTTTAAAGAAGTAATATTTTGGATGGGATGCTATTTAGAAAGAGACAAGAATGAGTTGTGCATTTTATTATATGTACACTAGAGGCCCGGTGCACGAAATTCGTGCACTTGGAGGAGGGGGTCCCCCAGCCTGGCCTGTGCCCTCTCACAGTGTGGGAGCCTCGCGATCAATCACCCCAAAGAGGTAGGCCTCGCCCACCCATCTGGGGCTCCTTAATGGATTGTCCCAAAGAGGTAGGCCGGAGCTGGGGACCCGCCCTCCGGCACGCGAGGCAGTGGGGACTCTCCACTGCGACTTGCCTCCTCCGCATGAGGCGGCGGGGACTCTCCGCCAGGACCCGCCTCCTCTTGTGAGGCAGCAGAGATGCCGGGACCAGCCCCCTCCGTGCCATGCGGAGCCACAAAACCCCTAGGCCTTGCCGTGTGGAGCGGCCACCAGGTCCTGCCTCCGCTGTGCGCGCAGCCATCTTGTGACGGCGTGGGGGCATGACAACTACTTAGCGTTTTATTAGTAAGGATTATACTTAAAAAAAATCTTGAGAATAGCCCAGCCACTGTGGCTCAGTGGTTGAGCATCACTATGAACCAGGAGGTCATGGGCACATGCCCAGGCTGTGAGCTAGATCCCCAGTGTGGGTGTACAGAAAGCAGCCAATCAATGATTCTCTCTCGTCACTGATATTTCTCTCCCCTCCCTTTCTCTCTGAAATCAATAAAAAGAAAGTAAATAAAATAAAATACAGGAAAAAAATCTTGAGAATAAAATGAATAATCCTATAGAATAAAAGAGAAACCTGTAAATTGACCATCCCTACGCTATGTGCACCAGCCAATCAGGAGTGAGTATGCAAATTAACCCACCATCTTTATTGGGTATGCAAATCAACCCAATAAAGATGGTGGGTTAATTTGCATACACAGGCGCTGAGCGGCCTGGGTCCTGGGAACATCCTTGGGACCCAGGCTGCTCCTAGCCTGTAGGCCCACGCATAGGCCCTGAGTGGCCAGGGTCCCAAAACGCCCCCGGCCACTCCGGGCCCATGGGCGCAGGCGCCAAGTGGATGTTCCCGCCCCACGGCCGCTTGCGCGTGCGCCGGCACCAAGCCCCCCAGCCCAGCGCCCACAACGCGTGGGGCTGGCTGCCGGCCTCGGGGGGCATGCGGAGACCCAGTGGCAGCCATGCGCACGGCCCGTGGTCTCTGCATGCCCCCAACGTGCAGGGCTGGCTGCTGGCTTTGGGGGTGTACCCTCCCTGGCGGTGGGGACACACCCCTAGCCCAGTTGACACAACACAGGAGGTCCTCTGTGCATGAGCTACAGAGGAAACACCTTTTCTTCTTTTTAAACATATATTTTATTGATTTTTTACAGAGAAGAGGAGAGAGGGATAGACAGTCGGAAACATCGATGAGAGAGAAACATCAATCAGCTGCCTCCTGCACACTCCCCACTAGGAATGTGCCCCCAACAAAGGTACATGCCCTTAACAGGAATCAAACTTGGAACCCTTCAGTCTGCAGGCTGACGCTCTATTCATTGAGCCAAATCAGTTCAAGTGTAAACACCTTTTCTGACCGCTCATTGGCTAAGCTCCCTGTATGTCGCCACTTGCACTGTTCTTGGTAACTTGGGTTATGGATCCAAGAAGGTGATCTAGGGTTTTTCCACCACATTCCTGGAGGAAAAAAAAAAAGGTCGGCTGCTGGAGGGGCTAAGAAATATCATATCCTGCCCTAATCGGTTTGGCTCAGTGGGTAGAACGTCAGCCTATGGACTGAAGGGTCCCAGGTTCGATTCCGATCAAAAAGGGCATGTACCTTGGTTGCGGGCACATTCCCAGTAGGGGGTTTGCAGGAGGCAGCTGATCGATTTCTCTCTCATCAGTGTTTCTAACTATCCCTTCCTCTCTGTAAAAAATCAAAAAAGTATATATTTTTAAAAAAATGTCATGTCCTGCCCTAGCCGGTTTGGCTCAGTGGATAGAGCCTTGGCCTGCTGACCACAGGGTCCGGGTTCGATTATGATCAAGGGCATGTACCTAGGTTGCAGGCTCCTCCCTGGCCGGGGCCCAGGTCACGGCTCATGCAGGAGGCAACCAATCAAAGTGTCCCTCTCACATTGATGTTTCTCTCTGTCTCTCCCTCTCTCTTCCACACTCTCTAAAAATCAATGGAAATATATCCTCAGGTGAGGATAAAAAAAAAAAAAAGGTCATATCCTCTGAAAGACACATCTTGAAAATGCCTAAAGAAAGTTGTCATTTTTTCATGGTGAAGGGACTGGAGTCTGTGTTCATGAAAACACCTTGGCGGCTGTGGTGGCTGGCAGTGGCTGCAGCAGCGGGGTGATGGGCCTGGTGCCTTCCCCTGATCAGCCCGGTCGCCTCCCACAGAAGGCTCCCAGTCTGTGAGAGGCGACAGGCTGGGCTGAGGGAACCTCCCCTCCAGTGCACAAATTTCATGCACCCGGCCCCTGGTCCTATATAATAAAAGCCTAGGTGGCGTCATGCCCTCGCGCAACGTTTTCACAAGATGGCCACCCTCACGTCATCACAAGATGGCCAGCAGGGGAGGGCAGTTGTGGGCGATCAGGCCTGCAGAGGAGGGCAGTTGGGAACGATCAGGCTGGCAGGGGAGGGCAGTTGGAGGCAACCAGGCCTACAGGAGAGGGCATCTGGGAGCGACCAGGCCGGCAGGGAAGGGCAGGTGGGGATGACCAGGCTTCAGGGGAGGCCAGTTGGGGACCATCAGGCTGGCAGGGGAGGGCAGTTGGGGGTGATCAGGCAGGCAGGGGAGCAATTAGGGGCAATCAGGCAGGCAGGCAGGGTGAGCGGTTAGGAGTCACAAGCAGTCCCAGATTGTGAGAGGGATGTCCGACTGCCGGTTTAGGCCCGATCCCTAAACCGGCAGTCAGACATCCCCCAAGGGGTCCCAGATTGGAGAGGGTGCAGGCCAGGTTGAGGGACACACACCCCGCCTGTGCACGAATTTCATGCACCAGGCCCCTAGTATTACTAATAAATTGAACCAAGAAATGGAAAACTTGATAAAAGAACAGTTTCCTGGAAAATGTAAAATAGGATAATCAACTGAAAAAAACAGGAAACCTGCATGGACCTATTATCACTAAAGAAATTTAGTACTTAAAAAAACCTATCTTCAAAGCCCTAAATATTAGGCAGTTTTATAAGTAAATATTATTAAATTTCAAGATGCAAACAACCTCCATTTTATACAAGTTCTAGAGAGCAGAAAAGAGGAAAAAGTCCCAAACTTATTTTATGAAACTGGTATAACCATACCAAAACCACACAAAGACAGTATAAGAAATTAGAGGGCAATTTAATCGATATTCTCAAGTAATTTACCACATTAACTGATTAAGGGAGTAAAAATAATACGTGCAGAAAAAGCATTCAATAAAATTTAATTCTTCATTAAAAACTAGAGGCCCGGTGCACGACATTCATGCACTGGGGGGGAGGGGAGGTGTGGGGATCCCTCAGCCCGACCTGCACCCTCTCCCATCTGGGAGCCCTCAGGGGAGCCCTCTCCAATCCGGGAGTTTCTGTCTGTCTTTGCAATCATATTAGCGAATTGTCTGAGACCCCAACTCAGTTTGGTTTGTTGCTCACAGAATAATAGAGGCATTTTTTTTTCTTTGCTTCATTGGTGGAGATTTCCTGGAAGTTTTAGGATATCTTCCCTTTAATTTTTCCTAGACACTCTGATTTTACTTATGTCTCTTACCTTTGCTTTCCCTCCATCCCCAACCACAACAGTGCTCCAGGCTCACTTTGCTCTAGTGTCAACAGCGGTTCTCAACCTGTGGGTTGCGACCCCTTTTGGGGGTCGAATGACCCTTTCACAGGGGTCGCCTAAATACATCCTGCATATCAGATATTTATATTACGATTCCTAACAGTAGCAAAATTAAAGTTATGAAGTAGCAATGAAAATAATTTTATGGTTGGGGGTCACCACAACATGAGGAACTGTATTAAAGGTGTGCGGCATTTGGAAGTTTGAGAACCACTGGTCCCTGGAGATCCATCTGCCACCAGAACTACAATTCCCAGCATTCCTGGTGCTCCCCATGCTCTGGGCTTCTGCTTCCGGTCCTGGGGCTGCCACCAGAACTACTATTCCCAGAATTCCTGGTGCTCCCTGCGCTCTTGGTTTTCCCTTCCTGCTCTGTCTCCATCCCATGGCCTCCCACTCTGCCAAGTCCTGCAAGCTGCCAGCTCTCCCTCTCTGCTCTCCATCTGGCGGCTTGGGGAGCAAAGTTCCCCAAGCTGCTCCACTCTCCACCGGCTCTCCTGCTCTGCTCTCCGCCTGGCGCCTGTATATGCAAATTAACCCGCCATCTTTGTCGGGTTAATTTGTATATTCACTTCTGATTGGCTGGTGAGTGTAGCAGAGGGATGGTCAATTTACATATTTCTTTTATTATATAGGATAACTCTTCATAAAGGACATCTACCAACAACCCTTAAGACAACATGGTAACAACCTTAGCTACAGTCCCCTTGAATGTAATTAACAAAGATGCACACTATTATTACCTCTATGCAACACTGTAAACTGATGTTTGAGCCAGTGCAAAAAATATAAGAAAAGCATAACAGATATTAGGATTAGAAGGAAGAAAAGCCTTCATTTGCAAGCAATGTGACTGTATACAGATGAAATATTTTAAAAATTCAGTAAGACTACCTATTACTAGAATATGAAAACTGACTTCCCACATACCAGCAACTAATAACTAGGAAGTGAAATTTCAAAAAATATGCCACTTTATTATAAAAAGTAATAAAAATTTTAAGTAGGAATAGATAAGACAGGTAAGACTCTAGAGGAAAATGGAAGAATACAAAGTCTCACATAATTATAGTCCACATTCATGGACACGAAGACTCACTGTGGTAAAGATGATAGCTCTCCACAAAAATAATCTAAAAATGTAATGTATTTTAGTAAAAATTTCATCAGGATTTGCCTTAGAACTTAAAGTATCTGCAGAATATCTCACTGTATAAACACCAGATTGTTTGTTATTTTATATTGTTGGGTATTTAAAATTATCTTCAGTTTTCTTGTTATTATAAATATCTTGATGACTATCCTTAGTATATATATATATATGATTTTTTAAAATATAAATTCCTAAAAGTAGAATTGCTGAGTCAAAGAGTAAGTACATTGTTAGGGCTCCTGATGGGAATTCCCATGCTGTGCGCTCAAACATTTATTGAATGAGATTGAACACACATTATCTATTAATTTGATGGGTGAGAAAAACACACCTTGTTTACATAAGCATTTCTTTTTATCAGATTTGCCATTTGTCTTGCAATTTTACTGATGGGTTCTTTTCTCCCCCTGGAATTTACTTCGGTATCTTTTTAAAACATGACTAGCCACTTCACTTATGAGGCCCACTGGCAAAACAACAGGAAATTCTGATACTATTGATGTAGGAAAGTTCATTAAACATGATCTTTATTAAGACTTCAAAAGAGTTTTTAAAAAAGGATACACTGATATAGTAACTGACAATCTCTTCTTTACACGCTACACATTAACAAAATTTTTTATTGTTTTCAGAGAGGAAGGGGAGGGAGAGAGAGAAACATGATGAGAGAGATGATGAGAGAGAATCATCGATCAGCTGCCTTCTGCACGCATCCCACTGGGGATTGAGCCCACAACCTGGGCAAGTGACCTGACTGGGAATCGAACCAGCAACCTCTTGGTTCATGGGTCAACGCTCAACCACCAAGCCACCCTGACCGGGCTAGAATTATTATTATTTTTTTGCCTACAGCATCTATTTCACTTAAATTTTAAAAATTTAAGGGGAACCTCACAACTTCATTTGTGAACCATATAGTATTAACTTTAACAATTCACCCCAGCTCTTCCCATAAGTGGCCTGTGGTGACATCTGAAAACGATTCATTATTCATTTGACCCAGCAAACCCCACAAAATCATGCAAATCAAGAGGTTCAAATCTTCACGTTCACTTTAAGAACATTCATGGGACTGCACAGGCCATCAAGGGTATGCATTTCAAAAAGTCACCAAGTATCTGAACGATGTCCCTTTACAGAAGCAGTATGTACCATTTCGTTGTTACAGTGGTGCAGTTGGTAGGTGTGCCAGGCCAAACATGGGGCTGGACACAGGGTGAGTGGCCCAAATAGAGTGCTGAATTTCTGCTGCACAAGCTTAAAAATGCAGAGACTGATGCTGAACTTCAGGGTTTAGATGTCCATTCTCTGGTCATTGAGCACATCCAGGTGAACAAAGCTCCCAGAACTTATGGAGCTCACGGGCAGATGAACCCATACATGAGCTCTCCCTGCCACATTGAGATGATCCTTACTGCAAAGGAACAGACTGTTCCTAAATCAGGAGAGGAGCACAGAAGGAATAATATCCCAAAAGAAACTAAAGAAACAAAAACTTATCGCCCAGGAGTAAATTCAGCATTAAATGCAATAAAAGTAAAAAAAAACACCAATTCACCCTGAAGTTTTATTACCTTTTGTCCTCGCTTCACTGGCTGCACAGCTGGTGCATTTTTGCCTGTGTTCTGATGTGTTTCAAGGTGTAGAGCATTTTCTTTTTCTTTGTCTTTTCCCTCTATCACTTCTAAATCCCCTGAGTCACTTGGAAGCTTTTTCTTCTTCAGTTCCCTAAATGTAAACAAAACAAAAACATCTAATTCTTAGAATTTCAAATTCTTAGTCCCTAAAAAAATTACATGGGGAAGGGAACATGTACAACGTATAACAGATCATGGCTTCTGCTTTACCTGATAATCACCATTACCATATACAAAGAAGCACTAATCATCACAAAGGAAAAAAGCTTAAAATTTTTCTCTCGTGGGTTTTTAATTCTTTCTGTCAATCACCTCAACACATGATCACTCTCGACTTACCCTTACTTAGTAGCTACATTCAGTTCCTTAACACCTTGACAGCCAGGCAACAGGATTTGTAGTCTTTGTAATTAATATGGCCTTGGCAGATCTTAGCTATTTATTTTATTTTAAAAATATATTTTTATTGATTTCAGAGAGGAAGGGAGAGGGAAAGATAGAAACATCAATGATGAGAGAGAATCATTGATTGGCTGACTCCTGCACGCCCCACACTGGGAATTGAGCCCACAACCCGGGCATGAGCCCTGACTTGGAATTGAGCAGTGACCTCCTGGTTCATAGGTTAGAGTATCGAGGGTTCGATTCCTGGTCAAGGACGTGTTTCTGGGTTGTAGGTTTGATCCCCAGCCTCTCCCTCTCCCCCTCTTCCCTTCCACTCTCTCTAAAAATCAATGGGAAAAATATATCCTTGGGTAAGAATTAACAAAAAATCTCCAACAAAATGAAATAAGATTTATGGCAAATCTTGGCAATTTTAATTGCCAAGGGACCCCTCAGTGCACAAAGGGAGGAGGTCTTTAGAACAGCAAGGTGATCTGTCATAACTAAATTGTCAATAAAAAATAATTACATGCTTTTCAGTTAGATAATACAAATATGTTTACCTTCTTTCCTTGGCTGACAAATGTCTCCGGCTCTGTAATTTACTGTCAATCTATTAAAAAAACAAACAAACAATATCACTACTAATTTTCCAAACAATAAAACTGACAAGTAGAAAATTATTCTATTCATTGAGAAGGACATGTTTGTTCTTCATAAAACTTTCAAAACAGCTTACCATATTAGAAGATTCTTCTTTTGAAGCCAATTTCTGGAGGGACCTATGAAAAGAGGAATCCACTAGCCTGTAGAAGGCATGTATTTACAAAGTCGCAAAACATTTCCATATCATACCCTTAATTACTGACAATCCTACAAATTTTCAAATTACAAAATCTAATTGCTTACTTATTTCTTCACGCTTTTAAATATATTCTTAAATAGCTGACATGTATTGAACACTTACTATGTACCAGGCACTGCTAGATGCTTTACATGCATATTATCTTCACCAAAACCCAATGAATTGGATAATAATTTTCACCAAGAAGAAAACTGAAGCTTAGACATAAAGCAACTTGCCCAAGGATACACTCTGAGACTCAATTCTGATCTGACTCCTAAGCCATTCTTAACTACTCCAATGGTAATGCTTTTATAACTATGGTACTGTTAATTTGGTGATCAGTTAAAGACATTAAAGACTCAAACACCTTATTTTTCGCATGGCAATGCCTTTCTTATATTATTAGCATTTATAATAATTTACTTATTTCTATTTTGACCTAGTTTAGTCATTTTTGTATTTACTGTATTTTTCCACCGTGGGTCCTGGGAATTTCTTTAGAGAGACCAGACCTCCAAATCAAATTGTATAAAAGATAATAAAGTCACAGAACAGGGTAAAAGTACTAAGGTCAATTCTTGGTATTATCTTTTTAAGGATTAACTCATCATTCCTAGCTTCCAAAATAAAACTTACAATTATAGTTTTTAAATTACCTCTGGGACTGAAGGTGGGACAAGTCAATGGTAGTATCAGGATAATTTAATATCTCTTCCCCTTCATCCTTCATTTCACCAACAGATTCCTGATCTTTTACCACCTCTTCAGATTCTCCATCTTCGGAGCTTTCTTCCTGCATTAGTTCTTCATTTAGCTCATCTCCACCACTATGAATATTAATACCCTCCTGGTCAACCTGAGACATGAATTCCACTTCCACAGGAGTTTCCTGTAATTCCTCTTTATCTTCTTCACTGCTACTGTCTCCTCCATCTGTAGAATTACCATGAGAAAAGTCAAGAGTGCTATCACCACAAAAAGCTAGATGATTTCCTTGAAAACTTCAAAAAATATTCTACTGATTCCGTTTCTCCAAAAGATTACCAGAAAATGCCTGTTCATTCCCACAGGGTTCTCTGATTTACACAAAAGGATACTCTGTATCATGAATTGGTTGGAACAAATGATCTCCAAGATGCTTTACCATAATAAACTTCTTGGACATTACAACCATCTATATATATAAAAGCCTAAGCGACCAAACAACCGAATGACTGGTCGCTGTGATGTGCACTGACCATCAGAGGACAGATGCTCAATGGACAGGACCAGGCTCCCTCTTGTCTGGATTGGGCCTGTAGGAATCAGGCCAAAACCAGCTATCTGACACCCCCCAAGGGGTCCCGGATTGCCAGAGGGTACAGGCCAGGCCAAGGGACCACATCAATGCACAAATCCGTGCACCAGGCCTCTAGTTTCTAAAATAAAAACTATAACTTGTCTTTGTTAGGTATTTCCAAAAAGGAGGACAGCAGCAGTTCTATAAATTCTGTTGCTTTTATTATAATTTGCACATGAGAAATGAAATTAGATCATCCTATATAATACATCGGTAATATGCAAATTGACCATCACACTCTTGCACAAGATGGCCGCCCCCATGTGGCCACAAGATGGCTGGCAGGGAAGGGCAGTTGTGGGCAATAATGCCGGCAGGGGAGGGCAGTTAGGGGCGACCAGGCTGGCAGGGGAGGGCTGTTGGGGGCAATCAGGCCGGCAGGGGAGCAGTTAGGCATCAATCAGGCTGGCAGGGGAGCGGTTGGGAGTCAGCAGTCCCAGATTGTGAGAGGGATGTCCGACTGCCGGGATGTCCGGGATTGGGCCTAAACTGGCAGTCGGACATCCCCTGAGGTGTCCCAGATTGGAGAGAGTGCAGGCTGGGCTGAATTCCATGCACCTGGCCTCTAGTGTGGTATATAACTGGCACACAGCATGTGTTCACACTCTGGCAAAAGGAACCATATAGCAATATGGCCTAGTTGCCTCACCTATAAAATGGGATACCACCACCCATCTGACAAGGATGGTTTTGAGAATTCAATAAAAAACAATGTAAATAAAGCACTTTATATAGTATCAAGAACAGATTGAAAATTTTAAAAAAAAGAGACTTGTTACAACAGTCAGTAGTCGTAAATAAAACAATGCAGTAGTACTCCCAAAAATGAATGACCCTAGGAGAAAGATAACTATAAATATAACTTAGATATTTTCTTTAGTTCCTTCAGGTAGATAGGTAAATTTATTCTAGTAACCATAGTTGCTCTCCACTAGAAGCAAATATATTATTAAATCAAGCTAAATTATCTTAAAGGAAATTGTACTTGTTATGAACTCATCTTTGTATCACTTCTAAACCCTAAAGCAGCGGTTCTCAACCTGTGGGTCACGACCCCTTTGGCGGTCGAACTACCCTTTCACAGGGGTCGCCTAAGACCATCCTGCATATCAGATATTTACATTATGATTCATCACAGTAGCAACATTACAGTTATGAAGTAGCAACGAAAATAATTTTATGGTTGGGTCACAACATGAGGAACTGTATTTAAAGGGCCAGAAGGTTGAGAACCACTGCCCTAAAGTAAGTGCTCATTCATATTTATGAATTACCCAATAAATACTGAAGGTTTATTATATAAATATATACTCATGTGTACTAGTTATGGATCTAATTACTTTATAATTCACTAGGATTATAAGCATATTTAACATTTTCCAAAACAAAATTCAGTAAATGAAACTTTAATTATCCAAAAGGAGCTATGATATTCTAAGTAAGAATTTAGAAGCAAAACTAGATACAGGCAGTCCTCGGGTTACGTCGGAGATCCGTTCCTATGGCGCGATGTAACTCAATTTTCACCGTAAGTCAGAACCCACCTACACAAGCACCCACGTCACTCACATGGAGCACATACATAGCAGTAATGAAGTGAAACAGTAAAAAAAATTTAAAAGATAACAATTCCTGACCTTTACTTGTGGTAAATAAATAATAAAAAACATAAAGCACATATGTACATATGTTAAAATGACGGAACTTTTTTTTTTTATAAATACTGAAAATGGGAGATGGCGACGTAACCACGTAACCACGAAATGACGTACATCAAGTCCGACGTAACCCAAAGATTGCCTGTAATAGAAAACATTATTAGGTACTTTATTAAAGTCTGTAAACTACCTAGTTGTTCCATTTCTTCTGATATGAGTTCACTTGTGCAACTCGCCAGTGTCTCCATGTCTTCATCTTGCACTCTGACTTTTCGTTCACCTCGATGTCTCCAAACACAAGACTCATCTACCTATGGAAATAATCCCTTTTCATTGATGGAACTTTAAGTGAGGCTAATGAAAATCAGAAAAAAATAATAATAAAGAGCCTGGCCGGTGTGGCTCAGTGGCTGAGCATTGACACATGAACCAGAGGGCATGGTTTGATTCCCGTTCAGGGCACAAGCCTGGGTTGCAGGAGGCAGCCAATCAATGATTCTCATCATTGATGTTTCTATCTCTCCCTAAAAATCAGTAAAAACATATTTTAAAAATATAATAATGAAGAATATGAAAAGTACCTTAAAGAGGAAGCTAAACCCCAGCATTAGATATGACGGAGGAAGGAAATTCTTTTTTCCTACAAAAGATAATGGACATAAATGTTTTACAAATCTGTTTTCTTCATTTTATGCTTGCAAGGTATCTGACACCAATGGTTACACTTGTTTTGTCTTTTCTCTGTCAAGAGGAACATTTCCCATTTACAGAAATTGGCATTATGTAAGGAACAGGAATTAAGATAGAAAAATATGATTGTTTGCTCTCATCCTTTGGGTTAATCAGACCCTGAATAATCAATTTTTAGAAAAAAAGGTCATGTTATACTTTCTTATCCTTATAACTTTAAACTATGTGAAGTATATATTCATCAATAAAAATATATATGGAGATGACATGACAAATGCTAAATTTGCTACAGCAGAGTAATTTTCCTTATTGCATAACAGACTTCAAATATATGAAATCAAGACAAGAGTCTGTTCTGAGAATATTAGCAGATGGTCCTCAAACTGGTTCCTATAACCCACTGACAATCATTACCTCTTATCATGAAGCTTCCTGTTGTCAAATATTCTCCAGTTGGTGCTGTTTTAGACACCTGAGGAACACGTAATACATTATACTCTTGTCTTTAGAAATACTTAAAAAAAATATTTTCAATGAAGAAAGTCATATTCAAGTAAGTAGTGCTATGTCATGAGAAGTTTATAAATTTAGCAAAAATGATCAATGCTGATGGGATACGTCTCTTTAATGATAAATATACCCTTTGCTGTAACAATGGGAAAAAAAAAAAAAAAGAACATGCTAGAACATACTACATCGGTAATTTTCAAATGTCTTGGAGTAGAGCCAGAACTGGTCCACACCGTTCCTCTAGTGTGAGATATAATAAAGAAGTAGTAGTTTAGTAAGTTTACCATACAACTACACTTACTAAAATAAAACTATATTTATTAAATGAAATCCTTTTCTGAGATACTTTTTGGTAATCAAATAATCTTTTACTTTAGGAAATAAAAATGATAGCAGATTTTAAAATATATTCTAATTTGACAAAATAGGAAGTGAGCAAGATAATTCCACAACTAATAAATATTATCATACATCTGTGAAATCCCCAAATCTGAGAGTATATTTATTAGTCATAGTTATGCAAAGGATTAAAAAAACCTATTCATAAAAGAATTAAAGTCACTTTCATAACAAGACTGAGGCAGACAAACCTAATCTCAGAAGTGGTATTTCCTAAAAATCCAGTATCACAGCATAGCAGAAAATAATATAACTGATATAAAAATGAAACAAAAATATAAGAAAGGATAATGGTATTGAATTCTTTTTACCACATGCTTTTTCATTATCTATCTATCTATCTATCTATCTATATAAAAGGCTAATATACAGCCAAAACTGGTTTGGCTCAGTGGATAGAGCATCAGCCTGCGGACTGAAGGGTCCCAGGTTTGATTCAGGTCAAGGGCATGTACCTGGGTTGTGGGCACATCCCCAGTGGGGGATGTGCAGGAGGCAGCTGATCGATGTTTCTCTCTCATCGATATTTCTGACTCTCTATCTCTCTCCCTTCCTTCCTCTCTGTGGAAAATCAATAAAATATATTTTTTTAAAAAAGAAAGCTTCAATCTTTAAAAAAAAAAAAAGGCTAATATGCAAATTGTCCCCATGGGAGTTTGACCGGGAGACTGACTGCTTGCTATGACATGCGCTGACCACCAGGGGGCGGCGTGGAACACGGAAGGCCCAGCTGGCAGCTGGGGAAGGCAGGCCCTGGCCGGCAGCCAGAAAAGGAAGGCCCTGGTTGGCAGCCAGTAGGAAGGCCCTGATGGCCAGCCAGGTCTAGGAACCCTACCCATGCACAAATTTCGTGCACTGGGCCTCTAGTTAATTATAATTCTTGAAAATGTGTATCAATAGCAGTGTAAAGTCAAATGTGGAATGAAGTATCATCACAAAAAACAACATAACCATAAAGAAAGAGGATCACTAGCCCTAGCTGGTTTGGCTCAGTAGATAGACAGTCGGCATGTAGACTGAAGAGTCCCAGGTTCCATCCCCAGTAGGGGGTGTGCGGAAGGCAGCCGGTCAATGATTCTCTCATCATTGATGTTTCTATCTCTCCTCCCCCTCCCCTATAAATCATAGAAATATATTAAAAAATAAAAAAGGGACAATCACTAAAATCAAGTGACTACAAAACCATTGGATATACCTACTTTCCTGGAAGGGCCAAAAGGAATTCAGAAAATTCCAACAAGTATGAATAGGAGAAAGGTGTTTTAGGTCAGTATGTCCGTCATAATTAGAACACTCTCTATCCCATATAATTGCATGGATCACTCTCTCTTCATTTAGGACTCTGCAGCTCAAATCTTACCTTCCCAGATACTTTGTTCAGAATGGCAGCCCCTATCACTCTCTATCCCCTTAAAAAAAATACTTATAGCAATTGCTACCCGGCATTATGTATTTTTCTCCACTACCAAAATGTCAGCTCCATCAAGTAGGTAGGTACTCAGCCTTGTTCACTTCTATACCCCTAAAATTTGGTACATGGTAGGTCTTAATAAATTAAGAAAAGGACCATAGCTGTTATTACCTGATGATGGTACACCCACCAAGCACTAGTGATAACTCGGGCATCCCAAGCAGCACTGTAGCAAAGTGCCATTGTGCCAGCTTCAGTCAATGTTCGAGGAGGAATCGGTTCTCCTGTAATAACAATGCTACAATGCGTCAGTACCAAGTACAGACTTTCTACTGAGCAAGATATGAAAATCACAGGTGTGGCAGGTTTAATCTTCTTATATTTTAAATACTAGTACTACATTTTTATTTCAATATTATAAAAAGTTACTATTTTTTTTATTAAAATGTATTTACAGCAGGCTTTTAAATGGTCTAAGTCAGTGGTCGGCAAACTCATTAGTCAACAGAGCCAAATATCAACAGTACAACGATTGAAATTTCTTTTGAGAGCCAAATTTTTTAAACTTAAACTATATAGGTAGGTACATTGTTATTAACTTAATTAGGGTACTCCTAAGCTGGCCTTTGCTAAAAATGTTTCATTTTATAATAATAAAGCCACCAACACAAAATAATTACAATTCTTAAATTGATGACAAAAATACCTGTAGGATTTGCAGCTGGTTGGAAAAATATAGGTAACTTTATGCTTCAAGTAGGTACTTTTGTCACCTGCGTGCGATTTGCGGACGCGACTAGCACTAACCACTGCACATGAGACTGCTGACTGACTGGCTCACTCCACTCGTGCATGAATCGCGTGCGCCTCCCCCTGCGCTGCATATCCCACGGCCCACCTGCGCTGCGTCTCCTGTTGCCTGACACCCCCCCACTTCTTCAAAATAGACTCGCCCAGGCCGAAAACCGACTTCTGCGCATGGGCCACGAAGTTTCAACTGCACTGTACATGCACGCCTGCATGTGGTATTTTGTGGAAGAGCCACACTCAAGGGGCCAAAGAGCCGCATGTGGCTTGCAAGCCACGGTTTGCTGACCACTGGTCTAAGTAAATAAAACAAATTAGAGAAGAAATTTCCTCTTATGTCAGTAAATCTAGCCTCATTCCAAAAAGGATAATTTAAACAATCTATTTAAAGTTTGAAGACTTCCAGAATTATTACAGATTCACTAAGTCATCAAAATAAAGAGCATAATAATTACAAACCCCTAGTTATATTTCAAATATTTTTAAATTGGGATATCTCACATAACATAAAATTGACCTTTTAAAAATACACAGGTTTGGGCAGAAGTAGGTTTATAGTTGTATGTGAATACAGAGTTTATTTCTGAATTATTATTTATTATTGTACAAAAAGCTCGGGATTACCTCAGCCCAGCCTGTGCCCTCTCGCAGTCCAGGACACCTTGGGGGATGTCCACCTGCTGGCTTAGGCCTGTTCCCCGGGGGATAGGGCCTAAGCTGGCAGTCAGACATCCCTTTGGCAGCTCAGGAGCCCTCAGGGGATGTCCACCTTCCAGCTTAGGCCCGCTCCCTGTGGGCCTAAGCCACAGTTGGACATCTTAGCGCTGCAGAGGAGGTGGGAGAGGCTCCTGCCACCACCACTGCGCTTGTAGCCATCAGCCCGGCTTGTGGCTGAGCGGAGCTCCCTTTGTAGGAGAGCAGTTGTTCTGTTGTTAGGGTCAATTTGCATATTACCCTTTTATTACATAGGATTATTTCCCACATGAACAGCTATAAACTTACTTTTGTCCACTTTGTAAAATTCAATGGGTTTTAGTATGTTCATAAAGCTATGGAACCATTATTACTAATTCCAGGAATCTCCATAATCCTCTAAATCCTGTATCCATTAATATAGTTTTATTTGTTCCTTATCAATTTGGATATTTTTAATTTATTTTTATTGCCTAGTGACCTATTTAGTACCTTCATAAACATGGAACAGAAGCAGCAATAACAGCCATGCTTATCTCTTTTGTGATCTTATGGGAAAGCTTTCAGTCTGTGAGCAGTAAGTACAATTGTTAGCTGTGGGTTTTCCATAGCTATTCTTTACCGAGTTGAGGAAATTCCCTTCTATTCCTAGTTTGTTGAATGCTTTTACCACAAGTGGGTGTTAGATTACTGCCAAAGGCTTCTTCTGCATCAATTTAAATGATCATGTGATTTTTGTACTTTATGCTATTATACTTTACTACATTAATTTTCAATCATAAGACAAACCTTGCATGCCTGGGATAAATCCCACTTTGTCATGGTGTATAATACTTTTAACATGCTACTAGATTCAGTTTCCTAATATTTTGTTGAGGATTTTTGTGTCTATATTCATAAGTGATATTGATCTGTAGTTTTCTTGTTATGTCTGTCTGGTTTTGTTATTAGGGTAAAATGGTCTTGTAGAAGAGTTAGAACAGTGGTTGCCAACTTTCCGGACCTTGCGGGCCACCAGTGGTCTACAGACCACCAGTTGGTGATCGCTGAGTGAGAAAGTGTTCCCATCTCTTCTATTTTTTGGAAGACTTTGTGAAGGACTGAGGTTTAATCTTCTTTAAAAGTTTGGTAGAATTAACCAGTGAAGCCATGTGAGCCTGAGATTTCTTTGAGTAGGTTTTTTTAAATTACTAATTCAATTTCTTTACTTATTATAGGTTTGTTTTGATTTTCTATTTCACCTTAGGCCAGTTTTGGTAGTTTGTGTCTTTCTAAGAATTTGCTCATTTCATCTAGGTTATCTAATTCGCTGCTATGCAACTTTTCATAGAATTCCCTCATGGTTCTTTTGATTTCTGTGAAGTTGACAGTAATGTCCCCTCTTTTGTTCCTAATTTTAGGAATCTGAACCTTTATTTGCTTGTTTTTCTAGATTTTAATGATTATAATTTTGTTATTGATTTGAAATTGTTCTTCTTTTTTATTATAGGCATTACCACCATAAATCTCTCTTTAAGAACTGCTTTAGCTACATCTCCAAAGTTTTGATACACGGTTTTCATTTCACTCACCTCAAAGTATTTGCTGACACCCCAGCCCCTAAAGATTTCCTCTTTGATCCATTGATTATTTATGAGTGTGTACTTTAATTTCCATACATGTGTATATTCTCCAAATTCTCTTCTATTAGTGGTTTCTAATTTCACTCCATTATGGTCAGAAAACTTAATTTGTATGATTTCAATAGTTTTAAAATTTATTGAGACTTTTTAAAAAATATATTTTTATTGATTTTAGAGAGGAAGGGAGAGGGAGAGAGATAGAAACATAAATGGTAAGAGAGAATCATTGATTGGCTGTCTCCTACATGCCCCCCACTGGGGATCAAGTCCGCAATCCAGACATGTGTCCTTGACTGGAATCAAACCCAGGATCCGTCAGTCCACAGGCCGATGCTCTATCCACTGAGCCAAACCAGCCAGGGCTGAGACTTTTTAATGAATATCATATGGTCTCTCCTGGAGAATGTTCCATGTGTACTTGAGAAGAATACGGATCTATTGTAATTTGGTGGAGTATACTAGAGATGTATTAGATCTAGTTAACTTAGTGCTGTTCACATCTTCAATTTCATTGTTGATCTTATATCTAGTTATTCTATCTATGATTGAAAATATTAAAAATTAAATATAATTGCTGAATTACCTATTTTTCCCTTCAATTCTGTCAGATTTTGCTTCATGTATTCTAGGGCTCTGTTGTTGAGTGTATATGTATTTATAATGGTTATAACTTACTAATGGATTGACTGTTTTATCATTATAAAGTACCTTATCTCTACTGACAATTTTTGTCTTATAGTTATATTAAAACATTTTAACAAAAGGAATTAAAGTTCTGAATAGAAAGAAATATAATACCTGTTGGATTTTTAATGACACAGCTAGTAGCTCCATGAAGATCAGCATGTACATAAATGTCCCCTTAAAAAGAAGAAACGATACTCTAAATTCTGTTTTGTTTTGTTACAATTATTTATCTATTTACTGTTTAATGGATTCAAAACCTAAAAGTGATAAGAAGACATATAAATTCCATCTGCTATCCCTGGGAGATTTCTTATAGGCCTCCTTATAGAAAGCAATGCTAATATGGTAGATTACAAAAATGACCACAATTCCTCTCCCTCTCTCTACCCACACCTCTTTGCTTTGTGACTGAAGCTTTTCCCATTAAGAGTGGAGTCCACCCCAATAAATTAAATAATAATAATAATAATTTTTTTTAAAAAAAGAGGTGGAGTGCATGTCCCCATCTCTTGGATCTGGGCCTACCTCATGACCTGCCTTGGCCAAAAGAATGTGGCAGATGGGACTAAGTGCCAGTTCCCAGCCTAGGCCTTGAGAGTACGTGTGTGCTTCCTCTCTCTCAGCAACTTGCTGAGTTACCATGTAAGCAAGCCCAGACTAGCCTGCTGAAAGGGTGAGAGACAGATGGAGCAGATGAGTCATCATTGTAAGTGCAAAGGTCCTGAGGACTATGGTTGTTTGACATGTATGAAGAGCAGTCAGGAGGCCAGAGTGAGGGGAGAGTGGTAAGAAAAGAAGCTGGAGAAGAAGCCAGGATCCTTGTAAGCCATGATAAAGACTTCCAGTTTTATTCTAAGTATGTGAATTAAAGGAACAAACAGATGAATACAAGAGTAAATGGTCAACCAGAGAAAAGGAAAATGCATGGTTCTTAACAGTAAAATGAGCAGCCACTGCTTGCTGTGGACACCTTATCTGGGTTTGAAACTCAATGAGAAAAACCCATATGCTCCATAACAGGCTCAACTCATAATGAACAGAGCTAGAAAAGACAGAGACCAAGCCCTGGGCACCATGTAACCTGACCCTGCTGCTTTCTTCCATGGTTAGGAATCTTCAGTGGTCATTAGATTAGTTCCGGTATTGATTATTGATTTCTGATATCCACACTGAGGGTTTAGCCACAGTGAGGCGGTGATTATAAGCATACAAAAATAAATGAGAGGACTTACACCACAGGAATTCAGTCCTTTTTAAATGTTAAAAAAGGTTATAAACTTCAGCACTGAAAAATTAAGCTTTTAAAAATTTAATCTATGATTTTGGAGAATCAATATGCTAATATAGCAAAGAATCAAAAGTCCAACACTGCAGATTAGCTTAGCATTACTACCTTAGAAATATTCACTTACGATGATAATTAAGTGTCAAACTATAAACCACCAAGCATCAAACTCTACTAACTCAATTTGTCAAAGAAGTTTAAAATGAAAATCTATTGCTAATATTGAGATAACTGATCCAATTACTTAAGAAAATAGTCTTTAGAATTTTAATCATACCTACCTGGTGTCAAGTATCTTTTCACGATTATTTCATTCTGCTGCTGATCTCGTCCTCCTATAATTAAATAGTTCTCTGAGCTAATGAACCACAAAAATTTCTCAAACCTACCAAATTGAAATAAGAAAAGTTAACATTTCTTTTCCTTTATAGTTGCCTAAATTCACACACCCCCCCTTTTTTTTACAAAGCAAAACACAACAAACAAACAAAAACAACAGGAGGCTATCCTGTGTAGGTTAAGACAACTTTAAGGTTTGATTTTTCTTAAAAAATGAAGTTGATTTTTATTGAAAACTTATAATATAAATTACCCTAGGACATTCTTAAGATAGTCTGAGAAGAAAGCAACTAAATTCTGTATTTGAAAAATATATGTTCTGTCCAGCTGGTGTAGCTCAGTGGTTGAGCGACCTATGAATGGGGAGTCACTGTTGATTCCCAGTCATGGCACATGGCTCTGGTTTTGGGCTTGATCCCTGTAGGGAGTGTGCAGGAGGCGGCTGATCAATGATCTCTCTCATCACTGATGTTTCTATCGCTCTCTCCCTCTCCCTTCCTCTCTGAAATCAATAAAAATATTAAAAATACACACATATATATTTTTTTCTCTCCTAAATCCCTCTCATATACATAGCCGTCTGAAACACAAGGATAACTTATAACAATGAGTTATACAAAGCCAAAGCATAAAATGTCTCAAGGTCCCCAGGTTTAGCTTTCTTTTTTTTTTTTAAATATATATATATTTTTTATATATTTTATTGATTTTTTACAGAGAGGAAGGGAGAGAGATAGAGAGTTAGAAACATCGATGAGAGAGAAACATCGATCAGCTGCCTCCTGCACATCTCCCACTGGGGATGTGCCCGCAACCCAGGTACATGCCCTTGACCGGAATCGAACCCGGGACCTTTCAGTCCGCAGGCCTACGCTCTATCCACTGAGCCAAACCGGTTTCGGCTAGCTTTCTTTCAGTGGGAAACTATATAGGTTTTGGGACCACTGGTAAGAAAGAAGAAAAAGTTTTTCCCATTTTGTCCTCAATCAACTGAATGCTTACATATATGATATTCTTTACACTTATTTTTATACAAAAGACCAAATATTGCCTACCAAGTATAACTTTTCTCAAGGGACAAAGTAATCTGGGTTTTTCATAATTAATATGTACCATCACAGTAAAAAGTAATGAGTATATATTTTCATCACATTTAGAAAATGACATGCAAAACAATGAACATACATATTTCCTATACTACGTAAACCAGCAAGATAATCTTTTTCATGATTTAATCTATAATTTAAAAACTTCTTGTTAGAGATGATAAAGGTGTAGCATAGGCATTAACTAAACTCCCTCATATCCCCCAAAATGTAAGAGCAAAACGATTTTATTCCTATATTCTAATTGATTTTTTTACTAAAAGAAAGCTAAACCTAAGGACCTGGAGACATTTTATGTGTTTGCTTTGGCTCTTCCACTGCATTTGCAGCTGGTCCTCACAGCCAATTGTGCGCACACACTAGAGGCCCAGTGCATGAAATTCGTGCATGAGGGGGGTGTCCCTTCAACCCAACCTGCATCCTCTCCAATCTGGATATCCCTCTCACATTCCAGGACCACTGGCTCCTAACTGCTCACCTGCCTGCCTGCCAGATCGTCCCTAACTGCACCCCCTGCCAGCCTGATCACCCCTAACTGCCTCTGCCTGCCAGCCTGATTGCCCCTAACTATCCCCCCCCTGCAGCCTGGTCACCCCTCACTGCTGCCCCTTGCGGGCCTGGTCGCCCCAAATTGCCCCTCCTACCGGCCGGTTGCCCCCAACTGCCCCCCCCACCGGCCTGGTTGCCCCTCATTGCCCCCCCACCCCCCCCCGCTGGCCTGGTCACCACACAGTCTGTTCAGTTGTTTGGTCGCCCCTCAATGCCCCCACGCCGGTCTGGTTGCCCCATGCAGCCTGCTGTTCAGTCGTTTGGTCGTGCCTCACTAACCCCCCTGCCAGCCTGGTCGCCCTATGCACCCTGCTGTTCAGTTGTTACTGTGAGGGCGTCCTGACCAATTTGCATATTACCCTTTTATTAGTATAGATGCATATGGTTCAAAATTTTTTTAAATTTTATAAAAAGGTATAGTGAGAGATCCTGCATCTATTCAGTTCCCACCACCACTACCAGATAGGGAGACATTGTAATTAGCTTCCTGTGCATCCCTCTTCAGAGTATTTTTTAAAAAATATATTTTATTAATTTTTTACAGAGAGGAAGGGAGAGGGATAGAGAGTTAGAAACATCGATGAGAGAGAAACACCGATCAGCTGCCTCCTGCACACCTCCTACTGGGGATGTGCCCTCAACCAAGGTACATGCCCTTGACTGGAATTGAACCTGGACCCCCCAGTCCGCAGGCCAACACTCTATTCACTGAGCCAAACCGGTTAGGGCCAGAGTATTTTTATACATACAAAAGCTAAAATAAAATGCTTATTCTAAAGTTTTTTTTCAATATAGTACACACTGTTCTGCATATTTTTTTCACTTAAAAATGTACTTTCCTCATTGCTGAATGGATATATTAAAATTAATGTAACCACTCTGCTATAGATGGTAAACAAGTTTGTAAAACCCAGAAGGGCAAAGAAAACGAGACAGATCAGTCAAGGATGTGTTTGTAATCATGCTAGTAAAGGAATATATAACCAACAGCCCCCCCCCCCACAAAAGGCCAAAAATCCATCAAAATAAGGCAATAAAAAAGAATACAGGACAAATGGGACGAATAGAAAGCAAACGGTAAGATGGGTAGATTTAAACCTAAATATGTATCAGAAGTTACATTAGTATAAATGTAAATTTATAAATACTCTAGGTAAAATGCAAAGATTGTCAGGCTGGAAAACAAGGATTTTAAAAAGACAGAACTAGATTTAAAGAGAGAACCAACATGGCAGCATAGGTAAATGCTGTACTCACCACTTCCCACAACCATATCAAAATTACAACTAAAATACATAAAAACCATTATTCACAACCACCTGAAAGCTGGCTGAATGGAAGTCCTACAACTAGAGAAGTAAAGAAGAAAGCAAACCAAGACTGGTAGGAGGGGTGGAGATGAGGAACAGGTGTGGGGTTTCTTTAATCAGGAGGGAGATGATCTCTGCAGAGGCCTTCTGTGAGGAGCAAGGGGTTCCAGCCCCACACCGGTTCCAGAGCTGGGAAGAGAAGTCTCCATAACTTTGGGCTGTAAAAACCAGTGGGGATTGTGGCTGAGTGACACAGAGGTTGCTGGAGACCCAGGTGTTCCTCTTAAATGGCTGGGGCATGAACTTACTCAGACTTGATACCTCAGGCTTCAGACTTTGCTAAAATCTCTCAAACAAGCAGCAGCTGGCATCAGTGTGCCCCAAATCTATCAATAAAAGGCCCAAGACCTGGCACTAGCACCAGCCTGCCTTGCTTCATATCTGAGCCTCACCTGGGCAATTCACAAGCTCAATGCAAGTAGCAGCCATCTGCAGACCTCTCTGTAGCTCCTGCCATGTGGTCCCAGAGCCAGTGCATACGGTGGACAGCTTCAGACCATACCAGTTTACAACTCTACACATCCACAAGTATCACACTCAAGGTGCAGAGTCAGTGGGCACCAAAGCCCCCACTGAAGCAAGTCATGCTCCACAGTGGTGTCTCCTGCACAACTGGCTCTTCCACTGCAGTTGCAGCTGGTCCTCACAGCCAATTGGCCTGGAGGTCAATTTCTCCCAGTGATGCCAACAGCAATCAAGGCTCAACCATAAGACTGCACACAGCCCACACAGGGGCGCAACTAGAGAGTCCAGCTCTGGTGTCTGAGGAGGGTGAGCCACTGGGTCCTATAGGACACCTACTACAAAAGGCCACTCTATGAATTCCAGGAGACACAGCAGCTCCACCTAATACACAGAAACAAACACAGCGAAGCAGCCAAAATGTGAAGACAAAGAAACATGTCACAAACAACAAAAAAATGGCAGCAAGCAAACTACTGGATACAGAGTACAAAACCATGGTTATAAGGTTACTCAAGGATCTTAATGAGAGCTTCAAGGGACTCAAAGAAAGCTTCAAGTAACTTAGTGAAACTTTCAAGGATCTTAGTGAGAATGTCAAAGACATGAAAAAGGACCAGCAAAAAATTAAGCATACACTAACTGAAATAAAGAATAATTTACTGGGATTCAACAGTGGAGTAGAAGATTCTGAGAATCAAATTAACGATTTGAAATATGAGGAAGCAAAAAACACCCAATCAGAAGAGCAAAAGAAAGAAGAATAAAAAAATATGAAGGTAGTATAAGGAGCCTGTGGGACAACTTTAAGCTTACCAGCATTTGCATTAGGGGATGGCCAGAAGGAGAAGAGAGAAAGCAAGATATTAAAAACCTATTTGAAGAAACAATGACAGAAAACGTCCCCTACCTGGTGAAAGAAATAGACTTACAAGTCTAGGAAGCCCAGAGAGTCCCAAACAAGAGGAACCCAAAGAGGCCCACACCAAGATACATTATAATTAAAACGAAAGGGCTGGTGCATGAAATTTGTGCACGGGGGTGGGGGGTGGGGTTGTACCTCGCCCAGCCTGCACCCTCTCAATCTGGGAACCCTCTCACAATCAGGGACTGCTGGCTCCTAACTGCTCACCTGCCTGCCTGCCTGATTGTCCCTAACTGCTTCTGCCTGCCAGCCTGACCACCCCCTAACCATTCCCCTGCCGGCCTGATTAACACCTAACTGCTCTCCTGCCAGCCCGATCATCCCCAACTGCTCTCTCCTGCCAGCCCAATCGCCCCCAACTGCCCTCCCCTGCCGGCCTGGTTGCCCCCAACTGCCTTCCCCTGCAAGCCTGGTCTCCCCCAACTGCCCTCTCCTGCCGGCCTGATCTCGCCCCCATCTGCCCTCCCCTGCTGGCCTGATCTCACCCCCAACTGCTCTCCCTTGCTGGCCTGATCACTCCCAACTGCCCTTCCCTATCGGCCTGATTGCCCCTAATTGCCCTCTACTTCCGGCCTGATCTCACCCGCAACTGCCCTCCTCTGCTGGCCAATTGGTTCTGATTGGTTGGTTTCTATTCCAGTCGGTGTCAAAAGCTCTGCCTCCTAGGCAGCCATTGGCTCCTCACAGTTCACCCAGATTTGGATCTGATTGGTGGGTTTCTATGCTAGTCAGCGTCTCTGGGCCTATAAATGGGGCCTGATCAGAAAGGCAGGGCTGATCAGCAGCCCCAGTGGAGGCCTGGAGAGAAATGGAGGTGCAGCTGCTGGAGAGAAAGAGAGAGGCAAGTACTGATTAACAGCTGCCACAGAGGCTACGGATCAGACCCTGCTTCTCTCTTTAGGCCTCTCTCCAAGCCTCTCTGCAGCCCCCTCAGCAGTCAGTGCTGGGTCACCACGGCAACCCAGTGCTGACTGCAGGACTGACTTCTGGTTGGTAGAGCCTCCGGTCATGACAGACCCAGGGTTTTTATATATTAGGATGCCAAGGGTTAAAGACAAAGGGAAAAATCTTAAAAGCAGCAAGTTACTTACAAGGAAGCCCCCAAACGACTGTCCCTTCATTTCTCAACAGAAACTTTGCAGGCGAGAAGGGAGTGGCAAGAAATATTCAAAGTGGTGAATAGCAAGGACCTACAACCAAATTATTCTACCCAGCAAACCTCTCATTTAAAATTGAGGGTCAGATAAAGAACTTCACAGATAAGAAACAGCTAAAGGAGTTCATCACCACCAAACCAATATGAAATGTTGAAGGGTGAAGAAGAGGAAGAGGAAGAAGAGAAGGAAGAAGAAATATGATTAAAATGGCAATACATATCTATCAACAACTGAATCTATACATCAAAATAATCAAGAAATCTAATGAACAAAATAAACTGGTGCATAAAATGGAATCAGAGGCATGGAAGCATGGAACAGACTGCTGAATCTCAGAAGGATGGGGAAAGGGGACAGGAATCTATTAGCCAAACATCTTACATGCATGTATATATTACCTATGGACACAGACAACAGGGTGGTCAAGGCCTGGGGCAGGGCAGGACCTGTCTGGAGGGGGGAATGTGGGGAAGGCAGGAGGGTACCTATAATACCCTCCACAATAAAGATTTTTTAAAAATTAATTAATTTTAAAAAAGGCTAACGTATAATGATGGAAAAATATATATCATGCACATACTAAGTGAAGCTGATACAGTTTTAATATCTCACACAGAAGAAAAAAATAAGTTAAAAGGACATTTCATTAACATTAATAAATGGCTCAATTCACTAGGGAGATATAACTTTTGTACTTGTATCACCTAATTACCTGGCCTCATATATATAAAACAAAAACTGGCAGAAGTAAAAGGAGAAACAGACAAATCCACAACTGTGTGGTATTTAACACACCTTTCTCAATAATTAAGAAAACAATCATAAAAATAAAAGAATTAGTAAGGATGCCAAAGATTTGAACAGCATGGTTAATATGACCAAGTTGATATTTAAAGAAATGCACTCCAAAACTATAGAACTGACACTTTTTTTCATGTATATATGAAACATTTATAAATTAAGCTGACCATAAATATGCTGGTCATAAAGCAAGCTAAAACAACAAATGTCAAAGGACTGAGATAATTCAGAATACCATCTATGACCATTATGCAAATTAAACTAGAAATCAGTAACAAAAAATAACCAAAAAGTCCCGTATGTTTGGAAATTAATACTTCTAAGCAATGCATGGATGAAGAAATCACAATGGAAATTAGAACATATTGTGGTGTGAAGTATAATGAAAACAATACATAATAAAACTTTTTTTTTTAAATATTTTTTTTTATTGATTTTCTACAGAGAGGAAGGGAGAGAGATAGAGAGCTAGAAACATCGATGAGAGAGAAACATCGATTAGCTGCCTCCTGCACATCTCCTACTGGGGATATGCCCGCAACCCAGGCACATGCCCTTGACCGGAATCGAACCTGGGACCTCTCAGTCCGCAGGCCGATGCTCCATCCACTGAGCCAAACTGGCTTCGGCCATAATAAAACTTTTTAGGTGCAGTCAAAGCCATGCTTAGAGGTAACGTTATTATTTTCAATATATATTAGAAAAGAAAGCGGCTGGAAGGGAAAAAAAGTCAATGTACTAAGATTCCATCACAAGAAATCAATAAGAGAACTGCAAATGAATACTAAAGAAAAGTATAATGATGAAAAAACAAAAAAAGAGAGAGAACACATATATAATAGAGGAGATTAATAATAAAAAACTGACTCTTTACAGATATTAGTACAACTGAAAATCCTCTGGTCAGACTAAACAAGAAAAGGGAAAGCACAAATAACTACCATGTATGAGATGTCATTAAATATTCTAAAGGATGTTAAAAAGTTAAGTGGAATATTACGAACTTTTTGCCAGTAAATTTCAAACTTTAGACAAAGTCTTAGAAAACTCTAGGACTACTAGGCTACACAGGGGAATTCCATCAAACATTTAAAAACAATTAATAAAGAAGGAACCCTCTAAATTTTCCGTATGAATAAAACCTTATGAATATAACCAGTACTGAACATGAACATTATGAGGAATGAAAATGACAAGTCAATTCTATTCATCAATACAGATGTTACATTGATGAGGGAGAAAATCACAAAAAATTTTTGAAAGCTGGAAAATAAATGGATGAGTGATCAAAGGCAAGCTGAATCCTTAGCTGACAGTAGAAGATCAAAGTAAATCAATTTACACTATGTAACCCATAAAAAGCTAAAAAATAGCACCACAATGCCCTAGTCGGGTTGGCTCAGTGGATAGAGCACAAGCCATCGAACTGAGGGTCCCGGGTTTGATTCCAATCAAGGACACATACCTTGGTTGCAGGCTAGATTCCTGGCCCTGGTTGGGGTGTGTGCAGGAGGCAACCAATTGATGTGTCTCTCTCTATCTCTCCCCCTCCCTTCCACTCTCTCTAAATATCAATGAAAAAATATCCTTGGTGAGGATTAACAACAACAATCTACACTAATAAAAGAGAAACATGGTAATTAGTGTCACTCCGCTACCCTTCCCATTGGCTAATCCCCCGTCACTCACAGAGTAGGGCCGAGATATGCAAATTAACTGGCAGCCAAGATGGCGGCCGGCAGCCAGGCCGCTGATGCGAACAGGGAGGCTTGCTTGCTTCAGTGACGGAGAACTCCAACATTCCCCGCCTGACTTGCTGGCCTCTCAGCTGCAACTCTAAGCAACTATGTTGCGAATAAAGAAGCTAAAAAAACCCCAGAAACCTGTTTTACTCAGCGGAGCTTCAGCCAGCCGGACCACAACATTGTATCAAATACAGACGGTAAACAAAGGCCAGAAACCTGTTTTCAGCAGCCGAGGCCTCAGAGTTAAAGCTGACCCAGAATAAAAAAAAAAAAAAAGGAAAAAACGGAGTGGTTGGGAGCTTCAGTCCCAGCCTGAAAACAGCCCTCAGCCCCTCACCCAGACTGGCCAGGCACCCCAGTGGGGACCCCCACCCTGAAGGGTGTGTGACCAGCTGCAAACAGCCATCATCCCCTCAGCCAGACTGGCCAGGCACCCCAGTGGGGACCCCCATGCTGACCCAGGACACCCTTCAGGGCAAACCAGCCAGCCCCACCCATGCACCAGGCTTCTATTCTATATAATAAAAGGGTAATATGCCTCCCCCAGCACCGGGATCAGCGGAGCCGCGAGGCCTCCCGGCACCGGGATCAGCGTGACAGGGGGCAGCGCCCAAACCCCCTGATCGCCCTGCAGCTCTGTGTGTGACAGTGGGAGGCGCCCCAACCCCCCTGCCCCCCACGGGCCCTGCTCTGTGTGTGACGGGGTAGAGCCATAACCTCCCCATTGGCCCTGCCCTGAGTGTGACAGTGGCAGTGCCCCAACCACCTGATCGGCCCTGCTCTGTGGGTATTAGAGGGCAGCGCCCCAACCCCCCCCCCCCCCCCATGGGCCCTGCTCTGTGTGTGATGGGGTAGAGCCATAACCTCCCCAATTGGCCCTGCCCTGAGTGTGACAGTGGCGGCGCCCCAACCCCCTGATCGGCCCTGCTCTGTGGGTGATAGAGGGAGGCGCCCCAACCCCCTGATCCACCCTGCCCTGAGTGTGACAGGGGGCGGTGCCCCAACTCCCCTATCGGCCCTACTCTGTGAGTGACAGGGGGTGGCTCCTCAACCCCCTGATCGGCCCTGCTCTGTGCATGACAGGGGAAGGCGCCCCAACTCCCCAATCAGCCCTGCTCTGAGCCCGACCAGGGGCTGCACCTAGGGATTGGGCCTGCCCTCTGCCACCCGGGAGCAGGCCTAAGCCAGCAGGTCGTTACCTCCCGAGGGGTCCCAGACTGCAAGAGGGCACAGGCCGGTCTGAGGGACCCCCCCTTCCCCCGAGTGCACAAATTGTTGTGCACCGGGCCTCTAGTAAAGTAATAATAAAAAAATAAAAAATAGTACCATAAGTGTACTGCCATAAAAAGGGTTTAAGATGGGATTAAAAAGAGGAGGCCTGGCTGAAAGTCTGATCAAGAAGCAGTTACTTCCCTATATCTTCTTTCCAACTCTGATCATTGTGCAACTATCCCTTCCACACTCTAACAGAAGGCCAGAAGTTAATTCTATAAAAAGAGTCAAAGAAGATCTATGGACCAGAGAAAAATGTGGCACAGTTATAAGTAAGGGTAACATATGTAAAACAGGCAATTATGCAAATGTACAAAAGACTGGATACTGAGACTCCCACCAATTATTTTCACTAGGCTCCTAAAAAGTGACAACCAGCTTTTAGCTTACAAGCAAGAGAGAAAAAGAATCTCTTCTAGGAAATAAGATCAGCTGATATACAGATGGCCAAGAGACATGAAAAAATGCTTAAAGTCACTGATCATCAGAGAGATGCAAATTAAAACGACAATGAGGTATCACCTCACACCTGTCAGAATGGCTACCATCAACAAATCAACAAACGACAAGTGTTGGCGAGGATGTGGAGAAAAGGCAACCCTAGTACACTGCTGGTGGGAATGCAGACTAGTGCAGCCATTATGGAAAACAGTATGGAGTTTCCTCAAAAAATTAAATATGGAACTGCCATGTGACTGAGTGATCCCACTTCTAGGAATATATCCCCAGAAACCCGAAGCACCAATCAGAAAGAATGTATGCACCCCTATGTTCATATCAGCACAATTTATAATAGCTAAGTTCTGGAAACAGCCGAAGTGACCATCAGTAGATGAGTGGATAAAAAAGCTGTGGTACATTTATACCATGGGATACTATGCAGCGGTAAAGAAGGAGAATCTCTTACCCTCTGAGACAGCCTGGAGGGACCTGAAGTGTATCATGCTAAGTGAAATAAGTCAGTCAGAGAAAAACAAATATCATGTTATCTCACTTATATGTGGAATCTAATGAACAAAATAAACTGATGAACGGAGTAGATCCAGAGACATGGAAACATGGAACAGAGTGTGGAATCTTGGAGGGAAGGCACGGAAGGGTGGGTGGGTGGGAAGTAATCAACCAAAGACCTTGTATACATACATGTATGGCCCATGGACACAATGGGATGATGAGGGCCTAGGGCGGAGGGTGGGGTTGTGCTGAAGGGGGTCGATGGGGGGAAAATAGGAGACATATGTAATACTTTCAACAATAAAGATTAAAAATAAAAGAAACATCGTTGGAAACGCCTCATAGAATAAATATGTTGTTTCCTTTATTCACAGAACTGTGTGTTAGATCTGTGGGAAGGAATTACAAGACAGCTGCTAAAACTGTGACAGAATTAATATAATTTTTTTTTTAATCTTAGGTATTTTTGTATATCCTGAAGATCTGTACGATTCTAGGGAGTGATAGCTTAGGAGTGAAGATTTTAACTTACTCATGTGTAGAGGGTGTCTGATATTAAAAAACCAGGCAGATCCATCTACTCAGACCCTAACCACGGTCCTAAAGTAAATTGCTTGAAGAAATTAGTTCCCAATGATTATAGGTGCAGAATTTTTGAAGTATGTCCATATTCAAATGTAGATCAAAGAAGCTCAACTAAAAAGATTGTGGACTGACTTGAGATGACATCAGGATTGAGCAAAAAAGGGAATAAGATGATTAAGACTCAAACTCAGGAGGAACTAAGGCAGTGGAAGAACTCAGAACATGTGAAATTCCTTAAATAAAAGTTTATTAACTTTAAAAAAAAAAGAAAAGAAAAAAATAATAACAACAACTGTAAAAAAAAAAAAAAAAAAAAAAGGGAAATAAGACCCGCTGAAGAGGAAAAAAGCTAAAGACATCCAGAGTTCCACACAGAGATCATTTTACAACTCCCCACAGAGAACTCCCAATTAGCCTTTTAATGCTCTACTATAAAATGTGAGCGGACAACCAAGGATCACTAGACATTAGCATGAGAGCTGGAGACAAAACCAATAAATAGAAAAAATAACTTGGAGAAGACAAAGACCTGCAGGAAAAGGATACTAAATAAAATTTAATACATCCAAACTAGTCTCAGTATAGAGAAACTAGAGATGGAAGTTTTTAAAAAGTAACATTCAAAACTGGCCAGTTGGCTCAATGGATAAAGCTTTGGCCTGCAGACTAAAGGGTCCTGGGTTCAATTCTGGTTAAGAACACATACCTCGGTTGCAGGCTCAATCCCTGGGCCTGGTTGGGGTGCTTGTGGGAGGTAACCAATCGATGTGTCTCTCTCACATCAATGTTTCTCTCCTACCTCTCCTGCTCCCTTCCACTCTCTTAAACAATAATGGAAAAATATCCTCGGATGAGGATTAAAAAAAAAAAATTCCAAGAACCAAAACATCTTAAATTAAAACATGATAGAAGAATTAAAAAAATAATAATAAATTCAGTGGAAGGATTGAAAGATCAAGTTCAGGAAATCTTTCAGAATATAAAACAAAATGATAGAGTTGAAAATAGAAAATGCAAGAAAATGGGAGGATTGTCCAATCACAAAAAAGAAAAGAGGGAAAGAAAAGGAAGCAACAACAGAAACAAAAACCAGAGGGCAGGTAGTTTTCTAAGAAATATGTCAAGAAAATTTCTCAGAAATTAAAGTTTCCAAATTAAAAAGGCCCACAAAATATCCAGCATAATGGATAAAAAACATCCTCACAGACCTATATCATTGTGAAATTCTGGAAAACAGAGGGGAAAAAATCCACAAGTTTACCGAAAGATAAAACAAGTTTCCTATAAAATATTAACTATCAAAATGACATCAGACTTCTCAAAATCAAACCTGGAAGTTAATATAATGGACAAATACCTTTAAAGTCTTACGAAAACAGTTTCAAACTAGAATTTTATACCCAGACTAACTATTAATTAGGTATAAGAGTAAAATCATTTTTATACACTGGATACCTCAAAAACTTTGCCTTCTACGCACTCCTCTCATTATGCTTCTATAGCTCATAATTCCACCAACAAAGAAAAAGAAAGTATGAAATCCAGGACAAAGAATCCAACACAGAGAGGGATAAAAAGAACTTTCAGGATAACAATAAAGGGGCATTTTAAAATGCTTAGAGTAACCAATCTAGAACAATGGTCAAAAAGCTCCAGAGGAGACTTCTGCAAGAAGATGATACTAACAGAATTCCAATGTGAGCACACTTGGAAGAGTGGAGGTAAATTAATAAGAACAAAAAGAAAAAGAAAGCTTTGACTACAATTTAAATATTCACAATAATGTTAATATTGAATTGTGCTGTAACTATTCTAGAAGGCTGAAGGTGCATGCCTATGTAACACTGGGACACAAGAAGATAGAGTAAAATCTTAATCTTCCATAGTGGTAAGCCATCAAGAGAGTGTAAAATAGAAAAATTAAGAAGCAGCAATATAAGCATATTACTTAGAGAAATAGAGGTATATACTAGGAGAATCAGGTAAAAGAGCTAAAAGTATAAAAGTTTCTTTGGAAGAGGAAGCAATAGGAGTAGGGGTAAAAAATAGCAGGGCTACTGGTTTTTGTAACAAGCTTTGTAGAATTGCTTCATTTTTCTAAACAATGTGCATGCATAATTTTGATAAAATAAAAACTATATTTTTAAAAGGTAGAACACTTACCAATACACTTTTCTTGCTTTTTGAATAGAGGTAACTGTTTGGACTTCTTTTAAGGTTTGCTTTGTTTTCTTTTCAGCTGATTTGAATGCCTATTTATAAGAAAGAGTTTTTAAATAATTTGTAAATTTATTTAAATAACACCAAGCAAATGATAAGGCAAGAAACAGTTTTTTAAATATCAAAAATTGGCGTTATCTACACACACACACAAAAGTAATGAAGAAATGAAAATATTTTTTACTTTAATATTAAAATAATTTAAGTCAAAGATTTACTGTATACATATATTTCCTCAAGACCTCCAAATTAACAAGAATATATTTAGTTACCAGATACTAAGTGCCTACCATATAACAGGTTCCAAACTACATGCTGGGGACAAATCAGTGAACAAGATAAAGTTTGTACCCCAATGGGGTCTAGGAGAAGAGACAAATATAAAACACATAATTATGCAAATAATATCAAGAAATGAGGTTGGAGAGGTAGACAGAGGGCTAAGTCATGAGGGCCACTCATTTAACAGATATTAATGTGCCAATGTTCCAGGCAATATTCTAGGGCTGAAATATAGCAATGACTAACACAGACAAAATCTTACTTTCATGCAATCCACATTCAAGAGGGAAGACAGGTAAATGGGTGTTGGGAAGGGTGTTTTTTAAGAAGAAAAGCAGAGTAAAGATAGAGTAATTGAAGATACTAATTTTAGTAAGAGTGGTCAAGAAAGGCCTCCCTGACATCTCATATAAGTAGGCATGAGAATGAGGGGAGGAATCAAACCACAGAAATTTCTAGGGAAGAGCATTCTTGGTAGAAAGAGCAGCAAGTGCAAAGGTCCTGAGAAGGTAGCATGGACCACTGTTGCAGGAACAGCTAAAAATCCCAGTGTGGCTAGAAAGAATGTGTAACAGGAGGAGGGCAGGTGATGAGATCAGAGGGAAGCAGATCATATAGAACCTTATAGACCAGGAGAAGAGCTTTGGATTGTCTTGGCTAACATGAAAAGCTTCTAGGAAATTTTGAACAGAGAGAAATGACTTTATTTTTTATTTAACAGGATCACTATGGCTGCTGTGTGAAGAACAGACTGTAGCAGGGAAAGGGTGGGAGAGTAACCAACCCAGTAAGAAGCTACTGCTATAGTCCATGAAAACACGTGATTGAGACCTGGATCAATGAGAAGTGGCCAGATTCTGGTTATACTCTAAAAGAAGAGCCAAAACGATTTGCTGGTGGACTGCACATGGTTTATGAGAGAAGAGTCCTGGATAACTCCAACATTTTTAATCTAAGCAAAGGAAAAAATGAAGATGCTATTTACTGAGATGGCAAAAACCAAGGAGGAGCAGGTTTTGGGGGAAAAAATAAATACTGGAAACACATTTAAAGCAAAATTAAATTTGAAAGGTATTTCTGAATTAGAAAACCTCATTTACTAGTAAACATAAGAAATCATTAAGGTCATTAAATTAAGGTAGAGAAAAACAATTAACATTCACTCTAAGAAATGCAAAGTACCTTCTCAGCAGCTTCAACAGTCTTTTGTGTTTTCTTAGCAGCATATCTCTTGTGATCATAATACCTAGAAAAACACAATTCTCTTAAATTTTAAGTAAAATCTCTATTCTTTAGTTTTCTATTTGTTATTTCTATTTTATAGATTCTCAAATCATACAGAACAAGTTTTGTGCTTTATGCACCTTTATTTTCTATGTTCCATATGAAAACCAAGTTGTAGAATGCACATAAGATTTAAAAAAGAATTTATTTGAAGTTTCCAGGAGGATTACTGTTTTGAAAAATAGTAATTTCTGTATTCTTTCTTACAATAAATATAATTTTATGACACACAAAAAAAGAAGGTATTTTCACCCCAAAGTATAGACAGGCAAAATAACAATGTTTCTTATCCTTTAATACCCTGAGTTATTGCAGATAATATTTCGCCTAAAATTTATACTTTAAAGACTCACTTTTTGGCATTGGCATATGCTGATAAACTGAGATCAACATCAACAAGTAATGGCTTATTTTTCTGAGGCTTCTGCAGCTGTTTATTCTTTTTCTTTTTCTTTTTTCCTTTTGGTGGTTCAGTTTCATTTTTCTCAGCACTGATGTCACCATCAACATCGTCATCTTCCTCCTCTGATAATAAGTATGGATTTCTATTAAAAATATTCAATAGTATTTCACTAATGTCAATGACATCACATTTTTTTATTTTCAGTATATTCCTAAATGAAATCATAAATGATTTACAGCAGCGGTTCTCAACCTGTGGGTCACAACCCCTTTGGCGGTCGAACGACCCTTTCACAGGGGTCACAAAGACCATCCTGCATATCAGATATTTACATTACAATTCATAACAGTAGCAACATTACAGTTATGAAGTAGCAACGAAAATAATTTTATGGTTGGGTCACAACATGAGGAACTGTATTTAAAGGGCCAGAAGGTTGAGAACCACTGATTTACAGTATTTAGTTTGTATTATTTTACTGCAAATTATTTTTTTCTGTATTGTCAAGGATAAATTTCCAAACAAAAGAAAAATTTTAAATGAATACAGTGAACAATTAAATAGCAAAATAAAGGCAAACATTAACTGCTTCACTAAAAATTACACTTACCTGCCCTGGCCAGTGTGTATCAGTGGTTAGAGCAGCAGCCCACACACCAAAGGGTCATGGGTTTGATTCCCAGTCAAGAGCAGTAACTGGATTGCAGGTTTGATACCTGGCCCTAGGTGGGCGTGTGCAGGAGGCAACCAATCAATGTGTTTCTGTTTCTGTTTCTCTCTCCACTCCTTCCCTTCCTGCCACTTTCTAAAAACAATCAATGGAAAAAATATCCTCGGGTGAGGATTAACAAAATAAATAAATAATTTAAACTTACCTTAGTAGCATTGTAACATGATTTGTTTGTAGTTTTAATTCTTTGATTGAATTTGCAACAGGGTCTCCTTGAGCTTGGGCTTCTTTCACAATTAACCCAATTTCTGTCCAATCTATCTGGTTGGCTAAAGCACTTCGAACAACCTGAATGGCTCTGTCAACTATTTGTAGATTCATTTCTATGAGCTCTCCTTTAAGTTTATCTATTTCCTTAAGAAATAAACCAAAAACATTTACCATAATGCCAGTTAAAGTTACCATTTTTCAGAAAGCATCTGAAAAAGCTAAACATAATACCTGAGCCTGTTGAAGAGCTTCTAATCTGTTTTCGTGATCCTTTCGGACATTATCTAATTTCTTCAATGCTTGTTTTTCCTTTTGTTGACAAAAAAAGATTTTTTAAAAAATTAGATTTCTCCCATATCCTGCACCTCCTGAAACTCATTATCCTGCCCCGACATCTGTCCCCTAGCTAGCTAGAGATCCCCAAAGTCCACCTCTCCAGTTCTATACTACCCCAAAGTGTTTCATACTCCAAAACTAGGTCATGTCTAATGATCTCCTGTTCCATATTTGAAAGTAATTTGATTACAGGTTACATTGTATGTAAAATATGCTCCTAGAGCCTATCTTTTCCCTCTGGCAGAAAAGTAAAACTTGGGGGAATGCATTCGTAGCCTAAATTACCCAAATTGCTTCCTTCTTTTTATTTCATTGCTGCCTTTAATTTTCTTAGTCTTATTCCTAGTATTTTACAGAATGTCTCCTAAATTAACAACACAAAAGGTCATAGTAACTATTTGATCATCTATATAGCATTTTATCACATATAATTTACATTTCAGGATTTTTGATTTTGGGACAAATTTTCTAACAGTAGTAACAGCATTACCAATTAATGAATGTTTGAACGCTGGATGTAGTATTAAAAAATGTTAATTATAAAAATGGTGACTATTAAAAGAATGCAAAATGATTACTAAAATAATTCATGGGTATTCTAATGCACATAAAGGAGATGGAGTTCAATGTCACTGCTAAATATTTATTTAGTAGCTAAAGTGCTGCCACCAAGTGGCAATCACAATATTTAATTAATTTGACCCATCTGCTTAGAAATTGTGCTTTGTTAATTATTTTAAAACTGAGGGGCAGGGAGGATACAAGAATTCACATAATTATAAACTGTGCACACATATTATAACACTTTATTAATATTTTTGAAAAATCACATCCTCTTCAAATCAAGAGTAACTGTGGAAAATTTCTGAAATCATTCTTGAGCAAATGTTCCAAAAACATGGTCACATGTGCTGGAAAAATACAGCATATTAAAACCTCCTTGTAGAGTCATGATACACAAAAAACATCTTTTTAAAATTTATTTTAAAAAATTTCAATTACAGTTTACTTTTAGTGTTATTTTGTATTAGTTTCAGGTGTACAGCAGAGGGATTAGACAATACCTTACAAAGTATTCTTTACAAAGTATTCCCCCCACCTGGCACCCTGTAGTTGTCACAATATTATTTATTATATTTCCTATGCTATACCTCCCTGTGACTATTTTATAAATATCAATTTGTACTTTTTAATCTCTTCACCTCTTCCACGTGGTCCCCAACGCATCCCCTCTGGCAATCACCAGTGGGTCTCCACACAAACCACATTAAAGGTCTAGTTTAGAAGTTCACTCTGCATAACCCACGGACACAGACAATAGGGTGGCAAAGGCCTGGGCAGGGAATGGGAGCAGTGTAAAGAGGGTCAAGGGGGAAATCTGTAATACTTTAAATAATAAAGATAAATAAAAAATGAAATAACAGTTTAATGATAAATAAAAATATTTATTTGTATAGAAAAAACTTTTCCCTCTCCTTTGACCTATTTAAAAATCTTCTCAAAACAGTATTACCTTAACAGCAAAATTTAAAAGCTTTGGATTGCTTTAATAAAGCAAATCAAACTAGGGTATAAATAACAGGTCTCATCTTCCCACTGTATTTTCCATTTTAGAGAATACCCGATATACGATGGAACAAATGAGGGTATACTTTTCAACACTGGCGACGTCACCTAGATCAGTGGTTCTCAACCTTCCTAATGCCGCGACCCTTTAATACAGTTCCTCATGTTGTAGTGACCCGTAATTTCATTGTTACAAATTGAACATAATTAAAGCATAGTGATTAATCACAAAAACAATAAGTAATTATATACGTGTTTTCCGATGGTCTTAGGCGACCCCCGTGAAAGGGTCGTTCGACCCCTCAGAGGGGTAGCGACCCACAGGTTGAGAACCGCTGACCTAGATCGTTATCAATAAACTAAAAGATCAGGGCGTTCCATACACTTTGAAAGGCTGCCCATTCTTATGAGAGCATCATCTACCCAGCAAACCACACTAAAGTTAGTTAGTTTAATATAAATGTTTTAAATACCATACCTGTTGTAAAGCTTTTAAATCTATTTTCTGACCTTCGATCTTGGAATAAAATTCATCCACAGCCTTATTAAAACAAACAAACAAAAGTAACTAGTTGGAAAAAAAGGATAGTCTCTATTTCAACTTGCATACATAGAATTTTTGAGTCCATTTTGTTTATAACAACACTCAAAGACAGAGCTAAATAATCAAGAATCAAGTTCACATTTTTTATCCTTTATCTTGAAATAAAGTAGCAAAAAGTTTCCAACAGTTTGTATCTATGACTGCACTGTTCTGTAATGCTCAGATTTATAGTGATTGAAAAGCAAAAATATTTGCAATTTCTCAATCAAAGCAAGTTGATATTAATTCAATAATTTATATCATGCTAACTGGTCAAAAAATAGAATCTGAAACCCACCTTGTCAAATGATTCAAATTCTATATATGGACATTGTGAATGTTGAGAAAACAAGAAAGGATGAAATTCCTCATACCTGTAAAACATATTTACTATATCATATTCAAGAACATTAATAAACATCTAAAATAAATTGATCCATGCCTACATGCTTACGTGAGTATGTCTTCAGTTGGTTTATCTACTTCCAGGCTTGGTTTTATTTCTCTTTTCTGAATGATATATCCCTATAAAAATCCAACATAAAACTCATTTCTATCCATAATTATCAAAGATTTACTTTTTATGACTAATGGTAATTTAAGTTATAACATTTTCTAGTTATAAATTTATCAACTGCATTTGTCTACAGATTATAAATGAAGCTTTTCTTAGACTCAAAGTATTATTTGGAAACACTGTTTTTTTCACATGCACAAGAAATTCTTAGACTCAAAGTATTATTAGGAAACATTGTTTTTTTCACATGCACAAGAAAAATCAGGGAATAAAGAAAATGGAAACTCATGATTTGATAAGATGGTGGGATTATACAGCTGCATTTTGCTTTCTTCTTTCCATTTTTAGATGTGGTGCAATTTAAATAAATCAAAAGCACTGCCAACAGAAAAACAGATTTCCTTTGTTGGTAGGCGATTTTAATTCATTTAAAAAACTGGGCTCAGCCTGTGTTGCTCAGTGGTTGAGCACTGACCCATGAAACACCATTTCCATTCCGAATCAGGGCATATGCCCGGGCTGCAGGCTCTATCCCCAGTAAAGGGCATGAGGAGGCAGCCTATTGATGTTTCTCTCTCATCAGTGTTCCTATCTCTCCATCCCTCACCCTTCCTCCCCCTCTAAAATAGTAAAAACATATTTTTAAAAAAATATTAAAAACAAAAACACAAAACTGGGCCCTGGCAGGTGTTACTCAATGGTTAGAGCACTGTCCCAGGCATCGTAGGGTCACAAGTTTTATTCCTGGTCAAGGACATGTATCTGGGTTGCAGGTTTGATCTCTGGTCGTGGTAGGGAGGCACCAATCGATGAGTCTCTCTCACATTGGTGTTTCTCTCTCTCTTCCTTCCTCCCTCCCTCAACTGTCCACTCTCTCTAAAAAACAAAACAAAAAAAACTATATACATCTCCTCAGATGAGGATTAACAAAACAAAAAGAAACATTTTAGGCAGGTACATTTGGACTAAATTTAGGTGTAATTAATCAGAACTGTCTCTTTATTTTTCTGGTAAGTGAAGTTATACTTTGAATAGGGAAGAAAAACAAAAGATCTGAGGTAATTCAGAAGATGTTTAACTGTTAAGGGATGTAAATCACCAAATTTTTGGAAAGTGCTGGCAAATTAGAATATGCTTCGCTATCTAAAATTAACCTAATGAGAAATATTTTCAAATTCCCCTTCTTTTCTGGAGGGCTAATACTGATTTAACCTATTACTTTCTATGAAAGGCAAAAAAGCAGAACAAAAAATTACAAATCAACAGCAATTAAAAAAAACACACACAAAAGAGCCCAGTGGATAGAGCCTCGGCCTGCTGACTGAAGAGTCCTGGGTTTGATTCCAATCAAGAGCATGTACCTCGGGGCAGGCTCAATCCCTGGCACTTGCCGGAGGCAACCAATGATGTGTCTCTCTCACAACAATGCTCCCCCCCCAACCCCCCACTTTCTCTAAAAATCAATGGAAAAATATCTTCGGGTGAGGCTTTAAAAAAAACCCCACCAAAACAACAACTACCCTAGCCCTGGCCAGGTGGCTCATGTCCTATGCACCAAAAGGTTGCCGGTTTGATTTCTAGCCAGGGCATATGCCTAGGTTACCGGCTCAATACCCAGTCAGTGCACATATGGAAGGCAGCTGATCGATGTTTATCTTTCTACTTTCCTCTCTCTCTAAAATCAATGAAAGCATATCCTTGGGTGAGGATAAAAAGAAAATTGAAAACAAAAATCCACCCTAGAATAAGCATATTACTAATGTTGAATTTCTAAACTAAAACAAAAAATGTACATATATTGATCTTTAGTGAAGATTTAACTTCTAAAAATATCTACACTAATAAAAGAGAAAAATGGTAATTGGCGTACGACGATACCCTTTTCATTGGCTAATCAGGGCTATATGCAAATTAACTGCTAACTATGATTGGCAGTTAACTGCCAACTAAGATTGGCAGTGAACTGCCAACTAAGATTGGCAGTTAACTGCCAACAAGATGGCGGTTAATTTGCATATGTAGGCACAATGCAGGGAGGTGAAAGGGAAAGCAGGAAGAAGCCCCCTGCCACTGACAGTGATCAGAAACCCAGGGAGGAGCTAAGAGCTGGGGGGCAGGGCAAAGGCGGCCTTGGGGCCGCCTTTGCCCTGCCCCCCAGCCATGATCGGAGAATCAGGTGCCTTTGCCGCCCTGGCCAGTGATAGCAGGAAGTAGGGGTGGAGCCAGCGATGGGAGCTGGGCACGGTCGAAGCTGGCAGTCCCGGGAGCTATGGGTCCCTTGCCTGGGCCTAAAGCGGAGCCCACGATCACGGGGCCGCTGCAGCTGCGGGTCCCCGCTGCCCGAGCTGGACACCTCAGCCAGAGGCGTTAGGCCTGGGCAGAGGCGGAGCCTGCAACCACGGGGAGCTGGGGGTCCCCTGCCCAGGCCTGACACCTCTCCTGGAGGCCTCAGGCCTGGTCAAGGGGCCGATCCGGTGATTGGTGATCGGAGGGTGATGAGGGTCAACTCCTCTGGCCAAGGCATCAGGCCTGGGTGGGGGGCTGAGCCGGGGATTGGGGGGATATGATGGTCCCCTTGCCCAGGCCTGAAGCCTGGGTCAGAGGCGTCAGGCTTGGGCGGGGGGTGGAGCAAGCGATCAGAGGGGAGATGGGGGTCCCCTGCCCAGGCATGATTCCTGGGCCAGAGGCCTTAGGCCTGGGCGGGGGCCAGAGCCAGTGACCGGCGTGAGATGGGGGTCCCCTGTCCAAGCCTGACACCTCTGGCGGAGGCGTCAGGCCTGGGCAAGGGGCCGATCCTGCGATTGGAGGGTGATGGGGGTCAACGCCTGAGGGCTCCCAGTATGTGAGAGGGGGCAGGCTGGGCTGAGGGACACTCCCCCCCACACACACACCCAGTGCGCGAATTTCGTGCACCGGGCCCCTAGTAAATAATAAAGCCACTATAATATATAAGTATATGTGCTGCTGCTACCTTTCCTCTGAAGTTGGACGTTGTTTTCATATAGTCTTCTGCTTTCTGCAGACAAACAAGTACTTTTTCAATATCTAAGGAGAATAAAAAAGGAAAGGAGCGGTAATCAAGATGCAATTAACTATTATTAAACAACTATGCAGAAAACAGGACAGTGCTTATAAGAGTGTTTAAGAAAATTAAATACAGTTATTTCATGTTTGTTATCAGCATATGTAAATAGGATGTTTTGGCCAGCCTGTTATCCCAATAGCTTTTATTAATTCCATCTTGCCCCTCATAATCTGAAAGGCACCTTGTTCATATACTAAGTTCCCGTATATATTTGGGCCTGTTTCTAAATTCTTTGTATTTCCTCTAATTTTCTTATTATCCTAATCTGGCAGGTAAGTTAGGTTCCCTTAAATCAGGGTGGGGGAACATCTGGCCCTGCCAAGGAAACCACAGGCAGAACTCGAAATTCAATAAATCTAGGAGTATTTTTCATAGCAACATAATTTTTAAGTTGATAATTCTGTATCGCCCTCAAATGATATTATAAATATCCAAATGGCCCTCGACAGAAAAAAGGTTCCCCACCTTTGCCTTAAATAGTTATGAGAGCCTAACGTATATAGCCACATTAGCGTACTTACAGAATTAAATGCATGAATGCTAATATTTCTAGACACATTCCAGCTTGAGTCTGAAGGTGAATAATCCAACTCCTTCAAGCCTTGTACCAAAGACTATCTCAAGGTCAGTTACCACTTCTAAAATTTAGGGGAAGAGTCCTGGCCAGTGTGGTTCAGTTAGCAGGAGCAGCAGCCCATTTAACAAAAGGTCCTGGGTTCGATTCCTGGTCAGGGCACATGCCTAAGTTGCAGGTTCCATCCCAGCCCTAGTCAAGCGTGTTTGGGAGGCAGCTGATTGATGTTTCTCTCTCCCATCAATGTTTCTCTCAAACTCTTTCTTGCTCTCTCCCTCCCTCCCTTCCCACACTCTCCCTCTCTGTAAAAATCACTAAAAATGTCCTCTGATAGGATTAAAAAAAATTTTAGGGGAGAGAAGGAGAATATTCTAAAGTTGAAAGGCAATAAGGTAGGTCAAGAGATTAACCTACACATTAACAGGGAAAAAGAGCCACTTTAGAGTAGGAAGCCAGGAATACCACATGGATAGAACACTCACAGGTCAAATGTTTTTAAGTCTAGAACTACTTACTCACTACTTCCCCAGAAATAATTTTCATAGTTTTAAAAAAGGAAATAAATAAACATGGACGAACAAAACTTGTGCCATGCAGACATACCCTTACTTTCAAATTTTTCATCCACTTTGACATTGCCAGAGAATCCATTTTCAATAAGACAATGTTCAATGAGAGCTGATCCATAGGCTATAATAACAGAGGGTATTATTTTTAGTATTTTCCTAAAAAATGTAACATCAAAATATAATACAAATTTGTGTTCAATATAAATGATCTACTCAATAACAGTAGCCAGGGAAAATAACAATTAGTTTACTTATTTTGAAATGCTATTAGAAATGACAATTCAAGTACTTAATTGAAATTTGAGACTACAATAAAACTGTAAAAGCCAGTGCAAAAGTTATAGGAATTTAATGAAACTTAGCCACATATAAAAAAGATTATAAACTAGGAATGCAAGGTTGGTTTATCATCCAAAGAGTGGTTAATGTAATATACCCCATTAATAAAGAAAAAAATTCCTTATTGTAGGAATAAGTGATGATTTTCTCAAGCATAAAAATTATTGGATTTTCTTTACCCTGATTATCAAAAGTACCAGACATCCTGGGATACCCTGAGCCCCATTAATAATAATAATTAAAAAAAACTAAGTGGATATTAAACTGAAGATTCATATTGGGAAAAGAAAAGATTTCTTAAAATACTATAGCTATCATTAGTATTTAGGAGTTTTTTTCAAAGCAACATAATTTAGCAACATAATGTTATAGCTAAATAACATACTATATTAGTTAACTATATTACTTTTAAATAAAATCTAACAGATTAAGGTCAAACTTCATGTGGTATGACAAATTTATCCTTCCTTAAAAATAAACTCTAGCCGAAACCGGTTTGGCTCAGTGGATAGAGCGTCGGCCTGCGGACTGAAAGGTCCCAGGTTTGATTCCGGTCAAGGGCATGTACCTGGGTTGCGGGCATATCCCCAGTAGGAGATGTGCAGGAGGCAGCTGATCGATGTTTTTCGCTCATCGATGTTTCTAACTTTCTATCTCTCTCCCTTCCTCTCTGTAAAAAATCAATAAAATATATTTAAAAAAAAAATAAACAAAAAAAAATAAACTCTATTTACTCAAAAGATCATTTTAAACTCCTTTCTAAAGTTACCAAGAAGTTCTAATTTTCTACTAGAACTATAAAAGGCTTAAGTAAATTCCTGAAAACTATACTATCTTGCAAACATTTCATTGCTCTATGTAGGATTACTCACGAAGTAATGGGTTAAGAACTCTCTTTAGTAGTTCACCCTTAGGTGCCCTGGTTATTATTTCAGTCAGTCTGTAAAACAAAATTGACAAACCTCTTACTATCTTATATTTAATAATCCTTACAGCAATATTTATACTCATAATACCACATCAATTCACCTGATCTTCAAATATTCTAAAATATAAGAGGAACTAGTTCATTTTGTAGGTAAGAAAATGTAGGGTCATAAAATTAATTTATTTGAGGTTAGTATACATCAGACTGGGACCTAAAACCAGGTTTTTTTTCTAAGAAAAATCAATACTTTTTTAACTCAGTCATATTGCTTATCATTAGTGTGCCCATATATGATATGAAAGGCACATTTTTATATAACAATTAAATGTTGTTGGTGAAGCCTGGAGATATATCTTAAAACCTGAAATGGCTTTATCTAATTAAACATTTAATGAGAACTCAGGATGCTTGTGGGCCTTTGAAGGCATCAGATTACAGTGAACTTGCTAGAAATGTAAAATTCTGAGCCCCACACCAGATCTACTGACTCAGAAATCTGGTTTATCAAGCCCTCCAGGTGATTCCAATGCATACTAAACTTTGCGAAACACTGTTATAGCCTATTGGGCAGCAAAGCCTCCAGCCAGAAGAGTACAGCTACAATTAGCTCGTATATTACCCTGCTCCCTTTTCTTAGCTAAATCAGAATTTCTCTATCTTTTTGTACTCTGCCCAAGATATCCATCTATCTTCTCACAGAATAGCTGATAAATCCCCTCACTTTACCAAGAAATAATAAACATCTGAAATAACACCAAATTTAGACTAAAAAGATACATTTGCTACTCTCAAATAAGGCTTAATTGCTTACATGCACATTTATGCAGTTCAAGCAGTCCAAATTTAGTTTTTTTATGCAAATAAAATATCTTATGTCAGCTCTTTATATTCTTACATATGGCCTATTTTGCCCTTTAATACAATATGGAATGAGTTTATAAACAAAACATGTTACCTTTCCAAGGTAAGCAACGGTTCAACAGCTCTAGCATGATCAACGGGATAGCGTTCACGAACAGCAAATTTAACTTCATCTGACTCATCAGTTCGAAATCTTAGGATATTTAAAATTAGATACTCATAATCTGTAAGAACAATGTTCCCCTATAATAGAATAAAATATAATTTAATGCTTATCCCATATCATTTTTGAAGCTTAAAAACTGAGAAAGAAAATGTAGGCTCTTAAAAACCTCATCAAGGCTCCAGAAATGAAATTACAGAAAGCATTTGACCTTGATGACCACCAGCTGAACTTACTGCTGTACTTTCATGAGACCGGTCTACAAACACTGTATCTTATTATGAAAAACAGAACAGATATATATTTCAGAAGCCAAGCAATATCACAGATATTGCTGATTCAGTCCCAGGCCACTGCAATAAAGTATCACAATAAAGTGAGTTGTAATTTTTTTTGCTGGTGGAAGGTCTTGCTTTCAAGTTGCAAAAATCGTAACATGTAACATGGGTGAAGCCAACGTGTCATAAAGCGAGGAGCAATAACATGAGGTATGCTTATATATTTTCACCTGCACTGTGTCTTTTTAAAAATTTTTGAGTTTTTAGAGAGAGGAAGGGGGAGAGAGAAGATAGACACACTCATGTGAGAGTGAAACATTGATTGGTTGCCTCCCACATGCGCCCCATTGGGGATCGAACCCCCAAAGTGTGTACGTGCCCTGACCTAAATTGAACCAGCCACCTTTTCGTGTCCAGGATGACCCTCCAACCAACTGGGCTACGTCAGCCAGGGAGCATTATGTCTTTTAATAGCAGTAGTTATGTGGCAATAAAGACAGTGATACCCATCGTCTAAGTAATTCCACAATTGATAATGTTGCCTAATGTAATAACTCAATAAAACAAAAAACTATACGCTTAAAGCTATTCACTGCAGTTATTTACAATAAAAAAATAGAAACAACCTAAATGTAAATATTGGGAAAACTGTTAAATAAATAAATTATGATATACAACATAAGCTGTTAACTTATGAAGACTATGTAAAAAAAAAAGTAGAAAATTGTTTATACTGTCAGATAAATAGCAAGACAAAAAATTTCTGTATCTTAGGAAGTAGAAGGCAAATATAGAGAAAAATGATAATATTTACTAAAGAGTTAAGGTTTAACAGACTTCTTAAAATTTAATATTGTTACATAATCTTTTCAACCAAAAGAACCGAATGAAAATAAAACTGCCCAAAGAATACAACCTTTCAAATTGATGACTGTGAAGACAGGTGTTACTGCATAATTAAAAGAAGCATCCATGAAAATAGTCACAAATGCCTTAGCAACTACTTAGAAGTTGGTCACAGAAGATGGTAAAGTGGCCCCAATCTCTTGAGGAATGACAGTTTGCAAGATAAATGGCTTCAGTAGATGGGAACACCATTCACTTGAGAGAAAGATAACCAGAAGTTGTTACTAGGTGTTAAGAGAGTATAGGCACCTACTGCTAAAGAATCTGACTTCAAAGCAACCATGCATGTAAATTTTTAAACACTTATTTAACTTAAAGAACAAAAAATTAACTGGAGAAGGAAAGCAGAGAGCTGGAATAGAAGTCCATATAATGCAGTGATGGCGAACCTGACACGCGTGTCAGAGGTGACACACGAACTCATTTTTTTGGTTGATTTTTCTTTGTTAAATGGCATTTAAATATATAAAATAAACATCAAAAATATAAGTCTTTGTTTTACTATGGTTGCAAATATCAAAAAATTTCTATATGTGACACGGCACCAGAATTAAGTTAGGGTTTTTCAAAATGCTGACACGCCGAGCTCAAAAGGTTCGCCATCACTGATATAGTGTCTTGTTCAGGAAGATGTGACTTGAAAAACAGACCTGGCTATAGAGCCTGGCACATAGAAGGTGGGCACAATACTAGTAAATGTCTACTGAATCAAACTGTGCAGTTACCCAGAACACCTGAAAAGATTCCAGAAGGCAGTTACCTCCCTGAAAAGGCTTTCCTTAAACCAAGGTTTCCCAAAAGTATTCTGTAAGATGGCTCTCCCTATTCCCATTAAAAAAAAAAAAAAGAATTCTGTGATCAAGTAAGCTTTGGGAATTCTATATAACATATCCTTCTCCAGGAAATGTACATATCACATTATCATATTAAAGGAAGTGATAAGTCCTAGAGTTAAATTTTTACCTTATTCTCAAAGTTCCTCAAATTTTTATGACTATGGGACTCATTTTTCTAGGCACACCTATTATCTTATGGAAGTGGTATGCAAGGAACATATTTTGGGAAATACTATGCGTGACTCTGATGTACACAATAAAGTACTTTCTGATCTTAACTTACTTTCTCCAGAGTCTTTCCTAATGGAACTTATTACAAATTAATAAACTGGTCCTAGCTGGTTTGGCTCAATAGATAGAGCCAAAGTCCTGGGTTTGAGTCCAGTCAAGGGCATGCACCTCAGCTGTAGGCTCAATCCCTGGCCCTGGTCAAGGTGTGTGCAGGAGGCAATCAATCAATGTGTCTCTCTCACATCTCTCCCCCTTCCTTCCACTCTCTCTAAAAATCAATGGAAAAATATCTTTGGGTGAGGATTAACAAAAAAACATACAAAACAACAAAAGACAAATTAATAAACCGACTTTCTTAAATGAGTTTGAGTAACAATAGCCTCTTTACCCAAAGTTTGGTCAATTCTAGATAAACGACACATTAAAATCTTTGACATAAAACTTTGAAGATCAAACCCTGGTATAGACAGAGGAAAGAGCAATCTTCAGGATCTATTCTAAGCATCAACCAACCTACCTCTCTTGATATCACAGTGACTATGAAAATTCCCAAGCACATAACTCTCATATATAAATTCTTAATATCTATTCCAAACTCATCACTAACTGGACCTCTGGAACCTAGACTGTATGCATGCCAATTGCTCAGAAAGTTCAAAATAGAAAGATCCTAAATGCCATGGGGTATCCTAAATTCGATCCTGGAACAGAAAAAGGTCATGAGTAGAAAAACTGGTGAAATCCAAATAAAGTGTACAGTGTAATTAATAGTAATGTACCAATGTTAATTTCTTAGTTTTGACAAATGTACCATGGTTATGTAAGATGTTAACATTAAGAAAAACTAGGCAAAAGGTATATAGGAACTTTCTGTATTATTTTTGCAACTTTTCTACAAATCTATAATTATTACAAGATAAAAAGGTATAGATTTTTAAAATAATAAAGATTACACAAACTCACTCATACTATTGAAAGAATTTTTAGGTATCATTAAGTGCTAAGTTTAAATTGAAACAGGAAAAAAAACCCAGAAAGGTCCGCGTATGATATATAAGACATATCCTAGACTGCAAGCATGGAGTAGTCCCCCCTTATCCACAGGGGATAAGTTCCAAGACCCTTTGTGGATGACTGAAACTTTGGATTCTAATTTACTATGTGCCCCCCGGCCATCATAAACACATACCTTTATACTTAAAGTAGGATAGGAAACCTTTTTTTCTGTCAAGGGCCATTTGGATATTTATCATTTGAGTGCCATACAAAATCATTAACTTAAAAATTAGCCTGCTGTATGTGGTCGAACATTTAATTAACTCTCCCCTAATGCCTTGGCAGGGCCAGACCAAATGATTTCGTGGGCCGTGCCGGGGCCTGTGGGACTGGACGTTCCCCACCCCTGATTAAAGGAAGCACTTTTAAGGCCTCTCTTTGGCATATTTGAATTGTCGGCATCACTGCTATTATGCTTTGGGGTCGTTATTAAATAAAATACGGTACTTGAATACAAGCACTGAGATACAGGACAGTCAATCTGATAAGAGAGATGGCTACATATACAGCACAAATACTTGGATGTGCCCAGCCAGCACGGCCAAGGGTAAACCTGAGTCGGAGCGGCTGAAAGGCTTAGAAAAGACAGACAAGAGAATGAAAGCTGGGTCTCGGTGGGATGCTGCTTCTCTGAGAGACAGCGACGATGCCCACAAGCTGTGTCTTTATTTTATAGCAGATGCCATGAGGCAAAGTAAGGGCGTGATCAAGATGTTTACAATATTCTTGTGGGTTTCAATCCTACTTAACTGCATGCACCTGAACTCTATCAAGCCTACATCACTCAGGCATGTGGGGCCACGTGTTCGGACCATAGGTTCAAGCTTACAACTACAGCTGTTGGCTATCATTGTGCTGGGAAGGCCCTGCCCTCCAAGCTGGGACTTGCACGTGGCAATGAGAGGCCTGTGCCCTCTCATCAGTCCAAGGCTTGAACCTGTCCAAAACACTGTAGTGGCTCTCCACACTTGGAATAAAGCAATGATTCACATTGGCAGGGGAGATGCCAGAATGGGAAGGCACACAAGATTTCATCATGCTACTCAGAATGGTATGCAATTTAAAACTTATAAATTATTTCTGGAATTTTCCATTTAATATTTTTTGACCATGGTTGACCAGGGGTAACTGAAACCAAGGAATGCAAAACCACAGATAAGGGGTATTAAGTATATTGACCTAAACCTAAGGCATGCCTGCAATTAGTTAAATTCTAGAGATGTTAACCCTCAAATGAAAATTTTTTTTATTTTCTTTTGTTGGGGGAGGGGACCATAAATAGGACATTAGACATGTTACGTTAGTATGAGGAATTTATTTGAGCTAGGAGTAGTTAAACCTCCCATTTAAAAAAATATATATTTATTTTAAAAATATTTTAAAATTGATTATGGAGAAAGGGAGAGGGAGAGAAAGAAACACTGATAGGCTGCCTCCTGCATGTCCCCTACTGGGAATCGAACCCACAACCTGGGCATGTTACCTGACTGGGAATCAAACCAGTGACCACAGGTACATGGAACAATGCTCAACCAACTAAGCCATACTGGCCAGGGCAAAACCTTCAATTTTAATGCTACCTAATTCTCTATATACTGAGAATATATTCATGTACTATTACTAGATAATCCCAACCACTGTCCTACTAAGAAATAGAAAAACTGAATAAAATACACAAAGCATGACTTTTAAGAAAGAAAAAAAAGCTGACTGGGCAGGTAACATTTACAGGACCAAAATCTAGGAGAGGAAACTCAGAAAGGTGAGCCCCATACTTGGGGCTACTTTTCCCCTAGGATCATTTGTCTGAATCAGCCGTGGGCAAACTACGGCCCGCGGGCCGGATCCGGCCCGTTTGAAATGAATAAAACTATGGAAAAAAAAGACCGTACCCTTTTATGTAATGATGTTTACTTTGAATTTATATTAGTTCACACAGACACTCCATCCATGCTTTTGTTCCGGCCCTCCGGTCCAGTTTAAGAACCCATTGTGGCCCTCGAGTCAAAAAGTTTGCCCACCCCTGGTCTAAATTCTGATAGACTCACAGGACAACTAAGGGGAATAAAAATTGGAGTTCAGGGCCCAAGCGAAAAGTCTTGGGGGGATGGTGGGGAGGGGTAGCCCTGATAAGTCCAGCTATGAGTAGTGACCTCAAAAGTATACATCCCAGAAGAAGGGGTAAACTGGAAATATACCAGCTTTCCTAGGGTCAACTTCTAATCAATTCAATTCCTAACTAAAGTAAGGTAATCTGGGATTACATGTGCCCTTAGCTACCTGTAAAAAGCAAACAAATATCATCTTTTTTTTTTTTTTTAAGGTAAGGAGGTAGTATTTTTTATTTATTTTTTTCTTTAAATATATTTTATTGATTTTTTACAGAGAGGAAGAGAGAGGGATAGAGAGTTAGAAACATCGATGAGAGAGAAACATCGATCAGCTGTCTCCTGCACACTCCCTACTGGGGATGTGCCCGCATCCAAGGTACATGCCCTTGGCCGGAATCAAACCCGGGACCCTTCAGTCCACAGGCTGACACTCTATCCACTGAGCCAAACCAGCCAGGGCACAAATATCATCTTTAAATGAAGACATCTTTCCAGGTCTCACAGTATATTTTTCCTACTCAATGCCTGCACACAATAAAATAACCAGGCATGTCAAGAAACAAGACAATGTAATTTAAATCAAAGGAACAACAGACCATAAAAACAGATACTCAAAACTCATAGCTACAGACAACAAAATGGTGGTTACCAAAGGGGAAAGAGGGTAGGGGGAGGGCAAAGTGGGTAAAGGAGGTCAAATATATGGTAATGGAAGAAAACTAGACTTTGGATGGGGAGCACGCAATTGAGTACACAAATATTGAATTATAATCTTATACACCTGAAAATTATATATTATTAGCCAACATTACCCAATAAACCTAAGAAACCAGTCACTTAGAGGTGTCAGATAATAGAACAATTCCAAATGATACCAAATGATTCTTGTCTGATAGCAATAAATTAGTGAATTGGTAGACAAGTCAAAAGAAAATATGGCTGAATTTCCCAAAACTGATGAAAAATACCAAGTCAAAGATTCTAGAAGCAACATGAACCCCAGTAAGACAATTACAAAGAAAAACTCAACTAGGCACATCACAACAAACTACTGAAAACCAAAACCAAAAAATTTTAAGGCTTCCAGATAAAATGGCCAAATAACGTTCGAAGCAACAGTATGATTGACACTGATTTCATTAGAAACAATGGTTGCCAGACAATATACTATTTTTGTAACTGTCAAAAATTTATCTCATTAATGGCAAAACTGGTTCTAAGAGAAATGTCTCAATTGCTTACGACAAATTACTAGAAGTGAGATTCCTGAGTCAAAGGTTATGTACATAAACATTAAAAATCATCTTATATACTGTCAAATAATCTTCTGAAAGTGTTCTTATCCATTTTTGTTCCTCTACATTTATGCTAATACTGGTCGTCAAACTTTCTAATTGTTTAATTACATACTAGAGCCCCAGTGCACAAAATTCATGCAGGGGGTGGGGGTCGAGGGGGAGCACACAGGGGTCCCTCAGCCCAGCCCATGTCTACTCACAGTCCAGGATCCCTGAAGGGATGTCCACCTGCCAGCTTAGGCCTGCTCCCCAGGGGATCGGGCCTAAGCTGACAGTCAGACATCCTATGGCAGCCCAGGAGCCCTCGGGGGATGTCCGAGGAGGCAGGCGAGGCTCCAACCACCACTGCTGTGCTCACAGCCATCAGCTTGTGGCTGAGTGGAGCTCCCCCTGCGAGAGCACACTGACCACTAGAGGGCAGCTCCTGCGTTGAGCGTCTGCCCCCTCGTGGTCAGTGCATGTCAGTGACTGGTTGTTCTGTGTTAGGGTCAATATGCATATTACCCTTTTATTATATAGAACTAGAGGCCCAGTGCATGAGATTCGTGCACAGGAAGGGGGGGGGGGAGCCTCAGCCTGGCCTGCACCCTCTCCAATCTGGGACATCCCTCTCGCAATCCGGGACTGCTGACTCCTAACCGCTCACCTGCCTGCCTGCCTAATCGCCCCTAACCGCTCTGCCTGCCTACCTGATCGCCCCTAACTGCCTCTGCCTCAGCTCCTGCCACCGTGGCTTTGTCCAGAAGGATGTCTGGAAGATGTTCAGTCTATCTGGTTTAATTAGCATATTACCCTTTTATTAATATAGACTGGCTGAGAAAAAAGGAAGTACAAGGAGGGAGAAAAATATCCTGTTTTTTATATTTCAGTAATTCATGAATTTAGGCATGTACTCATGCTTTTATATTTGTATTTATTCTTTTTTGAACTATTCAAGCACTTTGCCTATTTCCACTTAAGTGCTTTATGAAAACTGTATATATAGGGTTATGCACATCTTTTTATGGCACAAGTTAAAATATCTTTCCCCAGCCCTAGCTGGTGTGGCTCAATGGATAAAGCACTAGCCTGCGGACTGAAGGGTCCCAGGTTTGATTCCAGTCAAAGGCACATGGCTGGGTTGCGGCTCAATTCCCAGTAGGGGGCGTGCAGGAGGCAGCTGATTGGTGATTCTCTCTCATCATTAATGTTTCTATCTCTCTCTCCCTCTCCCTTCCTCTCTGAAATCAATAAAATTAAATATATATATCTTTTTCCAGTTTTTCATCTTCCAATACAGTTCAGTGTTTTCTGCCTTATGCAGTTCTAGAATTAGTAGTCCTCTCTATTAATATTTGTTTCCAGTGTTAGGTTTAGCAGTCTTTTTCATCCCAAATTCACCAATGTTAATCCATATTTTTACATAGTACTTCTATGGCTTCACTTTTTATATTGAAAAAATGTTTTTAAATCAATTGTGGTTTGGGTGAATGATGTTTGCACTCCTTTCAAGTGGCTAATAGCACTTTTCTGAATACTCTGTTGATACATTCTACACAACAAGTCTGCTAAACAGCATGAGAACATGACTTCTATGATTCCTTGTTTACGTATGTATAGCATTTAAAAACACAAATTTATTCAAAGTTGTACAAAGCTGTGGAATTATTCATGTTGCTCCTCTAGGCATTGATATACAGAGAAAGCTTGCTGAAGTTTGGGACTCTGAATTATTAGTAATTTCTATGAATAATGCAACCCTACCTTGACAGGGGACATATACACTTCTTTTTTTAAAATATATTTTTATTGATTTCAGAGGAGAGGGAGAGAGAGATAGAAACATTTAATTATGAGAGAGCTCACAACCCAGGCATGTGCCCTGACCGGGAACTGAACTGTGACCTCCTGGTTCATAAGTCAACACTCAATCATGGAGCCACGCCAGCTGGGTGGAACATACATACTTCTAAGAAAGACTTTATATAGAATTATTCGTAGAAGATGGCTGGTTTACTAGCTCCATGAAATGTTAGTTTTGGGTAGTAGAGAAGGGAGTAGTGATGATAGGATTCTTTGGCCTGTGGAAAGACCTGCAAGGTACTCACTTGATCACCTGTCATTTCCAGTTTTCTGAAACATAAAATTGTACCATGTATTTTTCTTTATTGCTTCTAACCCACTTCTCAGTAATTTCTGTCTTCTGAAATGGTCTCTCAGTTTTTGTGGGTTAACAATGTGTCTACTGATTTTTTTTCATGAGCAATTAGTCTTCCTTTCTGGTTGTTTTCTCTTTGTCTTCGGTGTTCTCTAGTTTCATTAAACTAGGTCTAATATTTCTATTCAGAGCCCCTATTTGCATTTAAAACAATTTTTTTAATTGATTTCAGAGAGAGGAAAAGGGAGAGAAACATCAATGATGAGAGAGTCAGTAATCAGCTGCCTCCTGCAAGCCCCACACTGGGAATGGAGCCCAAAACCCGTGCATGTGCCCAGACTGGAAATTGAGCCCTGACCCCCCTAATTCATGGGTGGACGCTCAACTGCTGAGCCACACCAGCCAGACTATTTGCATTTTTTGCTCACCACTCCATAGGAGCATGACAAAGATCTTCCTTAAATTAGACTCATTTTCCTGAAGTTAGGTTTATAAAAATTAAACAATATTCTTGATATTATTTCAACTATATATCTTCCTCCTGTCATTCTAAAGAGTTGAAAATATTAATGTCATACAAAGGAAACATAAGTGTGGTTAGGTCTTATGTTTCATCTCCAGTCCCAGCCCTGACAGTTGGGTTTTCTCTTTTTTTGTAATGAAAGTACCTAACTTAAGCTTTGGTTGCAAAGGCATCTACTTCAAAAAAGCATCCACTTCAAATATGGCTACACTTCCAGACACATGACTAAATCAAGAGCCAGGTCACCTTGCCTCACTGAGGATCCTTTGTTTTAGAGACCTTGGTTGATTTTGATAACTGACCATTGGACCACTTGTTTTTTTCTCTTCCTACATTTTAAATTCCTCCTCTTACACATTTAAATTTTTGATGCATATAGAATTTATTTTGCTGTAAGTGGCTCATAAAATAGTTCCAAGAAAGAATTTGGTGACCAGTGGAATAAGTGAGAGGCAGGGAGCAAGAATGGTGAACACATCAGCATTCTTCCTCTTAGACTGATGACACTATGAAAACATGGCAATGTCCCTGAGTCTCAACTGCCGTCTTATTTATGACACAACTATCTATTTTCTGGTTGCATCACAGTAGTCCTGAAATGTAACAGATGATGTCCTCAATTCTCAGATCTTCATCTCCTACATTCATAATGCCATTTTAAATGGCTGAGATCTGCCTAAATTCTAATCTCCAGTTAATAACTGGAAAACTGTATTTAACTTGTTTGGCACTTATTATCCTAATGTATCAATAATAGCCTTTGATACAGAAAAAATGTTTCCCCGCCCATGTTTTACAGCACTATTACATGAATAATTAACAATATAATCATGAATTCTCCCTCACCCCATGCCCCAAATTTAACTTACCCTATCATAGAGTTCAATGATTAAGTGATATGCAGCTTCATCACTTCCAAATTGAAAATCTACAATTCTATCCACACCAAGCTGTTTTGCACTGACTAATCTCCGACTCTTCAAATGTTTTCGGCACTAGTAAGAAACAGAAGAAAAATGCATTTATACTAGTATAGTTAATTCCTAATAATTTGGTATTGGATTATAAATATGTTTTTTTTTTCTTTTCATTAGCATCAGGAATATTTTTAAAGTTGCAAATAAAACAATATAAAATAAAAGCTTGCAGGTAATAAGAAGAAAAACATTTTGGTTTAGACAATTCTAAATGCTAACTCTGAAACAGTATTTGATATTCAATATTTAAGTAGATAATGATAGGCCCATAGTGAAACTTACTTGTTGTTTTATACCACTGCTAAATCCCTTGTTCTCAACCTGACGACTTCACTCAAAACCATAACCTTTTCGTTTTTAAAGAGAGGAAGAGAGGGGGAGAGACAGAGAGAGAGAGAAACATTGATGTGAGAGAGGCACATTGATTGGTTGCTTCCTGCACTCGCCCAACCACAATCGAACCTGCAACCTAGGTATATGCCCTTGACTAGAATCGAACCCTGGACCCTTCAATCCTCAGGTAGACACTCTATCCACTGAGCCAAATCGGCTGGGGCAATCATCTTTTTTTTTTAAAGTCTCTTTCTACTCCAATCTTTTAAGTATCCCACATTTACTTTTGTGTGTTTGTGTTCAAAATTAATTAAGTTTCCATTAATCTTCCACTTCAAATAAAAATTCTAAACCATGAGCTTATTGGTATTGTGGAAATTAGTCCTCCAACTTATATCCAATTACCCGCTATTGCCACAAACTTTATTGATATAACCCAAGTAGAATCTTCTGGTACTATCTCCAAGCTTTTGCTCAACCTAGCTGAAATCCAAATATAGTAACTCCTATTGATTATGAAATCTCATTCCTCACATCCCCAGTCATAAAGTTATTGTTCTTATTAGCAATGAGAATAAAATTAGCATATTAAACCTGAATACAAATTACTTGATAAATACCTTTTATTTCAGATTATTTGTCCCACTCTTCAGTACAAATATTTAAGTACTAGGGCCCGATGCACAATATTCGTGCAAGAGTAGGCCTCTGCAGCTGCAGCATTGCCTGGAAGGCCATCTGGACAGTCGTTGTGCTGTCTGGCCACTCGGTCAATTTACATATTACACTTTTATTATTATAGATATGGAACAGAAACAAGACTACTCTGTAGCCCTTAAAAAAAAATCTTACAACTGTATCTAATTCTTGAATTTGAAAGACCCTTTAGTCTAGACCAGTAAGAAAGAATGCTTTCTTTTCTTCAACACTCAGATTCAACATAAATTTCACAGAGAAGTTAACCTAAAACCACCTTAAAAAAAAAGAAAAAAAGAAATATAGAGTCATTCTTAGAATGAATGTCCACTCTTTCACAACTAAGAATAGTCTCCTCCAGACCTATCTTTCAAATTGACTAAAATTTTCATTTTATGTACTTATATATTCAGGCAGATATAAGAAGAATTTTCAAACTTCATAGAATAAACAACTTCCTCCTCCTAAATTCAACAGTTCTGATTTAAGAGTAACCTATATGGATGTTGATTTAAACAATGACCTCCATATAAGGCTATCTTTAAATCCCCAGGGGAAAATCACCATCAAGCCTTCTAGAGTCCCTCAGTAATCTTCTTATTCGAGAACTGTAGAGTTAACCCCAGCTGGTTTTGCTCAGAGGTGCGTCGGCCCTTACCCCGAAGGGTGTCGGATTTAATTACCAGTCAAGGGCCTGTACCTCAGTTGCAGGTTTGATGCCTGGCCCTGGTTGAGGTAGGTACAGGAGGCAACCAGTCGATGCGTCTTTCTCACATCAATGTTTCTCTGTCTCTCTCCCCTCACCTCTGTGTGTGTGTGTGTGTGTGTGTGTGTATCCTACCTAATAATACATAAACATGGTAATTGACCGTACCTTTGCTATGCCTCCCATGGGCTAATCAGCGAGATATGCAAATTAACCACCAACAAAGATGGTGGCTAATTTGCATACTGCAGGCAGGGCGGGACAGCACGAGCCGCCATCTAGGCCCCTGTGGGCAACCCCAGAAGCTGCCTGCCTGCTGCCGTGATTGGATCCGGTCCTGGGCTGCCATCCAGGCCCCCCCGTGTGCGACCCCAGAAGTTGCCTGCCTGCTGCCTGTGATCAGATCTGGTCCCGGGCTGCAGGCCGCCCCCGGAAGCCGCCTGCTTGCCGCCCGTGATCGGATCCGATCCCGGGCCACAGGCTGGCCCCGGAAGCCCCAGAAGCTGCCCGCCTGCCGCCCGAGATCAGATCCGATCCCGGGCCACAGGCTGGCCCCGGAAGCCCCAGAAGCTGCCCGCCTGCCGCCCGTGATCAGATCCGATCCTGGGCCACTAGCCAGTCCCAGAAGGCCCCTGATATGGTAGTAACTCTATCAGTAAGCACTCTGAAAGTCAGTGGCATAAATGCACCAATTAAAAGACAGATTATGAGGGTGAATCAAAAACAAAACTCACTTCATATAAAGACACATGTAGATTAAAAGTAAATGAATTAAGCTGCAGCCTGTTTTGCTCAGTGGATAGAGCATCAGCCCGTGGACTGAAGGGTCCCAGGTTCCATTCCAGTCAAGGGCATGTACCTCAGTTGCTGGCTTGATCTCCAGTCCCTATCAGAGCATGTGCAGGAGGCAACCAATCAATGTGTCTCTCCCTTTCCCTTCACTCTCTAAAATTCAATGGAAAAATATCCTGGAGTGAAGATTAACAAAAACAAAGTAAATGGATTAAGTAACATTAAAGAGATTATAAGAAAAATATATTCCAAATTTTGTTAGTTGTATAATGGTTATGTTTAAATTATTAACACTTAAGAAATTGGGTGAAGGGTACATATAATATGCTGTAGTATTTTACAGTTTCTTTTACATGTATGAGATTATTTCAAATTAAAATATTAAAAAATTAAAAATTAATAAAATATTAATTGAAATGTATCTGCATTACATGAAAAATCTCCTAATTGCTTCTAGCATAATTTATTAAATTGTGCTAAAATTTACAAGGGTTCAATTAAAAAATATCTTAATTCTAAATAATATAATAGAAAATATATAATAGTGCAGTTATAAGCACTTATCTGAAAAAAAAAAATTTAAAGAAGTGAATTTAAAGAAGGGATTAGCCAAAGAAAATATATGCACAACCCATGGACACAGACAACAGTATGGTGATGGCCAGAGAGAAGTGGGGGCAAGAGCTGGGTAGAGGGGGCAAAAGGGGGGAAATAGGGACACCCTATATAATAATAATAAAAGGCTAATATGCAAATTGACTGAACGGCAGAATGGCCAGTTGCTATGATGTGCACTGGCCAACAGGGGGCAGATGCTCAATGCAGGAGCTGCCCCCTGGGTGGTCAGTGCACTTCCATATGGGGAGTGCCACTCAGCCAGAAGCTGGCTCATGGCTGGCCAGTGCAGTGGTGGTGGCAGGAGCCTCTCCTACCTCCGTGGCAGCACTAAGAATGTCCAAGTAATGGTTTAGACCCGATCCCTTGGGGGCCTAAGCCTTTAGTCGGACATCCCCCAAGGGCTCCCTGGCTGCCAGAAGGATGTCTGACTGCAAACTTAGGCCTGATCCCCCAGGGAGTGGGCCTAAGTCAACAGGTGGACATCCCCCAAGGGGTCCTGGACTGCAAATGGGTGCAGGCCAGGCTGAGGGGACCTCCCACCCCCCACCCCCCCACCCCAGTGCACAAATTTTTGTGCACCAGGCCTCTAGTGTGTGTGTGTGTGTGTGTGTGTGTGGTATATGTATATGTACATGTACATGTATATGGACATATATATGTATATGTATATATACACATACATATGTACCCCACTCCCACTTTCTCTCCCACTCTCTCCCTAAAGGTCAATGGGAAAAATATCCTCAGGTGAGGATTAAATAATTTAAAAAAAAAAAAGTAGAGTTAAGATGAACATAAAAGGCATCCTTGTGAGGAACAAAAGTTGGCACCGTGGAATGGTGAAAAAGGGATTATTTATCATGAGTATGTGTGGACACAGAGTACATATATAAATCCTGTTTTGTTTGCTTATTTCCTTACTAGCAGCTTGGTGAAAACAACCTTTCACCCACTGAGCCATAGCTGGCATCTCCAAATGTGAGAACTAGAGACAAATACTGTGATTTACCATGTACTGGACATGGCCCTGCCTGTATCATACAACAATAACAGCTCTTTAAGTTATTTATAAAGTGCTTAACATTGTCTGCTCCATTAGAGGGAATCTTCCTATACATTTAGCTTGACATGTACACTTAACTCAAAAATTCTAAGTTTTCTTAAAGTGTTTGAGGTCCCATTGATACTATAGCCTAATTTGGGAATGTTTACACAATTATATCCTATTGCTTATTACATCATCTGCAAAACTAAATGTTCTTCATATCCACTGAGTTGTTAACTTAAATGAAATATGCATTACCCATCTACTTTTAAAAGTGCTACACAAACATAAAGTGGCATTACTAGTAAGGATAATCTCCAAAAGAACCATTTTGGGTTACTATTAAATAAAGTTTTAGGAATTTGATAATTTTATGACAGCCCTTGTGATCTGGGAAGCACTTACCTAACTTGCAATCCAAAACAGATTCTAAGTTGCTGGGGATAAGGCTCTTCTCTGTAAAGCCTCTAATGAAATAACACAATGCCAAAACAAATAAATTTCTGAAGGAAAGTGAGGAGGAGAGGAAGAAGGAAATTAATACATATGGATGCCTAATATGTGTCAGGCATTGTGTTAGATGCTTTACATGTTACTTCAATTCATCCTCACCAATAACCCCATGAGGGAGGTATTATCCATATTTCACATTCAAAGAAACTAAGTTCCAAGAGGTTAAATAACTTTTCCAAATTATAAAATGAGTGGCAAAACCATTAATTCAAAGTTAAGTATATCTGATTCCAACATCTTTCCTCTGTAGCACATGAACTTTCAGTATATCTGTTATGTCAATAAGCAAATGAGTAACATGTCCACAATGCAGAATCTCAGTTTAATAGTACAAAGAAAAGCAAGGAGAAAAGTAAAAAGTAAAAAGATATAATAATTGTTAACATACTAATGTCACCAAGTAGTCCAACAAAATACAGATTGATAGCTCAAAAGTGAGCTATGGAAGACAAGACTAGGAAAAGGCAGGGTGGGGAAGGTGAGGAACAGATCATGGAAAGCCAAGAACGCTAGGATATGGGATATTCAAAAATTAGGGAATCCTAAAACGTGAGATAACTAATGAAAAAGATGCTTTAGAAAAAATCAATCTTGGTCCAATACAGAATTGTTGTGATACACGAAATGGATTTATAGTTAAGGGACGACAAGGCTGAATGTTACAAAAGCTTGAACTTGAATACTGACTGTGGGAACAGAAAGATCTGGAGCACAACTGGGTGTGAAGGGTAATAAGGAGAAGTCAGGAAACATCCACTTTATTCATTCCAGTGTCCATCAACTACTCTTACCTTTATTTTATCTCTACTTTAAAACTTCAGCTGCTAGTGACCAACCTCAGGGCCTTAAAATTTACTTTCAAGTACAAGTTAAAATTTACCTTCATGGCAAAACTAGACGGCATCATATTCTTAGGCCACTCAAATTCTGTTGTGTGAATTCGTATGCCAGATTCAAGTAAAAGTGTTGCTTTAAAGTCTGGTCTGTAGAAGAAAAAAGTCGATTTTTTCTTTAGGGCATTTGCCAATGCTAACTCAGTGAAACAGACTAAACGTGCAGGTAAAAAAAAAAAAATTATCAATCTCATTTAATCACAGAAGATAAAACAAGCCTTACTTTTGAAGACGAATAAGATACGTCTTATTATCCACATCGTAAACATTGTTTACTCGCATTCCTAGCAAGCTGCAGAAAGAAAGCAAACAGGTAACAAATCACACTACCATCCGAAACATAAACCTTCCCACAATTTAATGCTGCCGGCGGAAGCAGAGCCCACGGAAGAGGGGACTTCAGGAATCTCCGACTCGGAAGATACAGAGTCAACTAAGGAGCAAAGTCCGAAGGCCATCAGGCTTTCAGTTCAAAACTTAAGTGTCACCAAGAACAAAAGTGGTCCATCAGTCCTGGGAACACCATGCAGTGCCTTGTGACTTTGAAATGACCCAATGTTTTTTAGGAAAGGCAGTCTCGTCCACTTAATTTACTGCAAGAGAAAAACAAATTAAAAGGGGGGGGGGGGCGAACAAGGCCCTGGGAAATATGACAAAGCTCACACGGCGGAGGAATAAAAAGCCAGACAGACTAGCGTCCAGATCTGTCACCTCGGCTGATGGCGAGGCTCCCTCTGTTCCGGGCGAGGAGTGTCCAAGGAAACGGGCCTCCAGCCTGGGAACCTCTGAAGCAAATGACTTACTCTGGCGTCTCGGCGTCCACCCGGCGTCTCGTTTTTCACTAAATGTTAGCTGCCCAGCCTGACGAAGCGAGAGCCGCGCCATGGCCGGACCCCAGACCCGCGAGCCAAGCCACCGCGGGGGCAGACCGTGGGGCAGGCGGGCGCTGGGTCCGCAGGTGCCCGGCGGGCCACGGGGAGAGGGCGAGCGCTCGCACACCCGGGCCTAGCCGTGCCCACAGAGCAGCCCGGGGGGAGAAAGGGAGAACCTCGGGCGGGTCTTGTTTTACACCGCGGACCCTCTGTCTCCCGCACTCCCCGCACCTGCCGCACATTACCTGGCATTCAGCTCCGCGAGTACCGCACGGAGGTCAACGGTGCTAAAGCGGGTCTTCATGGCGAGGTTGGAGGGTCGCTACCGCAGCTTTCCCCACTGATCGCCGGACTCGACGCCTCTACTCTTCCACGCAGGCGCACTTGGCGGAGATCTACGGCCGCGCAGAAGACCCAACATTCCTTAAACGCGTTTCTGTCGCTTTCCGGAAGAATTCGTTTATCAAGTCCCCGTCGACTCGCTTTTTTTATTTTATTTTTTTGTACTGGAACAATTGTATTTTGTACCAGAAAGAGATACCAACTGTTCTATTAAAACTACATTCCTTCCTGGAAAGTTTACGGATTAATCCGGTTACCTTGCCCCTTGTATTTCGGAACTCAAACCAGCCTCCATAGTGACCCCTGCTGGTAGTAGCAGTTTATGAGGGAGGAACCCTGATTTCCCCAGAGGGGCCGTAGGGTTCTGTCTCCTTTACCTGTACGTGCAGAAATGCAAGAAGTCAAACTGTTTCATTGGCCCTATGATTATCCTCAACAATCAAGGCGAACCGGCCCTCAAGAAGGAGTTCCTATTTTGATGGGCGCTACTCTCCTGGTCTCACGGGGAGTTCCCTAGGATCAGTTGACAGAGGAAGAGAAGACTCGGGACTGATGTATAGACAGTCCTGTATGATATGTGGGCGTCACCTGCAAATGGACCGCTGCAGCACTACTGCCCCTTTCTGGGACATTCCTGAAAGACTGTGGTGAAGAGAAAATCCTCCCCGTGGACAGAATTCCCAGCAGTGCACCTGGTTGTTCATTTTTCTTGGAAGGAGAAATGTGATTATATACGAATTCATGGGCTATGACTGGGTGGCCAGGGACTTTGAAGGCACATAATTTGAAATTTAGTGGTGATGCAGTCTGGGGGAGAGGTCTGTGGATAGACGTCTCTGAATGGGTAAAAAAACAACAACAACAAGTGAATATATTTGCATTCCATGTGACTACTCACCAAATACTCATCAATAGAGGAGGATTTTAATAATCAAGTTGATAGGATGACAAACCTGTTCTGTGGATACCAGCCAGCCTCCTTCCTCAGCCACCTGGGTCATTGTTTCATGGGACCGTGAATATAGTGGCCATAGTGGCAGGATGGAAGTTGTGCATGGGCTCAGCAACATGGACTCCCATTCGCCAAGGCAAACCTGGCTGCAGCCATGCTGAGTGCCCAGACTGCCAACAGCAGAGACCAACGCTGAGCCTATGGCACATTCCCCCAGGGTGACCAGCCAGCTACCTGGTGGCAGGTTGATTACACTGGACCACTTCCATCATGGAAGGAGAGGGTTTTGTTCTTACTGGAATAGACATTTACTCTAGAAGCAGATTTGCTTTCCCTGCTGAAACTACCATCCATGGACTTACAGAATGCCTTTTTCATCGTCCTGGTGTACCACACAGCATTACTTCTGGTCAAGAAACTCACTTCAGCCCTGACTGGTTTGGCTCAGTGGATAGAGCGCCTGCCTGCAGACTGAAGGGTCCCAGGTTCGATTCCGGTCAAGGGCATGTACCTTCGTTGCGGGCACATCCCCAGTAGGGGATGTGCAGGAGGCAGCTGATCGATGCTTCTCTCTCTCATCGATGTTTCTAACTCTCTATCCCTCTCCCTTCTTCTCTGTAAAAAATCAATAATATATATATATATATATATATATATATATATATATATATATACACACACATATATATATATATAGAAACTCACTTCGCAGCAAATGAAGTGCAACAAGGAGCGTAGGAGCATGGAATTCACTGTTTGTCACTGTTTGTACCATTTCTCCCACTATCCCGAAGCAGCTAGCTTTATATAGTGTTGAAGTGGCCTTTCAAAGGCTCACTTACAGCACCAGGTAGGTGGCAATACTCTGCAGGACTGAAGCAAAGGTCTCTCCAGGAGGCTGTGTGTGCTCTGAATCAGCATCCACTATATGATGCCTTTTCTCCCACAGCCAATACTATTGAGTCCAGAAATCACTAATACGGATGGAAATGAGAGTGGCACCACTATTACCCCTAGTGACGCACTAGCAAAAGTTTTGCTTCCTGTGTCCCCCAGTCTTATAATCTGCTGGCCTAGAAGTCTTAGTTATAAAGGAAGGAACGTTTCCACTAGGGGACACAATTCAACTGAACTAGAAGTTTAGGCTGCTGCACAGTCGCTCTGGGCTCCTCATGACTATGAATTAACAGGCAAAGAAGGGAGTTACTGTGGGGGGATTGGGCCTGATTACCAAGGAGAAATTTGACTGCTACTCCACAGTGGAGGTAAGGAAGAGCATATCTGGAATATAGTAAATCTCTTAGGGCATTTCTTAGCATTACCACACCCTGAGATGAAAGTCAATTAAAAACTACAGCTCCATCCAGACAGGAATACTAATGGCTAAGATTGTTCAGGAATGAAGGTTTGGATAACTCCACTAGTTAAAGAAGCTTGAGTAGCTGAAGTGCTTCCTGAAGGCAAAGGGACTATGGAATGGGCTGTGGAAGAAGGTGGTTTTAAATACCAGCTACAACCACATGACCAGCAACAGAAACAAGGACTGTATGCCCTGCCAGTGTGGCTCAGTGGTTGAGTGTTGACCTATGAACCAGGAGGTCATGGTTCAATTCCTGGTCAGGGCACATGCCTGGGTTGCAGGCTCAAATCCCAGTGTGGGGCTTGCAGGAGGCAACTGATCAATGATTCTCTCTCATCATTGGCTTATCTCTCTCTCTCTTCCTCTCCCTTCCTCTCTGAAATCTATAAAAATATTTTTAAAAAAGAAACAAGGACTGTATTTGTCATAGTACTTATTTTTTTTGCTATGAATATGTTTATGTGTGTATTTGTGTGTATATTTTGATATGTATATACCAAACAAATATCTTTGTTTTCTTCCCTCTTTTATCCTCTTATCATGTAACATAAGATGTAACAACTTTCTGTCATAGTATTTAAGTATGTTCACTTTATATTACTTTAAGTTATGGACTATCAAGAAGAGTAAACATTACCCAAAAACTTTGCATCCTCTTCTAGGGAAATTGTTAGGGCATTTTTGGCTGTATACAGGATAGTTGTACCATGTTAGGCAAAAGTATGACCTGGTTGTTATGGTCCTAATTTGGAAATTAGGTGTAGTTTAAGAAGATGCACATGAGTGTCTAGTTGAGGTGTGGTGGACTTACCATGGTTAATTTTATTTGTCAATGTGGCTCAGTGGTTGAGCATCGACCTATGAACCAGGAGGTCGTGGTTCAATTCCTGATCAGGGCACATGCCCAGGTTGCAGTTTTGATCCCTAGTGCGGGTGTGCAGGAGGTAGCCAGTTGATGATTCTCTCTCATCATTGACGTTTCTATCTCTCCCTTCCTCTCTCCGAATCAAATATATATATATATATATATATATATATATATATATATATATATATATATATATATATATATATCTTTAAAAAAAGGAAAGAAAGAAAGGATATTTGAATCAGAAATTTCTAATTTTCCCCTTATATGAAGTTGCTTTGAACATCCTAGTCTTTAATTTCTGGCTCCCAAAAGGGGGAAAGAAAAAAATGTAGGGAGGGGACAAAAAGGGTGCCGGCCCTTTTAAATCTTACCCTATACTAGTAAGTTACTTCAGCCAGAAGGGACAAGGGTTTCCAATAGTGGTAGGAGGTGCAACAACAATGGCCACCTGCCTCTTTACACCTCTTTGACCAGAAGCAGCAGTTTGGAAAAGAGGGTCCTTTTTTGCCCAGTCTGGCTCCCCAAAACAGTGTGCAAGCTGCTCCAGAAACAGGTCTACATCTGGCTGCCATATAGCTAGGAGTTGCAGATGGGTAGCTGCTACTGTGCTAAGAGCTGAGAATTAGAAAAACTAACCACAATTTACCATCCAACCCTTTTCCTGGAAGTTGCAAGCTTACAAGACTCCAGAATTCCAAAATAGTTACATCAAACAGATTCTGCCAGTGTAATTGTTGCCTAGGTAGGGAGATAGGTTCCTGGTGTTTTCTACCCTACCACCTTCCCAAGATCCTCTCCTTTTGAACTAATTTTAAGTCTTTATTGTTTGTGGCCACTGAAGTCTCTGTTCCATTAGATTAATATGGACCACTAATGGTTTGACAGAGATCTCCTCAGATGCTAGAACCAACCAACACCATCAACTGATGGTCATTGGCTAATTCAACACCAACAGGAATCCCCAAATTGGGGTGCAGTGAGGAAGGAAACTTTATTCAGTACAAAACATGTACTGGTTGGTCGATCGGGGAGGGTCTGCCGCCAACTTCCCGTGGCTCCTCCCCCCCACCAGCCCATCCCTGATCGGCCCCCATTGGGGCAGGTGGCTGGACCCCACCTGTGCACAAATTTGTAAAAGATATGAGTGATAGATTTGAATGCATAAAACTTTAAAGTCTCTGCATGTGAAAAACATTCCATCATTAACATGATTAAAGGCTTAAAAAATACAGTCAACTTCATGATATACTGAACTTTTTTTCATGAATGTTGTAGGAAATTGTAAAGTATAACCAAGTATTGGGTGGATAGTTGAAATAGGTATTCTTCAATGATATCGAGTAAATGCCAAAGTGCCTTTGTAACAATGGCCTTCTAAAAACCATATTTTAACCAATAGGAGAGTTATTGGAGATTTCAGGCATTCAGGCAGGCAAAATAATTAAATATATTTAGCAGGATATCACAAGAACACTAAATCACACTTAACATGACTCATTTAAAAATAATTGTTATAATAGATACAGAGGCAGAGCTGCCTCAAACAGATTGTCAAACTGCAGCGGGAAGGCTGGGAAGGGTTGGGGGGCAGGAGGTAGGGGGGTAAGAGATCAACTAAAGGACTTGTATGCATGCATATAAGCATAACCAATGGACATAAGACACTGGGTGATAGGGGAGGCTAGGGGACTGTCTAGGGCAGGGGGATAAAATGGATACATATGTAATACCCTTTGTAATACTTTAAGCAATAAAAAAATAAAAAAATAAAAAAAAAAATAAAAATAATTGTTGCTCCCCATCCCACAGCAGACTGGAAGGTCTACAAAGGCAATGACTTGTCTATATTATTTCTACTTATCTACTATCAAATTGGGATCTGTTAAATATTGGGCGCTTAAACATGTTAAGTGTAGATAAATGGATAGATGGCTAGATAAATGGTTGGATAAATTGTTAAAATATTTTTGGTTTAAAGAAAGACACACACACACCCTCAAAAGGGGAAAAGTATTGACCTTGAAAACTTGTTCAATATGAAAAGTTTTATAAAAAGTACAAGTATGTTAAAGAAGATAGTTTCTGACCTCAGAGTTTTTCAGGTACAGACTAACCTTGACACTTCTCATATATTTGTTTTCTAAGATAGTTCTTTCATAATGAGGGAATTATTATCACAGACCACCAAGAAGTGGCAATTTAAAAAATTCTCTTCTTTTATACATCATTCGCCTGTTTCTTTTCAAAATGAGGTAGGGGCACAGTACTTGCTCAATATGGCTTTGCTCTCATCAACACTGGGTTCAGAAAACAGCCCCAACCAGTTCTCCAAGCTCCGCGCTTCGATTCGATCTTTTACATTAGCTGTTGGCAAGCAGAGAGACAAGGATGACGCATTCTGCCACACTAGCCCCTCGCCTCTGCTATCACAAGGGATCTGGGCTCCCCTTAAGTTGCTTTTATCCCCCTACAAGGGGGGAGCAGAGGGAGCCCCGGTCCGAAGGTCAGCATCATCGCAAGCAGGTAGAATTTAAGGATTTGGGAGAAAGACTTGTTTAGACAGATCTTGTCGTCTACAGCATTTAAAAGCAAAAACCTTGGTAGGCTAGTGGTGGAAGAAGGTGACATCCTATGGCAGGAGGTGGACAGGGCTAGTCCGGCCAAGCTGAGGAGCAGCAAACTGAACCGCTGCGGGAAGAACTGGGGAATTTTAGAGTCAGAGGCATTTTTGCATTGCTGTCCTTCCGCATTTTCTCCTACACGTTGTGTGTGCACGAGCAACCCCTATTGGCTCCGAGAGTGATAACAGCTTTTCGCAAAGACGTTTAGGCAGTGCTCCAGTAGGGGTTAGTGTTGAGGTGGCTGGGAGTCCCCGAGTATCCTGATACCCCATGAGCTTTAATCGTAAAGGAGACGTAAGATATGAAGCAAAAGAATGTTGGGAGCGGAGCCCGTGCTGAAGACTACTAAACTCCTGCTTTCGTAAGAGTGTGGATCTGGAAAGGAAGGGGCAAATTGGGTTTATTTGGGAAATACAAAAAATAATGTATTTAGGAAGTACAGAGATAATTGCCTTTTAAATCAGGGAAGGGCAAAAGAGACGGGGTCTCGCTATGTTGCCCAGGCTGGAGTGCAGTGGCTATTCACAGGCGCGATCCCACTACTGATCAGCACGGGAGCTTTGACCTGCTCCGTCTCCGACCTGGGCCGGTTCACCCCTCCTTAGGCAACCTGGTGGCCCCCCGCTCCCGGGAGGTCACCATATTGATGCCGAACTTAGTGCGGACACCCGATCGGCATAGCGCACTACAGCCCAGAACTCCTGGACTCAAGCGATCCTCCAGCCTCAGCCTCCCGAGTAGCTGGGACTACAGGCGCGCGCCACCGCGCCCGGCGCTGGCAGGCGGCGTGAAACGGCCTTAGAGGCTGAGCGCGGGTGACGTCACCAGGGGGCGGAGCGGGGGCCCTGCTAGTCACGGGAATAAATACGCCCAGCAGGCGGTGGTCTGAAGGCTGCGTCCGTGTGACGTCATCGGTAGGGAGGGCGGAATGCAATTTTCACAGACTCCAGGTTATTTTCTGAACTCTGTGTTCTTGTGGACCAGAAATGGGTCAGTGTGCACTAATGCGGGCCTCGGGTGTTGGCAGACTCACCCGAGCGAAAAAGGAAGCGCTGGTCCCTCAGCACTGTCTTTCTTCAGCAGGCTTTAAAGACGTGCTGCGTCTTTTGGGGGAGCTTTATTTACGAGGGAACCATCTGTCCCTAAATCTCTCATTGTCCCCAGCAAGCATTTAGGAGGTGCCTTCGCTGTATGAAGCAGGATAGCCCATGGTATTGGAGGTCGGGGATCTTAGGGGCGAGGTCCTGATTAACAAGACTTACCTTCAGCCCTAGCGGGTTTGGTACAGTGGTAAGAACATTGGCCCAAGGACTGAGGGTCTCAGGTTCGATTCAGGTCAAGGGTATGTACCTCGGTTTTAGGAACATGATGGGGTCCAGGTCTGGAGAGGGATGCAACTAATCTATGCGTCTTTCTCACATCGATGTTTCTATTTTTCCCTCTCCCTCCTCTTTAAGAACCAATGGGAAAAATATCCTTGGGTGAGGGTTAACAAACAAAAATACTATACTTATTGAAAGGTGAACATGGTGGATGGTGCACATGGGTGGGCTAAATAGCCATCTCAGATGGTGATTAAAGAAAATTGAATTTTTTTAGGGAAAGGGGATGGGAGATGGGATATCCAAAGGGAAGGGCTGTACAGCACTAAGCCAAGGGGACATTGGATCCATGATGGCAGCACTCAGGAGCTGGAGTTTCATCCTTATATGCAGTCACTAGCGGGAAGCTGTTGTCTGCGGGTTTGGGGGCTGAGCTGGTGGGATTAGAATACGGTCGGAATGCAGGTGCCTTCAGGACACTTTCTATTTCTTGTATGGTCTGACTCCTGGTGTCCAGCAAGTTTTTCCTGGTCTTCTGTTCTGTGTCAGGAGCCTTACAAATGGACCTTAAGTCCTAACACTTATCTACAATACATGGTTTGCCAGTTTCCCCCCCATTGCCAGGTGTCTGGAACGTTCTGTCCTGGTCACCTTCTGTAACTGGCCCATCGTCCTTGCTCTGCTCATGTCTGTCTAACTGCCTATCACATAAGTAAAACCGATCACCTTCTGAACACTTCCTCCAAGTTTGCCCAACTTCCTGTATTTTCACTCTCTACCTATATATTTAGTTGCTTACTTCAGAATTCTCTGAGTCATCCTTGACCACTGTGTCATTCACCTGGGCCAAATATTTACTTCTTGCCTATCCAATGGCAGGCAGTGTACTAGGTGATAAAGGTGTGGCAGTGAAGAAGAGACTGAGGGGGAGAAAAACAAAAGCACAGAGAAAAATTTATAATTACAATCTGTGATAAGTGTCCTAGATGAAACAAAGTGCCAGGACAAAAAACAATGGTGGCCAGGGATGGGAAGGGGACCCCTTTAGATAAGAAGTCCTTGAGGTGGTGCCATTTAAACTGGGGTCTCAAGAATGAGGCATCTGTTAGGATACTTTGGTTGCAAGCAATAAAGACTGTCTGTAAATTGAATTTTAAGAAGAAATTAAACTAAAAGCAAGTCATGGAGGCAGGCATGTCCCAGGCTAGAATCTTCCCTGCTAAAAAAAAAAAAAAAAAGTCAATCTGTATCTTAATTGAGTCTGTCCATTGTCGTTTTGCATATTTTGGGAATGCCAACACAACTTCCCTTTTTCCAGACCACAGCACCTGGGCAGGAGACCATAAATCCGCATTGTTATTGTATTAGTTGTTGACTATTAACTATCCAGTACCCACATATGTAAAAAGAAGTGTGTATCTACACTGAGTGGCCAGATTATCATGACCACCACATCAGTACTTTGTTGGGCCACCTTTTGCATTCAATACTGCAGCGATTCTTCTTGGCATTGACTCCACAAGATGTTGAAAGGTGATGCGAGGAATCTGACACCATGCCTGATGAATAGCACTGTCCAGTTCTGTGAGATTTGATGGTTATGGAACCAGCTGCCTGATGGCCCTTTTAACTTCGGCCCACAAATGCTCAATTGGATTGAGATCTGGTGATTGTGGGGGCCACCTAAGCAAGGTAAAGTCTCCCTCATGTTCTTGAAACCACTCCTGCACAATACAAGCACGGTGGCATGGCGCATTGTCTTGTTGGAAGAAGCCATCTCCATTGGGATACGCCATCAACATGATAGGATGAACCTGATCAGCAACGATACTCAGGTATGTTGTGCTATTCAGACGTTGTTCCACACGAATTAAAGGGCCCAAATCATGCCAGGAAAACATGCCCCAAACCATAACACTGCCCCCACCAGCTTGAAGGGTTGTACTCATGCATGTGGGATGCATGCTTTCATGCTGTTTCCGCCAAATTCTCACTCTGCCATCTGCATGATGCAACTGGAAACGTGATTCATCGGACCACATGACTTTTTTCCAATGCTCGACTGTCCAATCCTTGTGTTCCTGTGCGAATTGGAGACGTTTTATCTTGGTAACTGCAGACAGCAAAGGTGTTCTAGCACGCCTCCGGCTTCCATGTCCCATACGATGCAGTGTACGGCTAATTTGCCTACAAACGTCAGGTGGTCATAATAATCTGGCCACTCAGTGTATTATTTTACATTTTATCCAATCCTGGAGGGTTCATTTCCCCCTCCCCTTGCTTTCTCCTGCCTCCCTAATCTATTACCAATGGATTTCACGTAACCCACATACATCTCCTCTTTTGATTGTAATGTGTAAAATAAGGCGCAAACTGCCATTCTCAGGAACATTATCCCAAACCGTTGAGACTTTGCTTCCCAGCAATTGTCAACAGTTTGGGCTCAAACAAACTCACAAAAATTCTTTGCAGGTTTGAATGTTTCTTTCTTTTTTTTTTTTTTTAAATATATTTTATTGATTTTTTACAGAGAGGAAGGGAGAGAGAGATAGAGAGTTAGAAACATCGATGAGAGAGAAACATCGATCAGCTGCCTCCTGCACATCTCCCACTGGGGATGTGCCCGCAACCCAGGTACATGCCCTTGACCGGAATCGAACCCGGGACCCCTCAGTCCGCAGGCCGACGCTCTATCCACTGAGCCAAACCGGCTTAGGCTGAATGTTTCTTACATTGATAATAGTCACAACATTATAGATCTTCAGAACTTATTCATCTTATAACTGAAAGTTTGTACCTTTTTACCAACCTTTCCATATTTCCCCAGCCCCAGCCCCTGGAAATCAAAGATGTATAAGGATCCTCTTTTCTCCACATCCTAGTTAGCATTTGTTATCTAGGTTACTTTTTCAAAAAAAGTTTTCTTAAAATATGTTTTTATTGATTTAAAAAAAAATCCTCACCTGAGGATATTTTTCCCATTGATTTTTAGAGAGAGTGGGAGAGGAAGAAACAGAGAGAAACACCAATTTGAGAGAGACACATCAACTGGTTGCCTCCAGCATGCCCCAGACCAAGGCCAGGAGCCTGCAACCCAGGTACGTGCCTTTGACCAGAATTGAACCAAGGACCCTTCAGTCCGCAGGCTGAGGCTCTAGCCACTGAGCCAAACCAGCTAGGGCTATTTTTATTGATTTTTTTTTTTTTTTTTTTAAAGAGAGAGGGAAGGAGAAGGATAGAGAGATGAAAACATTGATGAGAGAAAAATATCTATGGGCTGCCGCCTGCACAACCCCTACCGGGGATCACGCCTGCAACCTAGGCATATGCCCTGATCAGGAATCCAACTGGGACTCTTGGTTCCTGGGTCAGAGCTCAACCACTGAGCCACACCAGCTGGGGTGTAGGTTACCTTTTTAAAAATATTATTTAAAAAAATATTTTTATTGATTTCAGAATGGAAGGGAGAGGGAGAGAGAGCTAGAAATACCAATGGTGAGAATCATCGATTGGCTGCCATCTGCTCGCCTCCTACTGGGAATCAAGCCCACAACCTGGGCATGTGCCTTTAACCGGAATCGAACCATTGGCTGATGCTTTCTTTATCCACTGAGCCAAACCAGCTAGCGCTGTAGGTTATTTTTTAACTGTAAAAAAACAAGGTCATGCTGAAAAGGCTAACCCCTATTTTGTAAAACTACTGTTTGGAATTCTCTGCTATTCTTCCAGTGGTTTTCAACCTTCCTAATGCCATGACCCTTTAATATACTTCCTCATGTTGTGGTGACCCCCAACCATAAAATTATTTTTGTTGCTACTTCATAACTGTAATTTTGCTACTGTTATGAATCATAATGTAAATATCTGATATGCAGGATGTATTTTCATTGTTCGCGACCCACAGGTTGAGAACCGCTGCAGACGGCCTCTTATTCTAAAAAAAAATAACTTTGCTTTCTAGCCTGCTTTAGCCTGCTTGAAAAATAAGGAAGATAAAGTTAGCTGTCTGACCTTGTAGGCCAGAGACTAGATACGCCCATACTCATGCCATGCCAGGTGTATTTTTTAATTGGGTAGAACTGTGTTGTTTTGAAGGCCACTAGCGAGATAACCACTAAGCACACATAGGCCTGGCTCTTTAATAAAAGGGAAGTTCTGCTTGTAGCTTTGCTTAGAATTTGAATTCATTTTTTCTGAGCTCACTGCAGTGAATAAAGTGTGACTCCAAACTCTTTGAGCATTGCTTGATTTATTCTGGTTCTCTGTAACAATGCCTGTGGGTTTTGCTTGTTCAAAACATAACCTTAATGGCAGCTAACTTTGTCAGCATAAGAAACTTTCAAGCTTGTTTGAAATTGTGAAGAATTTTTGTGAGTTTATTTGAGCCCAAACTGTTGACAATTGCCGGGAAGCAAAATCTCAACACATTGGGATAATGTTCCAGAGAATGACAGTTTTGCACCTTATTTTATTTTTAAAAATTTTCAAAAATATATTTACATTGATTTCCAGAGAAGAAGGAAGTGGGAGAGAGCGATAGGAGCATCATTGATGAGAGACAATTATTGATTGGCTGACTTCTGCATGCCCCACACTAGGGATAGAGCCCGAAACCCGGGCAAGTGCCCTGACTGGGAATTGAACTGTGAACTCCTGGTTCATAGGTTGGTGCTCAACCACTGACCTACACTGGCTGGGCAGCACCTTATTTTATACATTGCAATCAAAAGAGGAGACGTACTGGGTTACACGAAATCCACTGGTGATAGATTAGGGAGGCAGGAGAAAGCAAGGGGAGGGGAGAACGAACTCTCCGGGATTGGATAAAAGGTAAAATGATAGATATGCACTTGTTTTACTAGGTGGGTACCTGATAGGTAACAATCAACAATTACCACAATAACAATAACAATGAGGATGTGTGGTCTCCGCCCTGGCCGCCATGCGGCCTTCCCTGAGCTAGTCTGGTTAGCATGTGTCCCCCTTTCCTCCACAACTTTGAGACACTAACCATCAGAAGAGATACTGCACTCATCCTAAGTGGGATATCTCAATCTAACAGACTACACCAGCGGTTCTCAACCTGTGGGTCGAGACCCCTTTGGGGGTCGAACGACCCTTTCACAGGGGTCACCTAAGACCATCGGAAAACACACATATAATTACATATTGTTTTTGTGATTAATCACTATGCTTTAATTATGTTCAATTTGTAACAATGAAAATACATCCTGCATATCAGATATTTACATGATGATTCATAACAGTAGCAAAACTACAGTTATGAAGTAGCAATGAAAATAATTTTATGGTTGGGGGTCACCACAACATGAGGACCTGTATTAAAGGGTCGCGGGATTAGGAAGGTTGAGAACCACTGGACTACACTCTCTGGGGCTGAAGACATTTACAGATGATTCCTTCCAGAGGTCAGGAGAGGAAGAGCATGCGAGCAGACAGAGGCTTTCCGTCCCGGTCAGGGAGAAGGCTTGTGGGCAAGCTGGGTCTCAGCAGCCATCATGCAGCAGCAGTGGACGGGGCTGAGCTTAGGCTCCGGGGGCAGGGTCCTTAATTGCTGGGCCCCAAAGCCGGAGGCTGAAGAAAAGCAGGCGCTGCTAGAAAGCATGGACCGACGAGAGGAAGGGATGTGCCCTGGGAACTATCACCAGAGAGGGGCCTGCCAGACCACTGCTGCGGAGAAAGCGGGACAGCAGGGCCAGGGCCGGGGTCACCAAGCGAGCCGGAAGAGGCGGGGAGCGGGTTGGGAAGGTGTGGCCAAGGGGGTGCAGGGGGCGGGGGGAGAGGCAGGGCCACAGGGGAGAGGCGGGGCCTTCAGGAGGGTGGGGCAGGACTGGCCCGGGAGGCTGAGGGTCCGACAGGGGCTGGGGGAACGAGCGGCCAGCGGGCGGGGGTGCGGCCAGCGGGCGGGGGTGCGGCCAGCGGGCGGGGGTGCGGCCAGCGGGCGGAGGGCGGGGTGGAGAGGAGGGCGAAAGGCGGAGTCATCAGGGCCGGGGGAGGCGGGCCTTTAAAGGACCGAAAGGCAGGACCAGCCCGGCCAGCGTGGGGACCGCCAGGACGAGGCGGTCCAGTCTGGGCTGCGGCCGCCCGCGAAGGCCCCTGCACCCACCGTGGGCGGCCTGCCGCTTCTCCGCCGCTCCCCGCTCGCGGGGTCCCTGGCCGCTGCCGGCGGGGTTGTCATTACATAGGTTATTTGCATTTCGGAGACAAGCCCCAGTGGGCTGACCCTGATTCATATTACATTTAATAAACGAACAAGGGATTAACAAGAGTTGACAATTTGACATAATAAGCATTTACTTCTTGGCCACATCCTGCATGGGGGAAGAGCCTTTAATATACCCCATGGATCAGAAACTTATTTCTTGAGGCGGGTTTTTAAATAGAAGAATAAATCCTAACAGTGGACAGTTACTTATCCAGAATGACACTGTTAGACCTATACATACAAGTGAAACTTACGGGGTATTTTCCTTAAATTTGAATATGTTTTGACTTTCACACGACAGTTCTGCCTAAATGTTTTAAAGTTTTAGGAATTAGTATGACTCCATTATAGCATGGCTATTTATTACATTGACTCTGATCTGCCGTGGAATAAATCACGTCCCAACCCAAAACTTCATACATTAAAATCTGATATTTAAAAGACTTGATCTCAGTATTATTCTCTCTCTTTACACCAGTGTGGCAAAGCTTTCTGTTATATTTAATTTATTTGTTTTGAAATATCACAGTGCATTAGAGTGGTTCGCTTCCAGTAGATAACATTTGAAGGAGTGCTTCCTTTGTTTAGGGACTTCCAGATAGGTGAATGTCACACCCAGGTAGAATAATTGGCAAATTGATTTACTTTTTTGTGAATTTCTATTCTCAAGGCTAATTATTTGAACAGCTTGGCTTTTGGTAGGAAAACAAATACTTTAAATGACATACAGCTTTCATTGACTAAAGTGAGAGAGAATCAAGATAACATTCTTTACTTAAATCATTCTTCCAACAAATAATTATTATTTTTTTTCTGTTAACATTTACTTTTATTATTATTAGTTAAGGTATTACAAATGTGTCCTCATTCCCCCCATTAGCCCCCAACCTCCCCCTACCCCCCGCCCTGCACACTCATGCTCCCATCCCCCTGTTGTCCATGTCCATTGGTTTGGCTTATATACATGTATACAAGTCCTTTGGTTGATCTCTCCCCCTTACCCTCGCCCTCCCCTACTTTCCTTCTGGGGATTGATAGCCTGATTGCTGTTTCTCAGTCTTTGGGTCTGTCCCTTTTCATCAGTCTATGTTGTTCTCTATAATCCACAAATGAGTGAGATCATGTGGTATTTATCTTTCTCTGACTGGCTTATTTCACTTAGCATAATGCTCTCCAGTTCCATCCATGCTGTTGCAAAAGGCAAGAGTTCCCTTTTTTTTTTTTTTTTTACTGCAGCATAGTATTCCATTGTGTATATGTACCACAGTTTTCTAATCCATTCATCTGCTGATGGGCACTTAGGCTGTTTCCAAATCTTAGCTATGGTGAATTGTGCTGCTATGAACATAGGGGTGCATATATCCATTGTGATTGGCATTTCTGGTTTCTTGGGATATATTCCTAGTAGTGGGATCACTGGGTCAAATGGGAGTTCCATTTTTAGTTTTTTGAGGTAGCTCCATACTGTTCTCCACAGTGGCTGCACCAGTCTGCATTCCCACCAGCAGTGCAGAAGGGTTCCTTTTTCTCCACATCCTCTCCAACACTTGTTGTTTGTTGATTTGTTCCAACAAATAATTATTGAACACCTGGTATGTTCTATATGGCCTGAACTATTAACTATTAATTGATATAGGGACACAGGTTAGTTTTGAGAATAAAAGTGTGAACAGGAAAACAATTTGCTTGACGTGATACAAATAGTCTAATACATAGGTTTATGTCTGTTCACCTTGGACTCTGGGAAAGGGCTTAATTTGTAAGAGAGAATGACTGGAAAAGTGTTTAATCTTGTGAGGCCTTCCCTGTGTGGAGGTGGGAGGAGGACAATATCTTCAGCTACGCCTCTTTCCCTTACCATGAATCAGTAAAAGAATACTGAGGACTTTGGAGGTTCAAATGGCAATCTACTTTCATTTTTATTTTGAAGGGGAAATTTAAAGCTTGTGTGTGTGTGTGGTTTAGAAGACTTTTTATATTGCTTGTTTAGATTTTATGATATGAGGGTTGAATATATAACACAATGGGTGCTTGCTAGGGGGTGCTTTATTAGTACATTATGTTATCGCAATTCACATTATTAATAATTAAAATATATTGTGTTACACTATGATTTCTGTATATGACCATTTGAAATCAAAGTGATTCATAGTTTCTTCAGGGATTGCTTTTTAAAGGTAATGAGCCCCCAGAGCAGCCCTGTTTATACAGAGAATTCTGAAGGCACAGGCTGCGTGTGCCTGTTCAAATGAGCCCCTCACTGTACAGTGACAGAGCTCTAATATGTTTTGTGGCACAGCTCATTTCCCAAGGAGGCCATGGCCTGGCATTTAGAAAGAAAAAAAGACAAAACCACTACACATTCATCAACAACATTCTGTTAAAGGAGACAATCTGGAGTCATCATGATGTATGGATGCACAATATTGCATATCACAAAAAGGGTATTTGTTAAATCAGTCATCACAACTAATGTGAAGGGGTGAGATTCATCTATTAAAAGACAAGAGATGTTCAGATTGGATTTAAGAAAAGAAAAAACATTGGACTATGTCCTGTTTAAGGCACAAACATGTGAAACAAAACAAAGAGAAATGTTTAAAATAAGTAAACCGAAAAAATTTGCAAAACAAATACCAACAAAAAGCAGATATAGCTAATGGCAGATAAATAGAATTCATGCAAAAAGGCTTGAAAGAGCAAGTAATATTTCATATCAATAAAAAGAACAATGGCTCAAGAAGATGTATTGCTCATAAAAACTTACAGGTTTAAAGAATGTAAGACAAAACTGTGATGAATAAAAGTAAATTTATAATTCTAAAAATATAGGTAAGCGATTTTTAATATATTTTATCAGAATTCAACATATGAAATATGCAGAAATAAATTAAATGAAAGGAAATTCGAATAATTCAGCTAACATACTTCATCTAAAATACATGTGCTAATCTCCCTACTCCAAAGGAGAAAATGCACATTCTTTTTCTTCATCAAACTAAAAATCACCCATATACACAAAATGGTAGAGTACCTGGTCTTAAGGAGAGAGCATTCAGTCTTTTACCATCTTATATAATCCTTCCTATATAATAAAAGGGTAATATGCAAATTCACCTTATGGTGGAACAACTGGGAACGACTGGTCGCTATGATGTACAATGACCACCAGGGGGCAGATGATCAATGCAGGAGCTGCCCCCTGGTGGTCAGTGTGCTTCTACAGAGGGAGCATTGCTCAGCCAGAAGCCTGCTCATGGCTGGCCAGTGCAGCAGCACTGGTGGGAACCTCTCCCACCTCCGCGGCAGCACTAAGGATGTCTGACTAAAGGCAGGGACTGGGCCTAAGCCATTAGTTGGATATCCCCCGAGGGCTCCAGGCTGCCAGAGGGATGTCTGACTGCCAGCTTAGGCCTGATCCCCGGGGAGTGGGCCCAAGCTGTCAGTCAGACATCCCCTGAGGGGTCTCAGACTGTGAGAGGGCGCAGGCCAGGCTCAGGGACCCCCCCCCCCCCCCCGAGTGCACAAATTTTCGTGCACAGGGCCTCTAGTTAAGTATAATGTTATCTGTAGGGTTTTATGTAGACTTAAAGAAAACACCTTGAGTAAGGCTATTCCTATCTTTCTTAAGAATACCAGGAGTAGGTGCTGACTTTTATCAAATGCTTTTCTGCATTGCTAGATAGGATTGTGTGACTTTTCTTCTTCAGCCTGTTAATATGGTAGATTACAGTAGGTCCTTGGGTTACATTAAAGGTCCGTTCCTATGGCGCAATATAACGCGATTTTCGACGTAAGTCGGAACCCACCTACATAAGCACCTACGTCACTCACATGGAGCACATACACAGCAGTAATGAAGTGAAACAGTAAAAAAAAATTAAAGAAAGATAACAATTCCTGACCTTTACTTGTGGTAAATAAATAATAAAAAACATAAAGCACATATGTACATACGTAGAAATGATAGGAACTTGTTTTTAAAATAAATTAATAGGAGATGGCGACGTAACCATGAAACGACATACGTCAAGTCCGACATAACCTGAGGACTATCTGTACATTGATTTTTCAAATATTGAATCAGCCTTGCATCCCTGAAATAAACTCCACTTGGTCATGGTATATGATTTAAAAATATATATTGCTTAATTTTATTTGCTAATATTTTGTTTAAACTTTTGCGTGTATATAAGTGAGGGATATTGGTCTGTAGGTTCTTTTTGGTTTTTATTTGTACTACTAGAGGCCCAGTGCATGGATTCATGCACCGGTGGGGTCCCTCAGCCTGGCCTGCGCCTTCTCGCAATCCGGGACCCCTCAGGGGATGTCAGACTGCTGGTTTCGGCCCAATCCCGGCCTGCAGGGAAACCAGCAGTCCAACATCCCCCGCGGGATGTAGCAGCACATGAAGCAGCAGGCGGCCGGCCGGGGAGGAGCCCAAACCCAGGCCGCTCCTGCTCATCCAGGTCCCACTGCGCCTGCCACCGCCACTTGGTAGCGCTCCTGTGGAGGTAGGAGAGGCTTGTGCTGCTGCAGCTGTGCTTGCCAGCCGCGAACCTGGAGTTTGGCACCAGTCGGTCAGCTGAGCAGTGCTACCGCTGTGGGAGTGCACTGACTTCCAGGGGGCAGCTCCTGCATTGAGCGTCTGCCCCCTGGTGGTCAGTGCGCATTATAGTAGCCCGTCAACTGGTCATTTGGTTGTTCGGTTGTTCGCTCACTTAGGCTTTTAAATATATTGATACTAGAGGCCTGATGCACGAAATTTGTGCAAGGGGCTCAGCCCTTGCAGCTGCGGAGGCTTGCCTCAGCCCTTGCAGCATCGGCTTCGTCTGGAAGGTCGTCTGAAAGGATCTCCGGAAGGTCGTTTGGCTGTCTGGTCTAATTAGCATATTATGCTTTTATTATGATAGATTATTCTTAATGATTACAGGGCTATTAAAATGATTTATTTCATATTAGGTGCATTGGGGAAGTTTCTGCTTTTTGAGGAATTGGTCTTTCATATAAGTTGTCAAATGTATGCGTGTGAAGTGACTTGTGTTATTCCATTATTATCACTTTGATACCTGCAGGGTTTGTAGTGATACGTCATGTTTCATTTCTGATGTTGGTAATTTGTGCCTTCTTTTTTCTTTTTTTCAGTCTTGCTAGAGATTGTTATTTTAATTGATCTTTTCAACAAACAAGCTCTTTCTTTCATTAGTTTTCTTTACTGTTTTTCTGTTCTCAATTTCATTGATTTCTGCTCTTATTTTGAATATTTCCTCTTTCTGTTGCTTCAGATTTACTTAGCTCTTTTTTAGCTTCTTGAGATGAGGACTTAGATTATTGATTTGTGACTTGCCCTGTATTCTAATGTATGCATTTAGTGCTATAAATTTCCCCCTTAGTTTTAGCTGTGTCCTGAAAATTTTTATATGTTGTATTTTCATTTTAATTCATTCTACTGTATTTTTCTTTCCCTTCAGTCTTACTCTTTGACCCATGAACTATTCAAAAGTGTATTGTTTAGTTTCCAACTCTATCAGGATTTTCCTATTATTAATTTCTACTTTGATTTTATTGTGGTTGGAGAACATATTCTATATTGTTTCAGTTCTTTAAAAATTTGTGGAGATTTGTTTTATGGCCCAGGATATGGTCTATTTTAGTACTATATGTTCCATTGGTACTTGATAAGAATGTGCATTCTGTGTTGTTAGGTGAATGTTCTCTAATTGTTTAATGTATCATTTTGGTTGATGTCAATATTGAGTTTTTCTCTATCTTTCCTTTTTTTTTTTTGGTCTACTTTGTTCTATCAATTATTGAAGGAGAGGCATTGAAATCTCCATCTCTAATTGTCGATTTACCCATTTCTTCTTTCAGTTTTATCAGTTTTTGCTTCACATATTTCTGTCCCTTTGTTAATCTCTGTTTATAATTACCTTTAACATTTTCTGTACTGACATTTCCCCCCATATACCTTCCATATCTTTGCTGAAAGTTTTTATTTTTTCATGTTTTAAGCATGTCCACAACTGCTCAGTGAAGCATTTTTTTATGATGGCTGCTGTAAAAGCAGCCTACTGGAGTTTACTTTAGCAAAAGAAAGGTGATTTTATATGTCTCATGAAACTCAAAGGCTGGTATGTAGACCCTAGGAAGGGCCTGGAACTGTGCAATGGAGCTCAGGGAATAATCTCTGTTTCACCTCTGCTCCTCTCTGTATATCTGCTTTTTTCGTTGTCCCTGAAGACTAACTTCTGTCCCAAAGACTAACTTCTGTACTCAAAGAAGAATATGCTTGTGACATAGTGCCTCATTAGTAAGATATGGATCCACTGGGAAGAGACAAGCTGATTTGGTCTTCCTTTAGATCTGATTTTAAATTCTTATGAATAAGAATCCAATTAGCCGATTAGGACAGTGAATCTACCTGTTGTCTAGCAGGCATGGCCAGAGCTGTATGTGTTGAGGGGTCACATGGCAAAAACAGGATTGCCAGGAATCCATTCCTATTCCTATGGATGGAGGTGGCCATTACCACAGATATCCTAAAAGTGTCAAATACATTGAGTAACTTGTTCTACTCCATAGAATCTTTGATATACTCTTACAATGTATCCATATTGAAATTGTTATAAAGTTCCAGGTTAAATTCTTGCATAACCAAGATTACTACTGTTGTAAGCACATTGGATTCATAAGCACCTTGAACTCATGATTTATGTTTCTTGTAATTTAAAAAGATATAATAAGCAGGAGAAAAACCAATTTAAAAAAATTATTTCAGCCTTAGCCGGTTTTGCTCAGTGGATAGAGCGTCGGCCTGCGGACTGAACGGTCCCAGGTTCGATTCCGGTCAGGGGCATGTGCCTTGGTTGCGGGCACCTCCCCAGTGGGGGGTGTGCAGGAGGCAGCTGATCGATGTTTCTCTCTCATCGATGTTTCTAACTCTCTATCCCTCTCCCTTCCTCTCTGTAAAGAATCAATAGAATATATTTAAAAAAAATTATTTCAGAGGAAGGGAGAGGAAGAGAAAGATAGAAACATCAGCGAGGAGAGAGAATTATTGATTGGCTGCCTCCTGCATGCCCCCTACTGGGGATCAAGCATGTGCCCTTGACCTGAATCAAACCAGGGACCCTTCAGTCTGTAGGCCAATATTCTATCCACTGAGCCAAACCAGCTAGGGCGAAAAACCCATTTTTACATATGGAAATGAAATCCAATATCAGAAACTGCTTCAAAGGCTCTAGAACTTCCCTTTTCCAGCATTAATCTATTTGGAAAGCTGGCACACAGGATCGCTATCATCACAGTGAAGAGATCACGGGAACCATTGCCCTACTTCACAATAGAGGGTCAGAGCACTACTGACCCGAATTTGTGAAATTGTGATGTTACCCCTGAAGCCAGTTTTCAGATTGAGGCAGGATAGTAAAAAGCTAGGAAAGTTCCTGGGCAAGTGGAATGGGGACACTGAGACAAGATAAAGGCGGCCAAACAATTTGAATGACTTACAGCCACTTAGTGAATCTCAAGACCTTCCCTTCCCTAACCAAGGACACTTGAGAGCAAATGGTTTGCAACTCTCCTCCCTAACCAGAGAATACAGAGCTCAAATCACTCTGCTTAGGGAAATAGAGAACAGAGACCCAGTTAATGCCATTTGTGCCAGCTAAACCCAGGGAGGATGAAGTCAGGAGAACAAATAGCAAACCCTGATTAGAGCCGGGCACCCAAGATAAAAGTAAAACAGGAAAGCAGACCAAACAATAATCCAAACTCCCCAATATGCTCATTTTGATGAATCAGCATATTAGAAATGCACCTGGAAAGCTAACGAATATTCTGCTGACACCCTCCCCTAAGATTCCCTCCCACAGAACAGAGATAGAAGCCTCAAGACAAAGGATACCAGTGAGGCCTTGTTCTAGCGCACACCCTTGCGCCTTCTCAGGCACGAACTTTGTACTGCCTCCTAGGAGCTAAGGACCTAAGGATCCCCATGGGACTTGTGACCAGGGGAGCATGGGCAGTGGCAGCTCATCTTGGTTTACCCCCTATCTTGTCTCCAAGGCCTTCTTCTTCTCTGACTTTCCAGTGAGCTAACAGCAGCCCTGCCTTGGCTCACTTCATTTTTTTTTAAAAAACTACCTTTAAAAAAAATTATTGATTGATTTTAGAGAGAGATTTTTTGCTCTACTTATTTATGCATTCATTGATTGCTTCTTTTTTAAAAAAAAATATATTTTATTGATTTTTTTTTAAACTTTTTTTTTTTTTAATATATTTTATTGATTTTTTACAGAGAGGAAGGGAGAGAGATAGAGAGTTAGAAACATCGATCAGCTGCCTCCTGCACATCTCCCACTGGGGATATGCCCGCAACCCAGGTACATGCCCTTGACCGGAATCGAACCTGGGACCTTTCAGTCCGCAGGCCGACGCTCTACTCACTGAGCCAAACCGGTTTCGGCATTTTATTGATTTTTTACGGAGAGGAAGGGAGAGGGATAGAGAGTTAGAAACATGGATGAGAGAGAAACATCGATCAGCTGCCTCCTGCACATCTCCTACTGGGGATGTGCCCGCAACCCAAGTACATGCCCTTGACCAGAACCAAACCTGGGACCCTTCAGTCCGCAGGCTGACGCTCTAGCCACTGAGCCAAACTGGTCAGGGCTCATTGATTGCTTCTTGTATGTGCCCTTGCCAGGGATCGAACCCACAATCTTGGCATAATGGGATGACACTCTAACCAACTGAGCTTCCAGGCCAGGGCTTAGGCTCACTTCTTTCCTATAACATTTTTAGGGAGCCAAAGCAGAGCACCTCCTAGACCAGGGGTGGGCAACCTTTTTGTGAGTGCGTACCAAAACCAGCAAAATCTCTGACTCAAAATTCTAATTTTTTGAGAACATGTTACGCCTACTTGATATCTCTTAAGGTGTATGTATGTGAGGAACCTTGAAGAAATAATAAAATTCATTCGAGCGACAAAAACACAGTATATGATGATGAAAAATACATTTATTTTTTAATGTATACATGTACACTGATAGTCCGACAGAAAACTTTATGACTCCGTTTGATATTATCAGTGGGACTTTTGTTGTTGCATCACTGATGACAGAGATTTTACATCAGGTTTATATTTCGTGACCTTCAGAGATATGCACGAGCTACTACTTTCATCCGTCAGGCTATTCCTATTATGAGACTTAACAAAATTCATCACTGAGAACAAAGATTCACAAGCATATGTGGATGAAACCCAAACACTGGTCGGATCTAGGAAGGCAGGGAGAGTTAAGGCAGAGGCATAGAAATTGCTCTTCCCCTCTCTAGTCAATCCATGTCTATGATCTTTAAGATAACTTGTTATGTAAAATTATTTATTTATCTAAGATGCACCTACACTGAATTTATCTGAAAAATAAAAAAGTCAGTATTAAGAAAAAAAGTGTAAATGGAAGATTATAAGAGAGGGTTTCATGTGCCAGCAAAAGTTACTGGTGTGCCATGTTTGGGATGCATGCCAGGGTTGCCCACCCCTGTCCTAGACTCTCTTCTGTTGCTTTTTCTTTTCTTTTTTTTTTAAATATATTTTTATTGATTTCAGAGAGGAAAGGAGAGGAAGAGAGAGATAGAAACATCAATGATGAGAGGGAATCATTGGTTGGCTGCCTTCTCCACGTTGGACCGAGCCCGAAACCCAGGCATGTGCCCCTGACCGGAATCTAACCTGGGGCCCTCTGGTCTTCAGGCTGACACTCTATTCACTGAGCCAAACCAGCGAGGGCACTTCTGTTGCTTTTTCTACCCTAAGTCCTTCCTTTGTTTCACTGCCCCCAGATTTAATAAACAAACTCTCAAAATCACCTGGACTCATATTGTGAAATCTTTCTTGCACAAAGTCAAGAACCCACACACTACTGACTGGCCTGCTCCAGGCTGGTCTCATCTGGTGACAAGATGAGCAGGATTATTTTATCTGACTATTATTTGTGGGCATATAATCCAGTAGGTGTCCTCCTAAGCCTGTTGGAATATAAATCTTTCTTATTTGAAATGGAAACAACCTATAAAATTTCTCCAGCTAAGCCATCGTTAAATTAGTTATAGTGTAATATTTACCTAGAATTTTACAACCATTTTCTTACTCATAAATATAGTTGATTGTACTCGAAACTGTATCTTGGAATAGGAGCTACAATAGACAATTATGTGCTGATGGTTCAAAGGTACTGAACTGCAAACACAGATCCACTGTTTGTCCTTGATATCAGCAGACAATGTGTACATAGGCAAAATAAAAAAAGGCTATGGCGGAGGAAATCTCATATGAATCTACCTAGTTATGCTTTCCTAAGGAAATTTTTCCTTTTCAATCCAAAGCTGGGTTTTGAATTACATTAGGGTATCTGTTTACAACATTGTCAAGCTCTACTTATCAATCCAATCTTTTCCTTTTTTCCTTCTTTCCATATCCATTTTTCCTCTATCTTCTTTCCCATTCATTTGAAAATTCATTCATTTATTTTCTCTCTGCAGCAGCACTGTGTGATTATAAAAAGTAATTTTATTTATTCGGTTTTAAATCCATTTTTTCTTGAGATTTGAAAGATTAAATTTTTAAAAAATATATTTCTACTGATTTTTAGAGGGAGGAAAAGGGAGAAGGAGAGAGAGAGAGAAACATCAACATGAGAGCATTGATTGACTACCTCCTGCAGGGGATTGAGACTGCAATTCAGGCATGTGCCCTGACCGGGAATCAAACCAGCAGCCTTTTTGTTCACAGGATGATGCCCAACCAACTGAGCAACACTGGCCAGGGCTGGAAGACTAGGTTTTTGCTCTGGCTTTTATAACGTGGAAACTTATTTCATCTTGCTTTTACCATCAACCTAGCCATTAGAAGGGTCTCTTTGAGAAGCTAAATCTCTAAATAACAAGCCAAGAAGTAAGGCAGATCAAATGAAGAATACTATAATAGAGGCAAAAAGTAATACAGACAGCTAATATTCTATGATGGCTTAAATGTGTAAATCTATTTGTTTTTTGGCAGAGTTTGAGAAGGATAGGCATTAAATCTTCTTTGAGTGTTTGGCAGAATTCACTAGCGAAGCCATCTGCTCCCGGAATTTTACTTTTGGAAGGGTTTTATTTATTTATTTATTTATTTATTTATTTATTTATTTATTTATTTATTTATTTATTTATTTTATGTGTGTGTTCTTTTTTTTAAATTAATATATTTTTTATTGATTAAGATATTACATATGTGTCCTTGTCCCCACGTTACCCTCTACCCCCCCCTGCTCATGCCCTCCCCCTCCCCTCCCCCCCCCCCCCCCCGTTGTCCGTGTCCATTGGTTAGGCCTATATGCCTGCATGTAAGTCCTTTGGTTGATCTTTCCCTCTTACCCCCACCCTCCCCTACCCTCCCTCCAAAGCCCGACAGTCCAATCAATGCCTCTCCGTCTCTGGATCAGTCCTTGTTCATCAGTTTATGTTGTTCATTATATTCCACAAATGAGTGAGATCATGTGGTATTTATCCGCTCTCCAGTTCCATCCATGCTGTGGCAAATGGTAAGAGTTCCTTTTTCTTCTTCCTCTTCTTAAAGAATCCCTTTCAGCATTTCATATAATGCTGGTTTGGTGGTAATGAACTCCTTTAGCTTTTTCTTATCCGTGAAGCTCTTTATCTGACCTTCTATTCTGAATGATAGCTTTGCTGGATAAAGTAATCTTGGTTGCAGGTTCTTGGTATTCATCACTTTGAATATTTCTTGCCACTCTCTTCTGGCCTGCATGGTTTCTGTTGAGAAATCAGCTGACAGTTGTATGGGTACTCCCTTGTAGGTAGCTGACTGTCTTTCTCTTGCTGCTTTTAAGATTCTCTCTTTGTCTTTTGCTCTTGGCATTTTAATTATGATGTGTCTTGGTGTGGTCCTCTTTGGATTCCTTTTGTTTGGGGTTCTCTGCGCTTCCTGGACTTGTAAGTCCATTTCTTTCACCAGGTAGGGGAAGTTTTCTGTCATTATTTCTTCAAATAGGTTTTCAATATCTTGCCCTCTCTCTTCTTCTGGTACCCCTATAATTCTGATGTTGGTACGCTTGAAGTTGTCCCAGAGGCTCCTTACACTATCTTCATATTTTTGGAATCTCTTTTCTTTTTTCTTTTTCGGTTGGGTATTTTTTGTTTCTTTGTATTTCAAATCTTTGACTTGATTCTTGGGATCCTCTTGTCTGCTATTGGATCTCTGTAAATTATTCTTTATTTCAGTCAGTGTATGCTTAATTTCTAGTTGGTCCTTTTTCATGTCCTCCATGGTCTCACTATACTTATTGAGGAACTCATTAAATTTATCGGCGGTTTCCATAAAATTCTTGAAAAACCTTATAAACGTGGCCTTGAACTCTATATCCAGTCATTTGCTTTCCTCCATTTCTGCCATTTGTGACCTGTTTCTTTGTCTCTGCATTTTGGCTACTTCCCTGTGTTGATAGAGTGGCTTTGTGTGCTAGGTGTCCTGTAGGGCCCAGTGGCTCAGCCTCCCCAGTTACCTGAGGTAGACACTCTTGGTGCACCCCCTTGTGGGCTTTGTGCACAGTCTTGTTGTAGCTATGCCTTGGTTGTTGTAGGATCACTGGGAGGAATTGACCTCCAGGCCAATTGGCAGTGAGAATTAGCTGTGTCTGCAGTGGGAGAACTTCTGTGCTGGAGACACCCTTCTGGGGCAAGACTTGCTTCAGTGGGGCTTTGGTGCTCACTGAGACTGCACCCTGAGTGTGTCCCTCATGGATCTGAGGAGTTGTGATCTGGATGGTCCCCCTCTGACCACTGGGTACAGTGGCTCTTGGATCTAAGGAGGTGCTAATTTAGCCTCTGCCTGAGGTTACACAGCAGGAACTACGAAGAGAACTGCAGATTCCCCTTCCTTTTTTTTGGAGTTTGGAAGTTCCCTGATGCTGCTCAGCTGTGTAGCAATGCAAGCTGCTGTGGGGCCTTGGGCCTTCTCTTGGAAGCTCTGGGTCTATCTGGCCCGGCTGCAGTTAGGTAATTACAGGTTGCAAATGGCCGGGGCATTCATATGCAAAAGCCTCTGCCGCAGCCTGGGCAGGGCGGGGTCTCAAGGAATCAAAGGGCGGAGCAAGCAGCTATGGCGGAGCCTCAGCCCCGCCCTAAGGAGTGGGAGTCCCAGTGTCCCGGCAATGGCTGCAAGCACCTCTGAGGGAAAGCCGCCCTCAAGATCGCCCGCTGCCAGACAGACCAGTTTCTCCCCGTATGAGTTCTGGGTCCCCAGAGACTTCCCGGAACCGGATTTCTGAGCCGTCGGGAGCTTGTGTCTCCCTCGGGATTCAAAAAGACAGCCGCATCCTCAGGTGCCAGACCCTTTCCGCCAGCGCGGGCCCCCGTACCTCTGCACTCCACCTCCGCAGCTCCTTTGGCTCTCAGTGTGCTTTTCTTTCCTTCTAGTTGTAGAATTTACACTCAGCCAGCCTTCCTGAAGTTCCGGATGATGTCCGTTTCCTGTTTTTGATGTGATTTTCAATTGTTGTGGGAGGCAGGAATTTCCCGGTGTTTATCTATGCCGCCATCTTAGTTTCTCCCTCTTTTTTTTTTTTAAATTAAACCTTTATTGTTCAGATTTTACATTTGTTCCTCTTTTTTCCCCCATAACTCCCCTCCTCCCAGTTCCCGCCCCACCCTCCGCCCTCACTCCCCACCCACTGTCCTCATCCATAGGTGCACGATTTTTGTCCAGTCTCTTCCCACATCTCCCACTCTCCTTTCCCCCCCCAAGAATAGTCAGTCCATTCCCTTTCTATGTCCCTGATTCTATTATGATCACCAGATTATTTATTCACTTGATTCTTAGATTCACTTGTTGATAGATGCATGTTTGTTGTTCATAATTTGTATCTTTACCTTTTTCTTCTTCTTCCTCTTCTTAAAGGATCCCTTTCAGCATTTCATATAATACTGGTTTGGTGGTGATGAACTCCTTTAGCTTTTCCTTATCTGTGAAGCTCTTTATCTGACCTTCAGTTCTGAATGATAGCTTTGCTGGATAAAGTAATCTTGGTTGTAGGTTCTTGGTATTCATCACTTTGAATATTTCTTGCCATTCCCTTCTGGCCTGCAAAGTTTCTGTGGAGAAATCAGCTGACAGTCATATGGGTACTCCCTTGTAGGTAACTGAGTTTCTTTCTCTTGCTGCTTTTAAGATGCTCTCTTTGTCTTTTGCTCTTGGCATTTTAATTATGATGTGTCTTGGTGTGGTCCTCTTTGGATTCCTTTTGTTTGGGGTTCTCTGCGCTTCCTGGACCTGTAAGTCTATTTCTTTCACCAGGTGGGGGAAGTTTTCTTCATTATTTCTTCAAATAGGTTTTCAATATCTTGCTCTCTCTCATCTTCTGGCACCCCTATAATTCTGATGTTGGTACGCTTGAAGCTGTCCCAGAGGCTCCTTACACTATCTTCGTATTTTTGGATTCTTTTTTCATTTTGCTTTTCTGGTTGGGTGTTTTTTGCTTCTTCGCATTTCAAATCTTTGCCTTGATTCTTGCGCTCCTCTGGTCTGCTGTTGGGAGTCAGTATAGTATTCGTTATTTCAGTCAGTGTATGCTTAATTTCTAGTTGGTTCTTTATCATAACATAGAGGGTCTCATTAGATTTCTTGAGGATCTCACTACATTTATCGGTGGCTTCTAGACAGTTCTTGAGAGACCTTAAAAGTGTGGTTCTGAACTCAACATCCTCCATTGACAATTTTGTCCTGTTTCTTTGTCTCCGCATTTTTTATGCTTTCTTGGTGCACCCCCTAGTGGTCTTTGTGTGCAGTCTTGTTGTAGTTAAGCCTTGATTGTTGTCGGCAACACCGGGGGTGATTTGACCTCCAGGCTAACTGGCTATGAGAATCCGCTGTGTCTGCAGTGGGAGAGCTTCTGTGCTGGATCTCTAGGGTGGTGCTAATCTAGTGTTTGCCTGAGGCTATCCGGCAAATGGCTCTGTGCAGGGCTTGGGTGGGGCGGGTCCCCGGGGATCTACAGGGCGAGCTGGAGTGAGCAGTTATGGCTGCTCTCAGTTCCATCCCTAGGGGCTCTGCCTCACAGAGTCCCAGCAACCGCTGCAAACCTCAGAGAGAAAGCTGCCTTCGAGTTCCAACCGAAGCCAGACAGTCCCGCTTCTCCTGTTTGATTCTGGGTCCCTAGAGACTCACCCATATCTGGAGCTCAGAGTCTGAAACTCCCTCCTGATTGAAAACAACAACTGCACCCTCCGCCGCCAGCCCACTCCACGTGCACTCCGCTCCTGAGTATTTCACTTCAGCACTGCGCCTCCTCTGAGACTGGGTATGATATTCTCTTTCCTTCTAGTTGTAGAATTTCCACTCAGCCAGCCTTCCTGTGGTTCTGGATGATGTCCGTTCCGTCTTTTAGTTGTTTTTTGAAGTGGTTGTTTGAGGCAGCAATCTCCAGCGTTAACCTATGCCGCCATCTTGGTTTCTCCAGACTTGGAAGGGTTTTAAACAAATTTATTTTTTGATTACAGGTGATGTTCAATATTATATTCATTTCAGATGTTAAACACAGTGATTAGACATTTATATAACTTATGACTTGATCACCCTGTAAGCCTAGTACCCATTTGACACCATACATAGTTATTGCAACATTATTGACTATATTCTCTATGCTGTACTTTACATCCCCATGACTATCTGTAACTACTAACCTGTACTTCTTAATTTCTCCACCTTTTCATCTCCTCCAATCTCCCTCCCATCTGGCATCTATCAAAATGTTCTCTGTGTATAGAAGTCTGTTTCTGGTCTGCTTATTTGTTTATTTTGTTTTTTAGATTTCACATATGTGAAGTCATATGGTATTTGTCTTTCTCTATCTGACTTATTTCCCTCAGCACAATACCCTCTAGGCTCATCTATGTTGTTGCAGATGGCAAAATTTAATTCTCTTTTTATTTATTTTTATTTTATTTTTTAAAAATATTTTTATTGATTCCAGAGAAGAAGGGAGAGGGAGAGAGAGATAGAAATATCAATGATGAGAGAGAATCATTGGTGGGCTGCCATCTGCATGCCCCACACCAAGGATTGAGCCCGCAACCCAGGCATGTGTCCTGACCAGGAATCAAGCTGTGACCTCCTGGTTCGTAGGTTGATGCTCAACCATTGAGCCACACCAGCTGGGCAGCATCACTTCTTTTTTAAAATCCATTCATTCACTGATAGACACTTAGTTGTGCTCATATCTTGGCTATTTTAAATAATGCTTCAGTGAACATATATGTCTTTTCAATGTAATGTTTGGGTTTCTTTAGATAAAGCCCAGAAGTGGAATTTCTGGCTCCTTCATTGATTCTTGTTATGACCTTTGTTTTAAAGCCCATTTTTTTCTGGTATAAATATTGCTACCCCAGCTTATTTTGTGTGTTTTTATTTCCATGAAATACCTTTTCCATCTGTTCAATTTTTGTCTGTGTATATCTTTCCATCTGAAGTGAGTCTCTTGTAGACAACATATATAAGGGTCTTGCTTTCTTATCCATTCAGCTACCATATGTCTTTCGATTTGAACATTTTTATCCATTTGCATTTAAAAAAATATATTTTATTGATTTTTTACAGAGAGTAAGGGAGAGGGATAGAGAGTTAGAAACATCGATGAGAGAGAAACATCGATCAGTTGCTTCCTGCACAACTCCTACTACTGGGGATGTGCCCGCAACCAAGGTACATGCCCTTGACCGGAATCAAACCTGGGACCTTTCAGTCCGCAGGCCGACACTCTATCCACTGAGCCAAACCGGTTAGGGCTCCATTTGCATTTAAAGTAATTATTGACAGATATGTATTTATTGCCATTTTATTATTTTGATCCTTTTCTTCCTCCCTCCTCCTCCTCCTCTTCCTCCTCCTCCTCTTCCTCCTCCTCCTCTTCCTCCTCCTCCTCTTCCTTCTCCTCCTCTTCCTCCTCCTTCTTTCTTTTTGTCCTTCTCTTCTTCCTTCTCCATTTTTTTTTTCTTCAAGAAGTCCCTCTAACTTTTCTTGTAATACTGGTTTGGTGGTGATGAACTTCTTTAGTTTTGTTCTAAATGATAGCTTTTCTGGGTAAAGTAATCTTGGTTGTAGGTCCTTGCTTTTCATCACTTTGAATATTTTGTGCCAATCCCTTCTGGCCTGCAAAGTTTCTGTTGGGGCCCTAGCTGGTTTGGCTCTGTGGCTAAAGAATCTGCCCACAGACTTGAAGAGCCACAGGTTCGATCCTGGTCAAGGGCACATACCCCGGTTGCAGGCTCAATCCCTAGCCCCGGTTGGGGTCACTTAGCAAGAGGTAGTGTGCATGCTGAGGCCAGCTTCTGCTTGCTTGAGAGCGTTTAGGAATGCCTGCAGCATGAGCCAAGACAGGCCGTTTGTATGGAAACAGCACTGGACAGCTTGGGAGGGCCTGAGAATTGGGTGGGGTCTCAGGGAATCACCAGGGCGGGGTGAATAGTTTTAGCCAAGTTGATGGGTGTCCTCCTGCTGGCTTGGTCGGGGGAAGGCCCAGCAAAGGAACAGTGGCCTCTGCCAGCACTGCTGTCTGGGAGAAAGCTGCCCCTCCAACGCTTGTCCCAAAGCCAGACAATTCAGTTCCTCCCCATTGTCCCTGTCGCCTCTCAAGCTGCAGCCCCGTTGTTGGAGTTCAGAGGGAGTGAGTCTATTCAGGGTCCTATAAGAGGAAGGACTCCAGCAGCGCTCCACACGCAGCCACACTCTCTACTGTTTTTCACAACTAGACATTATGGAGACTCCTCTTTCCAGCACTAAAACCTGGCTGGGCATCCCGGAGTGGGGCTGGAACCCCTTGCTCCTCAGGGGAATCTCCGCAGCTGAGATACTCCTCCAGATTTTTAACCACCACCAGGCCCTGTGTCTCTGTCCTTCCTATTAGTCTTGATGTGGCTTCTTTTTATCTCCGTAGTTACAGGGTTTCTGTTCAGCTGGACTTCAGGTTGTTCTCAGTGATGGCTGTTCTGTAGTCGAGTTGTAATTTTGATGTGGCGTGGGAGAATGTGAGTACCATGCTTACCTATACTGCTATCTTGATCCCAGACTTTGGGAAGGTTTTTGATGATTGTTTCAATTTCCTTACTGTTGATCAGTCTATTTAGATTTTCCATTTCTTTGTGACTCAGTCAAGGAAGGTTATATATTTCTAAAAATTTGTCCATTTCCTTCAGGTTATTGTATTTGGTGGCACGCAGTCTTTATAGTATTCTTTTATAGTTCTTCGTATTTCTGTGGTATCACTTGTAACTTCTCTTTCATTTCTAATTTTGTTTCTCCTTTGTATCTTTCTCCTTAGTGAGTCTAGGCAGTTTTGTCAATTTTATTTATCTTCTCACTGACTGAGCTCTTTGTTGCATTAATTTTTTCTATTGTCTTTTTCTTTCCTATTTTACTTAAATCTGTTCTAATTTTTATTATTGCCTTCTTTCTACTGACTTTGGAGTTCATTTGTTCTTTTTCTAGTTCTTTAAAGTGAAAAGTTAGGTTGTTTATTTGAGATTTTTCTTGTTTCTTGATGTAGGCCTGTAAAGCTATAAACTTGCCTTTGGCTTCAATCTTCAAATTTTGATATGTCATATTGTTATTCTCACTTGTCTCAATGTATCATTTGGCCTTTTCTTTTATTTCTTCTTTGATCAAGTAGTTATTTGGTAGCATGGTTTTTAATCTCCACATATTTATGGTTTTTCCAGCTTTCTTTTTGCAGTTGATTTCTAGTTTCAAACCATTATGGTCAGAAATATGTTTGGTATGATTTTAATCTTCTTAACATTGTTGAGACTAGTTTTGTGCCCAACATATGCTCTATCCTTGAGAATGTTCCATGGGCATTAGGGAAGAAAATATATTCTTATGTTCTGGTATTAAAAGCTCTGTAAATGCCCACCTGGCGTGGGTCAGTGGTTGAGCATCAACCTATGAACCAGGAGGTCAAGGTTCCATTCCGGTCAGGGCATAAACCTGGGTTGTGGGCTCGATCCCCAGTGTGGGGTTGTAGGATGCAGCCAATCAATGATTCTCTCTCATCATTGATGTTTCAACCTCTCCCTCTTCCTCTCTGAAATCAATAAAAAAAAAAATAAAAGCTCTTGCCAGAACCGGTTTGGCTTAGTGGATAGAGCCTCGGCCTGTGGACTGAAGGGTCCCAGGTTCGATCCCAGTCAAGGGCATGTACCTTGGTTGTGGGCACATCCCCAGTAGGAGGTGTGCAGGAGGCGGCTGATTGGTGTTTCTCTCTCATCGATGTTTCTAACTCTTTATCTCTCTCCCTTGCTCTCTGTAGAAAATCAATAAAACATATTTTTAAAAAAGCTCTGTAATTATTATGTCCATTTGGTCTAGTGTATCATTTAAAGTTGATGTTTTCTTATTGATTTCCTGTTTGGATGACCTATTTATTGCTGTCAGGGGGGTAGTTAGTTCCCCTACAATAATTGCCTTTTGTTAATTTCTCCCTTTAGTTCTGTTAGTAATGGCTTTATATATTTTGGTGCTCCCAGGTTGGGTGCATATGTATTGAAAAGTATTATGTCTTCTTCTTTTTTTAAAAAATATATTTTTATTGATTTCAGTGAGAGGAAGAGAGAGGGAGAGAGGGATAGAAACTTCAATGATGAGAGAAAATCACGGATTGACTGCCTCCTGCATGCCCCACACAGGGGATCGAGCCCGCAACCTGGGCTCCACAGTCTGACGCTCTATCCACTGAGCCAAATCAGCTACAGCAGTATTATGTCTTCTTGATGTATTGTCCCCTTTCTCATTATAAAATGTCTATTTTTATCTCTTGTTGCCTTTAAACATTTTTTTTTTTACAAAAAATAAACAAATTAACTTTATAAAGTTACCACTTCAATCCTTACATTGATTTGTATACAAAAATATCAGTTTGAAATGCATTATTGAAAGTGAGTACCCACAATAAATAGAAAATAGGGATGCCTGGTGCTGAAGACAGCAACCAACTTCTCTTCATGTTGCCCACTGCTGTAGACACAATATGATACACAAGCAGCATTGTTGAAAGAGCAAAGTACCTGGGAGAGGGTTGCAAACTATAAAAAATGTAGCTTAGAGCTCTGGACCACTCACCAAAAAAGCCAGGAGTTATCAGGGAGCTAACCTCACCATAGCATTGAATTATCTCCTACTACAATCAGAAGAATTTAAAAATAAAAGTGCCAAGGAAACTTCATTAACAGTATTGTTAAGTCAACATTTTTACTGTAAGTATCTGATGATTATGCAAATGTTGTAACTCATGACACAAGCCCTATGACAGTAAGTTATAAATAGTCTAAATTTAATAACTTAAATGTGATAGGTTATTACAATACATACTACATGAGTATCTCAACTAACCTCTTTTGGTTAAAGTGATAACTAAAAGGTTTAAATTTAGTTTCAATATCTCTAAGAAAAGTGATGTCATATTCTAGCAATAGTGATGACATCCTGTTGACTGTAAGTATGCTACTCAGTACTTGATTGAATTCTATGTACATGGGCTTCCATATTCCAAGTGCAAATTTTCGATGGTGCAGGTTTATAATCAAAGCTGGGCTGAACAAATGCTCTCTGGCTTCTGAAAGCAAGTGATAAAAGCAGGTTCTAAAAGTGAATACACTGAAGTCACAAGTAGGTGAACAGTCCAGTTCTTTTCTCTTTTTACGTGTGATGAACGACACGAAGCATTAATTCCCAAGGTATATTTGTTTCTGGACAATACAGCTTACATACTCTTCTTTCAAAGGCCGCTACCATCTGCTTTCCGACCTCATCGAAAAACAATGTGGCAAGCCGAGAGTGTAGGAGAGAGTGGAATTCAAAAGAAACTGAAAAATCCAAGGTACGAGCCCTTGGGTAGCCAGGCAGACCTGGGCTAAAACACCAGTCTCCAAATGATTGAAAAGCAGGATGCCTTTACTAAATGTGGTTTCACCATGGTTACTATGGATGTATAGCGCTCCAATACAGGTGGAAACCCAATTTCTAATTGTGTTTTGCAGTATCCGGATCTCTTTGATGTATTGGATTTTTTGCACCACGGAACAAAATGCTTGTAATCTTCCATTCCTGCTACCACATCATACATTTCCTGCATAGAGTATCCTATAATTCTCCTCTCTGAATACTCTTTCCTTTTGTTTATTAATGGTACAGCAATTTTAAAGAAAGCTCTTGCATATATCTCCTTGGGCAAAACTGAGGTATGTAGTGGAAGAGTTCTGCTCATCAGTATACACAGGAAGCTAAGTATCTGATGTTCTGCGTAGGACCCTGAGCCGAAATGGGGACTCCAGCTGCTACCGGTGACTTCGGACAACATCCCAAGACTGAAACCATCTTTTTCAGGACCCTCGGACTGGTTCGAGCTGCCATGATCATCTCATTCTAAACATTCTTTTTAACTTATTGATTTGAGAGAGAGGGAGAGAGAAACAGTGATTGGTTGTTCCACTTATTTATGCATCTATTGGTTGCTTCTTATATGTACCCTGAAGCAGGGATTGAACATGCAAACTTGGTGTATCAGGACAACACTCTAACCAACTGAGCTATCCGACGTAGACTCTTGTTAACTTTAAAAAAAATCTTCAAATTTATTTTTGTCTGATATGAGTATGGCTATAACCCCTTTTCTCTGGATACACTTTGAGTCTATGTCTTTACAGCTGAGATGTGTCTCCTGAAGGCAGCATATAGTTGTTGTTTTTTAAAATCCATTCTGCTACTTTGTGCCTTTTAATTAGTGAATTCAATCTGTTTACATTTAAGGTGATTATTGATATAGGAGGATTTCCTATAGCCATTTTATCTTTTTTACTTGTTTTTCTCTGTGTTCATTGTTTCTTTTCTCTTGTGTTTCTGTCTGCTATTTCAGTTTGGTGATATTCTATAATTTTTTCCTCTGTTTTATCTTTTTTAAAATTGTATGGGTCTCATTTCTAGATTTTTGTTTTGTGGTTACCATTATGTCTATGCAAAGAAAATTTCTTATGTACAATAGTCCTTTTTCTTTTGATAGCATGTTACCTCCATTCATTCTTTCTCCTCTTGCCGTATATGTTTTTGTTATCACAAGATATTCCTGTTTATGCTGTGCATAATTTGTTCATTTCCAAATTACGCGATTTATTGTCTTCTTTGTAAAAAATGCTTTTACCCCTTTAACCTTTATGTTATGTTTAGGTGTTTAATATCCTATTCTGAACAAGAATTGCAATTTCCTGCTTCTGTCTATTTGTCATCTTAGTCTCAGCTTTGTATCCTTTTGCCTTTTTGTTTCAGGTAGAAGAACTCCTTCTAGCATTTCTTATAATGCAGGTCTTGTGGTGATAAATTTCCTCAGCTTCTGTTTGTCTGGAAAAGCCTTCATTTTCTCATCATAGTGAAATAACTTTGGTAGATATGCCATTCTTGGTTGGTGATTTCTCTTTCAATATTTTAAATATTTGCTTCTTCTTGCTCCTAGCTTCTAGGGATTCTAGTGAAAATTGGATGATAATCTAGTGGGGTTTCCATCTTCTTCCTCTGCCTTGAGAATTCCTTCTTTGTCATTAGCTTTTGAGAGCTTTAATATCATGTACCTTGGAGAATGTCCTTTTGCATCGAGGGCTTCTGCTAGCTTCTTGGATTCAAAGGTCCAGCTCTTTCCATAGGTTTGAGAAGTTCTCATTGATTATTTGTTTAAATAGGCTCTCTGTTCCCTTCTCTCTCTTCTCCTTCTGGTATACCCATTATTCGTATATTTCTCTTTCTAATCATTTTAACTATCATAGAGTTCTTTCATTTTTTTTACTCTCAATTTGCTCCTTTCCATCTGAGTCATTTCTATATTTCTATCTTCAATGTCACTAATTCTTACTTTCATCTAATCTACTCTATTTCCTAAACTCTCTAATTCATTCTTCATCTCATTCATTGAGTTCTTCAGCTCCAGAATTTCTGTTTGATTCTTTTTACAGGTTTAATCTCTTTGGTAAAGTATGGCAGGCATGCTGGGGCTGGGGTCTCCTCTCCGCGTCCCACACAGAGGGGGAGACTTGAACCGGTTCTTGCAAGTAGGAGGCACTTTCGGGATTAAAGAATAATGAAAGACAGACATAAAATAGATTAAAAGCTTGGGCTGGGTGTGGTGCCTGCCCTCTGGCGGACAGAGCACACAGAGAGAGAGCATGCGCACCAGCTCCGAAAGCTTTTTATTATATACTCAAATTACAGGAAGTTATATCATATCTGGGTGGGCCTTTGACATCATGAGATCCATCCCCTTAACACTGGGTGGGAGAGTCAGACTGAGTGGTGTCCAGTCTTTGACTGGTCCTACCCTCAGGGAGTGGCTCTGCCCTCTCCCTGAGTCCCAGCTGAAGTAAATTAAGCCAAGTGTATTCTAACGGCCCTTAACAGTAAAGTACTCCTTTTGTTCATTGATTTTATTTCTTAGCTCATTGAATTGCTTTTCTGAGTTTCCTGGTATCTCGTTGAGTTTTTTCAAAATTGCAATCTTGAATTCTTTGTCATTTAAAATAGTCTTCCATGCCTTTAAGTTTATTTTCTGGAGATTTTTAACTTTCTTTCTGAACTACTTTGTAACCTTGATTTTAAATTATATTTAATACATTATTTCTCTGCTTGGGCATTTGAGGAAATTAAATATATAAAAATATACTAGAGGCCCAGTACACAAAAATTTGTGCATTCGGGGGTAGGGGGTCCCTCAGCCTGGCCTGTGCCCTCTCGCAGTCTGGGACCCCTCGGGGGATGACCACCTCCTGGCTTAGGACAGCTCCCCGGGGGATTGGGCCTAAGCTGGCAATCAGACATCCCTCTGGCAGCCCAGCAGCCCTCGGGGGATGTCTACTTGCCAGCAGGGAGCAAGCCTAAACTGCAGTCGGACATCCTTAGCTCTGCTGAGGAGGCAGGAGAGGCTCCCACCACCACTGCTGTACTGGCAGCCATCAGCCTGGCTTGTGGCTGAGCAGAACTCCCCCATGTGGGAGCGCACTGACCACCAGAGGGCAGCTCCTGCATTGAGCATCTGCCCCCTGGTGGTCAGTGTGTGTCATAGTGACCAGTCATTCCCAGTCTTTCTGCTGTTAGGGTCAGTTTGCATATTACCCTTTTACTATATAGGATAGAGGCCAGGTGCATGGGTGGGGGGCGGCTGGTTTGCCCTGAAGGGTGTCCCAGATCAGGGTGGGGGTCTCCACTGGGGTGCCTGGCCAGCCTGGATGAGGGGCTGAAGGCTGTTTTCAGGCTGGCCACACCCCCTTTAGGGTTGGGGCCCCCACTGGGGTGCCTGGATAGTCTGGGTGAGGGGCTGAGGGCCGTTTTCAGGCTGGCCGGCAACTGAAGCGCCCAGCCTCTCCTTTTTTTCTTTTTCTTTTTTATTCTGGGATTTATTTACCTTCTTTAATTGAAACTTAGTTGCTGTCACTGGAGCTGAGAGCCGGCTCCTGCTCGCTCCCAGCTCTGAGGCCATGGCCTGCTGAAAGCAGGTATCTGGGGTTTGTTTAGCTTCTATAATTGAAACTTTGTTGCCGTCACTGGAGCTAAGAGCCGGCTCCAGCTCTGAGGCCACAGCCTGCTGAAAGCAGGTATCTGGGGTTTGTTTAGCTTCTATAATTGAAACTTTGTTTCTTTCAGAGCTCAGAGCCGGCCGCGGCAGGCAGGGAACCTTGGCTTCCTCCATCACTGGAGCAAGCAAGCCTCCTGCTCGCTTCAGCTGCATGGCTGCCGGCGCCATCTTAGTTGGCAGTTAATTTGCATATCGCCCTGATTATCCAATGGGAAGTGTATCGAAGGTACGGTCAATTACCATTTTTGTCTTTTATTAGGTAGGATATATGTATATATGTATATACAGTATATTTAAGTACTGTCTCAACTGTTTAGCAGGTTGAGTAGATATCTTTCTTTTGTTTTCCAGTAGGTGGTGCTATAGCTCCAGTTTTTGTTTGCTCTTACTTTCACTATTGGGACTTCAGGGGTTTCTGTGGTGGTGTCACCTCAGCGGTAGAAAATCTGTCTTCTCTGAGGAGGTGAGTGTCCTCTTTAAGGCCCAGTTACCCTCATCTCGGGGCACCATGGTGGGGTGTGGTGGGCTATGGGTCTCTTGACTTATGTGTTCCCTGTACTGCTATCGTGAAGCAAGAGGTTTCCAGCCACACTGGTCTTCCCATCTGTGGCTGTTTTCTTTCTAGTGGGCTTAATTGCAATGAGTACAGACCAGCTGGATTGGAAAGTCGCTTCTGCCGATTCTTGATCTGCTGAGTTAGGATTGTAATGCTGGGTGGGCCACAGGATGGTGGGCGGGGCAGATTCCAGCAGTGGTGATGGTGGCTTGTTGACCTCTGCCACTCTGCAGCGCTCCTCCACTCCTAACCCTGGGCTCAGCCTCAATATGTACCAGCCACTCAGGCTGACTTGCTGCTTCTGCCCCTCCAGTCTGCCCAGTGGGCATGGCATCCTGACCCTTCACAGGTATCTTGTGGGCTGGGGCCTCGGGGAGTGCAGTCTGCATCTGCCACACCTGTCTCTGTCCTTCCTCCCTCAGGCCTCCTCTGCTTTCTCAGATTCACCTTTATTTATTCACTCAAATACTGACTGAGCTCCTGATACTTAAATGCTGTCTTCTGGTCGTTTGGGACATGGTGTTGACAGGACAACGTCTCTGCCGCCGTGAGTCTTGTATTGTGGTGGAATATAAATGGAAGATGGCTTTCCAAAACGAACTTCATGGCCCTAGCACAGTGCCAGTGCCAGGTGGATGCTGGGGCTGCAAGTTGCTTGTTTTTAATGACATCCTGCCTTCACTGAAGAAATCTAAGCCTAACAGATCAACCTCCCAATGTTGTGCCCAGATTTCAAGATCCCCAAGAAAACCACACCAGGGAGCCAGCCAGTCCGATGCAAAAGCAGAGGGTCCTTTATTGAGCTAGCTCGACTCCCCCTCCTGGCCGACGCAGCGACCGGAAGCAGAGTGAAACCGCCGTGAGAGAAACAGGGTTTTAATAGGGGGTGGAGTGAGGGGAGGGGAGCTGACTGTGGGCCCTGCTGATTGGCCAGGCGCCAGTCGGGTCTTCTTACACAGGATGTGGTCATCTCTATGGTGCGCACGTCCCTTGATTGTCATTGGTTAGTTTAATGAAATCCCGGGCGTGGCCAGCAGGGGCCTGGGCTTCCGGGAAGAAGGTACTCTCCTGAGCACATGGCAGCTGCCCTAACATGGAGGGTACGGGGCAAGATGGAGGGCATAGCCCTCGCCCTTTCACCATCTTCTTGGAAAAAATTCAGTCTGCTCTGAGAAAAGTATTATGTAGAAATTAAACAAAATACAATACCTCCATTTGCCATATATTAAAACATATCTTCCTCAAATGTGACAATAATTAATATGATACTTTATGTTATAAAGCATTTCAAGAATGACTGTAATTGAACTTCAAAACAACTATGTTTGTTAGTTAGGGAGATAACATAATTTGGGGGTTAAAAGGATGAGCTGTATAAAATCTGGAAACAGCCCAACTGCCCATCAGCAGATGAGTGGATAAAAAAGCTGTGGTACATTTATACCATGGAATACTATGCAGCACTAAAAAAGAAGAATCTCTTACCCTTTGAAACAGCATGGAGTGACCTGGAGAGTATCATGCTAAGTGAAATAAGTCAGTCAGAGAAAGACAAGTATCACATGATCTCATGCATATGTGGAAAATAAACTGATGAATATAGTGGATCCAGAGTCATGGAAACATGGAACAGAGTGCGGAATCTCAAAGGGAAGGTGGGTGGAAGGAGTTAATTAATCAAAGACCTTGTATGCATATATGCATAACCCATGGATACAGACAATAGGATAGCGAAGGCCTGGGGTGGGGGTGGGCTGGAGTGGGTCAATGGGGATAAAGGTAACCATATGTAATACTTTCAACAATAAAGAACCATTAAAAAAGAGAGGATGAGCTGTAGATTCATGATTTAATCTCAGATCTTCAAAAAATTACTTACCCTGTCTTACCCCCAGTCTCCTCATTGTTAGGTCGGAGAGAGCCCAGGTTCGGATACATGCAGACATGTGATGAGACAATGGACTTCCCCTGGAATTTCTCACAGATCAACGTGCCAGACACAGATACCAGCTTCTTCTCCCTGAATCCACATACCCCCACACAGATGTGGACTTCTTCCTGCATATCCCGCCCAAACCCCTGCAGCTGAGACTTCCTCAGTTGAATGCCGTGATGATCCCTGCGGTGGGGATGTCCTCAGTTCAGCCCCCCCCCCGCCCCCCCCCCCCCCACCAAACACCTGAATAAAAAGATTCCTCTCCCTCCCTGGAGGCGCGAAATTCACTGGCCCCACCTTTTGGGCCAGTGGGTCCCACCGGAGAACACAAATAAACTTCTCCTTTTTCTTTCTGATTCACTCGGTTCTCTTTGTTCTCTTCGCCGCTTTTCTGGGCCATCTCACACTCATATGTGAACTATTTTTTTAAAAAGATATTTTTATTGATTTTAGAGAGGAAAGGAGAAGGATAGAAACATTAATGATGAGAGAGAATCATTGATTGGCTGCCTCCTGCATGCCTCATACTGGGGATTGAGTCTGCAATCCAGGTATGTGCCCTGACCAGGAATTGAACCATGACCTCCTGGTTGATACCACTGAGCCATGCCAGCCAGGCATGATATGTGAAATAGTAACACTCACTAGCTCATATGGTGGCTGTGTAGATTAAAAGAAAAAATTTAAAGTATTTAGTGTGATATTTGACATAAAAATATTCAGTAAATGGTGACTTTTCATTAGTGATGATACCATTTTTCATTTGATTTTACAGATGAAGAAAATGAAGTTACAAGGTTAATACTTAAGGATTCATTCATAGCTATAAAATGGAGGGGCAAAACTCTGAACCCCAATCTTCTAACTCCAAATCTTTTTTTTGTTGTTAATCCTCACCTGAGGATATTTTTTCCATTGATTTTTAGAGGGAGGAAGGGAGGGAGAATGAAAGAGAGAGAGAGAGAGAGAGAGAGAGAGAGAGAGAGGTGAAACAAAGAGAGAGAGATGTGAAAGAGACACATTAATGGTTGCCTCTTGCACACACCCCAACCTGAACTGAAACCCAGGTAAGTGCCCTTGATGGGGAATCGAACCTGAAACCCTTTGATGCTGGGCCGACACTCTAACTAAGCAACACTTGCCTGGGCTCCAAATCCTTCTTTCAGGAGATAATTTGCATAAAGCCCTTAGCACTGTGTGTGGTCTGTATGGACACACAATAAATGATCTTCAATATCATGACAGTTCTATACCATCATGCCTTTTCTCTCTTGGTTCCTGTGAGGTGGGGAACCCTCCACCCCAGATGGGAAAATGGAGAGCAGCCAGGCCTTCACCCTTCTCTGATGGCTGGACCCTGTGACATGGTGAGATTTGGCTCAGTCCCCATCTCCTCCAAGAAGTCTGCCAAGATGAACGCTAGCTCAAAGATTCTCCCTGTTGTAAAGTACCCCGAATCACAGAAGGATGCCTCAAGAAGTCGAATTAAAGAGTCACATTTATTGCAATCCGGGACTATGAGGGGTCATTCCCAAATCTCATAGCAATAAGATGGTGGCAAAACCAGACTTATATAGGCAAAAATCACAAAGGTATTGATTACATCCCAGGGTTTGGAATGTGGCACCTGGCTCCCAAAAAAGCAGATTACAGAAGCAGAATTAAGCATGTTAATTACAGTTTCGGGTCTCGGGGTCACTGAATTGACAGAAATACATTATCTAGAGTCCTTGGGTAACCTGGGTTAAACTTAGGCATGTTATCTAAATTACAGTTTTGGGTCTCCGGATCACTGAGTTGATAGAAACACATTATCTAGAGCCCCCTGGTCTCCCGACCACTGAGTTGTCAGGACAATTTAGAGTAATTGTGCTGTTCTGGTCTCAGGACCACTGAGTCAGCTGGAACGTACCACCTGTGGCCACTAAAACAATTTAGGGTAATTGTGCTGTCCTGTTTCCAGGTACAGTAGAATGTGCTCTCTAAGACCAGTATGATAACAATTAATGGAATAGTCATTCAATCGATAAGGCATTCAATCGAATGGGATGACTTATACAATTTAGAAAATCAAAGTAACTTTTATATTGTTAAGCCAAACAACAGGGTTAGAGTTAAACTACAATTTCCACCTGAAATGGTTGCTACCATACTTCATCCCCATTATTGTCTCATTTTTCTAATTACTAACTTTCCTAATGTATTCCTCTTCCACAGCTCCCCACTTTGCATATTTCATAGTATGAAGGCATCTCGACCTGGAAGGCACTGTGGCATGGTGTTTATGAGCCTGGCACCCGAACCAGGCTGCTTGGGTTGGAAACCTGGCGCCACATCTTGCCAACTGTGTGACTTTGGGCAACTTATCTCCTCTGAGCTTCAGTTTCCTTATTCTACCTCATGCATTCCTGTGATAATTGAGTGAGGAAATGCAGGTGAAGGCTGGGTACCCCATAAACATCAGCAGACGAGGACACTCAGGCTGAGGAAGGAGAGAAGCTCACTAGGTTAAACTCCAGACATACCCCTGCATAGAGGTAAGCACTTAGCAGATGTCTCCACTTAGCGGATGAGGGAGCTGAGACTCATTTCACGTTGCAGGACTATGAAGAATTGGACTTGGTGTCTGACCTCCAGTGTCTGACACAAAGTCTGGAGTTTCTGCTTTGTGACAGGAGGGTAAGAAGATGTGGGATTTAGGGGCTCCTAGGCACAGACCTCATAGCCCAGAAACAAACATTCTCACTTTTCTCTCTGCTTTGCTGCAAACCCCAGGAGACTTTCAAGAGGATAGGGTGTTAATGGGGGCTCTCATTTGGACAATCCCCAGAGTCTCTGTTATGTTAAGTGATCTTGCAGAAGAGATGGAAGGAGCAGCAGGGGTCACTGTGACACGGAGGAGAGTCACACCTTCCCTGGTGAACAGCCTGGGGCTCTGACTGCTCCTGAGCAAAGCTCAGCCTCATTCGGTGGGCAACAGGCAGACAGCCCACCACCCACTCAGGGACCTTCTCCCTGAGAGCTGAGAACCAGAGGGCTCTCCAGAAACCAGCCTGTATGGGTATTAGGAGGACTGACTATGGAGTTGGTGGACTTGGATTTGAAAGCCTGCTTAGCTCTTTCCTGTTGCATGATCCTGGGCAAGTCACTAATGCTCTTGGAGCCTCAGTGGCCTCATTGAAAAAAATTGACATCCATCTCCTGAGACTGTTGGGAGGAACAAGGCGATGATGCATGTACATTTCTTAGCATGGCACCTGGCACCTAGCCAGGGCTCAGCGAAAGGCAGCCATTATTGTTAAGACATAAGTGATTTGCGGCGTAGTCCCACAGAGATGATGCCCCTGTCCTCCAAGGTGTAGAGCCTCTGTGCTGCTCTGCCCCCTCCTATGGTCCTTCAGTGAGCTTACCCTCTGGGACACTGACCTACCTGTGCCTCTTTCTGCCCAAGCAAACTGCCACGCCCCAAGGTCCTGCTTGTTGAATCCATTCAGGTCACCACCTTGCTGGAGGTCAGTGGGGACTAGGAGGGCAGTGTGGTCCCTGTCCTTCTATGGACTTGCTCTTACGTTCCCTGTCCTGCCTGGGCCTTGACTTCTCCATGTTTAGTTAGGGGGACTGCAGGAAATAAGCACTGAGGTCCCGCTGAGTCTAGCATCAGCCGTCTAGGAATGTGTCCCCATCCTGCAAATATATTTATGTTTTACCAAAGCCTTTTGTGGCAAAATCTAAAAGTGGGGCCTGAGATAGGGACTGGATAGGCTCCCAGCTAAGACTAACAGTAGAGAGCTCATGGTGACTTCCTTTAGCAAGGAGGTGACCTTGGCCTTCCTCACTGTCCAGCTTGCTCCCCACCATGTCCTTCTACCCACGTGGTGCCCACCAAGGGGTCAGGGTCCCACACTCTCCCCACGCCAGGGGCATGGTCTGCTCTTAGAGAAGGATCCAATTGGGAATAGTTTTCCCTAAGGTATGATTAACTGGTAGGTCTAGTGCTACCCATTCTGAGGGTATTTGAACTTGGCAGGCTTAGACTTTTTTAGGTTTTATCCAGAGAAATTAAACTGTATTTATGGAATCTCCGTAAGAAGCTTTGAAACTGGAAGGATGTTTTGCTTTCATTCAAATCACAGCAGCCTCTGTTCCCTGGCCTTGCTCTGTGAGGTGGGGCTGCTAGGACAACTGGTTCAAAAGTCTATGGTACATACCAACCAAAGGATAGTAACTTGAATTTCATCAAAATTGAACATGCAAAGACAATGGACAGAATTTGAAAAGTATACGTCTGATAGGTGACTTGTATCCAGAATGTATAAAGACCTTTCACAACTCAACCAAAAAGACAAATGACCCAATTAAAAATGAGCAAATGACTTGAAAGACATTTCTCTAGAGAAGCTATACAAATGCCCAATAAGCACATGAAAAAATGCTCAGCATCCTTAGTCACCAGGGAAACGAAAATCAAAGCCACAATGAGATACCACTTCACACTCTCTAGGGTGGCTATTCTGAAAAAGACAGACAGTAAAGATTGTTGGAGAGGGTATGGAGAAATTGGAACCCGCATATATTGATAGTGAGATTTTGAAATAGCTAGTCACTTTGGAAAAGCAGTTTGGCAGTTCCTCAAAAAGTTAAGTATGGAGTTACCACAAGACTCAGCAGCAACCCAGTTGCTATATACCCAAGAAAATTAAAAACATATGCCCATTCAAAAACTTATACACAATGTTCATGGCAGCATTATTCACAACAGCCAAAAATAGCCATTATTCAACTGTCATAAACTGATGAATCAATCAATACATTGTGGTATAAACATATATTGAAATATTATTTAACCATTAAATGGAATGAAGTTCTGATACACACTACACCGCAGGTGAACCTTGAAAACATTATTTTAAGTGAAAAAGCCAGACACAAAGGCCATTTGTTACATGATTTCATTTATATGAAACATCCAGAACAGGCAGATCCATAGAGATGGAAAGTAGTTTAGTGGTTGCCAGGGCTTAGGGGAGAGGAGGATGAGGAGTGACTACTAATGGGTAACAGGTTCCTTTTTGGGGTGACAAAGAAGTTCTGGAATTAGATAGTGATGATGGCTGTCCAACTTTGTGACTGCACTAAAAACCACTGACTGTACACATTAAAAGAGTCCACTTTATGGTATGTGAATTATATCTCAAAAAGCCCATGGAAAGAATTATGGGGTCTTTGAAACCTTTGATTGAAATAAACACCCTCTCCCCATGCTCCATGCTCACCCCTCCTAGGCTAATTTCTCAGTGAAGGTGGGAGAGCCTTAGGGGGCACTTACAATGTGTGGGGATATTTCTGGCCACAATGTTGCAGGGGTGCTACTGGCTGTGGGAGGCCTGTGAGGAGCCAGGGATGCTAGACATTTTGCAATGCCTGGGGCCATTTCACAGTGAAGGATTGTCTTGCATTCCACATGACTTTATAATATCTCTCAGGATATGAATGTTGACGATTATCTGAGCTAAAAACTGAACTCTGCTTTACACAATAAGCACCAGGTAAATTTGCGAGGTTTTAATATACATGGAATTTCCCTAGAATACCACTACCATGTACACTGGGAAGATCGCACAGCTTGTCCAGCTTGATGTCACTAGGCTATCCCTGAACATAACGGTTCTGTGAAAATGCTCCTGGGAACGTCTTTCTTTTCCTTTGATTTATTTTCTTTCCATTATTTTTAAAGGGGAAAATTATATCATTATGTGTTAACCTCAATCCCATAACCAGTTTCCCAGATCTAACTAAAATACAGTAAAATGCTTATTTGTGTAACACATGATTATGTTAGGTTGTAAGATGCTTAAAGCTTTGCTTCCTGGTCACCCCATAATTCATATGGACATTAACAACCAGCTGTTCTGTACCTAGCAATCGGGCCTCTCTAGTGCCAGGGACAGCCGAGAGGCACCATCTGCTTTGTCACTACTTTCATGTTTGTTTTTTTTCTTCAAAACAACTAATTGTATTTGGAATGTATCATGATTCTTTCCTTGAACGCTGTTTTGTTAGAAAATGTGTTGAATTTTGGAGACATAGACATATATCCCACCCCCTCATGTAAATACCAGCCCAAAAGCATTGTACTGAAGATACATGTGTTCTACAAAGGAATGGCCTGCAGGGAGATCATTAACTGAGGAGGGGGGTCTGCGAGGCATGGTGCTCTGGTCAGAGCTTGACGGACCTTGGAGAATGTCTACCTTCCTCAGTTCAGAGGGAACAGATGAAGGAGCTCGGGGACTTGTCTAGGGTCACACAGTTCCAGAATTTGGCGTCCAGGCGGCAGCTCTGGGTGCTACAGCAGGACCTCGGGCTGGCATTGGAGCTGCCAGTGGAAATACAGGCCCCCGGACAGGTTTGGTGGGTCTGTCACTTTGCCTTTGGGTAAGCAAACCCCAAACAAGTAAGCAATGGATCATGCCGTCCCTGCCATTGGAGAGGAAGGGCCAACACCTAATTGGTAGCATGCCACCTGGCTATTTACAGAACTCAACCTGGGGACCAGACTGGGCCTTTAAAAAAGGTCAAGTCAGGGATGGGCAGCTGAGCAGAGAGGCTGGGAGCTTTGGGCCTAGCGGCCAGCAAAGCCCATCTATGCAGGTGTTGCTGGAGACGGAGTTTGGGGCAGCCCCCGCTGTAGAAAGAGCCTGTGGTCACAGGGGGAGCTCCTCGCTGGCAGCAGGCAGCATCGTGTTGCTCTCTGCGATCTTAATCTCTCCTGGCAGGCTGTGCTGGAAAACGCATCCAGGGGAAACCGGATCTTTCTGGAGCAAAGCCAGGGCTGTCTTGCCACCGCTCCTGTGCCACTGGTGTGTTCCGCCTGGGAGGAAAAGCGCCTCCTGGCGGTGGCTGCGCGCAGCCCGCAGCCCCACAGCGGAGAGCTCACAAGTGCTCCGTGCTCCTTCCCCTTGGCTCTGCCTGCTTCCGTGCTGGGCCCTGGGCCCTGGGGCTTCAGTGAAGGGTCTCAGTTCACACTCCCTCTGCAAGGAAGATTGTGGGGAGGAGACAAGAACTGGCCTCTGAGAGCAGAGGACCTGGGCTTGCATTCCTGCTCCACCAGCAGTTGCCCAGGCAGAGTAGGTCATGGTGAAGCTGGCTGTGTGACCTCCGTGGAGTTTTCCAACCTCTGGGCCTCAGTGTGCTCATCTGTAACTTGGGCAGAGAGTGCTGCTGCCTCCCAAGTCTAGTGAACACTAAGCAGAAGGAGGTTGGGAGAGTGCTCAGTGAGTTGCAATTAGCCAGCCTGTTAACAGCCCTGACTTACTGCCTGCCTGACCTCTGGCAAGTCACTCCCCGCTCTGGTGCTCAGTTACCTGATGCCTGAAGTAAAGGGGGTGGATGATTGAGTTCACAGAGGGTCTTTCCAGCGGACAATGCGTTGTGATATGATTTTCTATCAACTTTATTAAGCTATAACTTACGTATAATAAAACACACTCATTCTAAGTATATAATTTAATGAGGTATACCACAACCAAGATTTTTTTAAAAAAATTACTTTATTGCTGGCAGTATTGCAGATGTCTTCCATTTTCTCCCTTTCTGCTCCCACCCACCCAACCCCCGGTTCACCCCCGGCCTTCCCTGTGCTATTCTCTGTGTCCACGGCACAATCAAGATCTGTTTCAGTCTCCCCAGAAAGTTCTTTTGTGTCACCTTAAAATCATCTGCTTTCTGTACCTGGAGCTAAAGTGTCATATTAGAACCCCACAGATAAGCCTTTTGTATCTAGTTTCTTCCAGAGTCAGCATAATGTCTGTCAGATTCACACACGCTGTTGGGTATATCAGTTGTTGTGCCTTCGTAATACTGAGGAGTATTTCATTGCAAGGCTAGACCACAATTTGTTCACATGCTCACTTGTGGTTGGACATTTGGGCTGTTTTTGACTCCTTCCTCTCTCCTCCAGGTTTTGGCTGTTATGAATAAAGCTCCTATGAACATCATGTACAGGTTTTTGTGTGAATGTAAGTTTTCATTTCTCTAGGGTAAATAGCTGGGAAGGGTTTGCTGACTCACGTGTTAAGTATGTGTTTAACTTCGTAAGAAACTGCCAAACTGTTTTCCAGAGTGGCTAGAGCACTTTGCATTCCCACCAGAAGTGGATGAGGGTTTTAGTTGCTTCACATTCTCATCAGCACCTGGTATTGTCTGTTTCGGTTCTTCCTCCTACTGGTCTGCACTGCCCGCCATTCCCTGAGACCCAAGGCCTGCTGGTGCTCCCACCCTTCCTGCCCCACTTCTCAGGCCTCGCTTAGGCCAAAAATTTGGGGCTGGGCAGGGTAGGTATGGGAAGACATAGAAACTTTCAAGCTCAACTTGTTTTGGAGACCTGGCCTGAGATAGAGTTTCAAATGCAGCCTTTCACTCAGCAAAGCAGATAGATTGGGACCTTTTTAGAGTCACTGGCTTCTGCGGTGCCAAGAATTTTGTGTTGTTAATTTTAACAGTTATTTTCTATTTATTCGAGTCCATGTTCAAATGTTACCTTCTTAGAGAGGCCATTCCTGACCCACTAGGAGCAGGACCAGACTTTGTGGGGCCTGAAGCTTATCTCCTTTTTGAGAATACTCTTTAGGAAAAAGAATCCGTGATTGTGGATACAAAATTTGGTAGGGAAGTATTTAGAATGGGAATAAGAAGGGACCTGGTCACGCAAAGAGCTCTGGGGTTTAAGCTTCATTAGCGTCGGGGAAGTCCACCTCTGCTGGCCCCACAAAATGAAACAGGTGTCCCACCCCCACAAGTCTAGCCTTGCACCACTTGATGTCATACTCAATCTCTATTTGTTCACTGTCCACCTCCCCCATGGGAATGCATGCTCTATGAGGGTAGGGGGTCCTTGGTTCACTGCTGTATCTCCAGAATCTGAAACAGCACCTGGTACATGTTGAGCACTCAGTAAGTATTGACTAAACAAAGGAACAAATGTTTGCCAAGTGCTGCCGGTTTTCTATTTGTAGAACTGAGATTGAGTTTTAGAGGTGAATTAATGTATAGGAAAATATGAGGATCATATTGGTGGTGCACAGAAATGGCAACGGCCACTGTGATAGAAGCATGGGATGCTATGGGAAGACAGAACAGGAAACTGACATTTAGTGAGCACCTGCTGTGGGCGGGACACTTTCTATACATCGTCATATTGACAATTCTCCCAGCAACCTTTGATGTGGGAACCATTATCCCCATTTTGCAGGAAACTGAGGCACAGGGAGGTGAAGTCACTTGACTGAGTGTCCCACTGCCAGTGAGTAAGCACCTGGGATGTCCATACAGGATGTCTTCACTCCACGTTCCAAGGGAAGGGAGGGGTCTCCGAGGTCAAGTGCTCAGAGCTGAAGCCAAGGCAGGCAGGTTTACAAGGCCTGGAGAAGAGAGAGGGTCATGTCCTCTGACTGCGCAGGGGCGGGAACAGGGAGGCTCTGTCCACCTTCCAAGCAACAGCCTTGCCCAGGTCAGCTTGAACTAGGCCAGCCTGGAATGAAACCGTGTTTTTTGTTAAACAAAGGCATGGGGATTAGGCCTGAAAGAGGGTGAGCTTTGAGTTGTTTCCAGGACTTGATTTGATTTAAAGAGAATAGGGAGAGTACCTGGAGCCCAGAAACTCTTCCTGCCCCAGGTGCCAGAAATTCCACCAGTTCCTGCCCCTGAGAACACGGGTGAGCGACTGCACCTGCCTGTATTAATGTTTCCTCCTGTAGACTTGGTCATAAAACCACTCAATTGACAGGTTGACGTGAGGATTAATTAAAGTCATGGCATATAAGAGTACTAAATGCCTGTGAATTCTCTCTCCTCCTTGACTGTTAATAAAAGATCATGAACTTCTTGGCTAATCTTAGTCAGGTAACCCTTCACTGCCCCTGCTTGGAACACTCACCTTTGTGCCAAGCTCTGCATCAGATGTTATCTTCATCTCAGTGTCATCATTTTAGTCATAGCAGCTTTTTATTTAAAGCTATGTGCCAGGCACTGCACATCCATCTTCTTCACCACAACTCTGCAAAGTAAAATTTATTATTTCCATTTTGCTGATGGAGAGACTGAGTCCCTGCAGAGAGTAAGCGTAGCTGGGGTAAGGAGCACAGATCTTGCTCCATCTCTCAGGTCACTTCTCTTCTCTCCTATATTTCCCCCCACTCTCTCCTCCAAGCTGAGAATGCTACACAGTTTGACTTTTGAATCATTTAACATTTATTTATTTTTAATAAACTTTAAAAATGTATTTTTATTGATTTTAGAGAAGAAGGGAGAGGGAGAGATAGAAACATCAATGATGAGAGAGAATCATTGATTTACTGCCTCCTGCACACCCCTTCTTGGGATTGAGCCCGCAGCCTGGGCATGTGCCCTGACTAGGAATCAAATCGTGACCTCCTGGTTCATAGGTCAGTGCTCAACCACTGAGCCACACTGGCCGAACCATTTAACATTTATTGAGTGCCCACTCTGTGTGGGGCAGGGTCCCAGCCTAGAACAGAGAGTGACCAGCCTCATTTTTGCCTTCAAGGAGCTCAGAGAGCAGCTGGGGAGAGAGATGAGCAGAAGGAATTCTAAAAGAATGTGGCCAGTGCAGACTAGTGGAATGGATGCAATGCTATGAGGGCTTCTCCTCTGCTGGGGAGGCAGTGAGCTTAGTGTGAGTGGTCAACACAGAATGCATCAATACACTGCCAGTGTTTATGCGTGTGTGTGTGTGTGTGCATATGTGGGGCTATGCAGCTTTCCCAAATGCATTGAATCTCAATTTCCACTTAAAATGAGGCTCCTTTAATTTCATCTTAAAAGGAGAGATTTGATACAAACCCAGATCTATGGCCCAAAGCTTCCTGATGGTAATTTGACATGTATCTATTTTTCACCAACAGGCAAAATTGTTTATGATGGAAGCCCTGACTTCTGACACTTATCAGAGAAGCAGACTTAAAGTTACACATATAGGTTTAATTTTTTATTAGAGAATTTTAAAAACAACTGTAAAAATAGAGAGACTAGTATAATAAAACATCCACATATCCAGAACTTAACTGTGATGCTTACCAACATTCAGCCATTCCTTGAAGAAATGGACTCTTAATGAGTTAAATAAATTAGAAGTTTGCAAATATTTAATGTAATTCACTTAATGCCTATTGTTGTTTTCCTCTGATAAAAGAAGTAAAAATCTTTAAAAATATTTACAGTATTTGTTGAAGAAGCTAATAAAAGCACACATCTCTTTTAACAAAATATTAGCAAATTGGATCAGAAATACATTATAAGGGTTAAATATGGCCAAGTGGGATTTATCCCAGGGATGCAAGGATGGTTTAATCAATTAATCAGTCAATAAATCAAGCAATCCATGTGATAAATCACATTAACAAAATGAAGAATAAAAATCATATGATCATCTCAATAGGTGCAGAAAAAGCATTTGACAAAATTCAACACATTTTAAGATAAACACTCTCAACAAGGTGAAGATAGAAGGAACATACTTCAACATAATAAAGGCTAAAGGCTACAACTAATATTATGCTCAATGGTGAAAAGTTGAAAGCTTTTTCTCTATGATCAGGAACAAGACAGAGATGCTCACTTTCACCACTTTTATTCAACACAGTATTCAAAATTTTAGCCATAGTAATCATAAAATAAAAAAAGACAGTCAAGTCAGAAAAGGAAGAAGTAAAATGCTCACTATTTGCAGATGACATGATACTATATATATCACAGATGACATGATACTATATATACATGTCATCTGCATCAAATACTCCACCAAAAAACTATTAGAACTAATAAATAAATTCAGTAAAGTTGCCAGATACAAAATCAACATACAGATATCTGTTGTGTTTCTATACACCAATAATGAAGGTGACATTAAGAAAACAATCCTATTTACAATTGCATCAAAAAGCTTAAAACACCTAGGAGTAAATTTAACTAAAGAAGCAAAAGACTTGTACTCTGAAAACTATAAGATGTTAAAGAAAGAAATTAAAGAAGTTGCAAATAAATGAAAGGATATACCATGCTCTTGGATTGGAATAATTAATATTGCTAAAATGTCCTTAATGCCTAAAGCAATATACATATTCAATGCAATCCCTATTAAATTCCAATGGTATTCTTCTCTGAATTAGAACAACTAAGCCTAAAATTTATATGGAACTGCAAAAGACCCCAAGTATCCAAGAAACTTTGAAAAACAAAACAAATGAGAGGTATTATACTGCCTTATTTCAAACTATACAACACAACTACAATAATCAAAATAGTATAGTACAGGCATAAATATATATATCGATATATATATCGATGTATATAGACATATATATCTATATATATCAATATATATCAATGGAATAAGAATAGAGAGCACAGAAATAAATTCTCGCTTATATGGTCAATCTATGGCCATGAGGGTAGGGATATACAATGGGGTAAAGACAATCTCTTCAATAAGTTGTTTTGGGAAAACTGGACAGATATATGGATCATTTTCTTACACCATACACAAAAATAAACTCAAAATGGATTAAAGACTTAAAATGTAAGACCTGAAACCATAAAACTCCTAGGATAAAACATAGGCAGTTAACTCCTTGACATTGATCTTAGCAATATCTTTTAGGATGTGGCTCCTTGGGTAAGGGTGAAAAAACCCCTTCAAAACAAGCAAGCAAACAAAAAACAAATGGAACTACATTACACTAGAAATGTTCTGCACAGCCAAAGAAAGAATCAACAAAAAGGAAAGACAACATAAAAGAGATTCACAAATGATACATCTGATAAGGGGTTAATATCCAAAAATATAAGGAACACATAGAACTTAACACTAAGAAAATGAACAGTCCAATTAAGAAATGGACAGAGGACCTGAATAGACATTTCTCCAAAGAGGACATACATATGGCCAATAGACATATGAAAAGATGCTCAACATTACTAATCACCAGGGAAATGCAAATTAAAACTGCAATGAGAGCCCTGGCCAGTGTGTTCAGTGGTTAGAGCATAAGTCTGTGCACCGAAGGGTTGTGGGTTTGATTCCTGGTCAAGGTCACATACCTGGGTTGCAGGTTCAATTCCTGGCCCTTGTTGGGGTGCATGCAGGAGGCAGCTGATCAATGTATCTCTCTCACATCAATGTTTCTCTCTCTCCCTCTTCTTCCTCCCTCCCTTCCACTCTCTCTAAAAATCAATGGGAAAAATAAATATCCTCTGGTGAGGATTAACAAAAAAAAACCTGCAATGAGATATCACCTCATACCTGTCAAAACAGCTATTATCAAGAAATAAGTAGAGAAACCAAGATGGCGGCATAGGTTAACGCCGGAGAGTGCTGCCTTGAACAACCAATTCAAGGGTACACCTAAAAGACGGAACGAACATCAACCAGAACCACAGGAAGGTTAGCTGAGTGGAAATGCTACAACTAGGAGGAAAGAGAATATCATACCCAGACTCAGAGGAGGTGCAGTGCTGAAGTGAAATACTCAGGTGCGGAGTGCGCACGCGGAGCGGGCTGGCGGCGGAGGGCGCGGTTGTTGTTTTCAATCGGGAGGGAGTTTCAGACTCTGAGCTCCAGATCCGGGCGAGTCTCTAGGGACCCAGACTCAAACGGGAGAAGTGGGACTGTCTGGCTTTGGTCGGAACTCGAAGGCAGCTTTCTCTCCGATATTTGCAGCGGTTGCTGGTACTCTGTGAGGCAGAGCCCCTAGGGACGGAACTGAGAGCAGCCATAACTGCTTGCTCTGCCCGCCCTGTTTGATCCAGTGTGACCCGCCCCGCCCAAGCCCTGCACAGAGCCATTTGCCAGATAGCCTCAGGCAAAGGCTAGATTAGCACCTCCCCAGAGGACAGAAGTTTTCCCACTGCAGACACAGCTGACTCTCATAGCCAGTTGGCCTGGAGGTCAAATCTCCCCAGTATTAACTACAACAATCAAGGCTTAACTACAACAAGACTGCGCACAAAGACCACTAGGGGGTGCACCAAGAAAGCATAAAAAATGCGAGACAAAGAAACAGGACAAAAATGTCAATGGAAGATATAGAGTTCAGAACCACACTTTTAAGGTCTCTTAAGAACTGTCTAGAAGCTGCCGATAAACTTAATGAGATCTACAAGAAATCTAATGAGACCCTCGATGTTATGATAAAGAACCAACTAGAAATTAAGCATATATTGACTGAAATAAAGAATACTATACAGATTCCCAACAGCAGACCAGAGGAGCACAAGAATCAAGTCAAAGATTTGAAATGCGAAGAAGCAAAAAACACCCAACTGGAAAAGCAAAATGAAAAAAGAATCCGAAAATACGAAGATAGTGCAAGGAGCCTCTGGGACAGCTTCAAGCATACCAACATCAGAATTATAGGGGTGCCAGAAGATGAGAGAGAGCAAGATATTGAAAACCTATTTGAAGAAATAATGACAGAAAACTTCCCCCACCTGGTGAAAGAAATAGACTTACAGGTCCAGGAAGCGCAGAGAACCCCAAACAAAAGGAATCCAAAGAGGACCACACCAAGACACATCATTATTAAAATGCCAAGAGCAAAAGACAAAGAGAAAATCCTAAAAGCAGCAAGAGAAAGAAACTCAGTTACCTACAAGGGAATACCCATACGACTGTCAGCTGATTTCTCAACAGAAACTTTGCAGGCCAGAAGGGAATGGCAAGAAATATTCAAAGTGATGAATGACAAGAATCTACAACCAAGATTACTTTATCCAGCAAAGCTATCATTCAGAATTGAAGGTCAGATAAAGAGCTTCACAGATAAGGAAAAGCTAAAGGAGTTCATCACCACCAAACCAGTATTATATGAAATGCTGAAAGGGATCCTTTAAGAAGAGGAAGAAGAAGAAAAAGGTAAAGATACAAATTATGAACAACAAACATGCATCTATCAACAAGTGAATCTAAGAATCAAGTGAACAAATAATCTGGTGATCATAATAGAATCAGGGACATAGAAAGGGAATGGACTGACTATTCTTGGGGGGGGGGGGAAGGGGTGTGGGAGATGCGGGAAGAGACTGGACAAAAATCATGCACCTATGGATGAGGACAGTGGGTGGGGAGTGAGGGCGGAGGGTGGGGCGGGAACTGGGAGGAGGGGAGTTATGGGGGGAAAAAAGAGGAACAAATGTAATAATCTGAACAATAAAGATTTAATTAAAAAAAAGAGAAATAAGTAAACAACAAGTATTGGCGAGGATGTGGAGAAAAAGAAACTCTCCTGCACTGTTGGTGGGGATGCTCATTGGTGCAGTCACTGAAAGACAGTATGGAAGTTCTTCAGATAATTAAAAATATAGCTGTCATACAGTTCAGCAATTCCACTTCTGGGTATTTATCTGAAGAAAGCACAAACACTAATTCGAAAAGATATATGCACTCCTGTGTTCACTGTAGTATTATTTACAACTAGAGGCCTGATGCATGAAATTCATGCAAGGGGCTCTGCCCTTGCAGCTGCAGTTTTGTCCAGAAGGTCTTCTGGAAGGATGTCCAGAAGGATGTCTGGTCTTATTAGCATATTACACTTTTATTATTATAGATAGCCAAGATATGGAAGCAACCTAGGTGCTCATTGATAGATATATAGGTAAAGAAAATGTAATACACACACACACACACACACACACACACACACACACACACTGGAATATTACTCAGCAAAAAAAAAGAATAAAATCTCGTCATTTGCTACAACATGGATAGACCTAGAGGGTATTATGCTATGAAATAAGTCAGACAGAGAAAGACAAATACCATGTGATTTCACTTGTATGTAGAACCTAAAAAATAAAACAAACAAATAAAACAGAAACAGACCCATAAATATAGAGAATAAGGTGATGGCTGCCAAAGGGGATGGGGTCAGGGGAATGAATGAAACAAAATTAGAAATGGGATTCATTCAGATGTTGCAGGAGAAAAAAAAGATAGCTCTTTTTTTTGCCTATGGAACTCTAAAGGGTGCATGGTAGAGAATTCAGTCACTTATGCTGTAGAGCACGTGGGCAGGGAAACACCTCACCAGCCCATCTCCACCAGCCCTAACAGCCTGTGGTTCTCTTACCTATAGAGAGGAATAGCCCATTTATAACTTTTCTATTCTGGTTTTAAATGTGGTGGCAAAGATTCAGGAATGTGTTTGCTTGGAGCTCATAGCCCTGGGACATTCACTTAGAAAAAACAAGGCTTCCTTGTCTCCTGTTCTGACTCCCAGGACACATTTTAATAAATTGCCTTCAAACCCAAATTGGCTCTAGCCAAACTCCTAAGCAGCTGTGGTAGTTTGGGGGAAAAGCCCAAATCTGGGGGTGGAAGAAAATAAGCCCCAGCTCTGCCTCTATTAGCTGTGTGGTCCAACTCTGGCTCTGGCCAAGTGCAAGGAAGGGGTGTTAAACACTGCACAACATGGCAGATGTGCACACTTATCCATTTCCCTTTGAGGAGATGATATAGTACTAGAGGGCTTGATGTACTTTGGAAAGGTGAATAGTGATTTTCAAGTTTATTAGGTATTGTGCAGTGAACAAGAGTGATCCAGATGTCAGCTGGAGGTGCTTAAGATCTAGATCAGCTTATCCTCAATTCCCATTCTGAAGCCCCCTCTGCGTCTCTAAATTCTGTGGATCCCTGAAGGACGCCATGCTCTCAAGGTGCAGACCCAAGAACACTTTCACTCCACATGACCAACTGCTCCATCTCCACACCCAAGAGATGCATGCACACAAAGATCCTTGAACCTGGCCCACACTTCCACCCACCTGAGGAGGGGCCACACTGTCCAGCACAGAATTTAGAGTCACTCAGCAGTCTTTCTTATTTCAACACTGGAGGCCCAGTCTATGAAATCCATGCGTGTGTGTGTGTGTGTGTGTGTGTGTGTGTGTGTGTGTGTGTGTGTCCCAGCCCAGCCTGCACCCTCTCCAATCTGGGACCCCTTGAGGGATGTCTGATTGCAGTCGGACATCCCCCTCACAATCCAGGACTACTGGCTCCCAACTGCTCACCTGCCTGTCTGCCTGATTGCCCCTAACTGCTTCTGCCTGCCAGCCTGATCTCCCCTAACCACTCCCCTTCCAGCCTGATTACCCTCTAACCACTCCCCTGCCAGCCTGATCGACCCCTAACTGCTCCTCTGCTGGCCCAATTGCCCCTAACTGCCCTCCCCTGCTGGCCTGGTCATCCCTAACTGTCCTCCCCTGCAGGCCTGGTAGCTCCCAACTGCCCTTCCCTGCTGGCCTGGTCACCCCTAACTTCCCTCCCTTGCTAGCATGGTTGCCCCTAACTTCCCTCCCTTGCCAGCCTGGTTGCCCCCAACTGTCCTCTCCTGCAGTCCTGGTTGCCCCCAATTGCCCTCCCCTGCTGTCCCAATTGCCCCTAACTGCCCTCCCCTGCCAGCCTGGTTGCCCCTAACTGCTCTCCCCTGCAGGCCTGGTCGCCTCCCCCCACAACTGCCCTCCCCTGCTGGCCTGATCGACCAAAACTGACCTCCCCTGCTGGCCATTTTGTGGCCACATGGGGGCGGCCATCTTGTGTGATGGTCAATTTGCATATTACTCTTTTATTAGATAGGATTCTGATGTTCCTCTTTGCCCCCAGCTGCCCAACCTTCCCCCACTTACTGGTTTCTCCCTCTCCATTCCTTTTCTGATGCTCTCCCCTTCCCTCCCATGGATGTCCAAATTCTTTTTCTTCTATTTGGCAGGGCAGTTCAGTACTCAGCTGTTCCAATCTGCATACACCCAAACCTGCCAAAGTGCTCCTCAGGCAAAAAGACTTCCACTAAACAGGATCAACCTTCCATTGACAGGAGGTGTCATCATAAAGATTATAAAACAGTTTTACAAGGCTACAGCTCTGACACCACTTGGGCAGCATCAGGGGTGATGCTACCACTTCTGACTCATTATCCACAGGACTGGGCCACAGGCTGTCTTGTAGACAGACCTATCCTACGAGAACATTCAGTACCATTTGACACTACCCTTCTTCCCTGGCTGCATCCAGCCTCGCTCTCCTGGCTGTCATTTCTGTTCAATCCAGGCTCCTTCTCCTACTCCTTGGCTGGTCCTCTGAGCTGTGTGTGTGTGTCAAAGTGGAGGAGGACAAAAGAGTTTGGCTTTGAGCATCTGCTCAATGGGCTCCTTCTGGGGTGTGGTCAGGTGGGGTTCTCTCCTACAAGGTCTCCCAGCATGGAGCCCCCCCCCCCCCGCCCCGCCCCATTCTGAAGCCTGGATCTTTGCGCTCAATTGGTGAGTCTTCAGTGCTGGTCCCAGAGTGTGAACTTGATCCAGAGATGTGGAGGAAGGAAGTAGGGAAACAGCCACTGAAAGTGATGCAGTTTGACAAGATTGGGAAGAAGCAGTGTGTAGGAGAGAGAACTGGTCTCACCCCATCCAGCGCTCTCCAGCACTCTCTAGCCGACAGGAAAAGCTGGAAGGAATGATCAGTGCTCTTGCGAAGGGTGGGCTTCAGCTCTGAGTGGGAAATGACCTGCGTTGGTTCCCATAGAGAAGAGAATATGCTCTTGCACCTAGAAGTGTGACCGGGGGACCACAGGAGAAAGCAAAGGAGTGGGGAGAGGGGACTGTGGGTATGTGTGGGCACTTGGCAAATTTGTGTGTGTGTGTGTGTGTGTGTGTGTTTTTACTTTTTACTCCCATGTATTGTTTAATTAATCCTACTATAATTACTACTAATTGTCACTGTTAAGTAGTTCTATTGTGGTTTTGTTCAAATAATAGCATTTATGTAATAGGAAAGTAAATAATACAAAGTAATATGGCATTTTAAATAAACACCAATTTTCATATTTTTATATTAAAGTAGTAACTTTGTGTGTGCAATTATCTATTACACTAGAGGCCTGGGGCACGAATTCGTGCATGAGTGGGGTCCCTTAGCCTGGCCAGCGATTGAGGTCTATGGAGGGAGGCCGACATGGGGAAGGGACCGCAGGAGGTTGGCTGGCGGGGGCGGGGGGGGGGGGGCGGAGGGGGGAAGGAAAGAGAGGCTGCAGGAGGTTGGTAGGGGGTGTAGGGACCATGGGAGGTTGGCTGTGGGAGCGCACTCACCACCACGGGGCAGCTCCTGTGTTGAGCATCTGCCCCCTGGTGGTCAGTGCATATCATAGTGACTGGTTGACCGGTTGTTCTGGTCATTCAGTCGTAATGGTTGCTTAGGCTTTTATATATATATAGACTAGAGGCCTGGTGCATGAAATTCGTATATGGGGGGGGGTATCCCGCAGCCCGGCCTGCACCCTCTCCAATCTGGGACCCCTTGGGGGATGTCTGACTGCCAGTTTAGGCCCCATCCCTGTGGTATGGGGCCTAAACTGGCAGTTGGATAGCTCTCTCGCAATCCGGGACCGCTGGCTCCTAACCGCTTGCCTGCCTGTCTGCCTGATTGCCCCTAACCACTCTACCTGCCTGCCTGATCACCCCTAACTGCCTCTGCTTGCCGGCCTGATCCCCCGCTAACTGGTCTCCTGCTGGCCTGGTCACCCCTTACTGCCCCCCTACTGGCCTGGTCACCCCCTAACTGCCCCTCTGCCAGCCTGGTCGCCCTCTAACTGCCCCCCTGCTGGCCTGGTCGCCCCCTAACTGGTCCTCTGCCAGCCTGGCTGCCCCCTAACTGCCCCCCTGCTAGCTTTGTTGCCACCTAACTGTTCCCCTACCGGCCTGATTGCCCATAACTGCCTCTACCTAGGCCCCCACCACCGTGGCTTTGTCCATAAGGAAGTCGGACATCTGGAAGATATCCGGTCGACCTGGTCTAATATTACCCTTTTATTAGTATAGATGATGGCTCTTGTCCAACTTGGCTGTGTCCTGTGCTAGCTCTTCAACCACCCACACCAGCCCTGCCCAGGACCCAAATAGAGGAACCTGCGGGGGGAGGAAGGGGGCTCCAGGTGACCAACCTGGGACCCACCCATCACAAGCCCCGCCCTCATAGAAAATCCCACCTCTTCAGTGAGTGGAGGACCCACTCCCTGAATTCCGGGAGTTCCCTGACTGGCCCCGCCTCCTCTGCAATGTCTAGGTTCCTCCCCTGGCTGGTTACCCAGACTGGCGGGTATCCATGCAGTCACCTAGGAGGGCTGGTTGCTTCCTTTTTCTTCCCTTTTTTTTTTTTCTTTTACATAACGTAGAACACTTTTCTTACATTAGCTAAGATGGGAGGGAGGAGGATTTATTTGACCTTCCAGGCCTTGATTTTCCTCAGCTAGAACTCCAGCTCCTTGCACATAGTTATTTGCTTGGCCACATTGGCCTGGTCTTAGAGCAATGAGTGCCAGAAGCCTGCCTGCTGGAATGCCCCTTGAGAAGACTGCTGATTTTGGCATTCCTTTTCCTTTCATCATATTTCTTCTGAATTTGCTTTGATCGTTTTTTGTTTGTTTAAAACTCTTCCTCCTCAGCCGTCAGCATGGCTCCCTTCTTGCTGCCCAGGGGCAGTGCCTAGTGGGGCTGTGGGTGTGCTGTCTGTCAGTGAGCACAGTGCAGCTCTTTACTAGGGTCTCGGTACAGACCAGTTCATTGTTGGATACATTGTAGCCAACATTAATAATCCTCGTTTTGCATGTATAACACTTGGAGCCCCAGAAGAAGGTGCCCAGTTCAGCATCAAGGCACAGTACGTCCTATTGCCTCCCCACCCATGCAGGGCCAATCTTAGTGTTGGCCACAAGTGTCTCAGCTCATATTTTCACTTCCTGTGGTAGGGCTTTCTCTTATCGCCAGTCTCACGGCCCTTGTGCCAGTTGTTCTGGGAGATGCCCATGGCTCAGATTGGCTGGGAAGAGCAGCAAATTCTTCAGAGATTCGTGAGTGGGGCTTTGAGTATGGATACTTGCAGACTGATCCGGTTTTCCAGGTGGATCAGTGCAGGTGGGAAGGGGCTGAGTAAAAGAAAGTTTACTCTGGGCAGAGAGAGCAAATCACGTGATGAAGGCATGGCAGCAGAAAGCTGGCATGTCTGTTGAACCATGAACAACCCCATGAAGTGGCTTGGAAGGGTTGGTGGGGCTTTCTTGGGCTCTGCTAAAGCACCTGGGCTTTGTCTTGTAGGACACAGTCATTGCAGGGCTTTAAGCACAAGTGCCAATGTTAGGCATGCATCTTAGAAAGAAGCCTCTGTCTACGGAATGGCTCCCAGGAGCCATGTGGAGCGGGGAGGTCAGTTAGGTGGCTGTTGCATCATCCAAGCAAAAATGATGGCAGGTAATTGTTGGGGCAGATGGAAAGGAGCAAATAGATCCCACAGACATCAAGGAGGTGAGATCTATAAAATGTGAGCAAATGTGAGAGGTAATATGTATACATCTGGTTTATTTTAACTGCTGTATAATATTTCCTTTTTGTTGTTCTTTGTTAATCCTCACCTGACAATATTTTTCCAATGATTTTTAGAGAGAGTGGAAGGGAGGGGGAGACATAGAGAGAGAGAAACATTGATGTGAGGAAGACACATTGATTAGTTGTCTCCTGCACACACCCCGACCAGGGATAGGGATTGAGCCTGCAACCGAGGTACGTGCCCTTGACTAGAATCAAACCTGGGACCTTTCAGTCCACTGGCCAGTGCTCTATCCACCAAACCAAACTGTCCATAAACCACATTTTTTAGATCTCCATTCTCCTAAGGATGGTTACGTCTACTTTCTCACTATTACAAGCAGGACTTCAATGACATCTTTGTACCTGTCTCCCTATGCACCAAATTGTCTCTACTTAGAACTGGTTTGCTGTATTGTGAGGTTTGATCATATTAGAATCTACTAATTGTATTTCTCCTCAAAGTAATCGTATCAATAATACTTTCCCATCAACAAGTACAGGAGTTCCCTTTTCCCCATTGCTTACAAGTCTGTTATCAAACTTGCAAGGTTTTGCCAATCTGATCAGTGTGAAATGGAATCTCCCTGTTGTTTCCATTTGCTTCCCTGATTACTAGTGAGATTAAGCTCATTTTTATATGATTATTTATCACCCTGTTTTCTTTTGTGAATTGCCTGTTCATAAATTCAGCTTCCAAGTGTTTGAGTGTTTTGGGTTGTTTTTATTGTAGTTTATTTCTAATATTATGCCATTGTGGTCTGAGAAGATGCTTGGTATGATTTCAATCTTCTTGAATTTGGGGAGACTTTGCTTGTGATCTATTTTTGAAAATGTCCCATGTGCACTTGAGAAGAATGTATATTCCATGGCTTTGGGGTGAAATGTTCTGAAGATGTCAATTAAGTCCATCTGATCTAGTGAGTCATTTAGGATTGCTGTTTCTTTGCCGATTTTTTATCTAGAGGATTTATCCAGTGATGTCAGTGGTGTATTAAAGTTCCCTACTATGATTGTATTGTTGTCGATCTCTCCCTTGATATCTTCCAGAAGGTTTTTTTTTTAATGTATTTGGGTGCTCCTGCATTGGGTGCATATATGTTTATCAGGGTTATATCCTCTTGCTGTAGCGATCCCTTTAGTATCATGAAGTGGCCTTCCTTATCTCTTGTTATGGCCTTCACTTTGAGGTCTATTTTGTCTGATATAAGTATTGCTACCCCAGCTTTTTTTTCATTTCCATTTGCCTGAAAGATATTTTTCCATCCCTTCACTTTCAGTCTGTGTGAGTCCCTTATTCTGAGGTGGACTCTTGTAGACAGCAAATATATGGGTCATGTTTTTTTATCCATTCAGCCACTCGATGTCTTTTGATTGGAACATTTAGTCCATTTACGTTTAAAGTTATTATTGAAAGGTACTTGTTTATAGCCATTTCTATTTTTTGTGCCTGTGTTCTTTTTTAGCTTTTTATTTCTTCTTTTTACACCAGTCCCTTTAGCATTTATTGCATTGCTGGCTTGGTGGTGATAAACTCCCTTAGCCTTTTTTTGTCTGTGAAGCTTCTTATTTCCCCTTCAATTTTGAATGATAGCCTTGCTGGATAGAGTATTCTTGGGCTCAGTCGCTTGCTTTGCATCACTTTGTAAATTCCCGTCCATTCTTTTCTGGCCTGATGTGTTTCTGTTGAGAAATCATTTGATAATCTAATGGGAGATCCCTTGTATGTAACTTTCCGTCTCTCTCTTGTAGCCTGTAAGATTCTCTCTTTGTCCTGAACATTTGCCATGGTAATTATGATGTGTCTTGGTTTGGGTCTTTTCGGGTTCACCTTGTTTGGGACTCTCTGTGCTTGTGTGACTTTTTTCTTCCCCACCTCAGGGAAGTTTTCTGACATTATTTCTTCAAATAGGTTTTCTAACCCTTACTCCTCTTCCTGTTGTTCTGGCACCCCTATTATTCGTATGTTGCTTCGTTTCATGTTGTCCCATAGCTCCCTTAGGTTCTCCTCCTGTCTTTTAATTTTTTCTCCAATTGTAGTTCAGTTTGGGTGTGTTTTGCTTCCCTGTCTTCTAATTCGCTAATTTGGTCCTCCGCTTCTCCTAGTCTACTGTTGAAACTTTCCATCATGTTTTTTTATTGCAGCTATATCACTCTTCATTTTTTTAAATTCTTACATAAGTTATTGATTTTTTTTTATCCATTTCTCCTTGATTCTTGCATAAGTTGTTGACTTTTTCCTCTATCTGGTTTATGCACTGTAGGACCCTTATTCTGAATTCTTTTTCTGACATGTTGCATGCCTCTGTTTCACTTAGCTGCCTTTCTCGAGCATCCTCCTTTTCTTTCCTTTGGGGGGGTTTCCTTGTCTACCCATGTTTGATCTCACCGACAGATCTAGATGTTGAGTCATTCAGGGGCTGCTCCTTGGGTGGCTGTGGCTCCTCGGGCTGCGGTTGCTCCTCTGGCGGTTGTGGTAGCAGCTGCTCCTCAGTTGGCAGCAGTTCCTCTGGTGGGTGCTGTTCACAGCTGTGGTGGCTCCTCTGGCTGGTGGGGGGAGGCTTCTCACACAGCTGCTGTTCCTCAGACAGAGGGTGTGCTGATCACGACGCTGCTGTTCCTTGGATGGGGGCGGGCTACACAAGCAGCTGCTACTCCTTGAACTGGGGTGGACTGCTTACATGGCTGCTATTCCTTGGATGGGGGCTGGCTGCATGCTACTGTTGTTCCTCTGATGTGGTGGGCTGCTTGTGGGGCTACTGCTCCTTGGACATGGCCAGGTTGATTGCAAGGCTGCTGCTCCTTGGATGGGGGTGGGCTGCTCGCGTGGCTGCTGCTCTTCAGACGGGAGTGAGCTGCACACGTGGCTGTCCTCCTCGGACGGGGATGGGCCACTCACCCGGCTGATACTCGTCGGACAGGTGCAGGCTGTGTTTGGCTCTGCTCCTTGGACTGGTGCATGCTGCGCAGGGCTGCTGCTCCTCAGACATGGGCGGTCTGCTCGTGTGGCTGCTGCTCCTCAGACCGGGGTGGGCTGCTGCTGCTCCTCAAATGGGGATGGACTGCTTGCAGAACTGCTGCTCCTTGGATGGGGACGGGCTGCTCACACAGCTGCTGCTTCTCGGATTGGGCAGGCTGTTCATCAGCTGCTGCTGCTTGGACGGGGGCAAGATGCTTGCACAGCTGCTGCTCCTAGGACTGGTGCAGGGTGCGGGCTGTGCGCAGCTGCTGCTCCTCGGATGGGGGCGGGCTGCACAGGGCTGCTGCTCCTCAGACATAGGCAGACTGCTCATGCTGCTGCTGCTCCTCAGAAGGGTCAGGCTGCTCGCGTGGTTGCTGCTCCTCAGATGGGAGAGCAGGCTGCTCACACAGCTGCTGCTCCTTGGACAGGGGCAGGCCATATGAGGCTGCTGCTCTTAGGTCTGGGGCAGGCTGCTCGTGGGGCTGATGTTCCTTGGACAGCTGCTCACGTGGTAGAAGTGCCCTGGGGTGGTCAGAGGGGAGCGTGCTTCAGAACTCACAGGAACCTGTGCCCGGGGTGGCTGGAGACTCGGTGACTGTGGGACTACAGCCGAGGTAGCAGGTCCCTGGCAGGGGTGGCTGTAGAGTCCCAGGTGTTACTGAGACTTGTGATTTAGTTAAGAGCCAGATGGCTGGCTCTTCTCCTGTGTGTCTATCTCTCTGTCTCCTCCCCTCTTATAAACCTGAGGGCACCTTACAGCTCCAAGGGTACCCTGGGTGGAGGTAAGGCTGGGCTCTCAGTTACATCAGCTCTCCCCTTCGAAAAGGCAAGGCCTCTGAAGAAGAGATGACCTCCTGGTACTGTTTGCAATGGTAGCAGCGGCTGCCTAGTTAGGCTAGCCCAGTTAGTTAGTCTGCCCCCGAAGGTCCTGTGGGTCTAACTGTGCCTCGTTCACACACACACACACACACACACACACACACACACACACACCGCACACAACCACACACTCCTCTTTTACTCCCTCCTGCCGCCTTCTTCCTGCCTCTGTAGCTGGGTCTAGGGTGTAATTGACCCGTTCGTTAATGAAGTTTCCTCTCCAGGTGTCTGGTTATGTGGCTTGCTCTCTAGCACTTTAGCCAGACAGGATAAAATTCACCTTAACAAGACATGACCCAAAGGGAATAAAGCATGATGTACTCACGACACCGATAACCCCAATATAAGTGACCACCTGAGAAAAGAGAATTAGGGGCGAGAAAAGAGAGCACAAATGATATCTAAGAGAGAAAAAAAAAGATAGGAGAGAAAAGAAAAAGGAGAATATATAGAGAAAACACCACAGAACCAATAGATAAACCAAACAAATACAAACACCAAACACCCAGTAAAGAGGGTGGGGGCAGAATCTGTAGAGGCTGAGCTGATATACAGGAAATAAGGTTAAGAATTGGATAAATATGGGGAGGACCTCACTTCAGTATAGAGGGAGTAGAAAAGGGATGAGTGGATAAGAAGAGCAGAAGGGGAAAAAAATAATATATTTACAAAAAATTGATTTAAAAAAATGGTATAAAAATAGAAAATAGCAAGTAAAAATAAAATTGAATTATGAAAAATAATGTGAAAAGAAGTAGAAAATAAAGCAACAAACAAAAAAAGGAAAACAAATAGAAAAGCAAAAAAAGAGCAAGAAACAAAAAAAAGGAAAACAAAGAAAAAATCAAAAAGAAAAAAAGAGCTAACAAAATAATAATAAAAAAATAAAAATGAAAAATTGAAATGTCATTCCTTTGGCTGGCTTAAGATCCTAGTTTTCTGGAATGTCTGTGATTTTATTTTTCTGTTGCTGGGATTGAAGGCCTCTCTATAGGCTAGACCCTGTTAACTCCCAGGGACTAATCAGATTTTTTTAATCCTTCGTACCATTCAGGGTGGAATCTGGGTGAGGCTGTATTCCTTGCCTGGAGACTGGAGGGAGGGGTTATATTTTCAGGAGAAAAATGGCTGCCCAGGTCCTGGGCTCAGGTGTGACTCAGCACTCAACTTTCTGCCACCTCTCCTGGATCCCCTTCTTTCCCCAGCCTCTCCCCAAATTGCACTCGTCCACACCTTCTCCCCCTCCTCAGCACGGGTGAGTGTCTGTATCCGAATTGTCCTATGAACAGGGCTCAGTGAAAAAACCAAAAAAAACCAAATGCTGGCCGCAGAAACTGGGAAGACTGAGTCTCTGTAAGCTCCTCTCCTACCGGCACTGCATGGTCTGGTCAGCGCTTCAGGCTGCCCCCTCTGGGCTCAGTCTTCCGTAATAATGGAACCCTGATCTCAAATCTCCCGGCGCCAACAGTCCTGTGGATCACCTTTCCCCAGTCAGAGGCTGTGCCTGTCCCAAGGGACGTGGCTGGATGCCGCACGGTTTCCCTCTGACCCTTTGTGCTCAGAGATCTGGCAAACTTTCCTGCCCAGATTTCTGGTTTTTACCTTTCCAGGGGAACTCTGCCCTTCCCTGCTGCAAACTGTCTCACCAGCTGAGTCTCCTTTGCCAATTCGGGGTGGATGTTCTTCGTTTCAGCTGCTCATTCTATTTGCTCCGGGACAAGCCTTGAGATGCGTCCACCTATTCTGCCGCCATCTTGTCTCCTCAATCTCAGTTCAGCACTTTTTAAAGGAGCCCAGGTGACCGCAACTGGATAAATCAAAATCCTTGCTTCATGACATACTCTCATCTTTGGCACATGTAGGACCCCCTTCTCTCTTCTCTCTTCCCTCCACTTCTCCCTCCCTGCATCCCTCCCTCTTTTCATTTTTTCCTCCCTCCCTCCCATATTATTTATTTTAATGTAATAAGCACCTGTGATTCCACCCCCAATAAAAGATAGGACCTTAATCATAGCACACATCCTATATAATAAAAGGCTAATATGAACAGGGGAACAACTGAACAACTGAACAACCGGTTGCTATGATGTGTGTTGACCACCAAGGGGGCATGTGCATGGAACATGGCAGGCATTGGCAGCAGGTGGCAGAGCAAGGATCATGGCAGGTGTCAGCTGCAGCGGGATGGTGGAGCAGGTGAGGGGGCGCCAGACCAAGGCGGGCTCTGGTTGCTGTCATCAGGGCGAGCCTCTGGTGGTTACTGAAAATTCTTTGCTCCCGTGTGCTGCAGTCCCACCGGGCGCTTGAACCTGCTGCAGGTGCTGGTCCCGCTCGAACCCACTGCCAGAGCCTGGTGCCGGCCCCTCCCGCCGCAGCCCCCAGTCCCCTGTGTCTGCCTGCAGCCCCACTCCTGCCACTGCCACTCCCATGTGCTGATGGTGCTGGCCCTGCTCGCACCTGCTGATGGCTAGGAGCGATTGGGGCTGGCGCCAGCAGTGGGTGCGAGCCGGGCCAGTGCCGGCAGTGGGTGTGAGTGGTGGCTGATCGCCCCTCAGGGCTTTTCCACTTCCCCTTGCTTTTGAGGGACAATCAAGGCCGGCAGCCACCTCTGCGGGTGCTGGCAACAGCCCCATCAGTGTGTGGGAGTGGCGGTGGCAGGAGTGGGGCTACAAGCAGACAGGGGGCTGGGGGCTGTAACGGGAGGGACTGGATAGGGGCACGGAGGATGGGCTGAGACACACCGGTCTGCCCACTGCAGCCTTGTGGCCCACAGTTCCTTTCAAGGTGCATGCACCTGCTGACAGCGAGGCGCTATTTGTGCACTGGGCCCCTAGTTTAATTATAAGATGACATTTCCCCAATCAAGTAATCACCGCCACCGGTCAGGGCCTGTGGGCTAGGGTCAGCTCCTGTGTTGAGCATCTGCCCCCTGGTGGTCAGTGCGTGTCATAGCGACCAGTTGTTCTGCCGGTCGTTCTGCCATTTGGTTGATTTGTATATTAGGGTTTTATTATATAGGATAATTTTTCTCAGTGTTACTGAATATTCTTCTACAAAGTGGTTTTTGAGGACATATAATCCCATCATTTAAATGCACCATAACTTTAAACAATTGTCTTCCAGTCTCCTGTTCTGTGAAACGGGTACTTGATTTGGACAGAAAGACTTCTAAACATCTTTTGTACACAATATATCATAGATAGTTTTGTCCATAAATCAGTACATTCATTCATAATTATTTTTTAGGAGAAATGCCTAAAAATGGTTTTGCTGGAGATCGTGACTTTTGAAAAAGATTTCCTATCAAATAAACCTCACTTATCAATTAACAGTTAATTAGAGTGCACATGTATGTTCATGTGTTACCAAGCAGAGTTTCTGGCTAACAGAGATAATGGTTGTTCCCACTGCACACTGAAAGAACATTCTAGTCCAGAGCAAAGAAACTTGGCCCTTCAATTTATCTGGAGAAATATCACCAGAGTGTTTGACACCTTGATGATAGCCTGGAGGCAACAGGGCCACGTTTGTGGGTCCCTTGCTGTGTGGGATCCCACATTTGGAAGCCTCAGCTGAGATGGCTCCTGACCCTCCCTTCCCCTTAAAGGATGGGGTGTAAGGATGGTGGGTGTAGAATTGGGCCGAGGCATTGTGGAAAGGCAGTTGTTTTAGGGGAGTTTCAGTGAGGTCAGTGTGATATCAGAAATGCCTCATCAGATAGGTGAGGCTGGGGATTCTGCTGGGGTGGTGGGAATAATCTTCCATCCCTTTGGGCCATCCTGGCTCATGAAATGGCCCCAGACTTCATCCTACTTAATCCTCATGACCTGAGAAACCAGCAGGACAGAGTGTATTGTCCCACTGTAGAGTGAAGAGACTGACAAGGGCACACATAGAGGTCAGGTGAAAAACAGCTTTTGGACACCAATTCGAGTGCTCTTTTTACTGTCCCATGATGCCCTGTGGGGACAGACAGGCTGCACAGTCCTACATCAGGTTCTGCCATTACACGACAAATTCCTGAAGCTGGGGGAATAGCAGGAAAGGGGGTAGAGCGTTCCCTGTGACCCTTTGGAAGAAGGAACTTGAGTCCTTGGACACTTGGCTCAGTGACCTAGGGAAGACCCAGCTGGCTCCTCAGGGGACGAATATGCCAAGAGAGGGGTCAGACAATAAGTTATTCATGGTGTGGCCTTAAACAAGTCCATCCCTCCTGGAGCCTCTAGTCTCCTGTTCTGTGAAATGGGTACTTGATTAGGACAGAGCCCTCAGTCTCTGTACTGCTCACAGTGTCCACTCTGGAGGGCTGTTGGGCCCTCACCGCATCCAGTAGGGATCTATCTCCATGGCGAGGGTTTTCATCTGGAGGAGCGTTTGCTTTTCCTCAGTCTCTGTGTCCCAGGCTAATGATGAGGTCTTCTGCTGCACCAAGGCTTCCACTTGCAAGGTCTCCGAATTTCCTCCCCCTGCCTATGGGGAGGGGCTTGTGAGGGTCAGCATGTGCTTCTCCTCGTCTCCATTCTCAGGGGAAGAAGGGCCACGTCTCATGGAGTGGGACTGCCATCTCAGAGCTCACCCAGCAAGGATCCTCAGAAGCGTCCCTGTGAACAGACAAGAAAAAGCCAGCTCCAGGGCTGCGCCCAACCCTGCTGTCCCAGGGCACCCCCTGGAGACCATGGCACTGGACGGCATCACCTGGGGATGGGCAGCACAGTGGCCCTTCTATGGAACCTGAACCAGAGCCTCTCTCTGGCCGACACAGCTTAAAATAACAAGTAGCTGGAATTTCTCTCTGTTTATTAAGGTAGAATGAGTGAGAGTAAAACAGCTTGAAATCATCTAGTCTCCACTTCCTGCCAGTGCCTTGTGCTATGCCCAATGGATTTCAAAAGAAGTAAAAACATTTGTTCAAACAAAATTTAGCTGGAGCAGAAAATGGGTTGGTCCCTGGGGTCCGGTTCCAGAACACTTACAGCTCCAAGGAGCACAACTAGAAAGCCACTGTGCAGCCCAGTGGCTCAATCGTGCTCTCCACCTTCTCACGGCCTCTCTAGAAGGTTCCCTACCTCCTTCCCCACTCAGCTGGTAGCTGAGGAATGGGCTTTGGCCAAGCCTTATACTTTTGTTTGCAAGTAACAGGATCCTACCCAAACTGGCTTAAGTACGAAGATGTGTTGATTGGAAGAGAGAGGGGTAGGAAACAGAACACAGGGTGAATGGTTTCACAGGGCCTGATGCCAATGAGAACCCCAGGCGGACTCTCCCACTCTCTCCCTCTGTCCCTCTCCTAGTCTCTCTGTCTCTGTCTCCCCCCGATTCTGACTTTCTCTTTCTCTCCCATTTGGACCATCTGATTTTGCCAACATGAGGCCAGTTCAGGCCAAATCTCATCCAAGCCCATCTCCAAGACATGTCTTTTAGCTCTGCCTGCCCCTGGGCTCCACATTCCAGACTGGAGACTATTGATATTTTTCTGCAGCAAACCCATGGCTGAGGAGGGCTGCTCCCCCCTGTGAGTGAAGCACATTCCCGGTGCACTGACTGTCAACCCCACCCCGCCTTTCCTACGAGGAAGCAGGAGGGAGTACATGAGATTAAGGTCTAACTGTGAGTCCTCCCCAAGTTATACAATTAGATGAACCACTCACAAACGTGTGGTAAGTTATTTGCTCCACACATCACGGCTGATCCCTGCATAGAGGATGGTCACACACTTGGCCTGCAAATTCTTCTTCCGGGTGACCCAGGGTTTAGTACAGGATGAAGGATAGGAGGATGGGTCCTAGCATTGGCCTCCAAGTATTGAAGATTTGTGCATTTTAAGTCACACATGGATGGACTGTGTGTGTGTGTGTGTGCGCGCGCGCGCGCGGCATTTCAGGACTGCCTGGAAGAGTTTTGATAGATCAGTTCCCCGACCTCTGGCCATTTCTCTTCTGGGTGCAGATGGAGGGCAAGTGCTGTGACTTCAGAGCAGAGGGAACCAATTATAGTCCCCCCTTCTTCTTCAAGGAAACTCGCTTTTAATTTCCTTTGTGATTATCCTGCTTATTGCTAAAGATAAGCTGATGGCCGGTTTCTCTTTGATTTCTCCTTTCAGTGAGTCTCCTTTCCCACCGCCTTTAATTTTCATGGTTTTATCCCCAGACAGTTGAGAAAACATGCAATGCATGCAGCCATGCAAGTCTCCGCACTTGTTCTGGGTTGACTTCAGGCGCTGGGTCAGCATCCCTCGGTCTCTGAGACAATGGGCCCTGGGATACAGGGAGTGAGGCTGAAGTGTCAGCAGGCTTGGCACCCATCTCAAGGTTTGGGGATAGAGCAGAGCCAGTGTTTTAAAGTTTCGGTAGAGTCCTTAAAAGTATAAGGGGTCCTTGCACTCCTGCCCACCCCAGGCTTGCACATTCTGTTGCAGTGACTGAAATGGCTATTTGTTCATTCATCCAACAAGTATTTATCGAGCACTTGCCACGTGTCAGATCTGAGGATGGTGTTCAGGAATCAATGGTGAACAAAGCGTGTGCCCCTGTTCCGCTGCAGTCTACCCCCCTTTTCATTGTAGAATCTTACAGAGAAGGTTGCCTGGGCCTCTTCGTGACCGGATTAGTATGCTGGACTTCTGGCCGTTACAGAGTTTCTGCATCAGAGCAGGACCTAAACTGGGGTAGGGACATGGCAGGTTTTAATGATGGGTTCAGAGCTGGGAGGTCTGCATCACATGGATGGAGGGCTGGGAAACCTAGAGGGAGCATTGAGTGCAAGGCCCTGGCAGGGTTCAAGTACCTGTAGTTAGAGAAAATTGAGGGGAAAGGCCTTTGAGATAATTGAGTTGGTCTCTTTCATTTTCATCATGAGGATCATCAGGCTGAGGGCAGGCCTTGCTGGAGAGGAGTGATAATCCCTTCCCTGCCCCGAACACTCTGGGTCACACATTAAGTCCCTTTCTGTCTCATGTGGTTGACATCCTTCTTTGTTCACAGACCTCAATTATGTTCAGTCTGGTGGTTGGGAGATTTGGGAGCAGGTAGGTCACCATACGGCACCTCTGCGTCGTGCTGATGCGATGGCCCTGCTGCTCCATCTGAAGGTGCTCTGGGCTCTGGATGAGCAGAGGTGTGAACTTCTACCTGGGATCCAGGTGCCTGGGTCACTGTGCTCCTAGCACTTAGATGACTAAACTTCTGGGGACAAAAGCAGTTCCAGTTGCCATGGGGAATGGCTTAATCTTGGGGCTTGGCCCAGAGTGCCCTGGGAGCCTGGATAGTCCTCCTAGGGAGGACTCAGTGGCCCACCAAGCACAGTGAGCTATTTTTAGGGTCTTAGTCTCCTGCTCAGTCAAACTTGCAGGCTGACCCTTTGCATCTGACTCTTTGAGCTATGGGCCTAAACTACTTGTCCAGTCCCTTGTCACTTCCTGAACCCACAGCCCTAGTTCTGTTTATCTCTTTTTCCCCTCTGCCTGTTTTGTCAGTTCTGCTGGCATCATTTATCTGGGAGCTGGAGAGACAAAGTCTTAGGAAATATAATCTAAGAAGCAGCTCCCAAAGGAGAGTATGAGTTTCCTAGAGATGCTGTAACAAAGCACCACAAGCTGGTTGGCTCAAAACAACAGAAACTTATTTTCTTATGGCTCTGGAGGCCAGAAGTTCGAAATCAAGGTGTTGGTAGGGTCTTATTTTCTCTGAAGCCGTAGGCAAGACTCTGTTCCTTGCTTTTCTCTTAGGTTCTGGAGTTTGCTGGTGATCCTTTGCATTCCTTGGCCTGTGGTTACAAAACTTTAGTCCCTGTCACTGTCCTCACATGGCTGGCTCTTCTCCTGTGTGTCTATCTCTCTGTCTCCTCCCCTCTTCTTATAAGAACATCAGTCATGCTGGATTGAGGGTCCACCCTATTCTAGTATGATCTCATCTCAACAAGTCAAACATCATGAGGGGAGGCATGCAGGTTTTTGAGAGTCAGAAGGAGGTGGGACTTGATGTAGGAGAAGGGAACCCAGGCACAGCTGTTTCTCAGATAAAATGTTAGCCCAGACTGCCTGGCAGCTAGTGGGTGGAGGTGAGAAGGGGAGAGACCAGGAGGGAGCTGAAGAGAATAGAGGTTGAGTTTAGACTCATTTAGTGTTAGAGTTGGGAATCTTACTTACAGATAGAGAAAATGAGGCCCAGAGAGGTAAAATGACTTGCTTAATGTTATAAGGAACATATATAAGCGAGCCATTCCTCTTTTGTGGGATGGCTCACTGCATTTTACATAGGAATTTTCCCTATGATAGCTTATGTAAAGAGATTAAGGAAAATAAAAAATGGGTGTCTCCTTTGGGTGGTGCAGAAAGAGTTCTGGGCTTGAAGTCTTCTCTCACATTCCATTGGCAAGAACTTGGACACATGACCACACCTAATGCAAAGGAGCCTGGGAAATGTGGTCCATATCTGGGCTACAATGGTATTACTCTGGAGGAAGGGGAAGGGATTCTCTGTCACAAGCTAGAAGTAGGTGAGTACAAAAAATCTTCAAAGTTGTGATTACTAATAAGCTCTTCTAGGTTTGATTAAATTCACTATCAGATTAATGGTGATGTATTTTAGAAAACTAAAAAAAAAATGCAATAAGAGCAAGAAAAGGGGAGACTGAACCATGTATTTATTAACCACCGACTACATAGACTGAAGGGCTATCTAAGGAAAGGATGTCATCTTCATCCTCATGAGTAGTTTAGTTATTAATCGAAAACACACCTGAAAAATAACAAACACCGAAACCACATGTTGCAGACCAGGAATGCAATAGAAATTCTGGAGAGGAAGGGACCAGGTGTACTGGGATGGTCAGAGAAAGGCCTCTTGTGAGAGACGCTTTAAATTGGGTCCTAGCGACTAATGGTTTGGGACAGATGCAAGGCGGATCATTGCAGTATGGAATGGGAGCAGGGGAGGGGGACGACCCCTATTGGGCACTTCCTCTATGCCATTATCAAGTTGTTTCAATGAATCTCCACAGCAGCCCATCATCTCTTGTCCCCATGACTTGCTTGAGGAGCTGAGATTTAAATCACAACTAAGCAACAGGGGCCTAGCCATCTCCCCTCAAAAAAGAAACAACAAACCATTTTAGGACCAAAACTTCGGAATGCTTGTTAAATCACAAGTGCCGAACTTTCTGTTACCACCTTGGAGAAGGTCTGGCTTATCGTAGCTGTATCTCAGAGGACATGATGGGGTGAATTCAACTTTGTACGTGTAGGTGTGTGTGAAAGAGAGTGACAATTCTATTGACTCCCAGCTGTTTGACCTTGAACAAGCCATGTTCTTTCCCTGGGCCCTAATTGCAACCTGTGAATAATTAGCTTAATTACCCCTGTATGCGTGTAGGTAGGTGTTTGTGAGGGATGCATGAGGTAGGTCACGAATGACCACACACTTTTTAAAAGAATTCTTTATTGTTGAAAGTATTACAGATGTCTCCTTCCCCCCATCCCCCATTGACCTCTCCCTGCCCACTCCCAACCCCCAGCACATGCCCTCACCTCCCTATTGTCTGTGTCCATGGGTTATACTTATATGCATGCATACAAGTCCTTTGGTTGATCTCTTACCCCTCCCCCGTCCCATGCCTTTTCTCTGAGGTCTGTTCAATGCTTCTATGTCTGTGTATCTATATTTGTTCATCAGTTTATGTTGTTCATTATATTCCACAAAGGAGTGAGATCATGTGATATTTATCTTTTCTGACTGGCTTATTTCGCTTAGCATAACCACACACTTTGTTGATCATAAGGTGCGGACACACTGCCAGTGTGTTGCTTGGCCCCAAAGGCTGATGATATATTGAATAGCATCGGGAAAGAAATGGAAAGAACACAGAAAACATCACTGAGTGTGCAAAACTGGGTTTCACTCAGGAATGCCTGGTGCAGTTGGGTGTCACCATTAACTAAAAAGCGTGGGGCCCCAACAGCAGGTTGTGGATAGCTGGTTCCACGCCTGGGACCCAGTGCTGCAGTGTGAAGGCGTCTCCTGTGCCCGAAACTGTGATGCAGCAAATTCCTTGTAGAGTGCTCACAGCCCTGGACTGGCTCCTGGAATGGTTGGCCTGGCCTCCCAGCCTTGAAGCTTGGGTGGTGGCAATTGTTACAGGAATATTTGTTTTCCATGGCAGGACAAAAACTACTGGATCTGTACAGTGCATTACGGTTCTATACCATTCAGCCTCTTTGATAATAAAGGACACAGGCCCCTAAAACTTCCTTCAGAAAAAGGGAGTTTATGGTGGGAAATGACAAGACTGGAAAGCTCAGGGAATGAAGCTGAGCCTCGCAATACCAATGTGACCTGTAACCTCACCCCCATTTTACTGAGAAAGAAACTAAAGCACAGAGATGTGAAGCAACCTCCCCAGGGCTAGTTATGTGGTGAAGCAGATACTGAATGCCAAATAGACACTCTTTTGGATAAAATTATAGCTGCTCTTTCATGTTCAACGGCGATTTCACACGCGAGGAGAAAACTGAGTATAGAGGAGTTCTATCCCAGCTACCATAGTTCAAATGCATGGAGAGATCTCAGCCTGGCCTTTGGATGGTCAATGCTAGTCACAGGTCTGCTTTTTTTCTGTACAAGTCCTGGCCACCAAGCCCCATGTGACCTAGAAGCCGTCTCAGGAATGCCAGCAGGTGCCCTGGATATCACTGGGATCCTGGCCTCTGGCTGATATGTTTGTTATATTTGCCGCCTCTTTTGAGCCTGAGCACCATTCCAGTCTTTCTATTTATCCCCAAAACTTGGAGACTCAGGCAGGGTATGCCTCCTTCCTACCTCCTTTCAAAGAACTTCATCTTCAGACACATGGCTTTTCACCCTTGCCTGACCCACTCTGAGTCCCAGGCATCTTGTTAGATTTAATTGGTCAGCAGGCCATATCGCCATAAAGGTCTTCAACTGAAATGAAGTTTGGAATCTGTACTCATTTATATTGGCCGATAAAAGGTAATTGTGTGTTTCTCTTTTTGTTTCCCAATGTAATGAGATATATATTTAAAAAAAGAAAGTGTAGGGCCCGGAGATGAAAGCTTTGTGAAGCTGCTCCAGGGCACTTATGTTATAGGCCAGCCCCAGCCCCAGCCCCAGCCCCAGCCCTCTTTTCATCTTTATGGGCCTTTAGCACAGGTTTTTAAGTCAAACGTTCAGCAAGTCTTCATTAAATGCTTAGTGACTACAGCCGGGGGGAACCAAGCCTCCTGAGATGGGTCCTGGCCTCAAGGGGTCAGTATTCTGGGTCCTTGAGGAAACAGAACAATTGACAATGCAGTTGAAATGCTAAGTTGGGTGGAGAAGAGCAGCCTGGCTAGTTCAGATGAAAAAAGACTTAACCAAGAGTCTTGAATACACAAGAGGGGCTCATGGAATGAACTTGGTTTGAATCTAGTCAGCTCTGTTTTTGCGTGTGTGTTTTTAAAAAAATCTTTATTATCGAAAATATTACATATATCCCCCTTTCCCCCCAATGACACCTTCCATCCCCGCTCAGCCCTAGGCCTTCACCCTGCTATTGTTTGTGTCCACGGATTATGCATATATGCATACAATTGCTTTGGCTGATCTCATCCCACCCACCACCCACCCTTGCCTTCCCTCTGAGGTTCAACAGTCTGTTCATGCTTCTATGTCTTTGGATTTATTTTGTTAAACAGTTTATTTTGTTTATTAGATTCCACATATGAGTGAGATCATGTGATACTTGTCTTTCTCTGACTGACTTATTTCACTTAGCATGATACTCTCCAGGTCCCTCCATGCTGTCTCAAAGGTTAAGAGATTCTCCTTCTTTTTTATGGCTGCATAGTATTCCATGGTATAAATGTACCACAGCTTTTCATACACTCACCTATGATGGGCACTTGGGCTGTTTCCAGATCTTAGCTATTGTAAATTGTGCTGCTGTGGACATAAGGGTGCATACATTCTTTCTGATTGGTGCTTTGGATTTCTTAGGATATATTCCTAGAAGTGGGATCACTGGGTCAAATGGCAGTTCCTTATTTAAATTTTTTGAGGAAACTTCATACTGTTTTCCATAATGGCTGCACCAGTTTGCATTCCCACCAGCAATATACCAGGGTTCCCTTTTCTCCACATCCTGGCCAGCACTTGTCATTTGTTGATGGTTGCCATTATGATAGGTGTAAAGTGATACCTCATTGTCATTTTAATTTGCATCTCTCTGATGATCAGTGACTTTGAGCATTTTTTTATGACTCTTGGCCTTCTGTTTGTCCACTTTGGAGGAGTGTCTATTTAGGTCCTTTGTCCATTTTTTAATTGGATTGTTTGTCTTCCTTTTTGTTGAGTTGTATGAGTTTCTTATATATTGGATATTGACCCTTTATCTGATGTATCATTGCCAAATATGTTCTCCCATGCAGTGGGCTTCCTTTTCATTTTGTTGATTTTTTTTTTTTTGCTGTGGAGAAGCTTTTTATTTTGATGTAGTCCCATTTGTTTAATTTCTCCTTAGTTTTCTTTGCCCTGGGAGATGTATCCATAAACATATTTCTATGAGAGATATCTGAGATTTTGCTGCCTATGGTTTCTTCTAGGATTTTTATGGTTTCACAACTTACATTTAAGTCTTTTATCCATTTTGAGTTTATTCTTGTGTATGGTGTAAGTTGGTGGCCTGTTTTCATTGTTTTGCATATATCTGTCCAATTTTCCCAACACCCTTTATTGAAGCAGCTCTCTTGACTCCATTGTATGCTCTTGCCTCCTTTGTCAAATATTAATTGAGCATAATTTCTGGGTTCTCTGTTCTGTTCCATCGATCTATATGCCTGTTCTTGTGCCAGTACCAGTCTGTTTTTTTCATCTTTAACCTCTTTATTTATTCATTTTTTCCAGTGTTTTTTTTTTAATTTTAAGAAAAACAATTTTAAATATAACATTACATGCAATAAACCTTAATATGTCAAGAAAAATGATCTTAAATATAATAATTTACATGTAATAGATATTAATATCTCAAGAAAAAGGATTTTAAATGTGATAATGTTACATGCAATAAACATCAATTATTTGAGAAAACTAATCTTACATATAATAATATTACATGCAATAAACATTAATATTTCAAGAATAAAAGGATTTTAAGTATAATAATATAAAAAACTGTACTAACATAGTATGACATCACAAAAGTTGCAGGAAATATTAAAAATCTGCAAATAACAGGATTACTTCTATTATATTCTAGAATATTATTTTTCCCCCTCTGGCTCTATTTTGTTCATCAGTTTATGTTGTTCATTATATTCCACAAATGAGTGAGATCATATGATATTTATCTTTGTGCAAACTGGGTTATTTTGCTTAGCATGATGCTTTTAAAGTCTATTGCATGGAAATTTTTTTTCCATCCCTTCACTTTCATCCTGGTGTCTTTTGTTTTGAGGTGGGTCTCTTGTAGACAGCATATAGTTGGGTCATGTTTTTGTATCTATTCAGCTACCCTGCACCTTTTTATTGGAGCATTTAATTCATTTACATTTAGGGTTATTACTGAGAGGTACTTATTTATAGCCATTTCAATTCTGTATGGCTAGGATTCTCTCTCTGTTTCTTCTTCTCAGCAATCCCTTACAGCAATCCCTTTAGCATTTCTTGCAATGTTGGCTTGGTGGTGATGAACTCCTTTAGCCTTTTTTTTTTTTTTTTTTTTTTGTCTGGGAAGCTCTTTATTTGATCATCTGTTTTGAATGACAGCCTTGTTGGATATAGTAATCTTGATCTCAGATCCTTGCTTTCCATTACCTTGAGTACTTCATGCCATTCCCTTCTGGCCTGTAAAGTTTCTGATGAGAAATCAGGTGTCAGCCTTATGGGAACTCCTTTGTAGGTAACATTTTTCTTTTCTCACGCTGCCTTTAAGATTCTGTCTGTCTTTAATTTTTGGCATTTTAATTATGATGTGTCTGGGCGTGGGTCTGTTTGGGTTCTTCTTGTTTGGGGTTCTCTGTGCCTCCTGAACTTGTGTGACTCTTTCCTTCACCAGTTTAGGGAAGTTTTCTGCCATTATTTCTTCCAACATGTTCTCTGGCCCTTGATCACTTTCTTCCCCTTCTGGGACTTTGATATGCGAATATTTTACATTTCATATTGTCCCACAGCTCCCTTTTGCTATCCTCCTGTTTTTTAATTGTTTTTCCTTCTTGGTTCTCTGATTGAGTGATTTTTTTGTCTACCATGTCTTCTAATTTACTAATCTGATCCTTGGCTTCCCCTAATCTGCTGTGTATTCCTTCCACTGTGTTCTTTATTAGTGCTATGTCATTCTTCATAGTTGGTATATCTTTTCTCATGCTGTTGAGCATCTTTGCTATCATTATTCTGAACTCTATGTCTGATGAATTTCTTATTTCCATTTCACTTAGCTCTTCTGGAGAATTCTCTCAGTCTTTCATTTGGGGCTTGCTTTTTGTCTCCCCATTTTGGCTGTCTATGTATTAGGTAGGTCTGCTATGTCTCCTAATTTCTAGTGCAGGACAGTGTCAGACACTGTTTAAGACTGGTTCTGAGTGCCATGTTTGGATATATCAGCAATCCAAAGCTTGTGGCACCCACTGCTGGGGCTGGGTGCCTTTGGAAAGGACCGATATGTGCACCAAGATCTGCTTTTCCTATCCTCGGGCCCTAAATTAGATCAAAGACTCAAAGCCTCCAGAGGCCTGCCTCTGCCTGCAATATAATTGTTATTCAGTCTTGATTAGCCTGAGGCTATTGACCACAGGGTGGGATGAGAGGTTTTCTAAAAGGGTAGGGTAATTGATTCTGCCTGGAAGCTGATTGTTATTCTCAATCTCTTAAGGGGCCTCAGAAACTCCACAGGGTGGGCAAGGGGTTTTCCAAAAGAGTGGGGCAATTGCTTCCGCCTCCTCCTACCCCAGGCAAAAGCTCCCTGAATAGTAAAGTCTGCAGGGGAAAGATGTTCTCTGCAGTATGAAGGAATGACTCAGCACAGGAAACCAGGGTGTCTGCCTTCCAAGCTCTAACTCCAAAGCCCCTAACCCTGGCTTCTGCTCACACAGCTCCAGTGCACTCTGCCCTCCCTCTGCCAGAGCCCAAGGTGAGTGGCTGCACACAAAATTTTGTGTGTTGATCCTTTAAGAGGGTGCCTGCTTTTCCAGCTGTCTCTCCCTGGCAGGCAGCAACCTTGCTACTTCTCACTGCCAGATGTTCTGTGGGCATCTTTCTCAGTTCTGGTGCTCTGGGATGGGGAGCCCTGCTTGGGGATTAGACCCCAGAGTTCTCAGTGGGGGACCGCCCCCCCCCCCCGCCCCAGCTGAGATATCTCTCCAGAACTTCTGCTACTGCCTGTGGGAGCCTGGCCAGCCCTCTCATGTTCACCCTTTCTACCAGTCTCTATGTGGTCTTCACTTTTTGTCCTTGGTTATCAGGGTTCTCTCCAGCTAGTCTTCAGTTGATTATTCAGGGTGGTTTTTCTGTATTTTAGTTGCAATTCCAGTTTGGTCCTGGGAGCATGTCAGTGTAGCTTCCATTTACTCAGCCACCATTTTGGAATCCTCCTATTCATGGACTTGTGTGCTGGGCAGTGAGTTTCCAAGTGAACAAGAGAGATACCATTTCTGACTTGAAGCAATAATAGTTGAACAAAGACCTCAGTTGCAGGCTCAATCCCCAGCCCTGGTTGGGGTCTAGTCAATTCTGTTTTTGAATTCTGACCTATTTTTTATTAGCTCTGTGATTATAAATAAGTCACAACCTCTCTGCACCTTAGCTTCCTCTTCTATTTGGATATAACCACATCTGCTTCATGAGATTGTAATGTGACTTTAAGTGAAATCATGAATGTGACATAACTTAGGACATACATCCTTAATAAACATTAGTTTTTCCCCCCATCCCTTCTTGTCTTAGTTATAATTTGGCTTCCCTATGAGTGAGAGATCCAAAAATATCAGTGGCTTCTACAAGACAGAAGTTTATTTTTCTTTCGTGTAAAAAATGGTATGTGTTCCAGGGCTGGTGCTCCATGGTGTCGGGGATGCAAGCTCCTTCTATTTTGTTGTTTTGCATTCATGGCCTTGATTCCCAGGATTGCTTTGTAATCCATCGGGGGCTCTGGTCCTCATGTTTGCATTCCAGTCGTAGAAAGGAGAGAGTTATACCTTCTTCTGTTAACCACACACTTCAGAAGTTGCACATATGACATATCTATGACCACATCTAGCCAGCTGTCAGGGAGGCTGCCAAATCAAGCCTCAAATCCAGATGGCTACTAAAACTTGGGGTTTATTACTTTAGAAACAATACGAATTGAATGTTGGAGTATAGCTAGTAGTTGCTACCACTTTTTCTCCCCATGGCAAATGCCTCTTGAATTGAATGTGCCAGGAGAATGGTGTGCTAGGGAGAGAAGAGCAAGACTCAAAGAGAGCAGGACTCACAAGTCATCAATAAGTACAGTTATAGGAATCAAAGCAGTGCAGGATTAGTGTAAGGATGGACAAATAGATCAATCAGGCAGATTAGAGAGTCCCTAAATAGACCCAATACTTACATAGCTAATTGACTTTTAGAGGCACCCATAATTCAGTAGTCAATGATAGGCTTTTTAAATAAATGATGCTGGAAAAATTGGACATTGTACGGGGAAAAAATTGACCTTGAACCCCTTCTACCTCACATCAGACACAAAAGTTATTTTAAGATGGATTATAGACCTGAATGTAAAAACTAGAACTATAAAGCTTCAAGAAGAAAATGTGGGGGGAAAAATCTTCACAACTTTGGGATTAAGACTACTTAGATAGGACAAAAAAAATACTAACCATAAAAGAAAATAAATGCACACTTTAGATTCTATCAAACTGTAAAGCTTTTGCTCTTCAAAAGACATTATTAAGAAAATGAAAAGGCAAACTACAGACAGGGAGAACATATTTACAGACATTTGACAAAGAACCTATATCATCAGTATATAAAGAATACCTTTAACTCAATAATAAAATGATAAACAAAGGAGGAAGATGGCAGCCAAATAGGCAGACCTTTCTTGCCCTGGGAAACTGGTCGAGAGAGAGGTTGACCCAGCTTCTACGGGCGGCAGGCGGAGAGTGAAGAGGGATCTCTTGGCTATGGAGGCTCTTTTTCCTGAGAAGATCTAGACGTGAAACCCAGGCTGGGCTCCATAGTCAGGAGCTGAGATCAGCAGCTCACATAACATCCAGCCTTGAAAGGCGTCAGGGCTGCTGGCTGCGGGGGGGGGTCTAGAGTCAGCTGGAGATAAAGCCACATTTTTTTTTTTGGTGTGTGTTGTTTTGTTTTAAACCCAGAGCATAGGTCTTTTGTTTGCAGCTACTTATCTGAGGCTTCAGTGGAAGGAGGGTGGTGTGGACTGAAGGTGCCTCAGGAGAAGCTAGGGGGAGATGCAGAAAGAGGTGGCTAGGAGACCTGCATTAGCTCATACCCCACCAAACTGAAATGGCCATTTTCCCTGAGAGGCACTGGCCCCTTCCAGAAGCCACAGCTCAGGAAAAAGAAAAAAAGCACACCTTAGGTGATGCAGCCCACCCCACCCTCAGGAGCCCTGCCTGCCCCAACCTGCATCTTGACATTTGCAGAGGAGACAGCAGCAGAGGCCAAGCCCAGGGCTTTGAACAGTCTCAGGAAGCATCAGTCACTGGCTTGGGGCATGGGGGTGTCTGCCCCTCTAACCCGGGACCCTGACTGGTGCCCCCCCCTCATGGGAGAGCTGATAGAAACTCCAGGTTCCCAGCTGATCCCACTGGACTGCATATAAGGATCTCCACCCAGCCAAGGCAAGGGAAAATTCTGGGCCACTCTCAGTAGAGTAGCTCTGGGAAACAAACCCATTACTTTCCTGGAAATCTGAACGGCACCTCCCTTCCATGGGAGATCCAGAGGTCTAGACTCCTGATTCCTCCTAAAGGCCTTTCAGAAACAGACTTTTGTGTGATTAAGGTTGATAGCTGGCCCTGGCCGGTTTGGCTCAGTGGATAGAGCATTGGCCTGTGGACTGAAGGGTCCCGGGTTCGATTCTGGTCAAGGGCACATGCCCCGGTTGCAGGCTTGATCCCCAGTGAGGGTCATGCAGGAGGCAGCCAATCAATGATTCTCTCTCATCATTGATATTTCTCTCTCTTTCACCCTCTCCCTTCTTCACTGAAATCAATAAAAACATCCTAAAAAGAATACTGATAGCTGGCTGGCAGGCAAAGATGGAGGTGGAGCATGGGGAACCTGGGAAGCTTACTCACCCAGCCCTGGGCCCCATGCTGCTAACAAACCAGCCTTAGAGGGCAGCCTGGCCCCTCCCGCGAGCAGCCAAGTCCTGTGCAGACAGACACAAACTGTGGATTGAAGCTTCAAAGAGGTTGCTGAGAGCCCAGGGAGGGCAGTTTCTGACAGTGGTTAGCACCTAAGTACCTCCAGGGAAGCCCAGAATCCGCAGACAGAACAGTCAGCCTCAGCCATCAGAGCAGGGTCCAAGGGGAGCTCCCAGGGGGGGCACTAAACTGCTCGGATGAATGCCACTTCACTTTTTAAAAAAATATTTTATTGATTTTTTTTACAGAGAGGAAGGGAGAAGGATAGAGAGTTAAAAACATCGATGAGAGAGAATCATTGATCAGCTGCCTCCTGCACACCCCCAGCTGGGGATGTGCTGCAACCAAGGCACATGCCCTTGACCGGAATCGAACCTGGGACCCTTCAATCCGCAGGCCGACGCTCTATCCACTGAGCCAAACCGGTTTGGGCACCACTTCACTTTTCCCCCCCTTTATCTTCTTCACCTTTCTTCTTTATTGATTTGTTGTTATTTTAGTCTCTGCTTTTTCTTTCTTTTTTAAAAGCTTTTTAAAATTAATTTTTAGAGAGAGGAAGGAAGAGGGATAAAGAGATAGAAACATTGATGAGAGAGGAACATCATCCAGTAGCTGCTTCCTACACGTTCCTTCCTGGGGATTGAGCTCGAAACCCCAGCATATGCAATGATTGAGAACTGAACCAACAACCTTTTGGTTTCTGGGTTGGTGCTCAACTGCTGAGCCACACTAGCTGGGCTTAGTCTTTGCTTTTTCTTTGATAGATCTAATTCTTCCCTTCCTTTTTCTTGCCATATTTTTAAATTCTTTCTCCTGTTTTACCTTTTCTTATTTTTTTGTTTGTTTTCTCCTCTATTTTCCTTTTCACAATTATTTTTTCCCCTCTTTTCTTTTATATTGTTTTCCTTCCCCTATTCTTTTGTCTTGTTGTTAATCCTTACCTGAGGATATTTTCTCCATTGATTTTAGAGAGAGTGGAAAGGAGGGATGGAGGGTGGGAGAGAGAGAAATATTGATGTGAGAGAGACTCATTGACTGGTTGCCTCCTGCACACACCCAAACAGGGGCTGGGGATTGAACCTGCAACCCAGCTACATGCCCTTGACTGTGAATTGAGCCCATCACCCTTCAGTGCACAAGCCCAAACTCTAACCACAGCACATGCCAGTCAGGGCTTCTTCCCCTATTCTTTATTCTTTTCTTTCTTTCGTCTCTGCACCTTTTTGGCTTAAGTTAATCATAGTAACTTTCTGTTGTTGACAACCAAGAACCCATCAGAATGATCAGCTGAGGCCAGATGATGGGAGCCTTTAGCACCATGGTGAGGAGGAGTACAGATAATGGGGAGCCACGGGAGGCAGGTAAGCAAAGGGTGCCTTGGTGCACAGACCCAGGAAGAGTCATCAGTAGACTGGAACGGGAAGGAATGAGACTGTGGGGGACGTGAGGGGCTGAACCAGGGCAACAGTAATGACAAAGGAGGAAACAGCACCGTGACAAGGGCTGCAGGATAAACTGATAGGATTTTACTACTGGCTGGCTATGAATACACATGGTGGCATATTTCTTCTCTGTGGTCTTCTCAATAATCGTCTCATCTGCTTTGATTTATGGCCTGGGGTCGGGGAAGGTTGTAGATCACAGGGGTGGGGGGAGGGAGGGCGGTGCTGGCCTAGCTTTCCAGCCTCATCTGGGAGGTGACTTCCCCTTAGAACTGTGCTCTGCATGTGAGCAGACAGGAAAGCTTAGGAATGATAAGCTTCTAAGGGGAGGGGAAGAAAGCAACCCTTAATTCCTCTTTAATAACATATGTTAGTAGGTAACGTTTTCAATATGTCACTGTGTCTGCAGCCCCAGTCAGCGGGTCGCTATCATTTTTGAGCAATAAACAAAAGACTGCTTTTAATTACTTCTGTAAAATTGCCCAACCCATGCATGATTAAATATTCATTATGTAGAATGAGGCATTTTCTTTGTATATAGATCCATATTAAATTTAGCTGGCAACCTGCTGACTGAACGGTACTAATACATTTCTTGTAATGGCCTGTAGCTCTTCCTGAGGGCTCCATCTCTTCTCTTTCTACCCCTCCAGGTTCCAGTCTACTCTCTCTGTCACTTAAAAAATCTGAGGGGAAATTCACAGAACGTACAATTAATTATTTTTTCTTTTTTTCTTTATTGATTAAGGTATTACATATGTGTCCTTATCCCCTCATTGCCCCCCCCTCCCCCGCCACTCATGCCCTTACTCCCCTGGTGTCCATTAGTTATGCTTATATGCATGCATATAAGTCTTTTGGTTGATCTCTCCCCCTTACTCCCACCCTCCCCTACCTTCCCTCTGAGGTTTGATGGTCTGATTGATGCTTCTCTGTCTCTGGATCTGTTTTACAATTAATTATTTTAATGTGTACAATTCAGTGGCATTTAGTGCAACCACCACTTGTCCCTAGTTTCAAAGTTTTTTTTATTCCCCCACACCCCCAAAGAGCACCTCATACTCATTAAGAAATCTCTCCCCATTTCTTCCTCTTCCTGTCCCCTGGCGATCACTCTGCTTTCTGTATTTATGGATTTGCCTATTCTGGATTTTTCATATAAAAGGAATAATATAATATGTAACATTTGTGTCTGGCTTCTTTAACTTAGCATAATGTTTTTGAGGTTCATCCAAATTATAGCATGTATCAGTACTTTATTCCTTTTTACGGCTGAATGATATTCCATTGTATGGGTATACCAAAATTTGTTTAGAAATTCATCTGCTGATGGACATTTGGGTTGTTTCCACCTTTTGGCTGTTATAAAGGGACATTTGTGTACAAGGTACTATGTGGTCATGTGCTTTCATTTCCCTTAGGTATACACCTAGGAATTGAATTGCTGGATCATATTAATTCTATGTTTAACTTTTTGAGGAACTGCCATACTATTTTCCACAGCAGCTGCATCGTTTCATATCCCCCTGTCCCAGTGATATTATCAGGGTTCCTATTCTCCACATTCTGACTAATATGGTTATTTTTAAAAAATATTTTTATTGATGTTGAGAGAGAGGAGGGGAGGAGGAGAGAGAGAGAGACAGAAACATTGATGAGAGAAATATCAATTGGTTGCCTCCTGCATGCCCCCTACTGGGGATCGAGACTGCAACCCAGGCGCATGCCCTGACCGTGAATTAAACCTGCATGGGTTGATGCTCAACCACTGAGCCACATTGGTTGGGCTATACTTGTTATTATTATTATTTTTTATTATAGCCATCCTAGTGGGTATGAAGTGATATCTCATGGTGGTTCTGATTTGCATTTCCTTAATGACTAGTGATGTTGCATATTTTTTCATGTGCTTCCTGGACATTCATATGTTTTTGGAGAAATACCTATTCAAGCCATTTCTTATTTCATTAATTGGGTTGTTTATTTTTTGTTTTTGTATTGTAATTCTATATGTATTCTGGATACTTATCATACATATGACTTGCAAATATTTTTCCCATTCTGTAGGTTGTCTTTTCACATATTGATAACGTCCTTTGATGCACAAAAGTTTTAATTTGTGTCAAGTCCAATTTACCAATTTTTTCTCTTGTTGCTTGTGCTTTAAGTGTCATATCTAAAAATCCATTGCTAAATTTAAGGTCATGAAGATTCGCCTCTATTTTCTTCTAATAGTTTTATATAGGTTTTCCTCTTATATTTAAGTTGTTGATCCATTGGAGTTAATTTTATAATATGGCGTGAAATCAGGGTCCAACCTGATTCCTTTGCATGTGGGTATACAGTTGTCTGGGTACCATTTGTTGAGGAGACTATTCTTTCCTCCATTGATGCCAGTCCTTTGTCTCTTCCTGATTTCCTCTCTCTGTCTCTCATTTGATCTCCCTCTGTCGCTACCTTCCTCATCTCTTGCAGACTTGTATTCTATACATATTTTTGTGGACTTGTATTTACTATCCATATTCTTTACCTTTAACCTGTTTTTTTGTGATTCTAGCATCCCATATGGAAGGGGAAATGATGGAATTTGGGTGTGACCTGGAGAAAGTAATCAACCAGATGAAGAGACATTATGGAAGGAGTCTGGCCTCACCCAGCTAAATGCTTTGACAGAGAGACAGAGGGGATTCAGGGCTAGAGTAGGGGTGAAGGGTAGAATTGGCCTTTATATTTAAAACCAGATTAGGATTACTGTAATATTTGTACAGTATTTTATTATATTCTGAGTCCACCTCTTGATTTCCCATTTCCATTAGACCTTGCAGAAAATTAACTGTATTAAATCAATATATGATTCAAGTTTCTTAAGTTTATTTTTCTCTCTCATTCTTTCTGTTTCTCCTTTCCCCTAACCACCTCATTATTCAAAGGTGGCCACACAGCATTTTGGGCAGCTGCCCGAGGACTCAATTTAATCCAGACCAGGCATACTATCTACTAGCCTAGCTTCAGGCAAGTAGCACCACATCTCTGGGAGTTGGTTACCTCATTCCTAAAGTGGGCAATGAATGTGAAAGGACTGTAGTAACTGCAGAGCAAGAGGTTATGTTATAATAATTTCAGGACAAGTAATTTGTTGTTGTTTTAAAGCCACAAAGGTTAACTACAGAAGTGACAAGTTGCAGCAAATCACAGGGAGTCTTCCTTTAGTGAGCGAGAATGCTGCATAGCAGTGACGTGGGTGAGAATGGTGACTGAGAACATCACCACTGCCAGACCCTGGTGACTCCATCCACATTCGCTTTGCCTGCCTCTACTCTGACTTCCTTGAAGGGCCTTAGAGATCATTGGGTCCTACCTGCTTATTTTACAGGTGAGGAAACTAAGGCCCAGGAGAGGATTTGTCCAGGACATCACTGATGGAGTCTGTCCTCCTACCTCAAGGTCTGACTCTGTTCAGGGTGCCCCTCTGTCTCTTCAGACAGATCCCTGGTGGTGGTGTTCATGCTCAGGCAGTATTATTGATTTTCTAGGAAGCGGGCATCTCCCAGGGAGCAGGAAAGGGGGGGGGGCGGTGTTTCACAGGGCCAAGGAACCCAATAAGAGCCCAAAGGCTTCCCCTTCTCTAATTGTTGCTGGAAGGGAAATACTTTAGCGGGAGCATGTTTGGGGCTCAGCGTATTTATTTTTTAATAAAATATTCCAGACATGCAAAACCATATACCCACCACCCAGCTTAAGAAACCAAGAAAAACAAATTTAGCAAAGTTGCAGGATATAAAATAAACACACAAAAGTCAGTTGCATTTTAATACACTAACAATGAAAAATTTGAAAGAAAATGAAAACAAATTCATTTACAATAGAATCAAGAAATATAAGACACCTAGGAATTAACTTAAACAAGAGGCAAAAGACTTGCACACTGAAAACTATAAAACCTTGTTGAAAGAAATCAGAGAAGACATAAATTAATGGAAAAACATCCCATGTTCATGAATGAGAAGACTTAATATGCTAAGATGTCAATACTATGCAAAGTGACGTATAGGTTCAATGTAATCTCTGTCAAAATTCCAATTATGTTTTTTTTGCAGAAATAGAAAAATTCATCTAAAATTCATATCTCAAGGGATTCTGGATAGCACAAATAATCTTGAAAAAGAACATGTTGGCATTCTCACACCTTTTGATTTCAAAACTTACTACAAAGAACAGCAATAAAGACAGTATGGTACTGGCATAAGGACAGATATAGAAACCAATGAAAAATAATAGAGAGCCTAGAAATAAATTCTTGAAATGATTTTTGACAAGGGTGCCAACACCATTCAATGGGAAAAGCACAGTCTTTTCAACACATGATATTGGGAATATTGAATATCCACATACAAAAAAATGAAGTTGAAACTTTGCCTTACACCATATACAAAAATTAAATAAAAATAGATTAAAAACTTATAAAATCTGAAACTATAAAAATCTTAGAAGAAAATATAAGAGAAAAGCTTCAAGACATTGGATTTGGCAAAGATTTCTTAGATATGACACCAAAAGCATAGGTAATAAGAGAAAAAATAGATAAGGAGAATTTCATCAAAATTAAAAACTTTTGTGCTTCAAAGGATACTATCAATTGAGTGATAAGGCAACCCATGGAAAGGGAGAAAATATTTGCAAAATATATATTTGATAAGAATTTATATCTCTATCTATCTATCTATCTATCTATCTATCTATCTATCTATCTATCTATCTAAAAGCCTAAGCTACTGAATGACTGAACATAGAATGACAGGTTGACTGGTCACTATGATGCCCACTAACCACCAAGGGGCAGACGCTCAATGCAGGAACTACCCCCTGGTGGTCAGTGCACTCCCACAACCAACCTCCCTTGGCTGGCCAACCTCCCAGGGCCCCTCCCCCTGCCAGCCAACCTCCCTTGGCCCCTCTCCCTGGCCAATCTCCCATGGCCCCGATCGCCCCGATTGCCCTGATCCCTGGCCAGGCTGAGAGACCCCACCCTTGCACGAATTCATGCACCAGGCTTCTATTAATATATAAAGAACTAAAACCTAAGCACAACAAAACAAATGATTAAAAAATAGGCATTGTCCCTGACCTCACATCCTCCCATACACGAAAAGGTTGTGGGTGAGATTTCTGGTCAGGGTACACACCTAGGTTGTGGTTCAGTCCCTGGTTGGGGTGCATAAGAGAGGAAACCAATCTATGTTTCTCACATCCAAGCCCCCCTCTCTCTCTGTCCTCTCACTCTCTCTCTCTCCTTTATAAAAAAATCAATCAACACATCCTCAGGTGAGGATTGGAAAAAAAAAATAGGAAAGGCCTTACTAGTAAACAGATATTCACAAAGAAAATACACAAATGGCTAATAAACACATGCAAAGATATTAAACATTACTAAATCATTAGGAAAATGCAAATCAGAAGCACAATGAGATACCATTACATACCCAGTAGGATGGCTATAATAAAAAATCCTGGAAAATAACAACTGTTGGCAAGGATGTAGGGGAATTGGAACCCTCATACATTGTTGGAGGGGGCCATTGTGGAAAGGGTAGGGCAATTCCTCAAAAAATTAAACATAGAATTATCATATGTAATTTCATTCTGTGTATACCCCAAAGAAGTGAAAGCAAGGTCTTGCACTAGTATTTGCACACCTATCATTATAGGAGCACTATGGACAATAGCCAATGGTGGAAGCAACACAAGTGTCTATTGACACATGAATGGACAACAAAATGTGGTATATGCATACAATGGGATACTATTCAATCTTTAAAATAAAGAAAATTCTGACCCATGCTACAACATAGACAAACTTTGAAGACGTTGTACTAAGTGAAATACGCCAGTCATAAAAGGACTCATATAAATATTATATAACTTCATCTTCATGAAGTAGGTACCTAGAAGAGTCAAATTTAGAAAAACAGGAAATAGAATGGTGGTTGCCAAGGGTTAGGGGGAGGGAAATGGAGTGTTATTGTTTAACGAGCCCAGATTAAAAAATTATTTTTATTGTTGAAAGTATTACAGATATCCCATTTCCCCCCCCTCAATGAGCCCCTCTCTACTCCCCCCTCCCCCCCAACCCAGGCTTTCACCACACTATTCTCTGTGTCCATGGGTTATGCATATCTACACTAATAAAAGACAAACATGCAAATTGACTGTACCTTCACTATGCCTTAAGCCATGCCCACCAGCCAATCAGAGCGACTGCATGCAAATTAACCCAACCAAGATGGTGGCTGGCAGCCACGGAACTGGAGCAAGCAGGAGGCTTGGTTGCCCCAATGATGGAGGAAGCCAAGCTTCCAGCTGTTGTGGCCGGCTCTGAGCTCCACTCAAAGCAACAAAGTTTTAATTATAGAAGGTAAATAAACCCCAGATACCTGCTTTCAGCCAGCCGTGGCCATAGAGCTGGAGCGCAGGAGTGGGTTGCCCCTGGTGATGGAGGAAGCCAAGCTTCCCTCCCGCCCGCCCTGGCAGGCTCTGAGCTCCTCTCCAGGCTACAAAGTTTCAATTATAGAAGGTAAATAAATCCCAGAATAAAAAAAGAAAAAAGAAAAAAAGGATAGGCTGGGAGCTTCCGTCACCGGGGGGGCTTGGCCAGCCTGAAAACGGCCCTCAGCCCCTCATCCAGACTGGCCAGGCACCCCAGTGGGGACCCCCCACCCTAAAGGGGGTGTGGCCAGTCTGAAAACAGCCATCAGCCCCTCACCCAGGCTGGCCAAACCTCCATGGGGTGAGGGTCCCAACTTGGGGGGGCTTGACCAGCCTGCAAACACCCATCAGCCCCTCACCCAGGCTGGCCTGGCACCCCAGTGGGGACCCCCACCCTGAAGGGGGTGTGACCAGCCTGCAAACAGCCATCAGCCCCTCACCCAGGCTGGCCAGGCACCCCAGTGGGGACCCCCACCCTGAGGGGATGTGACCAGCTGCAAACTGCCATCAGCCCCTCACCCAGGCTGGCCAGGCACCCCAGCGGGACCCCCACCCTGATCCGGATCATCCTTCAGGGCAAACCAGCCAGCCCCCACCAGTGCACCAGGCCTCTATCCTATATAATAAAAGGGTAATATGCAAACTGACCCTAACAGCAAAATGACTGGGAATGACTGATCACTAGGACACACACTGACCACCAGGGGGCAGACGCTCAATGCAGGAGCTGCCCCCTGGTCTTCAGTGCTCTCCCACAGGGGGAGCTCTGCTCAGCCACAAGCCAGGCTGATGGTGGTGGGAGCCTCTCCCGCCTCCTCAGCAGTGCTAAGGATGTCCAACTGCAGCTTAGGCTGCTCCCTGCTGGCAAGTGGATATCCCCTGAGGGCTTCCAGGCTGCCAGAGGGATGTCTGACTGCCAGCTTGGGCCCGATCTCCCAGGGAGCGGGTCTAAGCCAGCAGGTGGACATCCTCCAAGGGGTCCCAGACTGCAAGAGGGCATAGGCCGGGCTGAGGGACCCCCCTGAGTGCACAAATATTTGTGCACTGGGCCCCTGGTATGCATATAAGTTCTTTGGTTAATCCCTTCCACTCACCCACCCACCCCCACCTTCCCTCTGAGAATTGACAGTCTGTTCCATGCTTCTATGTCCCTGAATCTATTTTGTTCATCAGTTTATTTTATTTATTAGATTCCACATATGAGTGAGATCATGTGATACTTGTCCTTCTCTGACTGGCTTATTTCACTTAGCACAATACTCTCCAGGTCAATGGGTACAGATTTTCAGTTGGGAAGATGGAAATGCTCTGGATATTAATGATGATGATGGTTTCACAACAATGTGATTATACATAACTAGAGACCCAATGCATGAAATTCATGCAAGGGGCTTGGCCCTCGCAGCCCTGGCTTCGTCCTGAAGATTGTCCAGACAGTCATTCTGCAGTTTGGTCTAATTAGCAAATTAGCTCTTTATTATATAGGATGTCACAGAACTGTACAGTTGAAAATGATTAAAATGGTAAATTTTATGTTATATATATTTTACCACCACAATTTTAAAAAGCTGAGAAAGAAAGAGAGACATAAACAAGCAGGAGAAGAGTTCATTCTCCGAAAGCAGAGCCTTTTCTAAATATTCCTCAGGCACTGTGGACATCAGGGTTTTCTCTGACAGCAGTACTTGCTGGGGAAACTGCGTCATGGGAAGGCAGGCCCTGGGGAGCTGTGTAAGGGGCCAAAGGCCTCTGAGGAGCTGTCTGCTTCTTTGGCACCAGAAGTACAGGCTCAGCTGGCCCTGCGCTGCCCAGCCCTGCCCCTAAACCCAACACAGGATTTGAGACTTGGCTAAATTTTAATTTCAACCCTGTGTCCCCGTAGCAGCTCTCTGGAGCCGTTCCACTCCAAGACTATTACAAGGAGATGTTTTATGAGGGTTTCTATTTTGTGCTTCACTTTAATTTATATTTAAAACTGATTTATATTTAAAAGCCTCTGGTCAATACAGTTACTGGAAAATATTTAAGCATGCTTGGAACAACCTGGTTTTATGAAAATACTTATTTAACTATAAACTTTATGAAATTTAAGTTCAGATCAAGTATTTTCTTTTAAAAAAATATATATTTTTATTGATGTTTTTACAAAGAGGAAGGGAGAAGGATAGAGAGTTAGAAATAAGATGAGAGAGAAACATCAGTCAACTGCCTCCAGCATGCCCCATACTGGGGATCAAACCCACAACCAAGGTACATGCTCCTAACCAGAACTGATCTCGGGAGACTTCAGTCCGTGGGCCGATGCTCTGTCCACTGAGCCAAGCTGGTTAGGGCCAGATCAAGCATTTTCAGTGTAAACTTAGTGTCTGAATTGGGATGTGCTGAAAGATGTTCTAAAATATGATTGAATTTTCAAAACTCAGTCCAAAAAGGTGTGAAATAGCTGATTAATAATTTTTATATTGATTACATGTGGATATTGATTACATGTTTTGACTATAGTGGGTTAAATAGAAATATTACTAATATTGATTTCACCTTTTAACTGTTTTGCCTTTCCTTCGATGTGGATAGTAGAAAATTGCAAATTACACGTGTGGCTCGCATTATAGTTCTACTGGATGGTGGCTGGACTAGAGTATCCTGGGGAAGCTCAGATTAGCTGAGAAACTTGCACAGTTAATATGCGGCAGAACCAGAATTTTGAACTAGATCCCCAAAGTTGGAACTCTTTCCTTTTGGTTAATTGAAAAACATTGTTGGTTTGCTTAGGGCCTGCAACAAAACCTGCCTGGCAAGCAGTGGTTCTCACCCTGAGCTCTGCAGGGTCCCAGCATCTGTGGCCAAAGGACAGGGGGGTTGGCACTGGACAAACCCTCCCCCGACTCTACAGTAACCAGTTCAACCAGAGGGCCCTGCTTTTATTATTTCTTTTATACACTGGGCATAAGGTTTCATTTGAGAGCACAATTTCTATTTAAAATAAAGTGAAGAAGGAAGTCTTTGGACTCAAGCAGGCCTCATACTTCTGAACTGTTTGACCTTGGGCAAGTTAACTACTCTGAGCCTCAGTTTCATACCCTGTAAAATGGTGATCCATGTTACCTGAACTGAAAGATCAAGACGATCATGAGATAGTGGAGGATATAATACATGACTCACAGCAGGTGTGCAATGCAGATGACTGTTCTCTCTTCTCCTCAACGGTACCCTGGATTCAATTCTGTGTGTGTGTGTGTGTGTGTGTGTGTGTGTGTGTGTGTGTGTGTGTAGGTGGGATGAAGTGGAGAGTCTATTGAATATGAAGGGATATTTTTCCCTCCAGTAGTTTCTTGCCTCATTTTTTCTCTTTCCACAGAATTATTTGTTTTCAGTGGTAGGTTCATATTCGGACAGTGAGGGACATGGGAGAGTGAAATAAAATGTGGGATGACTGTGCACGCTAAATATTGGACCTGTGGCTGTGTTTGATGGCATGCGCTTTCTCTGCATATTTGGTGAGAAATAGAGACCTGCAGGGGGCAGCACATGACCAGTACTTCATCCATGAGGGACTGGCTCAGGGGCCCAGGAGCTCATGGACTTTTCAAGAAATCAGAGCCTTCCTAGGCATTGAGGAACATTGGGGGTTTCTGGAAGGAGCCTCAATTCTGATGTTAAGATGCTCATTATTATACCCTGTAAGGCAGTGATGTTGGTAAAATTGGGGTCCTTGGGATTCCTGATCTCCCAGTCCCTGTGGTCCAGCCAACCTTTTCCCCAATCCTCTAGGACCCATTTATAAAACCTCCCAACTTGATACCTGAGAGGAACCTAAATGAGGATCTAACCCTAACAAATAATTTTACCAACACAGGAGACAACCAACCTTGCGAGGTAGGTATGTGTGTATGCCCACAGAATAGAAAATAGAGACTCAGAGAGACACACTGATATTGCTAGGTCCGGCAGATAAGAAGGGAAATGTTAGTTTACTTTCTTTTGTTTGCAGGCAACAGATAATGACTAGTTAGCTTCAGCAAAGGGGAGGAGGTGGGTGCTGGGTCTTCTCACAGAATAAGAGACTTGACTGGCTTGGCCCGGGGCTGCCCAAGAACACGGACAGTAGTTTGTAGCTCTTTCCCTCCTGGAAGTGCCTGCATGAGTGAGCCCCAGCTCCAGCCCCATCCAGGCCCTGTATCTCTCAGGCTGAAATTCAGATTTCTTTCGAGAGAGTTTCCGAATGGGCCACCTGGATCACTCATCAGTGGTCAGGGGTCAGGGTCACTAGTACAGATGTGGAGGAACTGTTTCGGGTCCTGAAGTGAAGCCCAGACACACCCACCACAGGTGTGCACACCTCCCCGCTGGGCTGGTTCTCAGCCAGGGCCTGGGCTCTGCCTCACACAGTGCTCTGGGCAGCTGCGGGCCAGCTAGGAAACTAAAGGTGCTAATTGCACTTTCGTAAAGGATGTCCTGAGACCAAAGGCCTTTGGGTCCTAAAAGGCCAACCCTCCCGAGTGATGGAAGTGTAGGCACTGGGACGGATGGGGCAACAGGGACAAGGAGCCCACCATGCCCAGTACCTCACCTCACACCGCACAATGGTGCCCCAACTCCTGGAGCTCCCCTGTTTATCTTGCTTCCTCTTGTTCTCCCAACTCCATTCCATCTCCCTCTCCAAGGATTTCATAATATGTTGTCTAGACACTACTGCTGCCGTTTCTCCTCCATTAATCCATTTTAATTGGAAAGTTATCATAATGCAAACTCTCTTTGGTATTATTTGCGGCTCTGCATTATTAGAACTTCACCAACTCGCTTCCCCAGCAAATTAAACTTGCTATGGAAGCGGGGAGATCAGCTGCTCATATTAAATCAGGCTGCACGTTGTTAAGCGGGCTGGGAATAAGGCTCCCTCAGCTGGGTGGGGTGCCATTGCTGGAGGCGTTCACAGTGGCACCGCTGTTTCTATGCTGGGGATTTGCCTTCTGTGCCCAGTTCTCCTCTTTTTGCTGAGCACTGTGTGTTGGAAGTTAGAGACTGGGGAAAGGAGACAGAAGCCTCTGGTGATATCTGGCTTCGCATTCAAAACCCAGGGCAAATGGCAATGGTCAGAATGTACCCGGGCCCACCACTCGATAGATTACAAAGCACGTTCAGTCAGTCCTTGGAACCCAGTGAGGTAGGTGTTCCCATTCTTGTTCAGAGCTGGAAACCAAGGCTCAGAGAGGGTAACTGAACTTGCTCAGGGTTGCACAGGCAACCTTGTGGCCGAGGGTTGTGCAGAGGATGTGGCTCAGCAGGGGCCCCATGTCCTCTGGTCCCAAACTATACCACCCTAAGGGACAAAGTTCAGACCGAAGAAAGCAAACATCTCTCTCAGGGCAGATCCTGGAATCGATTCATTTCAGCTGGATGGTATGAAAAGGTGATGATCCTATTTGTGGATTATCCTCTGCCTCAGTGTCTAACTTTTCCCATTTACCCAATTAGTAGAACAACATGGCAGACACTTTCTACTTCCTTGCTACTAGGAACCCGATTTTGTTGGCAGAAATGTGCCCAGAGCCAGAGGAAAATTCATGATTGGTCTGAACCAGTTGTGGAACTCTGTTTCCCTTTGCCGGTGATGGGTCTAAAGGCACGTGCCTCAATTCTGACCAGTTGCAGGAAAGAGAAAGACTTCCAGGGCTTTCTGGAAAACCTCTTCTCAGATGACAGAGTGGTGTGGAGAGGAGGCCTCTGCTTCCTTTCCTGTCTTCCGGTTTGGACACTGTTTGTGGTGGTTTCACACATCTGTCTGCCAAGTCTTTGGCCTTCCTCCCTCCCAGAGGTGGAGCCTCGTCCTCCCCTTGACTGTGGGCCACACTTAGTGACGATCTAATGAAGAGAGTGTGATGGAAGCGAGGGTGTGCGCCTTTGAAGACAGGCTAAAGAGACCCTGATGCTGCCCTAGCTGGTTTGGCTCAGCGGATAGAGCGTCCACCTGTGGACTGAAGGGTCCCAGGTTCGATTCCAGCCAAGGGCACATGCCCAGGTTTCGGGCTCGATCCCTAGCAGGAGGCAGCTGATCGATGACTCTCATCATTGATGTTTCTGTCTCTCTCTCTCCCTCTCCCTTCCTCTCTGAAATAAATTTAAAAAAATTAAAAAAATAAGAAGACCCTGATGCTGCAGCTTCGTCTCATGTTGGCCCATTCGGGGGGAAGCCAGTGCCATGCCAGGTGGACACTCAAGCAGCCTGTGAGGGACCTGCGTGGAGAGAAACGGAGGCTTCCTTCCAACAACCAGCAGCACAACCTGCAGCCACTTCCCAGCGTGTGAAGGAGCCACCCCGAAGCTCATTCTTCCGGCCCAGCCAAGCCTTCAGGTGGCCGCAGCCCTGGCCAGCACCTTGACGGCCACCTCATGAGAAACCTCGAGCCAGAGCCCCCAACACCCAGCCAAGCTGCTGCACAATCCGAATCCATAGGAACTGTGTGAGATCATAACTGTTTACTGTTGCTTTAAGCCACTAAGTTTGGGTCATTTGAGACACAGGTATAACCGCTGAGTATGTTGTCATGCAGCTTGGAGCCATGAGATGACAAGGGGTTGCCTATTTTGGGACTTACTATATGAGAAAATACGTCACTGTTAGTCAGGGATTTGGTTACTTGTAACCAAAGGAGGAAGCCCACCAGCTCCCTACTGCCCCAGCCTGGAGGAGGTACGGGTACTTCCAGTCACATTTCATTGGCCAGCCAAGGCCACGTGACCTCCATCCAATTAGAAGGGAGGCAGGGAAATGAGAAGTGCATGGAGGCCTGTAGGAGGGGGTGGGCACTGAGTTAGGCACAAGGGCAGGTAGAATTTAGATGTTGGGATGGAGAGCCAAGAGGGAGAGGGCATTTCAGAGAGGTTGTCTGAGGAAAGCAGTGTATCATGGGTGTGGAGTGAGTTCCCCACCCTTCCTCATGGCCCCACTGGAGGCTGCCAGAGCTCCCTGTTAACCTCCTCACTGAGGGTGACTGTGGGCCCAGCTGAGGTGAGATGCCTCTGATTCCCCAGTTGCCATGCAGGGGGGTCTTGTGGGAGGCTCTGTGGCTCTTTCTACCCCAGCCTATGCTCCTGGCTGGAAGTTATGTTCCCTTGGGGGTAAGGGCTGCGTGGCCCTGGCTCCACAGGTCTGTGCAGCACTGGGACATGAACTACAGGGAAGGTTTTTCTGAATAAAACTCAGACCTTGCCAAGGGGCTAATGGTGCATGTTGGGGTTTATAGATGCTTCTGGGGACAGAGTAGTCCTCTCCCTAATTGCAGGAGGTCAGCCACGTGATGGGCCCGGGGGCTCTTGGGACCCTGGGTAAGTGGCTGTCTAGGTGACACACAGGTGATAGGTTAATAGCCACTCACTGAAAGGCTGACTCAGTGGTTGATGTGTCTGATACACGAAGACAGCAGGTCAGTGGTTGATGTGTCTGAGAAGCGAAGACAGCAGGTTTCTACGGCAGATGGACTCGGAGGCATCATGTCAGCACGACCTCAAGGTGCCTGAAAGCTGCACAAACTGTCCTGTCCCAGCCCCACCCAAAGGACAAGGAACCAATGGGTCCAGTGATGGATATTGTCTCCCATTCACCACTCACTGTGCAAGTTAGTTAAGTATGAGAAACTGCTCTTTCCTCCCTCGAACACAGGCCAGTAAGACCGAAGAGGCAGCGGTGTGGAGTGCCCTGCACACCTGTAAGGGACATCGAGGTGCAGGGGTTCTCCAGAGGGTGCCCCAAGTGCACAGAGCTGGGGAGATATAGGAGCCAGGCCCAGGAATCAGCATTCGCCTATATGCTCTCCAGGTTATCCTGACTCACTCTGCATGTTTGAGAGCCACCGGATGACCCTGTCTGTCCCCTAGGATGGCCTGGTGAGGAGGCAGGACGTGTCATCAATCTGCATCGGGAGCTAAAGAAGCCGAGGGTCACTCAAGGGCAGGGTGACTAGGAGTTTCATTCCTGCTGTCTGGATGCTGCGTTTCCTTGGGCCCATGACTGCCCACCTGCTTCTAGGAGGGTAAGATCAGTCTGTGCAGCTTTCAGGCGCTTTGGGCTCGTGCTGACATGATGCCTCCGCATCCACCTGCTGTAGAAACCTGCTGTCTTGGCTCCTCAGAAGCATCAACCACGGAGAGCCAGAGGGCGAGATCTTACCCTCCTGGGAGGGGTGGGCAGTCATGGATCCAAGGAAACGCAGCAGCAAGGGGTCATGTGATTAGGGGAAGCAGGAGCTTTCCCCACCCCAGCTCACATTCCTGGCTCCAGGAATATTCATAAAAATAAGAAGCGCTTATATAATGCATCCTGTGTGCCTGAGCACTGCTTAAGTGCTTTGTGCTTGTACTAACTCAATGAATCCTCACAATTACCCATGACAGTGATTTTCAACTGGTGCGCCGTGGCAGGCACACTGACGTGCCACAGAATTTTTAAAACATGCGATACCTGACTATTTAGTCAGGGCAGTGATCTCTTTTCCCTTTGATTGTCAAATAAAAAAATGACAACAGCCAGCACAACAATAGCTGTCCAGTTTGAATGAATCAAAATTATACCTATATTTTTGGTCAGATTAGCAAATATATAATACATGTTTTAGTGTGCTGCAGAGTTTTAGTAACTCATTTATGTGTGCCATGACATGAAAAAGGTTAAGAATAGCTGCTGTGCCCTGACCGGCTTGGCTCAGTGGATAGAGTGTCGGCCTGTGGACTGAAGGGTCCCAGGTTCGATTCTGGTCAAGGGCGTGTACCTTGGTTGCGGGTACATCCCCAGTGGGGGGTGTGCAGGAGGCAGCTGATCGATGTTTCTCTCTCATCGATGTTTCTAACTCTCTATCCCTCTCCCTTCCTCTCTGTAAAAAAAAATCAATAAAATATATTTTAAAAAAATTAAAAAAAAGAGCAGCTGCTCTATGAGATAGGCACTATCCTCCCCCACCTTACAGATGAGGATACTGGGGCACACGCTAAGTACTGAAAGTCCATCCAGACTCAGTCCCTAAACCTGCTGAGTGGGCGTTCCCTCTGGGCACTCCTCCAAGCCCTTGCTTTAGAGACACAGCCCAGAGAGAGAAGGGGCAATTGGAGTTACACACTTGGCCCCGGCAGGGCGGGGGCCAGGCCCGGGTTCTGGCCTCCCAGCCAGGCTGCCTTCCTCAGAAAGAGGTGCTTCTGGGCTGCTCTGGCCACAGGGCTCATTACCGATGGTGCAAATTGAATGAAATAGCTGCTTGGTTACAAATTAATAACAGATTTGTTTGTCATTAAGGCAGCATTGTTTAATAACATTAGTTCAGCTGAGCATAATTACCTTCATATAAAATTCCCCCTTAAAAATTACTTTGATAAATCTAAGCCAATTAGGTGGCATAAAGCCTGGGGTGTAGGGCTTGGCTCTGAGCTGAGGTTGGGTCCCTGCAGTGATGTGCCCTGGGTGTCAGTTCAGTTCCCAAAGCCCCTGGGCCATGCCCCCCACGACCCTGGAAGGCCCAGTGGAGAGCTTCTAACGCAGCTGCTCCAGGGCAGAGTGGTAGAGGTCCCGGACTGGCCTTTCCCTGAACCCAGACAAAGCTCCTCCTGAGCGGGCCCTGCCTGCGTTGCTCTCACTACCCGTCCATCCTTCCCGGTCATTTCTCACTCCAAGACTTTCAGGAGCTTCCTATGTCCCATAACACCATCCAAAATCTTGACCTTGTTATTCAAGGCCCTGCAAGTTTTGCCTCTTGGTAATTTAAGGAAAATGATAACCAAATTGGGGATCAGGACACTGAGGCCTTACCCAGCGCTGGCCTGGCCAGGCTGGAGGTTCTCAGACAGGCAGCTGCACCTGTAGGCTTCCACTTACTCCCTGTAAAATGGAAACAGAGGTTTCCTTCTCAGGTGGTATGAGGATCACAGGAGATGATGACTATGGCACTGGATAAACCACAGACCCCTATTGAGGCCTCCCTTCTGCCCTCTAACTCCTTTAGCAGCTGGTCTGCTTTCCTGGCCACTCAGCCAGGAAAGGGGTGAGGTGAGGCACTCACCATCATTTCTGGGGTTCGTTGTTGCTGGGGCCACATAGCCCTTTCTGAAACACCCTTCTTGTTCCTCTCTGGTTAGTTAGCTTAGGTTTTAGGGTTCAGTCAATGCCCTCCGCCCTATATGCTCCTCCCACTTGCTCTGCTGGCCCCCAGCCTTCTCCCTGAGCCCCTGAGCCTGACCTGTCCCTGGCCAGGAGCAGGATGAGCATAGGGCATGGTGCTGCACAACTCCAGGGGGCGCCATTCAGAGAGTGCTTCACCCCCTGGCCTTGCACAGTGCACAGGCGCACAGCTGTACACTGTGCCCTGGGGCAGAGATCCAGGGGGAGCGCAGGCAGGTACGGAAAAGACCCAGCTGGAACTGCAGGGAGGTGATTGAGATAAGCGGGGAAGCAGGACATGGAATCAGGCAGGACAGAGGACAGACCCCCTTTTCACAGGAAGCCCTGTATTGGGCTTGTCATGGAGAATGTTTGGGCCTGCAGGATGGCACAAACTCACCCTGTGGCTTTTGGCCTCAGTTTTCTCATTTGTAAGATGGCAAAAACAAATACTTACGAGGGTGTGTAATGAGAAAATAGATGGAAAGTGCTTCAAAAGTAGACAGTGAAATCTGAACGCCAGTGACATCAAAGCAAATGACCAGCTGTCAGCGCACAAGGAGTCCCTCCCCCCTGCTCCGAGCCCCAAGCCTGAGATGATGGAAAAGACCCCTTTTCTGGTTGGAATTCAAGCTTCCATCAGGGAGCCATGGATTTGGGGACAGTGTGTGCTGTGGGGGTGGGGAAGGGGTGAGGTGAGGCACTTGCCTCACTTCCTCGGCAGAGAGAAGGTAGTGTATTCCCTTTGGCCCTCAGCTTCTCCACATTCTCAGGGTCCAGACTCCTGGGGTGGCCCCTCCGGAAAGGCCTCACCAGTCACCCAGCCAGAGGGCTTGGGTATGGGAGGGGCTGGGGGGACAGCAGTGCGCAGGCACTGAAAATTTCAGAAAATGGCCTGAACGCCAGCTCCTTCCCAGCCCCCAGATCCCTCTAAAGCCCCTTTTGAGGGGGACCTCAGGGCTCTAATGAGTTGAGAGCTTTTATGGGAGCTCAGGCAAACCAATTAGGTTTGCTTAAAAATATTGTATTCATTAGCATGAAAATAAAGCTGAACTTTTTAGAGATAATTGCATCTTTTAAAATGTGGTAGTCTTTGTCTGGGCTTGTCTCATAAATATGCATGCTGCATAATCCGTTTGGAACGGTGGTGGCAATCATGAGTAACACACAAATGCATGCAGGGCGTTAATATTCTGACAAGAGCGGGGCCTCGTGGGCAGGCAGAAGGTGCCGCCACTGGCCTCTGGAGGCGGCCCTGTAATCCCCAGCTGCAACCGCCCTGCTCACAGGATGAAACGCAGAGCTGCGTTCCTGATACCACACACCAGGGCTCCAGTTCTAAATCGCTCCTGTTGTGCTGATGTCTACACGGAGGTGGCTGCAGGGTTCTTGGGCTGGGCTGCAGGTGCTGAGAGGCGGGCACAGTGGCTGAACTTAACTTACAGCTGGGGAACTTGAAGCCCCAGGGCGTTAGGCGGGTTTGCCATGGTCACCCAGCAGGGATGGGACCCAGTGGAGCCCAGTTGCCATTTCAGTTTGCTCATTATCCAGTCGCATCGTAAATCCAGTGAGGGTCCCTGCCAGAGAAAGGATTGCGTTTATGTTTAGCAGGGGAGGGATGCATTTCAGGTTGGGGAAGGGTTGGTGGCTATCAGCTGCTTCCCAAGCCGCCCCAAGTAAACATACTCTCTACGCTCAAACAGTTAGCTTGCCATGCCAACGTGGCTTCAAGACAACCCCCTTCCAACTGGGAGTGCCCCTCAGCCCTTCTGGGTGGAAATTCCTGAGCTGCCTGTGGTCCCTGTCCTACGGGGTTCCCTTTTCCCCTCTTTGCCCCCTTGCTCCCAAGTGGGACAGCTTCTTAAGATCAGTGTCCCATTTCTCAGTGGGACGTGAGGACTGGCCTCCAGCAAACACTGTGACCTCAGTGAAGTTTCACTTTAGCAAACATTTTCCAAGTCCTTGCTCTGACCTAGGCACCCAACTAAGCCTCACGGGGGACTTAGAAAAGGCAGCAAGCCAAGGGCTCTGCCCGCTCTAGCTCACCATCTATGGGGAGGCAGGCCCATTTGTCAGCTGCCGGAGACCTGGCTCCTTGCAAAGCCATGCTGTGGGGTTGTGGGAGTGGGTCGTACACCACTTGGGTGGACAAGGCTGATTGTGGCCAGGCAAGTCACTGTTTAAAGGAATTTGGGTGGGATTTCAGCAGGATGTGGGGAACAATTTGAACAGAGCGAGGCCTAGGGTTTGGGATGTGCTTGGGCGATTCTTGAGCAGAGAATATTTTCCTTTGCTACATTCCAATGTCCCTTCAGAGACTCCTCTCTCCTGTCCCAGGGTTCTCAGCTGCCCTCTAGCTGTCCCTCCACCCCGACCCCTTCCCGCAGGCCACAGCAAGGTGGGCCAGGGTTCCAAAGTTACTAGGAAACCATCCAAATGTCCAACTATGACCGATGGGGTGTGACAGTGCATCACATTAATTTACAGCCTACCCACTTTTGTCAGTAAACCTACTAGGTTAAATGAACCACATGAAATTGCCACATTCACCCATTCTGGAACAAAACGGTGATTTTGGTCTCTATGGATTGCTTTCTGTGTATAGGTGCAGTACAAGCATTGTTCCACTTAATCCTCAGGATGAATCCATGAGAGAGATACTGTGACTACTACTCCCATTTGTACAGACAGGGAAACTAGGCAAAAAGAACTGAATTTTCCCAGGAGCAGGATGGAAACCAAGTTGCCTGTGACACACGGAAGTATCACAAAAGACAAGGCACTGTGGGGTTGGTGCACATTGTGCAGAGGAAAGAGCAAAGTGTAGTGAGGTAGTTGGGAGTGGGAAATCACATCCCAAAACTCTGACTGAGGGAAAGGCTGGCGGTTAAAGACAAAATAGGATTTTGAGCTTCCTAAGAGAGGAGCAAGCGGGTGGGGGAGGGAGCACGGGCAGGGTCTCCGCCTTCTCCATGGCTACAGGAAGGGCCTGCTGTGCCCCAGACAGCCCAGGACCACAGCGCACTTCCCCACGCCACATTTGAACAGTATGAAGAACCTCTTTGGCCTTGGTTTTCAGAGGAAGAGTAGAGTTAATAGTGGTGAAGGCCCAACCGTAATGTTAAGGGCGGAGATGGGTTTGGAGGGAGGACACCAAAGGCTTGACCCCAGGAATGCAGCTCCCTGGTGATCTGGCTTAGCACAGGGGTCCAATCTAGAGAGTGAGGAAAAGAGCCTGTCCTGCTGTCAGATCAGACTTTGAACCCTGTGTGCCACCAGCCTGATGGTGACTCTAGGCCAGCTAATTAGTTATTTCATTTCATGCCAAGCCTCTGGCCCAGAGCCCTTTTCCTCCTATGTTTAAAAATTCCAGAAGAATTAACATTATAATGACAGGGACTTTAGAAAAAAACCTGAAATTGATGGCTAATTTGTGGAAAGTCAGATCTGGGTCCATGGGACATGGTTGGGCACACCACTGAGTCCTCTCATCCCACTGCACTGTCAGTAAAGCTGATCTCACTTGGATCTTAGGGTTCATATAAACATGTTAGAAAATGTGAGGCAGGAAGAGTGATCAATGAGCAGCACAATCCTCACACAACAAATGTATCAGAAACATCTTTTCATTGCCGGGAGCCGGTCCATCCTTGCTGTTTCAAGGGACCTGGCATATATGGCATACGGTTCTTAATATGTTTGCTCACCTTCTTGGCCCTGTGTTTTAACCAAGGTCACCTCTCTGAGAAAGGTTGAATCCCCAGGTAGGGATTTTCCCCTGAAGTTAGGGAGGGAATAAAACCCCTCAACTAAGTGCCAGGCGGGTAATTAATCACTTTAACTACGAACAATCATGCTTAAACTACATAATCTTTTCTCCCAGGAATGGAGATAAGAAACGCCCTAACCTTTGTAATAGAGATTGATAGGATTGGAATCAACTGGTATAAATACAGTTGTAACAAGACAGAAACACTCAGAACTTAGAACACAGAATTCAGAAGACAGATCCTACACGGAGCCTGGAGACAGAAGAACTTCGCTGGAGAGAACATGGCAAAAGATCCTGGGCTGAACCTGACTACAGAAATTGGCAAGAGAACCTGACTAGAACCTGGTGACTGAACCTGGCTGGAGAACCTGGACAGAACCTGGCTGGAGAACCTAGCGAGGGAACATGGCCACAGAACCTGGCTGGAGATCCGAAGCAGAACCTTTCTGGAGATCCAGACCAGAACTTGGCTGGAGATCCTGGCTAGGCTGCTGATCAACTGAACACTGTCTCCGTGTCCTTCCTTCTTCGCCGACTCCGTCCACACCTTTGGGGACCCCTGGACCCGCTGGGGCTGGACCCCGGCATTTCATGTCTGAACTTAGGACACTACATCACCCTTGTATTGACAGCATGGTATTCCATATTTGTTTAAAAGCAATACCTTTTTTGCTATTACCAATAATCTCTCTATATAAAAGCCAAGTGGAACAACTGGAATGACCGGAATGACTGGTTGCTATGACACGCACTGCGGCGGCCCCCCCAACCTCCCATGGTCCCTCCCCCCAGCCGGCCCTGCTCTGATCAGCTCCCCCACCCCGATCAAGGGCGGGGCCAGCTGGTCAACTGCCCTCGACCCCTCCCCCGGCCAGCCCCCTAACTTCCCGCTGCCCGCCCCCAGCAGGCCCTACACCTGATCAGTCCCCTGGAGGCGGGGCCAACTGGTCAACTTCCTGCACACACCCCCCCCCCCCCAGCCTGGTCCCGATAGGCCCCCATCAGGGCGGGCCTACAGGACCTTACCTGTGCCAGCGTCTACTTCTGTAATAATCAACATGGTACATATATATCTGCAAATAATATTTTATACTAGAGGCCCAGTGCACAAAAATTTGTGCACTCGGTGGGGAGAGGGGGTCCCTCAGCCCGGCCTGTGCCCTCTTGCAGTCTGGGACCCCTCGGGAGATAATGACCTGCTGGCTTAGGCCTGCTCCCGGGTGGCAGAGGGCAGGCCCAATCCCTAGGTGCAGCCCCTGGTCAGGCTCAGAGCAGGGCTGATTGGGGAGTTGGGGCACCGCCCACTGTCATGCACAGAGCAGGGCAGTTTGGGAGGTTGCGATGCCACCCTCAGTCATGCTCAGGGTAGGGCCGATTGGGGGTTTGGGGCACCGCCCCCTGTCACACTCAAGGCAGGGTCGATGGGGGGGTTGTGGCGCCACCCCCTGTCACACACAGAGCAGGGCCCATCAGGGGGCTGGGGAGCTCCCCCCTTTCACTCACAGAGTAGAGCCGATAGGGGAGTTGGGGCACCACCACTGTCACACACAGAGCAGGGCCCGTGGGGTGGGGGTTGGGGTGCCGCCCTCTGTCACCCACAGAGCAGGGCTGATCAGGGGTTTGGGGCGCCACCACTCTCACCCTCAGGGCAGGGCCGATGGGGAGGTTATGGCTCTACCCCGTCACACACAGAGCAGGGCTGATCAGGGGGTTGGGGTGCTGCCCCCTGTCATGAACAGAGCAGGGTGGATAGGGAGGTTGTGGCCCCACCCCCTGTCACACACAGAGCCGCAGGGCGATCAGGGGGTTTGGGCGCTGCCCCCTGTCACGCTGATCCTGGTGCCGGGAGGCCTCTCGGCTCCGCTGGTCCCAGTGCTGGGAGGCATATTACCCTTTTACTATATAGGATAGAGGCCTGGTGCACGGGTGGGGGCCGGCTGGTTTGCCCTGAAGGGTGTCTTGGATCAGGGTGGGGGTCCCCACTGGGGTGCCTGGCCAGCCTGGGTGAGGGGATGATGGCTGTTTGCAGCTGGTCACACACCCTTCAGGGTGGGGGTCCCCACTGGGGTGCCTGGCCAGTCTGGGTGGGGGGGCTGAGGACTGTTTTCAGGCTGGCAGGTGACTAAAGCTCCCAACCGCTCCTTTTTTTCTTTCTTTCTTTTTTTTAAATTCTGGGCCAGCTTTAGCTTTGAGGATTGGCTCCTGCTCTTAGGCCTCCGCTCCTGAAAGCAGGTTTCTGGCCTTTGTTTACCTTCTGTATTTCAAACAATGTTGCAATCCTGCTGGCTGAAGCCCGGCGGACTAAAGCAGGTTTCTGGGGTTTTGTTTAGCTTCTATATTTGTAACATAGTTGCTAAGAGTTGCAGCTCAGAGGCTGGCAAGGCAGGCGGGGAACGTTGGAGTCCTCCGTCACTGAAGCAAGCAAGCCTCATGTTAGTTTCAAGCTGCCTGGCTGCCGGCCGCCATCTTGGCTGGCAGTTAATTTGCATATCTCGCTGATTAGCCAATGGGAAGGGTAGCGGTCGTACGCTAATTACCATGTTTCTCTTTTATTAGATAGGATGATAACATCAGGCATATACATTTATATATAGTATTTTGTATGAAGACTTAGAATAATTGGTGCATTAAATGTATATACACTTAACATGTTGATAAGTACAGTACTTTCAAATTACTCTCAAAAAAGAAAAATCAGTTTACACTTCTAACAAGTATATGAGCTTGTCATTTCCCCAAATCCTCTAAACAGGATTGCCTATCATGTGCCATTATTTGACCTTTATCTTAATTTTCATATTATTTTGCCATGCACAAATTTTACAATTTTATTTAATGAAATCTGTAATTCTTTCCTTTTATGGCTTCTGAGTTTACTGACTCTGACTTGAATAGGAAGGAATCCTCCTCTCCAAGATTATAAAAAAGTTACCCCATATTTTCTTCTGGATTTTGAAGAAATAATTAAAAATACTTTTTTGGAGGTGGAGACATGACCTGGTAACTGTGGTGCATAGTCACTGTGCCCTGCACCACAATAACCTTTAGGTTCTTTTCACCACACAGCACGTAATTGGATTTCACTTCCTGTGCTCTTGAGGTTGGGTGGGGCCATGTTACTAGTTCTAGCCAGAGTTGTGAGCAGAAGTGATGGGGTCACTTCAGCACCAAACATTTAATTGCTAATGCAAGACCTTCATGTCCCTGTCCAGACCTTCCATGAAATGGTGGCTGCTCTATCAGCAGGCTTCTGTGTGATTTCAATGAGCAGAGCCTCCCCCACCAACCTGTAATGGGCACATGGCCTGAGCTAGAAATCAGCCTTCCGTGTGTTGGTCACTGAGATTTGGGGGCAATTTAGCACCATGGCACAGTATAGCCTATCTGGGTCGATACCAGACAGCATATAACTTTTGCTTTTTTTCCACATGGACAGCTGATTGTTGACTTTCCATTTTTTTTAAATGGCCCGTTTTCCCCTGCTTATAAAAAAATCCCATGTTTATATGCCACATCCGCAATCTGGCTCTTTAGTCTGGTCCATCATTCCATTTGCCTATTCTTTCACCACTTTATAACGTATTTTGCAGAACAGAATATTTTGCTCACAACTCTGGCTAGAGAGCTTACCTTTTTTTCTCTTATGAATTTACTCTTTAGACCAACTTTAGAATTAGTAGATCGAGTTTCATAAAAACATCCTTAGAATATGGGTTGAAATTGCATTGAATTTACATGTTAATTGAAGGAGAATTTCTGACTCTCCAAATGGAAACTTCCTTTTCATTCATTAATCCAATTATACGTTTAAGAAATATTTTTTGAACTCCTACGGTATGCCAAGCATTTTGCTGGAACCAAGGATAAAAGATGAACGGGGCACACAATCTGTGCCAGCCAGGCTCACAGTCTGATGGATCATTGATGATGGGCCTCAGGGGAAGACATGGGCACAGGTGGGGGTGGGGTAGGAAAGCTCAAAGACAGGATGTAATGAAACTGTCTCACAGTTTGAAGGGGAGCTGGCCAGGGAAAGGGCTTGCCAGCAGATGAAGTGCATGACTAAAGGTTCCAGATGATGTGGCTGGAGAGGAAGAGGAAGGTGGGAACTGGCTCATTCTGCATGTGGTGTTATGGAGTTTGGGCTTGATCCCCAGAACAATAGGGTGCCACTGACAGATTTTGACTGAGACTGACCCTGGGGCCTTAGTGTGGCCTATATTTGGGGCATGGTCTGCTCATTTAACCAAGGACAGGAATCCCATAATTCCTATATTTAATCACTTGGTTATCCAATTTGGAGCACTAACAAATCCAAAAGATATTATAGGTCTAAGAAAAAAGGACTAACTCCTAGAAACAACTAACTTTTATTTAATATCAAATATGTGCCAAGAATTTTCATAGTACAGTATTGATGTTGTCAGTATATGGCCAGATAATGTTTACACAATATAAAACCTCATTGTAACCTCAGATTCTGCAGGTATGATTCCCATTTTACAGATAAGACAAACAAGGCTCAGAGGGCTGAGGTCCAAGAGCTAGTTAGCAGCAGAGCTGGGACTATATTGCAGGACCTCACACTTCCACATCCAGGAGAGTTTCCGCCCCTCCACAGCTGCATCTCATTATAAAAAGGAGCTAGTTCTCAGCCTGGGGGTGGGGGGACAGGCAAGGCTCTTTCTTGGCCAAGTTTTATTTAATTTTCCATCAGTAGGTGTCAACTGTGAACTAGTCAGAAATGCTAAAATAACAGCTTAAAAACATAGGAACAGAAATGGAAATGTAATTTTAGCATTTCACCAGCCCCTCCTGAAAGATAAGTGTTGCTTATGGAGTATCTGTTACAGAAATGTAACACTTAAGGACTAAACTCACAGGAATTGCTGGTGATTGCAATTTAGCAACTTGGCTGTTAAAGAAGGGAGGAAAAAAAGGTCTCCACAGGCAGAAAATTGAAAACAAAAGGAACTGGAGAAAAAAGCAACATAGCATTCCTGCCTCTGGTTGTACTTCCTCCTAATAGCTTGGGAAATAGCTTGTTGGATAAAAAAATGTTTTGCCTGGCAGAAACATTAACTCAGAGAAGGTGCTTTGGATGGAAAAGGAGGCTGGATTTGGCCAATCAGGCATCAAGGCCTTCGACAGGTCAGTGAGCCAGGACTTACTCAGCGCCTACCATGTGCCTGCAGTGATATTCCACCCAGTGGAGCTTCAAGACAGAAGGCCAGCATTCCTCCACCAAGGGATTTGCTGTTTGAATTTGGATGTGACACCTGCTGGGACCATGAAGCGATAATGGATATGCAGGACAAGAACCAGAGATGTGGCGATGCATGGGAATAGATGTCACACGGAGGGGAAGGAGGGGGTACAGCTTGGGCTTGGGCGGGCCGAGGAAGGTGAGATGGAGACCGCATTCCAGTCTCAGCTCTGGCCATGATTTTCTGTGTGAACTGGTACGTACCATTTCACCTTGCTGCGTCCCAGATTCATCACACATTAAATAGTGGAAGTTGATCAGATGGTTTCTAAGGCTCCTGTGGGCTCTGACAACTACGATTCTATGAGAATTATTAGTAAGATTCTTTCAGTTGCCAGTAACAGAAATCCAGCTCCAACCAGCTTAATAAAAAAAGGGGCATTCATTGGCTGAGGAAAACTAGAATCAGATATAGATGGATCCAGGAATGGACAAAAAGTTGTTTTGGCTTTGTCTCCCTCCTGTTTCACACTCTAGTTATGTTAGGGGGGACTTATAACCTAATAGAGCACCTGAATTAATCTGAAAAGTAATCATATTATTTTAAATCTTAGAACACATGTACTTATGTGAATAGGGGGTTAAGTTTCTTATATATGAATGGGGGTTAAGTTTTTCTAAACGTTGCTTTCTCAAGGCCTGTGTGAAACAATTAAGGAGGTGACTCAGCTGTGAATTCAGCAAGCAGAACTGATAAGCATGGTCAGGCCAACCCACCAGGAGTCAAAACATCATCTCATCAACATCATCTCATCAATGACTAAAGACAATAGCTGACATCCGAGGGACCCTGGGGCTGCATGTAGCATCCTGGCCCCTTTCCCTTTTTAATCCTGTCCCTGTACCTTGCTGGGAGGCAGGATTTGATGCCCAAGCTCCCTGTCTTTTTGGTTGGTTAGCCTTCTCAATAAATGCCTCATACGATTCAACCCTACCTTCATTATTGGACACAGCGACAGGCAGCCCCGCCTAACTGGGGGTTTCCCAATAATAGTTATGCTTTCTTTTCTCTGGGCCAGTTTGTCTTTCTATAAGGAGACTATATTTTTTGGATATTTGCAAAGGGCTAGCCCCTAGAACTCAGCTCTACTTAAACCTCAGGGAATGGGTTTCTTTCAGAAAATAGGGCTTCAGGCACCAGCTAAAAGGGGATAGAATTGATGGCAGGCAAAAATGAGAGATGATCTCTACCGAGGCCTTGAAAGAATCTTGGGTTCAGATGGAAGAAGTGGAGGAGTGGAAGAGCATTCCAGGAGAATTGCAGGGTCACAGCTATGCCTCAGGCCTGGCCAGAACCTTTGTGGGGCCTACGGCAAGAGTCTAAATGGAGGCCACAGATCATAGGCCAAATATTAGGAAGTCATAGTCACACTAACAAACTGTTCAGAGGTTTTATAACAGGGTATTGGTTATAAAAAGACCTCACATTTCATTAACTAAATAACCAAAAATTAAAAATAAGAATATACAAACAAAACATAGTCTAAAATATTAATAGTTTCATATTTAAAAATATTACATGCAGCAGCAGTTCCAGTTCCCCTTTTCGCCAGTGTTGACCACAGGAGTATAGCAGATGCCAATGGCTGATCAAGCCTGCAACATCTGTCCTCAGACATCAGCAATAAAACCCACAGAGGGGAAAAAACACCAGACACTGACACACACACAAGATGATTATTAAGACACTAGAGGCCTGGTACAGGAAATTCATGCACGGGTGGGGTCCCTAGGCCTGGCCTGCGATCAGGGCTGATAAGGTTCCCTGCCTCCCAGCCTCCCTGCCTCCCCGCCTCCTCCTTCCCTTGCCACCCACCCTCTGGTTCCCTGTCCTGCCTGGGGCCCAGCCCTGATCAGGCAATCGGGGCCTGCTGGCTGGGGGAAGGAACCCGGGAGGTTGGCCGCTGACCCCAAGGAGGGAGCTGGCCCTCGCCCCTCCTGGGAAAGGGGTTGTGTCTGCCACCACCCACCCCCAGTTCCCCATCCCAGCCCAGGGAGCCTGCTGGCGGGGGGTGAGGGGTGGGGTGGGAGGGGTGGGGGGTGGGGAAGAGATCAGGAGGTTGGCTGGCAGACTCCATCGGTGGTGATTGGGGCCTGCAGGTTGGGGACAGCTTCTGAGTTGAGCGTCTGCCCCCTGGGGGTCAGTGTGCATCATAGCAACCAGTGGTTCCAGTCATTCCATCTTAACAGTTGCTTAGGCTTTTATATACTAGTATATAGATAAGCCTGCCATCTTCTCAGTTAGTCAGCACCTGAATAAATCACTTTCCTTCCATTAGCACCTGTGTCATGTGTTTGGTTTCATGGTAACAGGCAAAACAACCTGAGGTTCATTTGGGTTGTTTCAGTTTTGGTGAGCCAGCCAACAGAGGCAGGTGGGAGACCCCTGGTAAGTCCCATGGCTGCCTGTGCCTGACCCCTGAGAGAATATAGAAGTCCCTGGCAGCTGCCAAGTGATTTTACTCAGGGCTGCCCATTGCTCTCTCCTGATATGGGTCACCTGCTACCCCTGGCTGAAGGAGGACGTGGGTAGCTGGTGGATAGATGAGTCCAAGCTAGGTGGCCTCTGGTGTGCACAACCAGGAGCCTAGTGCCCTGCCGTCTGAGTCCTTTGAACCATCTGGATCTCAGAAGAGATCAATAGGCACCACGTGGTGGAAGGCAAGGCTTAGTGACTAAGAAAAGTCATAGCACCCCAGGTGGAGGACGGTCTGATTTGAGCACTTCCGAATTCCGTTATGGGAGTTCTCGTCTGTCTGTTGTATTCTGTTCTGTTGAGAGCTCTCTGAGAGCTCTCATCTGCCTGAAATGAAACCTTGGTAATAGATGTTCTTTGCTCGCTTTTTTTATCTTTTAGGAACTTGGTTTGCTTTTTGCTGCTGTATGCACTCTGTCTCTGCTGTTTGGGCTTTGTGCCGTTTAGACCTTTTGAAGGTCATTCATGTACTGTTGGTATGAGACAAGATCCTAAGGCTAGTGTCCCACTTCCTCCTTCTGAGAGTACTTGTTTGTTTGCTTTAGATAATTTTGTTTCTATTTGGAAAAAAGATAAAATGTCTTATATGCAAGCTTTCATGTTGTTATATTATAAAAATTCTACTCAGAAAAATCTAAATTAATGAGAGGGCAAAAGATTTCAAACACCCCTCGCCCCCCCCCCCCCAAGACAGTAAAATTAAAAAAAAAAATGATGAGGAAATACGCCTCTTAAAAATGTGAATGTATGTGCCAATGAAAGAACCTGTTTCTAGAAGTTATGAAATATTTTTGCCAATCTGAGCAATGTTAATTACTTACTTGTCACTAAGAAGATCAAGGTTTCTACGAGTTAAGAATTCTAATTAAGTTGGAAAGAAATTGTATAGTTTTGATAATATAAAATTGAAAATAGGTTGTTCTAAAGTTGGTTATTTCTGAATGAATTAAAAAAACTGAAAGAGACCAGAAAAGTTGAAAAGGTCTGTGCAAATTAAAGAAAGATTATATAAAGGGGAGGAAGCAAAAGGAAACATATAAATAAACTGAATAATAAATGTAATTAGGTAAATGAGTCTAAATATCAAAGATAAGCCAATACAGAATTTGTTTAGCTTTTTCAGCCTGTTAAAAGGGGAAAAAGCCTTTCTTATTTCTTCCTAGAGAGCAAAGATTCTATGTATTATTAAAATAGTTACATGTCACATTATTTTAATCAGGTACTAGATTACATAAAACCCATCTTCTTTTTTTTTTTTCTTTATTGAATTTTTGTTTGGATAGTATATCTAGCGCTGTTGATGGAATATTAATGTTCCCAACTATGATTGTGTTTTGGTCTGTTTCTCCCATTAGTTCTGTGAGTAGTTGTTTTATATGTTACTAGAGGCCCAATTCACGAAATTCATGCGAGGAGCTCAAAACCCATCTTCTTAATCTTAAGAACTAAAGTTTTACTAGCCTATATTTATATTTAATACCTTCTATTGTCACTTTAAATAAATACATAATTTAATAATGTTTAAGATTAATATATAATCTTTTGGTCAAATATGTTTGACAACCTTCTCAGGGTTTGACTTTTAAGAAACTTTTCTTCACCCAGAATTGGCTTTGGACTATTCTGATGGGCCCCTGGAACGCCTTGGGGATTTATTCTTTCTCCTTATGAATAAGAAATTTTGAGCTGATTAGACCTATTTGGTATACTTGAAAACACATGAAAAGCTTTGTCAAATAAAAAGTAAATGAAATTGAAAATATATCTGGGCTTGAATGAAGATGGTGTTGAACTTTAGGCTAGAAAGGGCTTCCATGTTCTGGGCCTGGCCCATATGTGGCCCTCTTCTGGCCATACCCTTCTCCTTGAAGCAAGCAGTCTATGGAGCCAAGAGGAAATTCCCACCTGGAGCCTACATACCCGCTCCCTGCCACACTCCAGCATCCGAAAGCACAGAATTAATCAGAGAGCACAGTCCATGCACTGGGTCTCATTCCTCCAAGCATAGGGACTTCCCTAAATTAAGCCCCCAAAAATATTGGTGAGGGGAAGGCGATTACTGCAAGAATACCAGGGAGGTGGGGTTAAATGACAGCACATTTTAGCGAGTATCTCATATGCTTACCTCCTCAGAGACTTGGTTTCTAACTCCCAGACCCTTTAAAAACACATCTAGAACCTGACTGCTTCCTCCACTACTACTGCCAGCCAGGGACCAGCAGCCACCATCCTTGCTCACTTGGATTATTGCGCTCTCTCCTAATTGCCCCCCTCTCATCTCTGTCTATTTTCAATGCAGCAGCCTGTGAAATGTTAAAGCATGTCATAGATGATGGCTTCCCATCTCACTCAGAGTAAATGCCAAAGTCCTGACAAAGGTCTAGGAGGAGCTTGTAGTCACCCAGACCCCCCGGGGACCTTATGAAAATGCAGATTCTGGCCCAGAAGATCCAGGTGGCACCTGAAATTCTGCATTTCTCACAGCTGCCCAGGTGATTCCATGTTGCCGGGCGAAGGAGGGCCACACTGTGAGCAGTGAGGTCCCGGCATGGTGTGCCCCTCCCCTGGGCTCAGGTGATCAACTAGGGTGATCAGCTGTCCTTGTTTGCCTGGGACTCTCTTGATTTTAAAAAAGCAAGTTCCACGCCCCAGGAATTCCCTCAGTCCTGGGCAAACTGGGACTGTTGGTCTCCCCTCTCCTCCCCTTCCTTCAGTTCACTTGCTGGGAGGGTGGTTCTCACTCCAAAGCCCCCTCTCAGGGAGGCTTTCTCTTTACAACTGGCCCCTCCCTACCCCACATTCCCTGTTCCTCTTCCCCACTTAGTTTTTCCCCTTAGGAGTTATCACCCACTAGTGCACTATCTATTTTATGTATTTATCTCACTTATTGTCTGTTTTCACTAGAAAATAAGATCCACAAGAACTAGGCTATTTTCTCTCTTTAGTCCTTGATGTATTGCCAGAGCCCATGACAGTGCCAGGCACATAGTAGATGCTCAATAAAAATGATTGAATGATTAAACGAATGCCTGACTCTGCAAACCAGTGCTTTTCAGACTTGAATGTGAGTCCTCTGGGGAAATTGTGAAACTGCAGATTCTGATTAGTAGGTCTGGGGCAGAGACTGAGATTCTGCATTTCTGAAAGCTCCAGGTGATGGGGATTCAGCTAGTCCATAGATGAAGGTGGTCCCATTTCTTCTCTTCCACAGGTCCCTCCACTCAGACCGAACCCCACCTGAGGTGATAGGATTTTTCTTAGTCACTAAGCCTTGCCTTCCGCCACGTGGTGCCTATTGATCTCTTCTGAGATCCAGATGGTTCAAAGGACTCATTTTAATTTACAGACATAAAATAAAATCATGGGTGGTACTCACTGGCCATTATTTAAAGTTGCTAAGAACTCTTAGGATTATAATGGTTTGTATTTACCTGATTGTTTTTGGAATTTCTAGCTTTTAAAAATAACCATGTGCTCAAATATGTCCCCAAAAGTTAACCATGCTGATGCTGAGAATATTCTATGTGCCAGGCACATAATCTCACTGCTTCCTCGTGAGGTCACGGTGGCCACCCAGGGCACTAGGATCCTTGTTGTTCACACCAGAGACCACCTAGCTTGGACTCATCTATCCACCAGCTACCCACTTCCTCCTTCAATCAGGTGTAGCAGGTGACCCATATCAGGAGAGCAGTGGGCAGCGCCAAGTAAAATCACTTGGCAGCTGCCAGGGACTTCCAGATTCTCTCAGGGGTCAGGCACAGGCAGCCACTCTCAGGGAGGGAGGGCAGCCTGGATTTGGAGGTGGGGCAAGGGCTCATTGGAAGTGAGGGGAGCAGGTGGGGCCATCCAAGTCCCTGTGACAAGGTGGCCACCCAGCTGGCCCATCCAACTGGTTGACTCAATGGTGGAAATGGCTTGGACCACACTCTTGTGATCTGTGCTGAATTGCAGAAAGAACTATTCCCCCTCCTACTCGTCACTGTTTCTATAGATGACTTGAACAAGCAAAAGATTTCTCTTCAGAGCTGGGTTCTGTTTGGCTTTGCACCTGCTGCCGGCAGCTGTTTCCAAAGTTCCTGTTAGTGGCACAAATGGAGTCCCTAAAGGCCGGGGCTAACCCTTGGTTGGCAGCAGGTCTGGGTGTGTGCAGGCTGTGCACACAGATGGGAGTTTTGCCAACTACCAGGACCCAGGCTGCGCTGTCAGTCAGAAGGACGGCCAGACCGTGGGACAGCCAGCCAGCCAGCCAGCCAGCCAGACAACCAACTCAGAATCTTCACCCTGAGAGGCTGATTTTGGGGACTCAGGGCAAAGTGTAGACAGGCTTTCAGCCCTTTAGGAGCTCACATATTAGTTGAGGCGGGAAGTCTTTGACATGGAAAAAACTCAAAGAAAGAGAAAAGACCTGAGCAAAAACCTGGGCAAAAACCTGGGCCTGAGTTTTGTCTGTGAAACCAGATGGAAGAGCTGCAGGAATTCTGATAAACTGGAATATTTCTTCACGTGAAGACTTTAACTTTAATAGAGTGTTTTAAATTTAAAACTGAGATGTTCTTTGCGATATTGCATGTTGCTCATTAGAAAGTTGTGACATGTGAAAACATTTTAATTTACAGACATACAATAAAATCATGGGTGGTACTCACTGGCCATTATTTAAAGTTGTTAAGAACTCTTAGGATTATAATGGTTTGTATTTATCTGATTGTTTTTGGAATTTCTAGCTTTTAAAAATAACCATGTGCTCAAATATGTCCCCAAAAGTTAACCATGCTGATGCTGAGAATATTCTATGTGCCAGGCACATAATCTCACTGCTTCCTCGTGACACTCGTGAGGCCATGGTGGCCACCCAGGTTTTATTTGACCTTCATTAGGTCACTGTGTCCTGATTCCTCTGAGGGGGGCCCATCCTCCCCAACTTTCCTTCCTTGTGCTTCTATGGGTGACCCCAGTGCAGAGGTGTAATGTGTGACTCAGGCCTGGCAAGTCAGAGCATTTCCCTGGCAATGGGGGTTGGCTCAGGGATGGTCACATGACCCAAGGAGAACCAATGATTCTTGGAAACAAGATCTTACTTTTCCTTCAAGAATGTGCCACTGAGAGGATGTAAGACCAAGAGTTTCTGCCTCCAGCTTGTGACCGTGAGAGGAGAGCCTCTCTGAGAGCCATGGGTAGGTGGTGCCTCCTCAAGGCAGAGAGCAGACCTGACTGAGCCTTCAGATAGAAACCAGGACCTGCTGATATGTTAGCTAGGTTTTTGTGTTTTTTAAGTATGTGTTTATTGATTTCAGAGAGGAAGGGAGAGGGAGAGAGAGGAAAACATCAATGATGAGAATCATTGATCAGCTGCCTCCTGCACGCCCAACACTGGGGATCGAGCCCACAACCTGAGCATGTGCCCTGACCGGGAATCGAACCGTGACCTCATGGTTCATAGGTTGACGCTCAGCCACTGAGCCACTCCAGCTGGGTTGTTGGCTAGGTTTTGTTTGAAGCACTTTGAGCAGTTTGTTACTTGTAACTCAAAGTGTCTTGACACAATGGCAAATATTCATATTCCCCCATTGCAGACAGAAAGGCTCTGTGTTTAAGCAGGGGATGATGACAGTTTGAACTGGTATCTACAAGGTGCCACGTCTGATGTGGGGCTGAGCGAGGGGGTAGAAGGATGCAGTTTCTGATGGCATGGCTAGGTGGCTGCAGGGCCCTGCCCTGAGAGAGAGCCTAGGGCAGAGTTATTCTTTGTCTGGCCCCTTCTCATCTGGGTGCTGGGGAGTAGGTGAGTGGATTCCCCTCAGTTTAAGGTCCCAGCATTCAGACTCTCTGGGAGAATATTGTCTTCGCCAGCAGCCAGCATTTCTACAGAAGCTCAAAGGACTGTCCCAGAGGACTGTCTATTGTGAGTCAAAGCAGCCTAGACCCTGGCTGGGATGATCAAGAGCCTGAGGACCCCTGGGGAGCTGACCCCTCCTCTGGGGGGGGGCGGGTGGCGCTACCCTGACCTGACTGACAGAAGTGCAATTGCATCCGGCCAGGCCACGGAAGAGCTTCAATCTGCAGGTTGAAGTGATGGAAATTATCTTCTCTTGTTTTTTAAATCTTTGTAAAATAGATTTCTGCAGTGTCAGAAACTCTGCTTGCTTCAGTCTTTGTTAAGGAACTGAACTCTGGAGTTGGATGTCTGTTTCATTCAGTGCTTTAGCAGTCCCCAGATACTGGGGCTACTTTGATGTCCGAGGCTTTTGGAAATTGAGCTGATCTGGCCAGGGAAGTTTCCATTTCAAATTGTGCTTTAGTTTACAGGTTTTATTCACAAGGCACAACAGAGTTCCTATTGAGGGCAGAGGCACCAGAACAGCCAACTCCCACATAACAGCAATAATATACTCCCATTACAATATTCCTAATGATCCTTGGGTTGAAAATGAAGCTAGTCTGTGGCAGGGCCAAGGTCACCCAGCTAGTGAGGGTGAAGTTGACATTGCACCCTAGCTCTCTGGACTCTAGCCCGATGCCATCTCTAGCCCTGTAGCCAGAAGATCATAGACTTTGAGTTTACTGGGTATGGGTTCCGACTGTGTTCCAGGCCAGCAGTGTGACATTGGGCCTGTTGTCTACCTTGACAGAGGTTCAGTTTCCCCATCCAAAGAGTGAAGAGACAGAGCGCGCGCTCGGGAGAGACTATTTGATATTGAAATATGGAAAGATATTCAGGAGGGCTGGAGAACAGTATTCACGGAGAAGGTGGCCAGAATGGGGGCTATGGAGGCAGGTAAGGGTTGGATCTACAGCCTAGTAAGCTATGCAATATACCTTAGATTTTATCGTAGGACCGTGGGGAGCCATAGAAGCTGGGAGAGAGAAAAGTCAGATCTGGACTGAGAGCCCTACTTTCACTGCTTTGTGGGACTAGGTCAAAAACGGCCCTATGCTGAGTCCCATGACTTGATGAGTGGACAGCAGGCTAGATTTCAGCCCCCTTTCCCCCTTTGGACAGGTAGGTGCCATACACAACCCTCTGTGACAGTCCTGCTTCTGTCAGAAGCATTTGCTAAGGTATTACCTCAAACCAAGACTGATTTTCCCTTGAGAGGGATTCTGGGGAGTCAGCTGTGATGACTTTCCACCACTTCATCCTCATCACATTCGTAGGAGCTGGAGATACCATCTCCACTTTATAAATGAACAGGCAGATACAGAAGCTTAATTTTAGGTCCAAAGCCTAAAGTGAGGGGCCAACTGGGGACGCCAACTGAGGTCTTCTGAACTTAAAGTCACTGCTCTCCCATCCCTCTCCTTGTGCCATTCATTCATCCTGTTCTTCATGTACCTCAGTCTGTCCTCAAAAGTCAAACACAGAGCTACCTGTGACCTACAAGTGCCACTTCTGGTATACTAGTATATCTCCAAAAGCTGAAATCAGGGACTCAAACATACTTGTATACCAGTGTCCATAGCAGCGTTACCCACAATAGCTAAAAGGTAGAAGCAAGCACATCAGAACTTGAATAAAGACAATGCCCCTTATCTATGGGGGATACATTCTAAGACCCCCAGTGGATGTCTGAAACCTAGGATAGTATCGAGCCCTATGCATACTATGTTTTTTCATATATATATATATATATATATATATATATATATATATATATACATCTATGATAAAGTTTAATTTATAGATTAGGTGCAATAAGAGATTAAGAACAATAATAACAAAATAGAACAATTATAACAATACTAGAAGTCTGGTGCACAAATTCATGTATGGGTGCGGTCTGACCGGCCTGACTCAATGGGGGAGGGGCGATCAGGGGCGGGGCCAGCCAGGGGGGCCCATGGGAGGTTGACTGGCTGACCCCGCCCCCGATCGGGGTGGGGGGGGTCTATTGGGGGCTAGATCGTCTGGGGGAGGGGCCATGGGAAATTAGGGGGGCCAATTGGGGCCCCAATTGGGCCAGTTGGCCGCCCCAGTGCATGTCATAGTGACTGGTCATTCTGGTCATCCCAGTTGTTCTGGTCGTTCTGTAGTTCCAGTTGCTTGACTTTTATAAATATAGATATTATAATAAAAATTATGAGGATGTGGTCTCTATCTCTCTCAAAATATCTTACTGTACTTTACTCACCCTTTGACTAAAAGGAAGCACTTTATGGCTTCTCATTGGCATATCTGATTGCCAGCATCACTACTCTGGTGCTTTGGGGCCATTACTAAGTAAAGTAAGGGTGATTTGAACACAAGCACTGTGACACTGTGACAATTGATCTGATAACAGAGATGGATAACAAATGACTAAAGGGTGGGAGCGTAGAGATGCGGGACAAAGGATGATGCCAGAGTTCATCACACTACTCAGAATGGCGCATAATGTAAAACTTATGAATTGTTTAGTTCTGAAAATTTCCATTTAGTATTTTCAGACTGTGGTTGGCCATGAGTAATTAAAACTGTGGATAAGGGGGGACTACTGTATGTACAATGGAATATTGTTCATCCTTTAAAGGGAGGGAAATTCTGACACGTGCTAGAACATGGATGAACCATTAAAACATTATGCTAAGTGATATAAACAGGCTTAAAAAGACAAATATTGTATGATTCCATGTATATGAATTACCTAGAATCATCAAATACATACAGACAAAAAGCAGAATAGTAGTTACCAGGGCCTGGGGAGTAATTGTTTAATGGATACAGTTTCAATATGGGATGTTGAAAACTTCTGGAAATAGTGATGATGGTTGCACAGCACTGTGAATGAACTTAATGCAAATGAATTGTACACTTAAAAATGGTTATAATAGTAAATTTTTGTTATGTATATTTTACCACAAAATTTTAAATAAAAAATATGCCTTAATGCACACTGCATTGTAGCTTTCTGTTCAGAAGAAGGTCTCCTAACGGGGGGTTGTGGGCTCCCCCAAGGCAAGACCATCTTGTCTTATTTTTATCTGTGTGTTCTGTGGCTCCCCCCTTTTTTGTTCTGTGGCTTTTAATCACACCCCACAAATTAGCTGTGTGCTGAAGTGGGGGTGGGTCCCCAGTAGCCTGGAGGCTGAGACTGTTCCTTACAGTCTACCTGACATAGTTGAGTATAAATAATGCCCCTTCCATTAGTGGCCAGAAGAGCAGGGTGTAGGCCCCCACATACTCAGATTCTCCAGGAGCCTTTTCCCAACTGTACAAGGGGCCGTGCAGTCTGTTCCCAGAGCTGGAATAAAGTGGCAGCCGCTTGAGGCCAGAACACGCTTCATGGATCTAGCAGCCGCAGCACCAATGGGACTCTTGCCAAGTCAGGGACAGCTGAAGCCTGGAGGGGGCTCAACAAGATGCCCTGCTGGCTGCAGCGGCTGGCACTCGAGTGTGGCACCTCCGGTCAGGTCTAAAAGGCACCGCCAGGGGCTGGACCAGGGTTCTTGGGGCTGCCTCTGCAGTCCTCATTCCAGTTCAGAGTTTGGAAATTCTCAGAGGGTGAGCACGAGCGATCCTGTGATCCCTTAAGTAATGCCCCACATGCCCAGAGAGTTAGTTCTAAGTGCAGACCAGTGAAGAAACTATTGGTTGCAAGTTTAAACTCAATTACTTTGAGGAAATGGGGGGACCGGGGGTGGGAGTGGGGAGAGTCAGTATGGTCACTGGTATTTTAGACTCATAGTCCCTCAATTTAGCAAAAGCAATTGAGAACGTTTATCTTCCTTGTTAACTCTGGAAGAAAAGTCCCAGGGAAGCCTCTAATTGGTCACCCCAGGATCATTTATGACTCCCTGAGTTAATCACTGTAGTCCCTTTTAGAGGGGTATGTATTCTCATTGGCTGGCAGGACCCTTTACCTAGGGAAGGTGGCATTGCATGATTGACAAGGCTACCAGGACCACCAGAGATGGGGAGCAGCATGTCCCAGGAAAAGTGGAAGCATTTTCAGAGCAGGGAGATGGGAAGGCACAATGGGCCCCAAAGGCTTTGGGAGCCAGAGTCTAAAACAAACCCGAGAGGGGCGAGCTCCCAGTGGGCTCTCCTTCAGACATTCCCAGATCTCCTTCGCCAGAGTGTGGGGCTCTTTCAGAAGAGCTGGCTCAGGCCAGGTTCTGGGGTCCGCAGACGCCCTGACCCAGAGCCTTTATTTCCCTTGTGACCACTTTGTTTTTGTTCCAGCATAGAAGTCATCCCCCCACGCCTGGACCCATCCCTGTCTCAGTGCAGGGAGCCTTTTTGGGGAAATCTCCACCTGGTCAGACTTGCAGTTTGGGTGCAGCTCTGGATGCACTGAAAACACTCAAAGAGGACTTGCTTCACCTGCTCACCCTCCTGGTCATGTTACCCCCCCCGCCCCCCCCCCGCCCCCCCCCCCCACTCCCCCGTCTCCAGGCCCTTCTGCATTGTAGATTTCAAGAAGAGTCAAGCGAGGTGAAAGGATGTGTGGTCCCCAATGGCATGCCCTAGGCAAAGGAATGTGAGAATGAAGAGTGAATAAGGGAGGGAATGAGTGAATGCTTGTGTGGGTTGACTGACACACTGTGCTAAACTTCAGAAGGAGATGAAAAAAATGAGACACTGTTCCCAACAGGGATTGGCAAAAGGGTCTCTGGCCAGCTCAAGTCTGCAATCTATCATATCATATCCCAAGTCAATTTTCAGACTTAGAACAAAAGTGTCTATCTTTCTCCTCCTGGTCCTCTCCCAAAAGAATGCGTCTGTGGGGACAGATGGCCCTGTGTCAGCGTCCCTGTGTGATATTGATGTGAGCCTCGAGAGAAGGCGACGTGTCTCGTGGGTGCAAAAATAGATGTGCATTAGGAATGCATGAAGTCAGACCCCTCCTCTGGCCGCGCAGGCGGGCTATTCTAAGCCCAGCAATCATGGGCTTGGTATCCAACCACCCGGCAAGGCAGAGCGGTGGTCTGGAACTTGACATTTAAAGGGTTTGAAAGAAATAGAAAGAGGCAGGGGATTTCTTTTTTTAAGCCAGTCTGACTATTTCTGAATGGGACATGCCAGGGAAACGGGAGATCGAATTCACAGCATGTTTGAACCACAGCGGCTGAGAGATGGGCTGGAGGAGCGGTTCTGTCTGGTCTCCCCCCCAGGGCAGAGACTCCTCCCATGAGAGTATCCAGTTTCTGCTTGAATACCTCCAGTGAGGGAGCACCCTCTACCTGGAAGGGCAGTGTTTCATAGCTGGGAAGCTACTGCAAAGTGCTTTTAAGAAAATATTGAGTTGATAGCTGTCTCTCTGTAATGCCCCTCCACTGACTGTAGGGGTTAGGCCTTTTTTATAGTCTTGAAATTTGTATCCACTGGTATTTCCTGGGTCCCTGCTATCTGCTCAGCCCTGGATAAGGAGCTGTGGAGGCTTAAAGAGAAGACCTAGTTTCCAAAAGCCAGCTAGCACACAATCTGGGGAGATAATGAGCCTGTGTGGAATAATGAGCTAGTGGGTGGCAACAGGATATTATTGAATGTGACATTGTGTGATACTCCCTGTTTCCTTCCCAGTCAAAATCAGTGACAATTTTTGCCACTCCCAAGTTAGTTACTGACACCTACAGTGTAGCGATCTCTCTGGTTTAGGAGCTTGGAATGACCGCGCTAATTCTTACTTGCTCCCTCCCCATCTGGGCCCTCACCTAGTCCTGCAGAGTTGTCACTCACAAGCACCTCCCCGCCTCCATCTTCTCTCTGCTCACACTGTTGCCACCAGCTTCAGCTTGGGATCCAGAGTCCCTCACATTCGGTCCCACATCACTCCCCTCTGACTTTGCCTGCTATTCACAGCTCCTCCACAAGCCCAGCTCTGGCCACATGGCTGTGCCTACCATCTGCCTTGGCTGCCTTCTGCCTACTCCCCTTTATGCCTTTGCTTCTACCATTTCTCCCTTCTCTCTTTCTTTTTATTCAAATTCTATCACTTCTTCAAGGTCTGTGGAAGCTTGCCTTCTCTGTGGTCCCTGCATCTGAGAATAAACAGGTTACATATTTCCCAACAGCTGCAGTTTTCTCTGTTGCAAAACTGCCAGCTACCCCTTGAGCCCAATCTTGGTGTTTAAGGATCACTGCTCCTTGTGATGGAAAAAAAAAAAAGGGCTTGGGTTCAGAATACCTGGCTTTGTATTGTGATTCCTCCACTTACTAGCTGTTCTTTCTCTCAGGCAAGTCCCTGAACTCACACGGGCCCTCAGTTTCCATTGGGGGAGTGATTCCACCCACCTCCCTGGCTAGCTGATTAATTAAGATCGTGAATGTGGTACACCTTTGCCAAATTGAATGCCTTACAACTATTGGTTATTACTATGTTCATGTCTTCTTTTATTTATTTAATTTATTTTTAATATATTTTTATTGATTTCAGAGAGGAAGGGAGAGGGAGAGAGAGATAGAAACATCAGTGATAAGAAAGAATCATTGATTGGCCGCCTCCTGCCCGCCCTACACAGGGGATCAAGCCCACCACCCGGACATGTGCCCTGACCAGGAATCGAACCATGACCTCCTGGTTCACAGGTCGATGCTCAACCACTAAGCCATGCTGGCCAGGCCTCATGTCTTCTTTTAAAGAGAAGGAAGCTGGGCTTAAACCCGTTTTATATTCTTGGAATTTATATCAGCAAGTAGTTATTGGGCACCTGCTGTTTGTCTGTGCAGTACACTTAGTAGGTTAAAAGTAAAGGCATGGTTTCCAGCCAATGAGCTCACACTTTGGGGAGAAAATGAACACATGTGGGGTAATGAGGCTGTGGGATTGGACAGGGTTATTAAATTTGTTGTTGTGTCAGCCTGCCTGAAAACATGTAGGGGTTCTGAGGAGGCTGGGAGGGCTAGAATGATGGAGGAAGGCTTCCTGCAAGAGGCAGCCTGGGGCCAGAGCTTGAAGGGTGGGTAGTCCTGGGCAGGTGAAGAGGAAGCAGGCCGGTTTTCTCGGGGCAGGGCTAGATGAGGGAGGGGCTCCCCTTCAGCCTGGAGCTGTGCTGGGTGCTCATCTGCATCTCACCACAACTAGGGGAAGGCTGTTTGAAAGTGGGAGGGCTGCTCCTAGACCTAGATAGTTCCTCATTTGCAGATGAGACGCTGCAGCTGGGCACTAATTGGTTAGGGGAAAGGAGTAGGGTGCTTGCAGGCCTATCTGCATTTGACAAGTGAGAAGAATTAGCATCTGGATCCAGCATTCTTTGGTTTGACCTCCTCTAGCTTCCTGGAGAGGGGCATTCATGAGCATTGCCACCCCCTCATGCATACCAGGCACCAACGGGCAGTGGGGGCTCCAGAGTGACTCTGCAGAAGGGGCTTAGGAGTGGTGCTGGTCTGGGTGGCATAGCCGGTGTATTGCACTCACAGGTAGATTAGATATTAATTCAGAGAGGGGCTAACGGAGATGATGCTGGGGCTGAACCTCATAAGCCATCTCTTGGTGAGACCTCTGATTCTATAATCTCTTGGGCTTGCTGTTATCAGTTCTATCCATTTTACTGATTGACTAATTCATGTACCTACTGTATTGCCAGGGTGCCATCGTCTTCCCAGTTTCTGATGAAGTTAAAGATATGCTATCAGGAGTCCTTTCAGAAAGCGACTGTCTCCTGTCTAATCTTTATAGCCCCACATCTCAAGCAACCTTGACCCCCAGCCTGTTAAGGGGTGGGGTACTGAAGACTGCCCAGCTCATCGGGAGAGCAGGTGATAGCAATGCTGAGGTGCTGCTCACAGTCTCTTTTGTTCTTTTATTTGCCCAGCCTTGAGCAAACAAGTCACAATAAACTACGTGGCCTTTGGATATTGAAAATGCAAAGAGAAAGCGTCTGGAAGAACAATAAAGGGGCCCAGGTTGTGCAGGAGATTATACTGTCTAATTCCACCCAAAGGCACCATGGTTCCCCAAACAAGAAGTGGTTATCTGAGGCCTGGGGGAGAGAGGCTGGTATCTGAGTTTCTCCCTTATGTTAACCTTATTTGACCGGATGCTGACTCAGAATTTGTAGGCAGGACATATATACCCATTTTAGCTAAGCTCCATGAATGGTACAAGACAATGCCAGCTGTCAGAAACTCCAGCCTTATTAGGGGACAAAGTCAGGGAAGAGCAAAGCAACTGGGGAACAATAAAGACCCAAACTAAGAAGCAATGGTTCCCTAAGCGCAGACACCTCTTCCAGGAAGACTCTGTCCTTCCCCTGGTGATCAATTGCTTCTTCCCTCAGCCTCTGCAATCCACGATACCTGGTCGGCACTGTACCGGGTTAGGGTTATACCTTCACATAGTAGATTCTTTATGTCTCTCTCTCTCATTAGTCCAGGGGTCAGCACAATATAGCCCATGTAGTTTTTGCAAAAAATGGTTTATTGGAACACAGCCACACATTTATTTGTGCATTGTCTCTGGCTGTTTTTGTGCTAGAAGGGCAGTTTATTCTTGCAATAAAGGTGGTCTGCAAAGCCAAAGATACTTACTATTTGGTCTTTTATAGAAAAAGGATGCCAACTCCTGATTATACAATAAGCTGGTGGAGGGCAGGCTCTTTTCATATATAAACCCCTGGGCACACTGTTTGAGCATTAATGATTAATTAAAGGAAGTGGTGTCCAAGCAGGAGAAAATGAAGAACATCAAGGGGAAACAGTTCAATCACTTAAGAGCAAGAGTTGTTTTCAAGGACTTTAAAAGCCTTCATTTACATATTTGGAGTTGATAAGCTAACTGTACAACAATATTGTCCTAACTTCAAGAAGCCCCTCACATCTCATTAGATAACATCTGCTGTTTCTTGACAATAATAAAGTTCAAATTCTTGCTTTCTTTTTCTTGAATCGTATATAAGCGTTTATTCCAATACTGCTGGCAGTATGGGAGAGCAGCAGGTCATCCACAAAAATCTGCTCTGCAGCCCTCCATAGGCCAGCTGCTTATATAGGGTAATACAAAGATTACATGGGGAAGTAGGAGGCTGGGGTGGGACTCCATTGTTTTGGCAACAAGGTTGTTAATCTTTCCATGATAATAGGCAGTTCTTAAATGAGAATGGTTCCAAGGTTGACTCCCAGGTCCAAGGTTGACTCCCAGATCCTGGGGGCATACAACTCCTAGCAAGGTCAGAATGTCCTTTCTTTAAACAACACAAGGCAATCATGGTTAACAGAGCATGATAATATTTCCCATAACCATAGCTAGTCTCCAATATTCCATTTTTGCCCCTAACATTTCCCCATCATCTCATATCAATGAGATTAGTTTTAGATGAAAAGTCTCATCCTGCTGGACTTTCAAGGCATCTGCTTCTGCCATGAAAGCAGTTCCCAGGGATGGAATACACAAATGCAGGATCTTGGATATGTTTTCTATCAACTGAGAATTTTCAGAAAGATTAAAACAGCACATTCCTTTAAAGTCCTCATAACCATGGTTATGCTGCAACAGCAAATAATCTATTGCTGCCCAATTTTCTAGAACTGCCTCCCTGACCTGGCTCAGCTCTTGATTTATCCCATGTATAGCCCTGGAGGCAGCATTCAGGGCTCTTACCATGCTACAAGCCAGCCAGATCACTTCTACATTAAGGGAGCCTACCATTACCAGGATAACAAAAGTGATCAAAGCAATATATTCAGCAGGGCTCCACAGGTGGAGATCGTCATTGCAGTCTGGTGCTACCACCTTGAGAAAGTATATTTGGGTGCAGACCCTGTAATGTTTCTGGGGCATAAAGACAGCCAGTCATCCTAAGGAACAAGGCCCCCTGATGCCGTTAGCAGGGATAAATAGTTACCCCACATATCAGAAACCAACCAGCCAGCAGCTTACTATGTCCATTACTATAAGAGAGGATGAAATTATCAGAAAAATTCATATTGAAGTTATCAGACACTTAAAGACAATAATTTGAACACCCAGTAAAAGTCAGACATTCACCACAGGGAACTACTGCATTAACCTTTAGAGGAAGCATCCCTGCATCCTTTAAAAATGCTTCCTTATATTTGAAAAACAAAAAGTTTAAGAATCTGCAATACTTTCAACAAAAGTTATAAAAACTATATAATTATTTTCCATTCGTTCAGCCCCATAATCAAATTTTTGTTTCTCTTGACTTTTACTGCCAGTAATTCTATAAATCCAGATACTTCATAGAGTAATGTCACAGAATCTTGTCTTTTCTGCAAAATACAATATTCCAGAATAACAATTAGAGCTATAAATGAAAGCATAATATAGTTATTGTTATTTGACAAAACTTCCCAAGTACCTTAAGCAGAAACTTTTCCTTCATGAGAGAAAACAAATGCTTGAGGCTTTCCAGGGCCTATTGGAATGACCTAAAGCCAATTCTAGGTCAAGAAAAGTTTCTTAAAATTCAAACTCTGGAAAGATTGTCAAACTTATTTTACCAAAAGATCATATATCAAATTGACAAAGGGTATTAGATACAAACATAAGCTAGCAAACTTCAGTTCCCATGATTAAGAAGATGGCTTTTAAAAAAAATAATCAAGTGCCTAATTAATATAACATATAACCATTTCAATAACTTATAGAACTTTTGCTTCCTTGGCAAAACCAGGAAAGACTTTTAATAGACTAGACTAGAAAAGGACTGACCAAAATGAGGTTTATTCTCTAACTTCCTTTGTCCTTGGATGTGGTCAGCAAGTGACACTAATTGGATTTTTGCTATCTGTCTCCTGAGTAGGTTGATATAAGCTATTTACTCTCTGGTTAGGTAGGCAAAATGCAAATCATTTACTCTTAAGTGCCCTTGATTTAGGGAAAAAGGATTTACTAGATGGCTCCAAATTGCTGTTTAACCATCGAAATTTCCCTATTCTACTACTCCTGGCCTATTGGCCCGTGCCATTTATATATCTTCCTTTCAACATTTCTCTTTACAAATATTTTACAACTTTCATAAACCTTTCTTCACAAACCTTACAACTTTCAGAAATAACCAACTTTAGAATCCACTTTCTTTTTTCTTCAAAATGCATCTCTATGCCTCATGCCTTCTATTATACCAAAACCATAATTTCTTTCCAAGGGTTAGAATTCTTAACCTTTAGAAACCTTAATTTTTAGGTGACATGTAAGTAATTAACAATAGCAATACATTCACATTTTAAGAGATATTTCAAATAAAATACAAGATATTCATTAACATATTCAAATCTATCCTCCTAGATTCTCCATATGAGGCAAATTCAGGTTAATATTTCAGTATCTTGCTATTTAAAAATAGCTAGATATTTAATAATTTGTATTACTTAACCCAGCAAACGCCAAAGTTTAAAGTTACCAAAGACTTTGGAAAACTATGTTTAGGCATATGTAATTATCACTGAAAAAGCTTTATCATATACCCTTCATTTTAGTTATATTTATTTTGGTTTAACAACTTTGAGATTTTTAAAGCCATTTTATTATTACCCAAGGCATTTTCTTGGCAAATTTTGTAAAGGGATAACACACTGGCCTTCAGTGGCTTTAAGGTGAAAGTACTATTTTATTTTATTTTTCTTTGCAAAATTGGAGTGGCCCCCACTGCTATTTTTGAAGCCTGCTGGAGGGAACTTTTGTAGATCTAGTCCTCCTAGGAAAAAGACTTGGGGGGTTTAGAAACTTTTATTTCCCATATTTTTTTCTTTCTGAGTAGACTAACAATATGAAATTTTACCATAAGAACAGATCTTAAAAACAGAAACAGAAAAACCCCCTACAGTAAATGAATGAGTACTCACAAAAAGGTGGACTGGGACATTGGCCTTAGAATCTTATCTCACACTAACCCAGCACAGGAAATGGGTTCTGAGTGACGCAAAGCCCAAACAGCAGAGACAGAGGATTTCCTATGTTCATAAAACGGCGAACATAAACTAAGTCCCCCAAATATAAGAAAGCAAGCAAAGAACATCAGTAACCAAGTTACATTACAGACAGACAAGAACTTTCACTAGCTAAGAGTTTCCAGTGGCTGATGCCTTGAAAGGGAGAGCAGGAAGGGACCCCAAGATTAAGAATTCTCGGCAGCTGCTGGGAAGTTTCTGCAATCCCTGCCACGGGTTCAGCCTTCCACTGAACCTGCAGCTGGGATCCCTAACAAAGTGAAATATGCCCCATCTTTAAACAAATTAAACCAAACAAAGACACACAAAAAATCAACAGAGACACTCTATGTACAATATTTACAGGTGTGCACACCCACAGATAAGAACTTCACACGATGCTCCTCGTCTGTCCAGCCACAAAAACCTCAGAATGCCCTGCATTTAAAATTGACCGAAGCAGAGCAATGTCTCTTGTCCCAGAGTGGATCAACTAAGGGCTCAGAGACCAGGCAAGGAACGCTTGAAGTCTCTTGCCACCCGGAGCTGAGCAGGCTCGCCTAGATGAGAGATAGTAAAATGCCTCTTGTGCCATACACAGTACTGCCATACAGAGTACATAATTCCTTACAAGGAAGCCCAGATGAGAGGCAGCAAGTGCTTCTCATGCCATACAAACAGGCTTGATTCCTCCTTACAAAAATGCTTGATTCAACTTAGGTCTCAGATGAGACAATGGGGATTGCTGAGGCTGTGGCTGGGACTCAGAAGAGGGAAATTTCTGGCAGCATTGCAAATAAGAGTCCAGGCCTCAGCCCCAGGAAACTCCAGTCCAGGCAGCAAGCGGGATCCCAGTTAGTCACTCCAGAGGAGTCTCTTGCTTACATCCCATCTGGGTCACCAGAATATGTAACTGGACAATCAGTGGGTCCGTGCTGCCTGTCATTACTTGAGCAAATTAAGCAGAGACAGGGTTGAATCATATATGAGCATTTATTTTAATACTGCTGGCAGTATGGGAGAACAGCAGGTCATCCACAAAAATCTACTTTCTAAAGCTCAATTTTTATAGTCCAGACTCATTCTTTCCCCACCACTCTAATCTCTTTTAGTCTGAACTAGACATTAGCTAGATAGTTCCTCAGAATTGGAAATGGCTACGAAAATGTCTAGCAGAGTGTTTCTCAAACTGCAGAGGCTGGTGAGTGCAGCAACTTTTTGTCCATTATGCATTGAAGACCTGGTACTCAGGGCCTCCAAGCTTCCCTGGAGGTAAGAAAATGATTGTGACATGGAAATTAAAAAAACCTGTTGTCTCCAAAATTAACATTCCTTGCAGCCAAGCAAAACCAATATGAAAGAATGTTTAATTAAAAGCCTACTAAACAGATGATATCATGCCATCTTTGTCTTAACTCCTAGGGTTATTTATAAATTACTAGAGGCCTGGTGCATGAATTCATGCACCAGTGGAGTCCCTTGGCTTGGCCTGTGGGATCAGGCTGAAACTGGCTCTCTGACATCTCCCTAGGGGTTCCAGATTGCGAAAGGGTACAGGCCAGGCCGAGGGACCCCATCAGTGCACAATTGGGGCTGGGGAGGGATGCAAGAGGTTGGCCATCTGGGGAGGGAGGGCTCAGGGCATGTCCAGCCCAGCCCATCTTGCTCAGTCCCAATCAGCTGGACTCCAGCTAACCTACTGGTTGGTGCATCTGGCCTCTGGTGGTCAGTGCACATCATAGTGAGCAGTTGAGTGGCTTTAGCATATCATTAGCATATTATGCTTTGATTGGTTGAACGGACAACTGGACAACCAGACATTTAGCATATTAGGTGTTTATTATATAGGATATTAAATGGGAGAGGTGAGTGCATTTTAAGATATTTGGCATGATGTAGAGATGGGGCCTCCATATGTGGGAATAGGTGTAAGGAAGGTTGCACATTTTGTGGGGTCCAAAGTTCATGTAATTTTAGGGGCTCTCTTTAGGAATATAAATAAATAATATGTTACTTTTACAAACATTATACAAACATATGAACAGGCTTTGTTAGGGCACTTCCAGAGCCTTGGAATGACCTATGGCAGGCGAGGAGCACTGAAGGTCCTAAAAAAAATCCTTTCCTCAAAAAAAATAAAAATAAAATAAAATTCTTCAGCTCAGAAATCAATGCACAAATAAATGAATGTGTGACACAAATACCTGCCTGAGTGGGTGGGTTGTTAGGACAATGTACTCAAATAAGTTGGGGAAGTTTGTCCATTATGCATTGAAGACCTGGTACTCATGGCCTTTTGTGGATGACCTGCTGTTCTCCCATACTGCCAGCAGTATTAAAATAAATGCTCATGTATGATTCAACCCTGTCTCTGCTTAATTTGCTCAAGTAATGACAGGCAGCACAGACCCACTGATTGTCCAGTTACATATTCTGGACAATGTACTCAAATAAGTTGGTTAGCCTATGCTTGGAGAGTCACAATTTCCAGGAACTCTTTAAAGGTTCTTAGAAGTCCTGCAGTTCAGAACATTAACGTTACTTGATCCAGAGTTTCCAAAACTTGTTTTTACCATAGAGACTCCCTCTCAGCAAATATTTTTGTTTTGAGCCACTGAGAAGCAGTCTGGGAAAGGCTGATTTTGTCATCCCGGTCATCGCTTCTTGAGTTGCAGACAGCAGGTCACAAAGATGCTTTTCTGGCAGAGCCTGGTTGGGAGGAGAGGGGTCTGCTCAGATGACAGGGTCAGACCTACTCATAAGGGATTTGTAATGTAATAAAAATCCTTTCCTCAAAAAAAGAAAAGCAAATGAGGGGAGATCCAAGATGGCAGCAGATTAAGTGGAAGATATATTAACTTCTTCTCAGGACCAAACTGGAATTACAACTAAATTTTAGAAAAATCATCCTGAATAACCAACTAAAGACTAGCTGGAGAGAAACCTTATAACCAAGGACATAAAAAAGGAGCCACATCAAGACTGGTAGGAAGCACTGAGGCATGAGAGGGCTGGCCAGACTCCCATGGGCAGCAGCTGAACTTCCAGAGGGATATTTCAGCTGTGGGGGGTTCCCCCTGAGTAGTATGAGTCTAAACCCCAAGTTGGGCTCCCCAGCCTAGAGCACCAGAACCAGGAATGGTACCTATACAATATCCAGCTGTGGAAAGCAGCAGGGTCTCTGTCTGTCAGGGAGAGATGGTTAGAAACACATGCACCCTCTTTAAAGGGCCAATGCACAAAATTTTGTTTGTAGCCACTCACCCTGGTCTATGGTGGAAGAAGAGCAGAGTGGATAGAGCTGCGGGAGGAGGTTCTGGGGTTGGTGGCTCTGGGGAGAGAGCAGAAGGGTCAGCTGCCAGGATCCCTGTGCTGAGTCATTCCCCCATATTGCAGAAGCCATCTTTCTCAAGCAGAGCACTGCCCTACAAGCGGGATCAGCATGGGGAAAAGTAATAGGCCTACCCTGTGGAGCTTATGCCCTACGGAGGTGAACAGCCAGAGGCTCTTTCAGTGACTAAGCCCAACAGGTAGCCGGCAGGTGGAGGTGGATCTCTGGGTGCTTTGAGACTTTTGCTGACCTGCCCCCAGACCCAGTGCTGGTTAAAGCCAGCTTTGATGCTCACACCTAGACCCAGCAGAGGGAGCCACAAGCTGTGTATCACTGATAGCTCCAAACAGGTTACCTAGAGCCAGTCTCAGGCAGTATCTGATATTGGCCTACACCAAAGTCCCTCTGAAGAGGCCCCAGAACCAATACAAGCAGTGGCCAGATTCAGACAACAGCAGAGCAGGATCCAATAAATTGCACAAGCAGAATATGCACAGGGAGAACTCAACAGGCACCATAACCTGCTGAGGCAAATTCTACTTTGTGTGAGCAGCACCTGCATAGCAGCTTCCACTGTGTTGGAGTTGAGCCTTACAGTCAGCCAGCCTGAGGGTTGATCACATGCATGAACAGGCCAATAGTAATTAAGACTCGATTACAACAGGAGAACCCACATAATACCCACAAGGGACATTCTTAGAGACCCAGCTCAGGTGATCAGGGAGGCTGTGCCACTGGGTCCTACAGGACACCTACTATATAAGGCCACCCTACCAAGACTGGGAGTCATAGCAGATCTACCACAGACATAGAAACAAACACAAAGAGGCAGCCAAAATGGGGAAACAAAGAAACAGGCCCCAAATGAAAGACAATAGAATTTTCCAGAAGAAGAGCTAAATGAGATGGAGGCAAGTAATTTGTCAGATATAGAGTTCAAAGTAATGATTGTAAGAATGCACAACAGTATGAGAAAGGACAAACATATGAACAAGTTTTAGAAACCATAAAAAAATGAACAGTCAGAAATGAAGAATACAACATCTGAAATAAAGAATGCACTGGAAGAAATAAATAGTAGGCTAGGTAAAGCAGAGGATCAAATCAGTGACTTGGAAGACAAGATAGGAAAAAACACCCAATTAAAGCAGAAAAAAGAAAAATAATTTAAAAAAGTGAGGCTAGTTTAAGGGACCTTTGGGACAACATGAAACATAACAACATCTGCATCATAGGGGTACCAGAAGGAGAAGAGAGAGAGAGAGAGCAAGGGATCAAGAACCTATTTGAAGAAATAATGACTCAAAACTTTCCTAACCAGGTATAGGAAAAAGACACACAAGTTTAGGAAGTGCAGAGTTCCAATCAAGATGGACCCAAAGAGGCCCATACCAAGACACATCATGGTTAAAATGACAAAGGTTAAAGACAGAGACTGAATATTAAAAGCCACAAGAGAAAGGCAGCTAGTTACCTACAAAGGAGCTCCCATAAGACTTTCAGCTGGTTTCTCAACAGAAACATTTCAGGCCAGAGGGACTGGCATGAAATATTCAAAGTGATACAAAACAAGGACCTACAACAAAGGCTATTTTACCCAGCAAGGTTATAATTTAACACATTGTAGACGGATCTCGAGAATTCGTGTGTTTTCATATTACACAGTGTTTTACAAAGTATCATACTTTAAGAAGATATTAGCTTGTAAGAACATGTAATAAATAAATTTAAAATGCAATGAATATTTAATTTTAAAGCATGCCTTTAACATTTATGTAAAATGTTTTTTGTACTTATTCAATAGAAACTTGTCTGGTCACTGGGTAAAGCTAGCACTAAAACTACTGGTCTGCAATGTGTTAAAATAGAAGGAAAAATAAAGAGCTTTCCAGACCAGAAAAAGCTAAAGGAGTTTGTTACCATCAAACCAGAATTACAAGTATTAAAAGAAATGTTAAAGGGCTTGCTAGAAGCAGAAGCAGAAGCAGAAGCAGAAGCAGGAGAAGAAGAAGAAGAAGACAAAGAAAAAAAGGAATAAATAAATAAATAAATAAATAAATAAATAAATAAATAGAGGAACGTAGCTAAAAAATGAAATGACAATACATATGTACCTATCAATAGTCACTTTAAATGTAAATGGCTTAAATGCTCCCATCAAAAGACATAGGATAGCTGAATGGATATGAGAGCAAGTCCCATATATAGTATATGCAGTCTATAGGAGACCCATCTCATAATGAAAGATACACACAGACTAAAAGTAAAGGGAATGAAAAAGATATTTCATGCAAATGGAAAGGGTTGAAAAGCTGAGGTAGCCATAATTATGTCTGACAAAATAGACTTTAAAACAAAGTCTATAGTAAGAGACAAGGGACACTACATACTGAAAAAGGAAGCAACCCAACAAGAGGATATAACTGTTATAAACATTTTTGCACCCACCATAGAAGCACTTAAATATGTAAAGCAAGTCTTGATGGACATGAAGGGAGAGATTGACAGTAATGCAGTTATAGTAGGAGATTTTAACACCCATTGGCATCAATGGATAGATTTTCCAGACAGAAAATCACCAAGGAGGTGGTAGCCTTAAATGAAAGCACCAGATCAAGTAGATTTAATTGATATATTCACAGCATTTCACCCTGAAGCAGCAGAATATACATTCTTTTCAAGCACACAGGAACATTTTTTAGGATAGACCACATATTAGAACACAAAACACGTCTCAATAAATTTAAGCAGACTGAGATTGTATCAAGCATCTTCTCTGACCATAATGCTATGAAAGTAGAAATCAATCACAAAAAGAAAACTGAAAAACATACAAAGACATGGAGGCGAAATAACATGTTACTAAACAATGAAAGGCTTAATAATGAAACCAAAGAAGAAATCAAAAGATATTTTGAAACAAATGAAAATGAGAACACAACAACCTCAAATCTGTGGGACACAGAGAAAGCAGTCCTAAGAGGGAAATTCATAGCGCTACAGGCCTATCACAAGGAACAAGTAAAAATGCAAATAAACAATCTAACTTTACACATAAAGGAGCTTGAAAAAGAACAACAAAGTCCAAAGTGAGTAGAAGAAAGGAAACAATAAAGATCAGAGAAAAAACAAAAAACAAAACACACACACACAAAAACACCTAAAAACAAAAAACCCAAACACAAAACCAACAATACAAAATGGAGTCTAAAAAACAATACAAAAGATCAATGAAACCAGGAGCTGGTTCTTTGAAAAGATGAACTAGATTGAGAAACTTTTCACCAAACTCAACAAGAAAAAAAAGAGAGAGGATCCAAATAAATAAAATAATAAATGAATGAGGAGAAGTAACAACTGACATCAAAGAAATATAAAGGATTGTAAGAAACTAGTATCAACAATTATACGCCAACAAATTTGACAATCTGGATGAAATGGATAAATTCCTAAAAACATACAATCTTCCAAAACTAAATCAGGAAGAATCAGAGAATCGGAATAGACAGATTACACTAGTGAAATTGAAGCAGTAATGAAAACACCCCCAACAAACAAAACCCCTGGAACAGGTGGCTTGACAGGTGAATTTTACCAAACATTCAGAGAAGAGCTAACACCTATCCTTCTCAAACAATTCCAAAAGACTCAAGAGGAAGGAAGACTCCCAAGATCATTTTTATGAGGCCAACATTATTCTAATTCCAAAACCAGATAGACACTACAAAAATAAGAAAATTATAGGTCAATATCCTTGATGGACATAAATGCTAAAATCCTCAACAAAACTTTAGCAAACCGAATCCAACAATCCTATCTAATAAAAGAGAAACATGATAATTGGCGTACGACCGCTACCCTTCCCATTGGCTAATCAGCGAGATATGCAAATTAACTGCCAGCCAAGATGGCGGCCGGCAGCCAGGCAGCTTGAAACTAACATGAGGCTTGCTTGCTTCAGTGACGGAGGAAACCAACGTTCCCCGCCTGCCTTGCCAGCCTTTGAACCTGCAGTTTGAAACATTGTAACAAATATAGAAGCTAAACAAAACCCCAGAAACCTGCTTTCAGCGAGCCGGGATCTCAGAGCTGGAGTTATACATTGTTTCGATTATAGAACCAAAACAAACCAGATACCTGCTTTCAGCAGCGGAGGCCTAAGAGCTGGAGCTTCAGAGCTAAAGCTGGCCCAGAATAAAAAAAGAAAAAAGAAAAAAAGGAGCAGTTGGGAGCTTCCGTCACCCGCCAGCCTGAAAACAGCCCTCAGCCCCTCACCCAGACTAGCCAGGCACCCCAGTGGGGACCCCCACCCTGATCCAGGACACCCTTCAGGGCAAACCAGCCAGACCCCACCCGTGCACCAGTCCTCTATCCTATATAGTAAAAGGGTAATATGCCTCCCAGCACCGGGATCAGTGGAGCCGTGAGGCCTCCTGGCTCCAGGATCAGCGTGACAGGGGGCAGCGCCCAAACCCCCTGATCGCCCTGCGGCTCTCTGTGTGACAGGGTGCGGCGCCCCAACCCCCTGATCGGCCCTGCTCTGTGTGTGCCAGGGTAGAGCCATAACCTCCCCATTGGCCCTGCCCTGAGTGTGACAGTGGCAGCTCCCCAACCCCCTGATGGGCCCTGCTCTGTGGGTGATAGAGGGTGACGCCCCAACCGCCCCCCACGGGCCCTGCTCTGTGTGTGATGGGGTAGAGCCATAACCTCCCCATCGGCCCTGCCCTGAGTGTGACAGGGTGCGGCACCCCAACCCCCTGATCTGCCCTGCTCTGTGTGTGACAGGGGGCGGTGCCCCAACCCCCTGATTGGCCCTGCTCTGTGCGTGACAGGGGGTGGCGCCGCAACCTCCCCATCGATCCTCCCTTGAGTGTGACAGGTGGCGGTGCCCCAACCTCCCAATCGGCCCTACCCTGAGCGTGACTGAGGGTGGCATCGCAACCTCCCCATCCGTCCTGCTCTGTGCATGACAGGGGCTGCACCCCAACTCCCCAGTCAGCCCTGCTCTGAGCCCGACCAGGGGCTGTACCTAGGGATTGGGCCTGCCCTCTGCCACTCGGGAGCAGGCCTAAGCCAGCAGGGCGTTATCTCCTGAGGGGTCCCAGACTGTGAGAGGGCACAGGCCAGACTGAGGGACCCCCCTTCCCCCCCGAGTGCACAAATTTTTGTGCACCGGGCCTCTAGTACATAATAAATATCCTACACCATGAGCAAGTGGGATTTATTCTGGGAATGCAAGGTTGGCATAATATCTGCAAATCAATAAATGTGATATACCACATGAACAAAATAAAGGATAAAAACCACATGATCATATCAAGTGATGCAGAAAAAGCATTTGATAAAATTCACCACACATTTATGAAAAAAATTCTCAGCAAAGTGGGAATATAGGGAACATACCTCAATATAACAAAGGCCATATATGACAAACCCATAGCCAACATCATACTCAATGGGCAAAAACTACAAGTGCTCCCCTTGAGATCAGGAACATGACAGGAACATCAGCTTTCACCACTCTTATTAAACATAGTACTGGAAGTCCTAGCCATAGCAATCTGACAAGAAGAAATAAAAAGCATCCAAATTGGAAAGGAAGAAGTAAAACTGTCAGTATTTGCAGATGATATTATACTGTTTATAAAGAACCCTAAAGATTCCATTGAAAAACTATTAGAACTGATAAATGAATTCAGTAAAGTAGCATGATTCAAAATAAATATCCAGAAATCAGTTGCATTTTCATACACCAACTAGAGGCCCAGCATGCGATTGAAATAGCTCAAGGAGGCGCCCCACCTCCCTCTGTGTGAGGAGGCACCCTGCCGCGTTGTGTCTGCTCAGAAGACATGGAGGCTATGTTTATGTTGTGTCTCCACTCTGGCCCGCCCCCAGCCCCAGCCTCTCCATGTGTTGTGTCTCCACTCCAGCCCACCCCCAGCCCCAGCCTTCCATGTGTTGTGTCTCCACTCCAGCCCACCCCCAGCCCCAGCCTCTCCATGTGTTGTGTCTCCACTCCAGCCCACCCCCAGCCCCAGCCTTCCATGTGTTGTGTCTCCACTCTGGGCCGCCCCCAGGCCCAGCCTCCCAGTGGCTGCTGGGGTGAGGGTGGCACGCAGTCCCCTCCCACCCATCTTCATGCGCAGCTCCTCCTGAACAGTTTGTGACACTTGGCTAATTAGCATATTCCTTATCCTATATTTATTTATTTATATAATAAAAGGCTAATATGCAAATTGTCCCCTCGACCGGGAGTTCGACCAGGAGGTGGGGCCAGCTGGCCAACTGCCCGTGGCCTCTCCCCCTGGCCAGTCCCATCCCCCATCACCCCACCACCCTGACTGGGGGCGGGGCCAGCCCACCAACCACCCATGGCCCCTCCCATCAGCAAGTCCGGCCCCAATCGGGGTGGGTCAGCCATACTCCACCTGTGCACAAATTTGTGCACCAGGCCTCTAGTTTATATATATATAGTTAATGAACAATCAGAAAGGGAAACCAAGAAAAAAATCCCATTCACAATTGCTTAAAAACCCCCCCCACACCTAGAAATAAATTTAACCAAGGATGTAAAGGATCTGTACTCAGAAAACTGTAAGACACTGAAGAAAGAAATCAAAGAAGATACAGATAAGTGGAAGCATATATTGTGTTCATGGATAGGAAGAATAAATATAATTAAAACGTCCATACTACCCAAAGAAACCTACAGACCCAAAGCAATTCTTTACAAGATACCAATGGCATATTTCACAGAACTAGAACAAATATTCCAAAGATGTATATGGAACCACAAAAGATTCCTAATAGTAACAATGATCTTGAGAAAGAAGAATAAAGTTGGAGGAATTATGCTACCTAATATCAAACTATACTACAAGGCCATAGTAATCAAAATATCATGGCACTGGCATAAAAACAGACATAGAGATCAATGAAACAGAATAAAGAGCCCAGAAATAAACCCATGCCTTTATAGTCAATTAATATTTGACAAAGAAGGAAAAAATAGACAATGGGCTAACATAGTCTATTCAATAAATGGGAAAATTAGAACAGATACATGCAAAAAAATAAAACTAGACCTCCTTCTTACACCACACACAAGAATAAACTCAAAATGGATTAAATATTTAAATGTTAGACTTGAAACCATAAAAATCCTAGAAGAAAACATAGGCAGTAGACTCTCAGACATTTCCTATAGTAATATTTTCTCTGATATATCCTCCTTGGGCAAAAGAAACTAAAGAAAAAAACAACAACAAATGGAACTACATCAAACTAAAATGATTTTGCACAGCAAAGGGAATCATCAACAATGTGAAAAGACAACCTACTGAATAGGAGGACATGTTTGCCAATGATACATCTGATAAGGGGTTAATATCCAAAATTTTATAAGGAACTTACAAAACTCAACATAAAAAAACCCCAAACTATCCAACTAAAAAATGGGCAAAGGACCTGAATAAACACTTCTCCAAAGAGAACATAGAGATGCCCAATAGACATATGAAAAGATGCTCAATGTCACTAATCATGAGAGAAATGCAAATTGAAATCACAATGAGAGATATCACTTCACACCTGTCAGAATGCTATCATCAATAAATCAACAAACATCAAATGTTGGCAAGGATGTGGAGAAAAGGGAACCATTGTGCACTGTTGGTGGGAATACAGATTGGTGCAGCCTCTGTGGAAAGTAGTATGAAGTTACCTCAAAAATTAAAAATTGAGCTGCCTTACAATGTAGTGATTCCACTTCTGGGAATTTATCTGAAGAAACCTGAAATACTAATTCAAAAAAAAAAAATATATATGCACCCCTATGTTTCTTGCAGCATTATTTACAATTGCCAAGATGTGGAAGCAGCCCAAGTGTTCATCAGAGGTTGAGGGATAAAGCAGGTCTGGCACATTTATACAATGGAATATTACTTGGCCTTAAAAAAGAAGAAAGATGTTAACTTTTGGGGCAACATGGATGGACCTGGAGAACATTATGCTAAGTGAAATAAGCCAGTCAGAGAAAAAAAAGTACCATATGATTTTACTCATGTGAAATCTAAGGAACAAACTGAACTAATAAGCAAAATAGAGACAAACTCATAGATTGAGAGCAGACTGACAGCTCTGGGATGGGGAGCAGGCATGGGAGGTGGAGGGATTCTGCAAAAAAGGAAAAAAGAGAAAATGCTCACGGACATGGAAAATAGCGTGGTGGTTGTGGGGGGAGGCAGAGATGTGAGTGGAGGTGGAAAAGGGTATAGATGGGATAAATGGTAATGGAAAAATATAAAATAAAATTAAGTTAAAAAGAGAACAACCAAGAAAAGATTTTTTAGCTTAGACTTGGCTTGTTCAAAATTTTAAAACAATAGGGCATTGTGATTCAAATGAGGGCTAAGGGGCGTGCCTGTGGATTCCTGTGTCTCACTTTCTATTAGCATCATCTTGTTTTTGTTTTAGTAAGAGTTTGGTGGAAGACCAATGACATAATTTGTAGGTCCCTGTGGAAAATGAAAATACTGGGGCCCTTGCTCAGAAATTATTAAGAATATCACATGAGGGGCCCTTCTGAACTCAGGCCCTGAGTGACTGCAGGGGTCGCACAACCATGAGGTCAGTCCTGGTTTGGGCTAGATTTGTTTACTTATTTCAAAGTTGGAAGTTCTGAAAATGTTTAAACTCCATATGGAAGATACTGGGGTTAAAAAGAGGACAGTGATTTTAGCTAAAGGGCCAGATCTGGGCACCTCGGCGAATGTGCATTTTTACTGAACTGATCATTAATTGAGCATTCCCAGCATCTCTCAGCCTTTTCAGTGATTCATCTGCAAGGCTACTGCCACTGTGTAGTTCTCATTATCGTAATTAGCTGGTGCTTCTCAAGTCAAAACCCTGCACCAACCTGGGTCTTTTCAAAAACGGTGCTAGTGACTGTGGATCTGGGTAGATGGGCTCAGCATACAATAACTCCCTCTTCTCCTGGCTTGTAACGATGAACCTCTTCTATCAGGGGATCCAGTCTAATTGGGTAATTATGAGGAAAGCGATAGGACGGGAAAGTGGGAATTCAGGAGGGAACTTGTTTTTCCAGGCCCTGCGTTTGCAGCAGCTGCAGGAACGTGCCACGTGCCATGCGAAGTAACAGCAGGGGAGTCAGGGGCTGAGCCTTTCACAACCCTGTGGGTTAGGCTTTCCAAGGGGGCGGGTTCTGCTATGAGGCAAAGCAGATATTCATAAGGGATTTCTGGGCTCCTGCGTCCAAACGTGGACCTCTAATCTGCTCTGGGTCAAGGTGCTCAAAAACCTCTTTCCAAAGTGCAAGCTCATTGGACCTCTGCTTCCAGGCCCTGCACCCACTCCTGCCCCCAGACGGAAGCTCCTCCAGGTCTGCAGAGTGCCCAGCGTCTTCCCTCCAAGAAAGGAGGACTTTGTCCATCAGCAGCAAGAGTGAGGTCTGGAACCCGAGGATGACCAGGGGAGGGCGGATGGTGCCTGTACTTCCAGGCCAGTGGGGGCAAGTGTCCTTTACCCTTGAAAACAGCAGTGGTCGTATTTAACAAGTTTACCCCTTTTCGCTTTCAACATCGTTTTGGTTCCTGGCAGCGAGCATCCATGTCACTGTCTGCAGAACTGAGGGGAGAGGCAGGAGGGAGAGAAAGTGGGGGGTCTGATAGGGGCCTCTGCTTGTGCTCCATGGGGGAGCCTGAGGCTGCATGGTGGGCTTTGGCCAAATGCGAGACCCAGCTTAAGAGCCTTTTCCTTAAGGGAGGAGGAGGGAGTCTTCCGTGTTTACCCAGAGGTTATGCCATGTGGATCGGGAGAATAGAGTCATCTCCACTTAACCCATGCCATAGGTTACCCTGGCGTTTGTGTGTCTTTGTGTTTACTCTCTTGTTCCCAAAGCAAATGGTTTTGAGACAACCTTTGCTGAGATACACATTTCATTGAGGGCTGGTTAATCATTAGGTTGAGAGCAAGAGTGTCAACACAGGTACAGATTACATATTTGTTTCTAATTGTAGTAGAGAAACCTTCATTAATTAATAACTTTCTGGTGAGGGGAGATGAATCAGGTCACCTTCCACTCCTTTTTAAGACTAGCTTTGACTTCTTCCTGATAACCCGTCAGTGGTTTTTGCCTTTGAAGACTGTCCTTATTGTCATAACGGGCCCTCTCTATGACGTTGGGCAAGTGTCCCCTTTCTCGAGGCTTCCGCTGTCCCATCTACAAGTGGAGGACCCTTTGTCTTCACAGCCTCCTCCCTGCCTGGAGCGCAGAACCTCGGGTGGTCTACCTGCAGCGGAAGCAATCTGAGAAGCTCCCACAGGTCCTGTCCTCAGACACTTAGTGAATTTTTCCGCCTGCATGGTGCCCTCTCTGTGCTGACCTCAGCCCAGTGGTAAGTTTTCTAGGCAAAGCTGGTGGGCTTTCTCACTGGGAACAGGGCTTCCCCCAACAGTCACAAATTGGCAGTGACAACTTGTTTTCACTAGGGTCTGTCCTGCCTATGTCACAGAAACAGTAATAAGTCTCCACTATATACTGAGGGGTGAGAGGATGCACTGAGAGGCCAACATACAGTCACCCATTTAATCCTTATCACAATCCCTTCAGAAATGTATTATTATTTCCATTTTATAGGGAGGAGTATTGAAGTTCAGAGAAGTTAGATAACTTGCCCAAGACCGCACAGCTAGTAAGCGGCAGAGCTGGGATTTTACCCAAGGCATTTGACTCTGAAGCCCATACTCTAAGCCACTTCACTTATATCCTTTGGTTAAATGCTTAAATGCATGTTTAAAGATCCGTTAAAATTAGGAATGCCCCCTTCTCAGAGCCACATTCTTCTTTGATTTTTCTTATCATTGTGGGACCAGATGTGAAATGCCAGAGACAGCCAACATGGTTTATAAGCTTCCTTTACTCTTACAAAATGCAGTGTCAAGTAATACCCGGGCTTACCCACACTGCTCATGATCTCCATTGAAAATAGGCCTCAGTCTTCCTGATGGGCCAGGACCCAGCATAGGTTTGCCCACTCACTATTTGGGGTACATGGCTGAGCTGTGCCTAGGCTCTGCCTGCAACAACCAGGGCAGCAGGCCAGGCTGGAGAAGGGGTTGGAGGGGAAGAGAGCAGATCTTATTCTTTCTGTGGCTTTTCTCAGGGAGACATGGTGGACTAGTAATGACATCTGCTCAGAGCCCTCCAACCTCATTTGAGACACTGAGGAGCAAGTACATATTTTTTACTCTATTATTTTACAGAAACATTAGAAGGCAATAAAACATGGTTTTAGACTTTTCAAGAAATTTGCAAACATCCCTTCCCCCGACCACCTTCTGGGCAAGGACACCCAGGTCCAGTCAGTCACTTGCCGTGAATAACAGATGACAGCCACAGCCATGGCCCATTCCATTGCCACTTGGTGATGTCAGACGGTCTAGAGTCCTGGAGGGCCACCCCCAGGGCCTCCCAGCAAACAGCCCACCTCCTTACACCGGGGCAGTGTTTTTGGCTACAGAGTGTACTCCCACCCACCCTGTTAGCTTGGGCCTTTGCGAATGCCACCTTCCCTTGGAAGGAGCAGAAGCTGAGGCCCAGGGCGGTGATGACAGAGGGCCCAGCCAGGTGGAGCCAGCAGCTGCAGCAAAACCAGGTGTCTTGGCATTGATTCTCGGATTCCTTCCACTGACCAGCTCTCATGCGTGGAGAACTCAGTGGTCAGATAAAGCATCTTTGTTTCTGGATTTTCTTCTATTCTGCCGAAGCCTTCTGAATCAGGTTCAGATCTGCCTCCTCCCAGCTTGGAATTTGCACCTAGAAAGTTTCAATGTAAAGCTGCTACCTCTAACAAGAACAGAAAGTCCCAGTTGGGCTTGTGAAGAATGAAATCAGCTCCAAGCCCCGATCTTTCTGAAAAGTTGTTATTAAATTCTGTGCATGGTCCTAACCTGGATTTAAAGATTTGCAAGAAGACAAATTCCAAACAGATGCCCATTAGGGCCCTGACAGCACAGCTTAAAGATAACATTTACATTCTGCCTGGGTTTGTAGCGCTCTGTTCCCCGCTCAACCCCTCTCCTGCCTCCAGCGGGATCAATACCTCGGTTGAGGTTACGTGGAGGTGGCCACATTCTTTTAAGCTGTTTGCTCAGCGCTTGGTTTGCTTTGCTAACACGCCAGGCACTTCTTCCAACAGGCCTGTTTGCCCAGTATTAGGGCTGTTTGCCGAAACACCTACCCAATCCGAGGGGGCTCAGCTTTCCAAACAGTTGGTCCCCGCATCTGTCAATCAATAACACCATTCAGGTTCCTGATAGGGACAGCAAATGTGGCCAAGTCCAATATTTGCCCAAACACGGCCTCCTCCCCCTGCACCTGACTCTCCCTGAGCTTGACAAGGGCGGACGTTCGCCAAGCGCACAGGCTGCCGGGAAGAGACGATGCTGCGAACAAGAAGCCGATTCCAAGAAAGAAGAGCACACACACGAGCAAACACAGCGCTCCTCTGTGGGAGGTAACCCGGTGAAACGCAGGGCCACCACCTGCCCACCCAGCCCCGGTGGAATTAGAAGCGGCAGGCGCAGGTTCCTGGTTCCGGCGCTGGCGAAGGAAACTGGGTTTCATCTTGTGAAGCTGGAGCTGGGACCAGGAGTTGGGTTGGAGTCCTAGGAGATCAAAGGGACATTAGGATATTATCAAGCCCAGGATATCAATTCCCGAGAAGGACAAAATGATAGCAAGAGAAAATCTACCAAGAGGAGTGTGACATTTAATGGGTACAGGCTTTTTGAGTTTTGGAACTTGATAGAGGTATTGGTTCACAACGTTGTGAACGCACTAAATGCCACTGATTGTTTGCTTTAAAATGGTTAATTTTATGTTAGGTGAATTTCACCTCAGCTAGAAAAAAAAAGGGCAAATCTCAATGAGCCTAGGGCATTTACATTTGAGAAACTCTAATGCCTAACTCAGGCTTTGGCTCAGAGTAAATGCTTAATAAATGTTTATTGAAAGAACAACCTAACATTTGCACAGTCAACAAAGCTCTTTGTTACACATTAGCTCATTTCATCCTTAAAGAGCCTTATGAGGTGGGCAAGGGGAAGCATTCTTCCCTTGAAAAGGGGAAACTGAGGCAAGTATGGCTTGCATACTATCACACATAGTAGTAGTGCTGGGATTTGAACGCAAAAATATCTAGCTCCCAAATTTGTGCATGTAAAAAAACGACACTAGTGTTTTGTCTACCTCATGGCTTCCAGGAAAGAAGAGAAATAGGTTCTTATAAATAACCCCTCCCCCCACTTCTTTTTGAGTATTTATTACTAAAAATATGTTAAAACTGGCAAAGCCACCCTTTCTCCCCCACAGTTCCTAGCACAATGCTTGATAAATATTTGCTGACTCATTCAGCTGCAGAGACCAATCTCTGGTTGCTGTGGCGACTGTCCAGAGCAAAGCTCAGGCAGATCAGGGCATCAGTGAAGCCAAGGACTCTGGGTTAAGTAGGAGGAGGAGCTGGGTCTGCGGCGATGACTCCCAGAAGCCTTTGCTCGGGGCAAGGTGTCCGCTACACACCAATGGCACAGGAGTCTGGTGGTGGTGGGGCCATCTTGCCACCGTCACTTTTTATTATTATTTTATTATTATTTTTCTTTATTGATTAAGGTATTACATATGTGTCCTTATGCCCCATTGCCTCTCCTGTCCCCCCCCCCCCCTCCGCACTCATGCCCTCACCCCCCTGTTGTCCATGTCCATTGGTTAGGCTCATATGCATGCATACAGGTCCTTTGGTTGATCTCTCCCCCTTACCCCCACCCTTCCCTACTTTCCCTCTGAGGTTTCACTGTCTGATTGATGCTTCTCTGTCTCTGGATCTGTTTTTGTTCATCAGTTTATGTTGTTCATTACATTCCACAAATGAGTCAGATCATGTGATACTTGTCTCTCTGACTGACTTATTTCGCTTAGCATAATGCTCTCCAGTTCCATCCATACTGTTGCAAATGGTAAGAATTCCTTCTTTTTAACAGCAGTGTAGTATTCCATTGTGTAGATGTACCACAGTTTTCTAATCCACTCATCTGCTGATGGGCACTTAGGTTGCTTCCAAATCTTAGCTATGGTGAATTGTGCTGCTATGAACATAGGGGTGCATATGTCCTTTCTGATTGGTGTTTCTACCTTCTTGTGATACATTCCTAGAAGTGGGATCACTGAGTCAATGGGAGTTCCACTTTTAGTTTTTTGAGGAAACTCCATACTGTTCTCCACAGTGGCTGCACCAGTCTGCATTGCCACCAGCAGTGCAAAAGGGTTCCTTTTTTCTCTACATCCTGGCCATCGCTTGCCACTGTCACTTTTTAGTCTAAAGTGGTGGTGATGTGGCCTTTTGTTAAAAAATTATTAAGAATTTTAAGAAGGCAGAGAATTAATCCAGCACACCTCTGAGGACAGGGCTTGAGGGTGGCTTGCCATGCAGTGGCCCCAGGGCTGGCATTACCTGGCCTCCTGATGGACAGCTCTGTGGGATCTGTGTGTGGAGCCAGGAAGCCAAGGGCAGGAGGAGTGGAAGGTTAGCTCCTCCCCAGGGCATCATCCACTCCCTTGGGGAGCACTCCAGTCCTCCAACTCCCTCACCTCATGGGGTAGACAGACCTGGCTCCAGACCAGCTGGGTTTCCATCCTGGTTCTGCCATCAAGAAGCTGTTAACTTGAGATTGGGGCATTTAACTCTTGGGGGCCTCAATTTCTCAGATATAAAACGGTACCAATACTTTTCCCAGTTGATTACTGAGTGCCAGATACACGGTTCCCATCTTCCCAGATTCCAGCACCTCTCATACCAGACTAAGCTAGACTGAGTTCCCTCCCTACTGCACAAATGATATGAGCTGTCTTACAAAGATGTATAAGAAAGAAAAAAACACAGGTGGCTTGAAAACTGAACCACTTTCAGAGGCTAAGCAGAGATTACCGTAGATATGAAAGAGACAGGCTACATACAGGGCAGTTCTTAGGGAGTGGTGGGGATTATGGTAAACTGGAGGTTTTGTGCCCTACCTGAAACCACCTAAAGTCAAAATTTAAACTTGCAGAAGGATTGTGTAAGTTAATTAGGCTGCGAGAGTTCATTTTGAAATCTTTGAAACAATATGAGGGAAGTTGGGACAGGGAAGGTATGCATGAAGTTGATAAGGGGAGAAATCGAAATGCCGTAAGATTCTCCATGGTGAGCTATAAATTTGTCTCTGAACTTCTTGGAGCCAATGCAATAAAGGCAACATAATCAATTACATGCTTCTCATTGTCTGTGAAGAAAAACATATAGCGTTTCCTGTTAGCCAGCTCAAAAAGACACCTCAAGGCATCCTTTACTAGTAGAGTATCTTGACTTGTGTGTGTACTGAAGGTGGCGCAACGGGCACCGTCCTCTGGTGCAGGCAATACACAGGTGCAGAGGAGTTTAAAAAAACAACGCATTTGACTGAAAGCAGGTCTGCTCTTAGTGTCACTGTACATTGACAATCGTAAACAATATCAGCGATAAGATACTTCATGAAAAATCTTTTCGTGGCTTAAAGTATAAACAATTATCTTATTGCAGAATATGTAGGAGTATAAGTAAATAAGTTTCACATTCAGACAATTTTATCAATTATCCTTTAATAAACATTTTAGTATACATGGAAGTTACTTTGGAGAGGAGCTCCCAAAACGTGGACCTCCCACATGCATTGAAGAATTACTTTGTCAGGTGACATTGCGCATTCCTTTTGGGTACAGTCAGTGCTCCCAAGCTCTGGGGCATCACATCATCACATATTTTTGTGTTTAACAATAGATTTGAAATGAACAATGATAGTGCAGTGGTTGTAAAGATGAAAAAAATGCAACTTGAGTTCTTTCAGTCATTCTAGGTAACCACTGGAGTTTATTTTTGTTTAAAATTTAAAGTGGTAAAATTGTGTAAACTGTCAGGTGTGCTATCCTTGTTAGTAAGTGTATAGTTTAATTCATGCTTGACTTACTTTACTAAATTTTAATATTTTTTTTAAAATTAAAAATTGTTTTTTAGTTCTTTTAAAATGACAGAACAAAATCCAGAAAACAGACTTATCAAAAAAATTATACCTTTTGTGAGAAAGAAGAACAAAGTTGGAGGGATCACAATACCAGATATCAAGTTATTCTACAAAGTCACTATAGTCAAAATAGACTGGTACTGGCACAGAACAGGCTAATAGATCAATGGAGCCAAATAGAGACCCCAGAAATCAACCCAGGCCATTACATTCAATTTAATATTTGACAAAGGAGGCAAGAACATACAATGGAGTAAAGACAGTCTCTTCACCAAATGGTGTTGTGATAATTGGACAGATACATGCAAAAAATGAAACTAGACCACCAACTTACACCATACACAAAAATAAACTCAAAATGGATAAAAGACTTAAACGTGAGATGTGAAACCATAAAAATCTTAGAAGAAACCATAGGCAGCAAAATCTCATACATCTCTCATAATAGTATGTTTGCAGATACATCTCATAGGTTAGCGGTCGGCAAACTCAATAGTCAACAGAGCCAAATATCAACAGTACAATGATCGAAATTTCTTTTGAGAGCCAAATTTTTAAAACTTAAACTATATAGGTAGGTACATTATTATTAATTAGGGTACTCCTAAGGCTTAGGAAGAGCCACACTCAAGGGGCCAAAGAGCCACATGTGGCTCGCGAGCCGCAGTTTGCCGACCATGGTCATAGGTCAAAGGAAACAAGGGAGAAAATAAATAAATGAGACTACATCAAAACAAAAAGCTTCTGCACAGCAAAAGAAACCATCAACAAAATGAAAAGGGAGTTCACTGTATGGGAGGACATTTTTGTCAATAATACATCTGATAAAGGGTTAATATTCAAAATATATAAGGAACTCATACAACTTAATAAAAGGAAGACAAACAGTCCAATTAAAAAATGGGCAAAAGACATAAATAGACACTCTTCCAAAGTGGACATACAGATGGCCAAGAGACATATGAAAAATGTTCAAAGTCATTGATCATCAGAGAGATGCAAATTAAAACAACAATGAGGTATCACCTCACACCTGTCAGAATGGCTACCATCAATAAAATTAACATATGATAAGTGCTGATGAGGATGTGGAAAAAAGGGAACCCTATACACTGCTGGTGGGAATGCAGGCTGGTGCAGCCACTATGGAAAACAGTGTGGAGTTTCCTAAAAAAATTAAATATGGAGCTGCCATTTGACCCAGTGATCCCACTTCTAGGAATATATTCTAAAAAACCCAAAACATCAATCAGAAAGAATGTGTGCACTCCTATGTTCATAGCAGCACAATTTATAACAGCTAAGATCTGGAAACAGCCCAAGTGCCCATCAGTAGAGGAGTGGATAAAAAAGCTGTGGTATATTTATACCATGGAATACTGTGCAACAGTAAAAAAAGAAGGATCTCAGATCCTTTGAGACAGCATGGAGGGACCTGGAGAGTATTATTCTAAGCGAAATAAGTCAGTCAGAGAGACAAGTATCACATGATCTCACTCATATGTGAAATCTAATGAGCAAAATAAACTGATGAACAAAATAGATCCAGAGACATGGAAGCATAGAACAGACTATTAAATCTCAGAGGGAAGTGGGGGGTGAGTGGTGGGTGGGAGGTGATCAACCAAAGAACTTGCATGCATACATGCATAACCCATGAACACAGACAATAGGGTGGTGGAGGCCTGGGGCGGGAGGCAGGGGCAGTTTATAAGGAGTCAATGGGGAAAAAAAGGGGGACATGTATAATACGTTCAACAATAAAGATTAAAAAAAATACAACTAACAAATTATACCTTTTGTTGACATTTTGGACTTATTAAAATCCTCTTATTAGTTACTGGATAACTATTTACATAAATTATTATTATACTAGACTGTAACCAAAGGATCAAAGTTCAAACTGATAGTGTATAAATCAGGGTATCTTTTTGTCCTGTGGGAAGTTTGAGTAACTTGCAATGTCTTGCAGTATTGTGAAACTGGCAACTCGTTCATAATTGTTCTGAAGCTGTAGAAAAATGCAAGTGGGGCACCTGTACCAATATGAAACCATACAAATTCAGTGGAGCTCAAACAAAGAAAAATGAAAAGAAAAAAAGAGGAGGCAATCAAAATAACGTCTGGATGTATTTAAAATATGTAATGCATTCAAAATCATGTGTAGTTAACGAAAATTCTGAAGAAATACTAACTAGCATATCTAGTGCATCTATATGTTATTGTTATTCATTGCATTTCATGACTTTTATAAAGTAATTTTGTTGTATGGAAGAGGACTAAGTTTAAAAATGACCTGCCTGGTTGTCAAGTGCTCTAGTTATGTTGCTGATTTGCTATCTCTGGCTGGGCTACGTGGGCTGGGCGGGGGTAGGGGGGTTGGGGGTCTCTTTCAAGGACCAAAGTGTGGCAAAGTCAGTTACATCACACCCCCTTTCCTGACTGGCTCCTGCTCCCTCGAAAAGGGACCTCTACTTGGGTTATTATGTTGCAAGTAGCTGCCACCCATTTAGGCTGGCTCAAGTCAGTGGGGTTCAGCTGTTCATCATCTGTCCACAGCCCTGTCTCATCCTGTCCTCAGGCACGGACGCTGGCAGGGAGACTTGGGGAATGTCACCCAAGGTTGCCCCAGGTCAAAGCAGCCCTCCTTCTGCTTCTAGACACTTGTTTTTAGAGTGGGATCATCTAAAAGAGTCACATAGCTACAGTTTCTCCAAATGCCCTCTGGGAAATTCTTATTAATTCTTATCAACACAGTCAACAAACATGTATTAAGCGGCTTCTTTAGGGCCAGGCCCTGTGCGGGGCACTACCAGTAAGAAACAAAGACAAGACGCAGTGCCTGCCCTCACCATGAGCGTGCTGGAAGCAGAAGCAGCTCCAAGAGAGAGGCAGGTACAGTCTTTAGGGGAGGTTGAGGAAGGGTGGGAGAATTTTTCCCTAGGGGTTCTGTGAAGGGCTGGGAGCCTTGTAGAATCTGAGATGGCGGAGAGAGAAGTCTTTTGAAGGCAGTGTTTCCTGATCACACGCTGTGTTTGTATCCAAGAGCCACTACTTACCACCTCAGTGACTTGAGCACATCCCCCCTGCCTTCTGGGACTCAGCTCCCTCCTCTGAGAAATTGGGTGGGGGGCAGGAGTCCAACCTTCTGGCTGGAGGTAGTGAGGACAAAGTGAGGTGTTGTAAAGCTCCAGCCCCTCCCCACAGGAAGTGCTTGATAAATTCAGGTGGGTGTCAGGCTCCAGGCCTCCCCGGAGACCCCCCCTTCGGATGGGTCTCCAGGCTGGCGCCCAGCAGGGTCAAGGGCTTCACTCGCACCTGCACTCAGGGCAGGCCTTTCTGCAGGCGCGGAGCTAACTTGGGGCATGTGGTTCTCTGGTGAGTGAACCAAACCAAACTAGGGCTGTCTAGAGGAGCACGTGAATACCATGGCCCTGGCACAGCCTCCCGCAAATAGAAATGGTCTCAGTGGAGCTTTGAGAAAAGCTGGATAGCTCTTGTAAGATATATATCGTCATTTTTGTTGCTAATAATAATAATGACAATAATTCCTGGGCTTCTGCCCTGAGATCATAGTCTGTCTGTAGCCAACTCTCATCACCCACCAAGGACTGGCCTAGCACCAGAATAATACTTTCAGCATCCGCTACCCTCAGTGCTTATTAGGATTGTGCCCAGGACCTCCTGACTCATCTCTAGGTTTGGCACCTGTACAAGGGCCCGTTAAGGTGCCAAGTCACATATTTTTCAGCTGCTTTCGATATATCAGCTAATTTAATCTTACAGCAGCCCCGTGAGGCAGGCCACCTTATCTCCACTTTACTGTGCCTCAGAGAAGGTAAGTGCTTGTCCAAGTTCACGTTCACACAGCTTTCAACAGCCAGAGTTGGGATTTGAATCTGAGTCTGCCAGAGGCCGGAGCCCAAGCTTCCAAGTCCAGCCTCTTTGTTAAACAGTTCAATTTCTGGGAGTTACAGACCAAGATGGCCACCCTGAAACAGGCTTCTGAGAAAAGGAAAGAGCTTAAAATAAAGGTCTTGACCTAATGACTTACACTCAGTCACCACCAAGTCAGAATTTGTAGAAGTCTGGTCAGTCCTGGGCAGAAGTTGCGTGGAGCCTTCTCAAGATGGCAAGAAGTTGTTGAATTAATAAATTGCATTAAGATAATTGCAAGGGAAATAATCTAAAGGGGACAATGTGCTATTTGGAAGCATTTTTCAAGTACTTTGGAATATGCCCTTTTTCACACCAATAGTTGAAGGTTTAACCTCAAATTGTCCTTCTTAGTTCATCAATGTAAGTCCCCCCAAAGGCTCACTGTCCAACACTTTATTAGCCTGGACTGAGTAATATATTTTAAAGTAATAAAACAACATTATCTTAAAATTATTTTTTAATGTGGACTTTTCAGCCATTGACTGCCCTATCTGATAGATCTGAATTAGTGAGTTTTAATTGTGTGTAAAGAGCAATAAAATAATCATTACTAAGATGATGGGATGCTTCATTCATGGCAGACACTGAGCTGGGTATGGCACATGCATTGTCCCATGCAGCCTCACAAAAATCCTGAGATGAGAACACCATACACCCTCACTTTAAAGGTATAGAACTCACGTTCTAGGGGTTAAACTTGCCCAGAGTCTCTGGGTAAATGAGTGGTGAAGCCAGGAGTCAAGCCCAGGTTTGTCATCTTTTTGAATATGGTCAAGGTGCCAGCTTCAATGGTGCTGAGTGAGGCTGAGTCTTTGGGCCTAGAAGACCTATGTTAATAAAAAATGGGAAGGGGAGAAATGTAAAAGAAAAGAGAAATCAAAATATGTCATGGAATACTTAGGACTCCTTGTTGTTTATCTGTTCAAGATTGACCACCCCTAAGTGCCAGGCAGGCACACAAAGGTGAGTGACAAGGGGTATGATGTTAATTTATGTGTCAGCTTGGCTAGGCTATGGTGACCAGTCACTCTGTCAAACACCAGGTTAGATGTTGCTATAACAGTGTTTGTTAGATGTAGTTAACATTTAAATCAGTAACTTTCAAGTAAAGCAGATTACCCTACATAATGTGGGTGAGTTTCATCCAACAGTTGAAGACCTTAAGGTCAAAAATCGAGATTCCCAAAGAAGAGGGAATTCTCCTCAATACTGCATCATAGAAACAGCCTGGGTTTCCAGCCTGCTGCTCTAGAATTTGAACTCAGGATTGCTACATCAACTCAAACCTCCAACCTGCCTAAGGATTTTGGACTTGCCAGCTTCATGATTGCATGAACCAATTCCTTAAAATCTGTCTCTCTCCCTCTTTCCCACTGCTCTCTGTCTCTGTACACACACACACACACACACACACACACACACACACACACACACACACACACATGAGTATATGTATCTATAAATACACATGTGTGAACATATGTATATATATGTGTCTATATACATATATGTGGGTATATATGTATATATGTGTCTATCATCTATCTATCTATCTATCTATCTATCTATCTATCTATCTATCATCTATCTATCATCTTTCCTATTGCCTACTAATTCTGTTTCTCTAGAGAACTCTAATACAGTGGTGATGTGATCCCTTCTCTCAAGAAGCTCACAGCTTAACATGTTACTGAAGGGTGATCAGCACAGAAGCAGACAACTATAGGACGGGGCCTAGGGTTCTAAAATAGTAGGTAATTTTCTTGTAAGTGGTGGCAATATTGGGCTACACATTAGGGACTACAAGAGGAAAGTCAAGAGTGAGAGAAAAGTGGGGGAGGGGGTGCATCCTGGCCCCTTTATCTACCCCACTAAATCTGAAGTGTCTTTCCCTCTAAGGTTGATTTTGTCTTATTATTCCAAGCGAGTTTTAGCTCTAATGGGACCTCATGTCAAGGAAAAGCAAATCTTTCATTTTACAGATGGGGAACCATGCCTCTGAGAGCTTTTTATAAAAGTGGTGAAGGTACCAGCTCATGGTGCCTAGGACTGTTTTCCCAGGTAACAGCAGCTGTCCATACACACTTGGTTTCAGTGAACCTTTCTATGGCTGTCATACAATGAATTGCAGTCCCACACATCTGGAATTTTTGCCAGATGTGACCTCCTTGAGAACAAACCAAAGAAACGAAATAAGACAAACGACTCTCAGGGATTTATCTGGAATGCACTCTGAGCCCATCTGGGCTCCAAGTCCACCCAACGCCATCTCCTGCAGTTGTCCCGGTCCAGCACCGGGCAGCGCCGCTTCCAGCCTGGCAGATGCACACCAGCAAGATCAGGTCCCGGCATGGTCCCAGCGAGGGACTCTCAGGAAGAGTAGAAGGGTTTGGAACCACAAAAGTGGAAATCAAAGAGGCCTCTAATTTTCTAGAAAATTCAATTCTCCAGAACATGCAGAGAATCAGCCTCTCCCCTGGAGTTCTTTTATCAGGTAGCATTGAGGCCACTGTTGCTCTTAGCTTTTATTTAGATATCACCTCTATAAAGAGATTCAAGCCCTGTAAGGAACACTACCAGCTCATGCCCCCTCACGCTCTCCTCCACTCCTATAGGAAAGAGGAACAGGAAACTGAAGATCATTCCCATTGCACAGAAAGAGAAACTGAGGTGAAGAGAAGGGTACCACTAACTTCTGACCCTGGGTGGCACCTGTGGTGACCCAGGAAAGCAGCACTGGGAGGAGAGACCTGCAGGCATTGGCCCCAGGGCGTCCTGGGCTGTCACTGGAGGAGAACAGGGCACCGATTAGCCAAATTAGAACTGGCCCAGCTGCTCCAAAGAGATCCAGGCCAGTGACAGGGGAACGTGTGGATAGCCTTAAAGTCATAATTTCTTTTTTTCTTTTCTTCCAGTTCACTCAGATCCAAGGCAACCCACTTTGTGGTGATGCTCTGTGAGCCTCTGTGCCCTGTCCCAGGGGAGGGAAGTGAGGGTTACACCCTGAATCTAGTCTTGGAGATTCTGGCATATGAGGGGTAGGGGTAGTCTCCCTGGGGACTAGGGATTTCAGCCATCAGCCAGAGGGTGCGGGAGCGACACGGTTGCTGAGGTAGAAGACGAACATGGTCTGGATGCCTGGATTTAATCCCAGTTCTTTTTTTTTTTTTTTTTTTTTTTTACTAGCTGTGTGACCTTAGGCATATACGTTAATTCCTCTGGGAGCAATCAATAGATTTAAATAAAATAATAAATTTGGTCATGTTGTAGAGACTACACCTATCATTGTTTTTCATACACCCTAGAGGGGAGGGGGGAAGGAGGGGTCTAGAATTGGGGAACTTTAATTCTTTAATTTCACATTAGAGTGAGGTCACAGCCCAGAAAGTGTATGTAAACTGCCCCAAATCACAGAGGGGGAGGAAGTGGGATTGGATTTGGGTATTGAGAGTGGGTGGGGCAAAAGGGGTTTATCTTCCTAGAGCCCAGGGACTGGACCATGATGAGATCCACGAGGATCTGAGGAGGAAGGTGCTATGGGCAGGGGCAGCAAAGTTGCAGGGACGCAAGGTGGGAAGTGCCCCAGTGCCTGGCTGAGGAGTCAGCGCTGTCACTTGGGGGACATGCCATCCCTGCTTATCAAAATCTGTGTAGGGCCTCTGAGTGCAAGGACACAGGGATGGGTGCAAGCCTCACCTGAGATGTGACTTTTGGTTCAGAAACAGAGTGAAGTGAACAGTTAAGCCAGCTCTGCAGACCACGCAGACCCAGGGCTAGACAGGTGGGGCAGGGGTGGGGGGGTGCCCTGGCAGTGGGCCGTTCCTGAGGCAGGAAGGCAGAGTCCCCAGGGCAAACCCAGCACTCCCATTCCCTGAGGTGAGAAATGTGGGCTATAGTGGTTTAGCCCTAATCGAAACTATGTCTGTGTCACTTTTGGTTAGAATTTAGAAAACATGGGACGAGGAGGCAAAGTGGATATCTACACAGGTACTGTGCCCACATAGCTCTCAAAATGACCTGAGGATTCTGGTAACAAGAATCATTCAAGTTTGGCCTTGACTCATTTCTCCCATGAAGGATGAAACAGAAAGTCAGGCCTAGCGGGAAGAATCCATATCTAGGTGGATCTTGATCTGTCTCCTGCCTCCCATCTTTCAAAATATTATCCCCTTTGGTCTCGCTCACTGCCTTACATTTCACCATTAGAAATTTATCCCTTTGGGTATTCAGGCTCCAGGATTTCTCTACCCAAATGCAAATGTTCCTGGGAGAGGCAACAAGTAAGCTTGGAAGGTGATGCAGCTCAGGCAGCCAGAATCCGTGATTGCTTTCACTGAGGGCCCTGGGGGGCCAAAAGGTGAGTGGAGAAGAGTAAGGACAGAGATTATCATCCCGCTTTACAGAGGAGGAAACTGAGACTTAGACAAATAGTGAAAGCAATTAGCAGTCTGAGGTGGGAGAAGGCCAGCCCTCATTTTCTCACCCCAAATTGTGTCTCTTTCAGAGTTGTTCAAAGGCAACTCCAATTTGTTTCAAATAAAACAATCACTCATGGCCTCCCCACTCTTACTTCCAGTGTGGCCCAGTAAGCATGTGGCCCCTTCTTGAGAGGCCCATTCATACGCTGGATGCTGACTGACTGTGCCAGTCAGACGAGTCTCCTCTCTCTCTCTGGAATTTGAATTAAGACCCAAGGAACAATGCAATTGGTGTCACGCTGGAACTTGGCGGTCCAGCAGACTCAGTGTAGGGTGGCCATTACAGGGCTACCAACACCCTCAAGTTTGGAGAAACTCAGGGAGCCAGACAGGGGAGAAGGGAGCAAGTAACAAAGAACCAGGAGGAGCCGCTGCTGATCACGGAAAAGGGCCCACTGCCAGGGCAGCAACCCTTAAAGTGTCTGCCCAGTGGGGTGTCAGGGTAGGTGTGGAGCAGTGTCTGTTGAGGTTGTTGTCCACTTTTCCTCCTTCTAATTGGGTGCAATTATTGATGTTATGTTGTACTTGTTATATTATTGAATATACAGTTTTGGGGGCAGATAACTTTAATTCTTAGTTCGCCGGTCTTTGCATCAAGAGGCGCTATACCTGTAGGTGACAAAGTGATTACTGACCCTCATTGCTGATGTGGTGACCCCAACACTCCACCCTGAACCTGATGCTGCGCCCGGGGGACTTGGGGCTGTTCCCTGGGGAGGGGTGGGTGTATTGCACATGCAGGAAGGAGAATGAGCTGAACGTTTGGTGACCCGAATTGCAAATGAACCATGAGTCATCACGAATGCAGTTCTCTAAATATTTCTAGCTTCCTGACTTCTGGGCACATCAGAGCCCTTGTTAGGCTGGGGCCATGAAGCCTGATCTGCCCAATGAGATGTGAGTGGAAGTTTAATGGTCTATTCGAGGCCCTTCAGCCACTTGTCTTCTCACAGTAGCTGTGACAGTCAAGGTGGTGGCTGCCTCCCTCCCCTCCTCCCCCCAGGTCCTGGAGAGAGGAAACCTGGGGCGTCAGCTTTGTGTTAGAAGACATTTCACTCTGGGGTTGTTCGTTGCCATGACGCACTGTGGGGTGCTCGGCTTGCCCTTCCCAGGGCTCAAGCGTGGCGTTTTCCCTGGATCCTTTTGGAAAGTAGATGGAGGGGCTGTTAGGAGTTGGGGCAACCCTGGGCATAGGTGACATTTCTTGGGTCTCTCCTGCCAGCCTCTGTGCCATCCCTCAGGCTGTGGGACTAGAGTGCTGAACAGCAGAGGGCACCAGAGGCCTGTCTCCACTTTCCCCTGCCTAGTGCCACCACGGGTGTTGGTGGAGCTGGCACTGCAGGAGGGTGGCACTCAGGCCTTAAGCAGGAGACATCCCAGGGCCTGCTCCTTTTTCATGTCACTGCAGTTGTGGGCAAATGTTTGAAACATGCAGGCTCGCTCCCCTTCCCCCACAATAGGCTTCAGAGAACATCATGGTGGAGCTGATGGCCCCACCATGGCCTCTAAAGAGCAGGCCTTACTCTCGCTTTCTCATATGGCCTGGCTCTGCCTTGATTGCCATCCTCACACCAGAGCGAGGCTGGAAGGGAGGCCAGGACAGAGCGTCACCAGCACTCCTTAGAACATACAGCCACCCACCTTGGCCGGAGCCCTGTGACCTCAGGCCTGGCCCAGGCTTCTCTTGGGATGCCTCAAATTCCACTATCGTTCTGTCTGTTTAGTTGCTGGTCTCTGCATCAAGAGGCGCTACACCTGTAGGTGACAAAGTGATTACTGACAAAGCTTTCATCTGTGTTGAAACATGGCCCAGCCCCATTTTTCTTTCTGGTGGGGGTGGGTGTGGAAGTTGGAGGGGCAGGACTGCTAGCAGTTGTTCCCAGATTGACACTAGAGCTTGCATGGAGGGTCTGAGAGCTTAATCAGCCCAGCGGGCTTTGTCCTGGGAGTTGGGCAGCTGTGTGATTGCCTCCAAACCCTTTCCCTCCCTGGGCCTCAATGTCCTCTTCTGTGAAAGGGGTTTGGAGCCTGCCAAGCTCTGGGCCCCTTCCAGCTTTAGGAGCCTATGTTTCTGGGGCAGATGTTTCTACTCAGGAATGGGAAGATAGCCTAGCCCTGGGGAAAGGATGGGAGGAAGGACAGGAGGGGGCTACTAAGAGGGAAAATGGTGCATGATAGGGGAAACTTGGGCCACTGAGGGTCACTAGCTGGATGCGAAGCTTTTCCAGGAGTGGCTGGATTACCGGCTTGCTTTTCTTTAGTGTTGGCATGCGTCTCAGTATTTACACTCTTTCAGATCATATAAAGACCAAGGTCAGATCAAAACCATTACACCTAACCCTGGTTGGCCCAAAGTCAAACAAAAGAGGTTGCCAATAGTACTTGAGTTTCCTGCTCTCCCTCCCTGCCTTCTCTGGGTGCTGTACCCGTCTCCTGGTGCTGGTCCCTCCCAGTGTTCTGGCCTGGTGTCTGGAGCACTAGTCAGGCTTGTTTTTTGAGAAAGTCAAACAGATGAACACTCCAGGTCATCACCTTGGGGCGTGGGGTGGGGACATCTGCCTTCTGCTTACAATGCCTTTGTTGCCCCTTTCCAACCCTCATGTCAGGCTCCCTGGTGAAAAGAAGGTGCCGAGCTTTCCCCAGTAAGAGCCCAGGAGCATCTTCTGGGTGGGATTTTGCTGGAGAAGCCAAGTGCCTCTTTCAACCCTTCGACTCTTGTTCTGCTCAGACCCTGGAAGGTTTGGGTTGTAGCACAGAGGCAGGCTCCTTCCTGACACGTCTTCAGCTCTCTGCAGTGCCCCTGTTCCTCTGAGCTCTAGAGGGAATCGGCCCTGCAGAGCTAATTGTAAGCCATTCCAGTTTGCTAGATGTTTCATGAGTCTTGTCTTTCTCAAGCTGGTTGTAAACTCCTTAGGGCCTGGCAGATAGGTTTCTGGTGTTTTTCCTGCCCCTGACTGGTTGGCACTGCCATATTCAGTCCCTGGTGAATATTTTTTTATTTCATCAAGTCCACCCACCTGCACTGTTCATTCATTCAGTCATTCATTGAGGCCCATGATAGCAGAACATCCCAGGAGCTAGGCATCTATAATAATAAAAGCATAATATGCTAATTAGACCTGACAGCCGAATGACCCTCCGGACGTCACTCCAGACGTCCTTCTGAATGAATCCATGGTGGCAGGGGCTGAGGCAGAGACCATTAGGGGTGATCAGGCAGGCAGGTGCGTGGTTAGGGGCGATCAGGCAGGCAGACAGAGGGGTTAGGGATGATCAGGCAGATAGGCGAATGGGTAGGGGTGATCAGGCAGGCAGGTGAGTGGTTAGGGGCAATCAGGCAGGCAAGCAGGCCAGTGGTTAGGAGCTAGTGGTCCTGGATTGCGAGAGGGATGTCCGACTGGAGGATCAGGCCTAAACCGGCAGTCAGACCTCCCCTGAGGAGTCCTGGAATGTGAGAGGGTGCTGGCCAGGCTGAGGGTCTCTCTCTCCTCCCCCATTGCATGAATTTCATGCACCAGGCCTGTAGTACAAAATAAAAGAGCAGAACACAGTCCTTGAAGGGTTTGAGTTTATGGAGTGTGAGATTTGTAAACAAGGTCTTGAAATTTAGGGTGTTGAGTGCTGTGATGATGGCCTTCCCTGGGCCTTATAGGTACCTGGGGGATTGGGGAGAACCTGGCTCTGCTCATGGAGGTGAGGGTAATGTAGCTTTCAGAGAAGGTGAGGTTTGAGTTAAGTACTGAAGGAAAAGCTGTAGGAGTTCCCTAGGTGGGGGTGGAAGAGTGGGAGAGAATTTTCCGGGAAAGGGGAAACACCTACACAACAGATGAGGGGGGTGGGAGAGAGCAGGGTTCCTTCTGGGGTTGGAAGTATTCAGCAAATGTATGTGAATGGAGATGAGGCTGAGGTTGGATCTGGATCCCAGAGGGCCTTGGGATGCAGGTCAGAGCAGTCTAGCTGCAGCTTGTAGGCTGTGTGGAGACCAATGAGGAAGTTATTGTCATAGTTCAGGAAAAGAGGAAGAGGTCAATTAAGGAGGACAGGGGGGAGGAGTAGAGGAATAGCTCTGAGAGATCCTGGGTGGGTAGAAGCCATTCAACTGATGAACATTTGGATGTGGTGGTATGGCAGAGGGAGGAGGAGGGGCTGACTCCTAGGTCCCTGGCTCAAGTGGCTGAAAGCTTGGAGCCCCTCACCACTCCTCAGGCTATGGGAGAGGAGCAGGTTGGATGTCAGGTGGCTTCAGAGGTGGATATGCTGAGTTTTGAATACCCATGGACACCTCAGGAGAGGATATCCAACAAGCATTTGGTGTAGAGTTTGAAAAACTGACTTGCTCATCATCAGCATTTGGGTGGGATTTGAATTCCTATGGTGCAGATGAGATGATTAAAGGGGAGTGAATAGAGGGAGACAAAAAAATAATAGGGTCCAAGTAAGAGCTCTGGGGAGCACTGACATTTAATAAGTGGGTAGAGGATACAGAGAAAGGAGTGAGCAATGAGTAGGAGAATGGTGAGATGGATGCCAAGGGAAGTCTGTGAAGAAGGAATAGTTAACATTTCCAATGACTGCGCAGACTAAGGCAGACAAGGTTTGACCATTGGCAGGAAGTTCATTGGCCTGAGCGATGACGATGGAATGTCGGAGAGGACATTGGCTGTGGTGTGAGTGGCAGGCTGCCCTGCCCAATCCAGCCTCACAGCTCTGAGCACAGGGCTGGATACTCAGTGCCAGTCACAGTGCGCGGTCAGGAAGCATCTGTTGAATGAATGACTGTGGGGTCAAAGAAGAGACTTTTTTGTTTTGGGAACTGATGAGACTTGAGACTTGGGTGTCTCACCTCTCCCACCTCCCTGCCCCCGGTGTGAGTCACAGTCAGAAAGGTAATGACAGGGGTTTTCCGGTCTTTATCGTGATCTGGAAATGATCAGCTAACCTGGGGAAAATGTGGAGTTCTGTTTGGAAAGTCATGAGTGCTCCCTGGCTTAGGTGTGAGAGCTCCTTTTCTCTGGGGTCCTTCCCACAGTTCGCCTCCCATGATGAGCTGGGTGATCAGATATCTCTAACTTGCTGGGCTCTGGAACAAAGCTTCTCTCTTTGGAGGGTTGGGCATCTGGAGATCTAAACCTAGGTCAGCAGCCCTTATAGGGAAGGAAGTAGGAGCCCTGGCTTGGATTCTAACCCAGGCTCTGCTATTATCTCAGGTGAGACAATCATCTAGCTGGGCCTCAGTTTCCCCATCTGTAAAGCAGGCATTCAAATCCTGCATTTACAGGGGTACCCTACAAATAAAATGGGTAATGGATGCAAAGGTGATGTGAAAAGTAGAAAGCGCTGTACATATGCCCGAATTTTCTTCATTCAATCACCCATTCATGCATGCATGCATTAATTCAACAAAAAATGACAGAGTGCTCATGAGGTGCTATGATTACAAAACACGAAGTGTTAGGGGCAGAACAAGAAGGAAGATTCTGAAAGAACCTGCCTTTGACCATATTTGTCCCTGTCTCCCACTGTCTGCAGGGGAAGAGAGCGTGGAGCTGATGGCTTGGTGGTATCAGTGCCCCAGGCTCAGAGGGTGGCCACCAGACCTGACATTGCACTAGAGTCAGTGGGCTCTACTGCTTTGGGTTTCGTGATGTCCTCAGCGCCCCCTCTCTCCATCCTGGTGGGGGAAAGTTTATACCAAGTAGGATCAAGGGATCTTTTTCTGCTTTATCATCTTGACCCTAGAGGCTGCCTTATCTGTTATTTGGCAGCAATGGCACAGCAGCCATTTATGTGGGCAAAGTCACTGTCCTGAAGTGTGTGTGGAAGAGAATCCCTCGGCAGCAAACGGTCATCAGAGACCAGTGGCCATAGCTGGCTCCTGGATATGAAAGACCTGGGTTCTAATTGAGTGGGTGAACTTGGATGAGGTACTTAACCTTGATGAGATTCAACTTTCCCTCTGCAATTTAGGACTCCTTATGCCTGTCCTATGTGCCTTGAAAAGATAAAGTAAGGGAACTTTGAAATATTGTAAAGGTGGCTCTTCTTCCTCCTCTTCCACTGACACCAATTCACCATCATCGACATCATGGCCCAGCCACCTTCTGGGCTCCATCCTACTCCCCCTTTCTTCTGATGGACTCTGTGATGTGCCTACTCAGTAGGACAGACATCTAAATGACCACTGAATATTTGGCTCGCTGGTCAGGATTTACTGATTTCTTGTCATGACTACTCTATTACAACTTATGGAGGTTGTGACCCAAAGGGTTCTGGGCCTCAGAACCACAAAACATTAGAGTAAGAGGAAGCCTTGGAGTGCATGTGCTATAGCCAAAAAGAATATGTGGATAAAAAATTGGTTGAATGGTGTACCTTAAGTATGAGTGGCTTTTTGATGACTCTGCTAGCCCTCTGGCCCGCAGTGAACCTGGGGGGCCGAGGTGAATATGGTTCAAGTACAGGGCCCCACACAGGGCTCCCCATCCATCATCAGACATCCACACAGATATTCAGATTTGGGAAGCCTGAATAAGGAGGTGCCAGGGATCATTGGGTCTCACAGATTAAGCTTTGAGGTTTAACTACCCATAAATGACTTCAAGGTCCATTATATGCCATCATTTGTAAATTAGCTGAGGCTGAATGTGAAGTGCTGGCTCTTGAGGCTCATTGGAGAGAAAGAGATTTGGCCTGTGGAGGGTCCTATCCATTGTCCAGCATCCCTTCTCAATGTGGATTGGCTGTTCTCTACCTGTCAGCAAACTCTCAAACTTATGCAGTGATAATGAAGTGGGCCAACTAACCGCTGGTGCTGAGGGTGGCAGTGAGGAGATGATTCATGGAATACAAGAAAGTGAAGATTTTAAGCCAGGAAATAGAAACATAAGGTAACTTAACATTTAAAAAAATATTTTTATTGATTTCAGAGAGGGAGGGAGAGAGATTGAAACATCAATGATGAGAGAGAATCACTGATCAGCTGCCTCCTGTGTGCCACCTACTGGGGATTGAGCCCACAACCCGGGAATGTGCTCCTGACCACAATTGAATGTGGGATCCCTCAGTCTGCAGACTGATGCCAAGCCAGCTAGGGCAGGTAACTTAACATTTTAAGTTATATTTTATTTTATCACTAGGGGCCCAGTGCACGAATTCATGCACCTTGAAAGGAACTGTAGGCCGTGAGTCTGTGGTGGGCACAGGGGCGGGTCTCAGCCCATCCTCCGCACCCCTGCCTGGCCCCTCCCACCATGGGCCCTGGTCCCCTTTCTTTGGGCAGCCCTGTTCCCACCGCCACTGCTCCCACGTGCTGATGGTGCCAGCCCTGCTAGCACCTGGTGCTGGCCCCGTTTGGACCCGCTGATGATGTGAAGTGATTGGGACTGTCACCAGCAGTGGGTGCAAGTGGGATGGTGCCATCAGCAAGTGGGAGTACTCAATGGGACCATGGTGTGCAGGAGCAAAGAATTTTCAGTAACCACCAGAGGCTCGCCCAGATGACAGCAACCGGTGCCCTGCCTTGGTCTGGCATCCCTGCTCACCTGATCCACCATCCCTCCACCAATGCCCCCTGGTGGTCAGTGCACGTCATAGTGACTGGTTGTTCAGTTGTTCAGTTGTTCTGCTGTTTGGTCTATTTGCATATTAGGGTTATATATATATATATAGATATGGGAGAAGTTTTGTGTTGTACTAATATTAATAAATTGAGGAATTCACAAAGTCCTTGGGTTATATTATTTGGAAATGTTCTGGAGAGCTGAATGCAATAGTAAAAACTAAAAACAAGTGCAATCCCAGTAGGAGACTGGGGTTTTCTTACTACAGGATGTAATGGGGAAGTTAAAAATATAAGTGATGCTTAAAAAAATTTTTTTTAATCCTCACCTGAGGATATGTTTACTGATTTGAGAGAGACAAGAAAGGGAGGGAGGGAGAGAGGGAGGGAGGGAGAGAGAGAGAGAGAGAGGGAAACATTGATGTTAGAGTGAAAGATCTATTGGTTACCTCCTGTATGGGTCCAGTCGGGAATTGAACCCACAACTTAGGTATGAGCTCTGACCGGGAATAGAACCGGCAACCTTTTTGATGTATGGGACTGATGCTCCAACCAAGTGAGCCACCCAGCCAAGGTGAAAGAAATGTAAGTGACGCTTTAATAAATGAAAAAAGAAGGCTATAAAGAAGAATGTGTAAGTGTGACTCCATTTACGTTAGCTTTTAGAAAGCTTATGCATATATATCCCAGGAGAGACCTCGATTTTTAAAAGTCATTTTTTGGAAGGATACATAGGCATCTGTCACCGAGGGTTACCTTATGGAATTCGCACATTTACTCTCTAAGCCTCAGCTGGCTCCTCGGGACAGAGAGAGAGCCTTGGGCTCCCATATCCTAGGATGTGAGTGAAGCCCCAGTGGGAGGCTAGCCCTTCGCCAGCCGGAGCCTCATAGAAACAGGAGTGTTGCTGTTTGTTTGAAGCAGCCTGATGTGGGGGAGGTAAGGAGACCGACCTCTGGAGTCAGGCAGGTCTTGGCTGCTCCTCTCTACTTGTGGGATCGGAGGTGAGTTGTCCCTCGCTTCTGAGCCCGTTTTCCTCACCAGTTCTTCAATGGAAAGCTCCTCCCACAGCCCCATGCACAGAGCATGCGTTTGTTCCCCTTCTCCAGAGTGGCTGAAGTCCCACCCGGCAGCCTCCATGTGGGCGGGACAGGGGCTTCCCACGGATCCAGACATACGCCCACCCTGAAAGACAGCCAGGCTTCCCTGCATCCCCGACATTGCATCTCCTGCTGGGCCCCCCACTATGCCTGGAGGTTTCTTTCCTGGGGAAAAGGGGAGAGGCCTGCTCCATGGGAGCTGTGTCCATCCACCAGGAGCTGCACACTCCACTGGCTGGTGGATAGCCTTCCGGGAACAGCCTTCCAGGAGCACACATAGACACCCCAAATCAATTTGCTAAAAGCCAGTTTGCCAAATGACCAATTCATTAAAGGACTAATTTGCTGTAGGACTGAGGATTCGTTTTTTAAATTTCAGTTTCCCTGCTATTTTGTGCAGCAGCTCTGGCAGTAGAGTTTTGCATGAGTATCAAATTTTGGATGCTGAGCCTGACTCCAGTACTCAATATTTTATATGGAAAGGAGAAGCTTGCGCACCACAACCCGGCCCCTGAATCTGCCTCTGCTCTGCTTTCTAGGTGGGCTTGCTCTTCAAATGCACTTCTGTCTTCTTTCTCTTTGCAAGTTAACCCCATGTCTAACCTGGAACATGGGCAATGAGAGTGGGTCCCCAATGGAGGGGCCCCAGACCCTTCCTCTGAGGGGCTCAAGACCTTGCACTGGGGTGACTAAAGGAATGGATTTGCACACCTAGGTTGTGATCTAGCATTCATGCCTTTGTTATTATTATTTAGCATTTTAGTTGGAGTTGCAACAGATATTGAAATAGTGACCATTTCTAAGTAAAGAGATCTAACCTTTTATTTATTTATTTATTAAATTTTAAAACCCAAAATTGAATTTAGAATTGTATTGTTGCCAGCACGTAGGATCATGAGATTTGCTAATTACCCAAAATAAGCAGCTTAAGGTGTCGAATTATGAGAAAAAATCAGTTATTTAAACTCTTGATTGTCCATATCTACCATCTCTATAACTATATCTGTATCTGTATCTAAGTTTCTATTTGTACCTATACCTAGCAGTAGGCAAATAACAAAAGCAGACTAATTCCAAACATTTTCGTATGCACTGGAATGCCTCATACTTCTTATGCTATATTTCCCTTCTTAGCAGGCTTCACTTATATTTGCAACTATTACATACATTCAGCTAATGCATGTTACCTCTTTTTGGCTTTTCGCCTGGTGCTCGTGATATCTTGAACAGAACCTGGGCAGCTGACCCCCTGGACAGTTGGTTAATTTCACTGAGTCTCAATGTCTTCATGTGCAAAGTGGGGCCACAGCACCTACCTGATGATGAGGTTTTTGTCACTCATGGCGTTGTGCAGATATAGGATGTTGATACGGCATGACTTCTGGATAGGAAGAGCAAGTCCTGATATTTGTTGTCTTTTAGGCACAAGAATTTTTAAAACGTGCAGTACCTGACTATTTAGTCAGGGGCACTGACCTCTTTTCACTTAGACTGTCAAATAAAAAACTGACAATAGTCAACACAACAATAGCTAGCCGGTGTGAATGAATCAAAATTACACCTATTCTTTTTGTTGGATCATCAAAAATATATTTTTTGGTGTGCCGCAGAATTCCAGTAATTAGTTTATGTGTGCCATGAGATGAAAAGGGCTGAAAATTGCTACTTTAGAAGAAAGATGGTCTAGGCCAGGAAAACAAGTTTCCATAGCCAAGTTAAAAGCAGAGAGCTCTTACTTTGTTGAAATGTTCCATGGGCTTCCCACCTGCCCAGGCTAGATCCTCTGCTGGCCTGGGAAGTTCTGCTGCTGCTCCGGCCTTATCGCAGTGCCTTCTTCCCTCCCATGGCTCTGAGCTCCAACCCACTGACTAGAGTTCTGGGATGTTCCATGCTCCTTTCTGCCTCAGGACCTTTGCACAGGCTATTTCCATCCTCACAGCTCCCCAGGAAAGACCATCTTTAGGTCTTACACAAAACATCACTTCTTCTGTGAAACTCCTGTGACCTGTGATCAGGTGAGCTCCCCCTGACAAGTGTTCTGTCTTAGCATCTGCACTTGTTCTTTCACAGCATCAGTTATAGCAGCAGTTAGTTAATTCATTGTGTACTTGTTTAATGGACTGGTCTATAAACACTGTAAAGTCAGAGACCATGCCTTGTTAACTGCTGTGTCACAGCATTTAGCACTGTGCCTGGCAGTGAGGGTGCTGGGTAAACAGGTTTTGAATGAGCGAACGAATGAAGCTGGGCAGCAGGGAAGGGAAGGATGAATGCCTGCTGGATGCTCTCTTCATGACACCCTGGCACTCCCCAGTAGAGCCTGATTTGCTTTCCCTCCTTGGTCTGTCCCAGGCTCAGGTCTTTCCCTCTGTGCTGGGAGCTGGAGTCCTTCAATCAGCAAATATTCCATAAGGTGGAACAGCAGTCAGCCTGTGTGACACAGACTGTGAGGTCTGTCAGGGCTCCCAGGAGGGAAACAGCTCTGGGGAGTGGGGTGGTTGGAGGGCTGCAAAGAGAGGGTGGGACTTGCAGTTGAACAAATAAATGTTGGAGGAAGGGCTGGCCAGCTGCAGCAACCCCAGGAAGGCCTCAGCAACACCTTCAGCTGTCAGGGCTGTGGCTGGCTCAGGAATGGGCAGCCTGGGCAAGCAAGTCCCCTGAGGTGCCTGATCCTGGCAGAGCCCAGAGTTAGCCAGGCCCCTCAGGGAGAAGGGTTACTTGAACCTGGTCAAGCTCCTTATTTTACCTGCTTGTCCAGGCTGAGTGGATGGGGACAGACTGGGCCACAGGGTCTCCAGCTCAAGGACCTTAGGCAGGCTGTGGACCAGAAGCAGGAATTCACTGGATTCTCACAGGTGTCCCACCCCTTCCACCCATTTCCTGGGGTCAGTGAACTGGTTCTGTACTGACTCCTCCTTTCCACCCGCATGTCACTGGAGAGGAAAATATAAAAAGTAAGGTATGGTCGATTGGAGCATCATCCTGTATACCACAAGGTTGTGGGTTTGATTCCTGGTTGGGGCATGTGCCCAGGCTGCAGGTTTGCTCCCCAGTTGGGGCGAGTGTGGGAGGCCACTGATTGATGGTTCTCGCTCACATAGATTTTTTTCCCTCTCCCACTTCCTCTCTCTCTAAAAATATATATCTATATCTATCTCCTCTCTCTCTCTCTCTCTCTCTCTCTCTCTCTCTCTCTCTATATATATATATATATATATATATATATCCTTGGTCCCAGCCGGTATGGATCACTGGATGTGAACTGACCCATGAACTAAGAGGTCATTGGTTTGATTGCCTGGGTTGTGGACTTGATCCCCAGTGGGGAGCGTGCAGGAGGCTGCCGATCCATGTTTCTATCTCTCATTGATGTTTCTATTTCTCTATCCACCTCCATTCCTCTCTAAAATAAAAAAGAGCACATTAAAAAACACACGTATAAAAATAAATGGAATTAGTTGCATTTCCTTCCCCTGCCCTTTATTAAACACTAGAGGCCTCATGCATGAAATTCATGCAACAGTAGGCCTTCCTTCCCCCGGCTGCCGGCACCAGCTTCCCTCTGGCACCCGGGACCTGGGCCTCTCTCTGGCCACTGGCAGGCACCCGGGCTTCCCTTGCAGCCTTGGCTTCGTCTGGAAGGATGTCTGGTCTAATTAGCATATTATGCTTTTATTATTATAGAATTTTATGGAACCAGAAAAATGTTGGAGCTGAAGGGAAGCTAGTTCAACCGGAACCTTTTAGGAGTAGGAGGTCAAGACACCAGGAGGGCCGAAACCAGTTTGGCTCAGTGGATAGAGCATCAGCCTGCGGACTGAAAGGTCCCAGGTTCGATTCCAGTCAAGGGCATGTACCTGGGTTGCGGGCACATCCCCAGTGGGAGGTGTGCAGGAGGCAGCTGATCGATGTTTCTCTCTCATTGATGTTTCTAACTCCCTATCTCTCTCCCTTCCTCTCTGTAAAATATCAATAAAATATATTAAAAAAAAAAAAAGACACCAGGAGGTAAACAGACTCCCTGACCGTGTACCATGTGTTAGTGGCGCATGTCTTTGCTTCAGAATGTTGGACACTAATACCTTAAACCCTTGTTAGGTGCCATATTGTGGTAGTGGGGGTGTTGCTGGGCAAACAGCTAAACGCCAGGCCCTATGGAAATGGGAAATGGGACACAGCACCCAAAGGTGGAAGAACACTGACCCAAGAATCACGAGCGCATGTGCTCTTCCTTTCCTACTGCACCCTGGCCGGAGCCTCTGAGGAGCTGCCGCCTTTCAGAGTCTCAGCTTCCTCCTCCGTTGATTGGGCTAATAATCTTGTCTCTGGACCGCTACTCACCAGGGAGGTTGTAAGGGTTTCATGATGAGATAGAGGTTTGACTTCTTGATTTCTGAAGTCACCCATCATTTTAGGAGTGTCTGTCTAGGAGCCTGGGCCTGGAGTAGTGGGAAGCTCTAAAGCAGTGGTTTTCAACCTTCCTAAAGCTGCGACCCTTTAATACAGTTCCTCATGTTGTGGTGACCCCCAACCATAAAATTATTTTCGTTGCTACTTCATAACTGTAATGTTGCTACTGTTATGAATCGTAATGTAAATATCTGATATGCAGGATGTATTTTCATTGTTACAAATTGAACATAATTAAAGCAGAGTGATTAATCACAAAAACAATATGTAATTATATATGTGCTTTCCGATGGTCTTAGGCGACCCCTGTGAAAGGGTCGTTTGACCCCCAAAGGGGTCGCGACCCACAGGTTGAGAACCGCTGCTCTAAAGAGTAAAAGTCAATAGCAAGTTGTGTGGGAGGGGCTGCTTCCCCAGCAAAGGGGAAGGGCCCCAGCTCCTCTCGGGCCCTCTCAGATGGGCCACCTGTCCCCACCATCCTGGGCCTGGTGACTGTGGCCCCCTCTCTTATGCAAAGTAACAAGGACTCCAGTCCCTGAATGCCCAACTTCATCGCGAGATTCCTATTTAAAAAGCCTACTGGGTGGAAATACATTGAGTTGCGCTTTCTTATCAAAAATTCAACATTTCCTCTAGCATTTGGTGAGGTGTTACTGCATGTTTCTCAGTACCTCGGATCCTCTGGTCCTGGCCCCTGACCTCCTGGAAGTCCTGGCTTTACAGAGCCAACAGGGGCCTTTGGTAAGAAAGCTGTCTTAGGTCGGCATCACGGAGAGGGAACAGGGTACATCTCTCCCTCTGCGCCCCAGTGCTCAGGAGAGGAGAGCGTTACTCCTGCGGAGACCCCTCCGGGCAGGAAGGACCTGGTGACGTGGCTCAGCCTTTCCTGGCTCCTTTTTCCCTAGAGCAGAGGAATATAGTACCCAGGCTCATCTTTCTCCCTCTTTTCCACAGTCTCCTTTCCCTTTCCCTTTCTTTTCTCAGCCCCCAAACCGAGAGATTCGTAAGCCAATCACAGGCAGAAGTAATGGGAGTGGAGAGGTGGGAGAGGCCCATGCTGCTGCAGTAGTCAGGGTGACCTTCCTGGAAGAGGTGGTCCCAGGCTGGGCTTTAAAGGATGGATAGGGATTGGAGAAGAAAGAGGAGGAAGGATAAGCTATAGAAGAATTCAGAGATGGGTGTGGGGAGCCCAGTTCAAGACAGCGGTGTGGCATGGGGGCAGTGGGTGTGGTGGGTGTGTGTGTGTGTGGGACTGGGAGGGAGACAGGCTAAGAGAAGGTTGGGCAGCCAAAGCTGAGACATTTTCTTTGACGGAGAATGCAGCAGTCCCCGGCTGCGGTTGCTTTAGCTAAATAAAGCAGTCACTGTTTTTTTAAAACCACAGTGGGCTTGTTCCACTGTGATGGCAACTAAAATTATGGATTGTAATTGTTTAAACACAGGGAGATGTTTTGACCTGAATAGCAATAATGTGTCTTCCCACAGCCGGCACTGAGCCACCACCTGTCCATAATCCCTGCCCCTTGGAGAGGACAGAGGTGATGCCAGGGGCAGCGCCCACCTGGGCCCAGGGAATGGCATTCATGAAGTCTTCTTGAGGCAGGCCACGGTGGTGGGGAGGGCTGGGAGGGACCCTGTCACCCGGGCTACCAGCACCAGAGAGGGCTTTGGGGAAGAGGGCAAGACACCAGGGGGAAGGCCGACACTGGATGCCCGAGAGCTGTGACTGCTATGAGTAGCGCTGTGAGTAGCAAAGCCGAGTGCCCTCATTTTATAGATGAGGAAACAGGCCCCACGGGAAGCTTGACTGAAGTTGTGTGGTCACAGAGAGTTGGGATTTTTAAAGGACTCCCATCAGCATCATCTTACCAGTGTTTACAGTCACTCTGAATCGTCATGTGGACAAATTACCTCTCTGAGCCTCAGCTTTCTCACTTGTGAAAGGGGAATAGCATACACCTGCCTGATGCAGCGATTATGAGGATTGTATGAGATAAATGCAACGCTGCGCAGTGCCTGGCATGCAGAACGCGCTCAGTAAGTGGTGGTTCTCCCGGTCCCACCCCCATCGCCAGCCCCACTCTGTGGCTTCATTAAAGAATCATGTCCATGTAGAGGCATCGGTGATGCTTGAACCCACCCTCATCCCCCAGGGAGAAGTGCCGGCTCTGCGGGAACGTCCAGGGTTGATGCGAGGCTGGCGGGGCACAGATGTGAACTCCTCTGAACCCCCAGTGGGGCCTGGTTTCTTTGCCTGATCCTGGTCTCCCCTTACAGCTTTCAAACTGGATGAGTCTCCTGTCCATCTTGTCCGAAAGCCCTGAGAGAAGGGGCTGTGGCATAAAGCGGGGTGCCCTCTCCCTGCCCCAGCACAACCTCGCAGAGCCCTAATAAATATTTCACCGGATCCGAGTGCAGAGTGCTCACTTTACAGCCGGAGAGGCTCAGAGGGGCTGTCATGTTCCTGCAGAGGCGGGACTGAAAGCCCGCTCCTGACCCCGGCCTTGCTCAGTTGTCCTCTTGGGTTGAACTTCTGGTTTCCTCTGTCTGGAGTTCTTTCCATACCTCTCTGCTTAGCCGGCTCCTGTGTATCCTTTAAGCCGGTTTAGATATTATGGCCTTGAGTGAACACCTTGACCTCGTTGAATCTCCCTGTGTTTTGCTCTCGCAGTGTCATCTGGGACAAAGACTGCTGGCTCCTTTCTGATATACATGCTTAGCTCCTTCTTTTACCAAATCCAATTTAACAGGCAAGCAACCCATACAGTTAAAAGGCTACGTCTCACAGTCTTCCTGACTGCTAGGAGGTTGCTGGGTGATGTTTCAGAGACACTGAGAAAAAGCAGACTGCTTTTTCTCTTTGCATTTTGCTCTTTGCACGTTTCCTTCATTTTGCCTGGAACACAGATGTGATGGCTGGAGCTCTAGCAGCTGTCTTGGCCTTTATGTTAAGGATATTAAGGGTGCTCTTATGTTAGAGCAGAAGCATAGCAAGAGTTTGAGCCCCTGAGAGTTTTGTGGCAGTCATCACTCCAGCCCTGGGTGTCTACTTCCAGGCTCGTTTTATGTAAGAGATCAAACCCTCTTTAGTTTCCATCACCATAGTTGGATTTCTATTCCCGACAGCCAAACTCGATCCCATCGATAGGACATTCTTTGTAGCTCTTCTCATAGCTTATGCTAGTTATGTGCAGATCTTTTTAATGCCGCCACCATTAGACACTGTGCTCAGTGAGGGCAGGGACCCCATCTACCTTATTTGCTCAAGTATCCACAGCAACCAACACAGTGCCTGGCACTCTTAGTACCAGTAGGTGCTTAGTAAATTTCTTGAATGAATGAATGAATGAATGAATGAATAACTAAATAAATGCATCCCAGTGAGTACCTGGTGCCTACCAGGGGTCCTACAGGCTCATTTGAGAAAAGGGTGACTCTGACAATGTCCTTTGTAATAATTATGAGAAGCAACTTCAGTTGACCATGCTGCTAGGAACTACTTTTCCTTTACCAGTAAATTAGACCCCAAATATCGTTTTATTTCCCCTCCCCCAATTCTTAAGATTTCTTTGAGGGAACTCCCCTAGAGTCTCACTACCTCTAATAGCTATTTAAAAATACACAAGAAACAAAACAAAATACACAAGTTTTCTTTTCAGTCTTTTTTTTTTTAAAAAAATAAATATGTTTTTATTGATTTCAGAGAGGAAGGGGCAGGGAAAGAAAGATAGAAACATTAATGATGAGAGAGAATTGTCTCCTGCATGCCCCCTACTGGGGATCAAGCCCAAAACCCAGGCTTGTGCCCTGACCGGGAATTGAACCATGATCTCCTGGTTCATAGGTTGATACTTAACCACTGAGACATAGTGGCCTGGCTCAGTCTTGGTTTTATGCAGTTGCTTTTCTCACATAGTTGCCTCATATAAAAATGTGTATCCTCTCCTCCCCTCCAATATGATAACAGAATTTTACCATTTATTAAAATCTGTACTGCACTATAATTTTTAGTGGATAAATGGCAACCTATTTTCCATCAAGGGAAATTACTTAGCCGGCCCCCTCTTCTGGCACTTTTAGTTGGAATAATACTGTGATGAACATCTTTGTGCCCAAAGCGTTTCCTGTGTTAAGGATTATTTTCTTAGAGGAGTTTCTCAGAAATGGAGTTATTTGATCAAGGGAGATAAACATGTTCAAATGTCATTTAGCAAATCAAGAGTCACTGCAAAATTAAAGGGAAAGGGAGACTCAGTCCTTTTACTTTTCTCTGGGCTCAGTTTCTCTAGCTGTAAACTGAGTAGGTCAGATGAGAGGGCTCTAGGCTCCCTTACAGATTGCAAGTAATGTGGATGGTTAGGAAATGGGCTCTTACATCCTTCATGGCATGAAATGAGGGCAGGAGGAAGAGACCTACCTGGATACGCCCGCCAATGCCTTGGTTCCCCTGGCTGCCCCCTCGCCCCGCGGCAGAGCTGATTATGCCTGTGGAAGTGGGTCATTGGAGCCCCCAGGCCCCTTTCTTTGTCTTCCTCACCTGACCACTTCTTCCCCAACTCCTGGCAACCTTGCACTTATTGCAACCCTAACCTTTCCAGAGAGGAGGGCTTCAGGTCCCCCCCGAGTCTGAGGACCTGCGTAGGTCTCCTGTAGAGGTGGGGAGTCACCTTGGAAGGCAGAGGCAGGGAGAGAGCTATGCTTAACCTGGTGGAACACCTCTGGACCAGAACATCAGACCCCCCTGCAGGCTCCCGAGGACCTGAGGACAGCACAGCTGGAAATGCCACTCAGACTCTGTAATGAGGGTCTCCAGGCTTCTGCTCCAGGAGGTGGTATCACTGTATTAATTTTAGTTCTGTGCCTCACCAACATATGAGCTCCTCAAAGGCAGGGATTCTCTCAGATTTGTCTCCGCATATGGGACAGCAGGTGCTCAATACCCATTTTAAGTCAATGAGGAAAGGAAAAGCCCAGATGCGGTTATGACATTCTTGGCAAGATGGAAAGGGAACCTAGAGCTGGGATAGGAATAAGTGAGAGGGAATGGGCAACTGTAGGAAAAGACCTGGATGCTCCTTTCTGTTGAGGCTCCATGAACTGAACCAGCCCCAGGTCCCTGCAGCCTGGCTCTTCTTGTGTGCAGGTTGCAGAACTCTGGCATGGGTGTCTGGGGAATGAGTCCTCGAAACACATTCGTTGGCAAGGGTGGCAGAGAGTGCTATGGGTGGAGGTGAAGCAGGTGCAGAAAAAGGAAGCCAGGGGCCCCAATGGCTCATTTGTTCATCACAAAGCACTAGTTCATTTATTCACTTATTCTTTCACCCAATACTTTGATATGTCTGTTAGGGGTGATATTCTATGTTAGGGGCTGGGTGTTTAAGAATGGACGACAAATATATGGCCTCTGTAAAGGCCTAGAGTGCTCTGGTGAAATGTTGGTACCTAGGAAGGCAGTGGATGGTGCCCAGCAGAGTGGGCATGGATGGGGCATGCAGGCAGGAATGATGGTGTACAGCTGGGGTGGAAGGGACTTCCCTGGCTGGTCGTGGGCCCTGTGAGCAGCAGCGAGGCACTGAGGAGGCTGGAGAAGTAGAGGTGGGGAAATGAGCACTCCATAATAACTGGGTAGAACATTGAGTGGGGTTGGAGGTATGTGTGGGGAAGCATGAGCTTGGGAGATATTGCTTACACATAGTAAAGCAGCAAATAAGATCATAGCAGCACAATTTACCATAGCTAAGATTTGGAAATAGCCTAAGTGCCCATCAACAGATGAATGGATTAGAAAACTGTGGTACATCTACACAATGGAATACTATGCTGCTGTAAAAAAGAAGGAATTCTTACCATTTGCCACAGCATGGATGGAACTGGAAAGCATTATGGTAAGTGAAATAAACCAGTAAATAAAAGAAAAATACCACATGATCTCACTCATTTATGGATAATAAAGACCGTTATAAACTGATGAACAGAAATAGATACAGAGGCAGAACAGCATCCAACAGACTGTCAAACTACAGTGGGAAGGCCGGGGAGGGTTGTGGGGGGTGGTAAGAGATCAACCAAAGGACTTGTATGCATGCATATAAGCATAACCAATGGACACAAGACACTGGGGGTTGGGGGGTAGGGGAGGCCAGGGAAGGTCAAGGGGGAAAAAAGGAGACATATATACTACTCTTTGTAATACTTGAAGCAATAAAACAAAAATTTTTAAAAAAGCAAATTAGAAACTGATATGTGTACTAGGGTCATGTCTATGTAAAATTACTACCTGTGCTAGGTAAGATGCATATAGGTGTTGACTTTATTAAGGGCAAAGCTGAGTGATTTTCATGCTTTTAAAAAGTTTAATTTACTACATTAGTAGTTATAATCTCTTTGTTATAATACAATCCCGAGGTAGAACAATACTAAAGCTTATGGGGATGGGCGACGTTTTCTTGAGATTCCTTGTCACATAGTAAAATGGTACCCAATAAAACTAGGATGGGATGATGTCCTCCCAGTCTTCTCCTGTGGGGGGTCAGGGCAGCTGTGAGCCCAGGAGGGAAGCCCTGACACTACAGGTGGTCCAGCTACATGTTCACTTTTCTTGGGGATTAACTGGGGCTGACTGGTTTCTCTTCATGGGCAACAATGAGCAAATACCACGCCACAGTCAGTAAAGTAAAAGCTGTGCCTGGGTTGACACCTCTTTCGGACTGGGTTGTTGGTGTAAGTGATGACGTCTAGCTGCATTAGGGCTGGTAGCACATCACAATGGCTCTTCTGTTGTGACAGGAAAATGGAAAAATATGCTCCCTAGGGTTTTCAAAGTTTTACTTTTTGTTTGTTTCTTTCAACATATCTTTGCTGGGGTTGGGGAATAGCTTGATGGCTGTTTGTTGAATGACTAATTATTGACTGGTAGGATAATGGTCTCCATTGAAATAGGCGGAGCAAACAAACCACTGGAAGATGGTGTCTAGGTTACACGGCTTACTCATCTGCTGATCACCTGGGCATACAGCTGAGACACTAAAGGAAGCACCCAAGATGGAAGACAGGAAAATATCAGGAGAAGAAGGGGTCAAGTTAGACCTAAGGGTGGGGAAGAAGGGGCGAGATACTCAGTGTTGAACAAATGTAGTCCAGAAAACACATGATTTCTTAATAGGTGTCTCTGTCAATAATAGTTTGGTGCAAGAAATAGAATTGTTATGAACTTAGCTCTTACTACTAAAAAATAAAAAGTGTGTTGGAAGGCTATGAGGATCTCAAGGAACCCAAGGGCAGGAATGGCAACCAGAGGCTGTGAGATACAGCAGGTGGGACTACTAGAAAGTTGCCTGAGACCTGACAGCTGCGTGCCTGTGCTCTGTGACCTGCTCTCTCTGGGCCCTGTAGTCTTTTATCTCAGCCACCCTTAGTAGGTCTGTTTCATTCTTTTCTCTGCAGACTGGCCTTCTATAGTTCCAAAAAGTTCACCTCAATCAGGACATGATCTCTCAGATCATGGACTCAACATGAAGAATCTAAACCCAAATTCACAGAAGAAGGAATCTGATTGGCCAATGATCAGCCAATGGGGTGCCTCCCCTCAGTCGGTGTCCATCTCTGTTCTAACGGTTTATTCAGGTGCATAACCATGGCTTCAGGGACTATTCCTGTGGATGGGAAGGTATTCCTCAGAGAAGGGGACACAGACTGGCAGGCACATTGGCTAACATGTTTGCTGTTGGGGAAAACTTGAATGACTTGGCTGTTGAATAACAATATTCAAAAGTGAGTAGAAAATGCCCACCATACACTTTTAAAAATGAATAGCTTCTGAAGTTTAGAGTCCAGGTCATCATAAGGGCCTATGTAATAGCTGATTTCTGAGGAGTTCCCCCTCGTTTTCCAAGTCTTTGGAGAGAGCAGTTAGTAGAAAATGTTAATGACCAATTTTTGCAAATGACCATTTTGGCATTCCCAAGCCACTAGGGCTGGCCAGAGCTAATTTTTAGAATGCTCCCTTGATAATTCTGGCAACTTGTTTAATATCGACCTAGAGACACACCATGGGCTCAGATCCAGATGCATAGCTAAGTCTAGATTTGCTTTACTGTGGGCAAGGAAAGACACCCAATTACTTCACATGGCTCTCTCATCTCTGAACACTCGATGGCTTGTCTAGTCTCATTGAGCAGTTGCTGGTTGTGGCTGGGCAGGTGGTGCATAACTTTCTGAGGTGGCTGTGCTCCTGTCGTTAGGATTACTCAGTAACCTTAGTTGCACTCTGGTTCCCCAGCTCTGTGTCTGTGCCTCTAGGCTTCTCCTCTGGAAGGCAGGAGTGTGCCTCTCTCTCATGTCACCCATGCAGCTTGAGCAGGCCTGGCTGCTGGTGTCTCTCCCGCCAAGATGGCTCTCAGGAAGAGCCTGGCGCCTAGCCTCACACCCAGATATGAAGAGAGGCCACTAGTCCCTCTGCTAGATTGCGTCCTGAGGCTTTCACGGTGGCATATTCAATGCTGGCTCCTGTGAAAGGGCCTGAAGCCCAGCTGGCAGGAGGGTGCTTTTCTGAGGAGCAGGTTACTCTCAGTTTTGAACTCACGCCCAGTGGCTGGTTGCTCCCTTGCAGCAAAGACCAGCTCCAAGATGGAAGCTGTTTTTCTAGGTCTTCATCATTAAAACATAGCAGCTTCAAGAGCTTAACCATGAGGACTTTCCGCTCTCAGATTTAGGTCCTAATTGGCAGTGTTGGCACCTACTATGCCTTCACCTAGTGGGTGCTTGGTTGATGGATGGGTTCACCATCGCACTGCTTAGTTTGCTGGAGCCAATGAACCCCAGTCCCTGTGGGTCTTTCCCTATCGATGCCACCCACAGGGTTGGGCTTATAACCTGGGGCTGCCTCATCATCATTTTCACTGACCCCTCTTCCCCCAAAAGGTTACCCATGTAACCTTTTTCAGTCGCTCTGGCTTCCCTGAGTGTTGACTTAGCCGAAGAGCACGCTCCCTCTCTAACCTCGGCGTGTTTGCTCAGTGGAGGAGCGGGCAGTAGGTCTGCTTGACTCCATGAGCACACAGGCCCCTCTGTCTTTACAGGAGCGTCCCACGGAGGGGAGCAGCAGCGGTGGGGGTTTGCCGAGGAGGGAGGCACAGCTTCCTGTTCTGCTGCCGGTTATCACAGGCTGTTCTAATGCTGCTCAAACAATATTGAGAATAACCCTGGCTCAATAGCACCAGTGTTAGGCTGCAAAGTCAATATTGGCTGAGCAAACATGGCAAATAAGGAGTTGCTATTTGCGTAGCTATGAGTGCTTGTGTGCTCCGGCTGCCTGCCGACAGGCCCTGGAAATGAACGGGCAAGGAGTTGTTGTCTGGAGGTGGAGAGGCCCAGGAGAGGGCCTAGGTCAGGGTTTCTCACCTCAGCACTATTGACAACTGGGGCTGGTTAACTCTTTGTTGTGGGGAGGATGCCCTGTGCATGGGAGCGGCATTCCTGGTCTCCACCCACTAGATGCCAGTAGCACCTCCTCCATAGGTGTGACACACAGAAATGTCTCTAGACATTGTCAAATGTCCCCGGGGGCCATCTCTCCTGGCTGAGACCCACTGACTCTGCCCTGGGCCAGGCCAAGGAACAGGAGGGTGTGAAGGCGAGAAGAGCCTCCTCATGCCTCCTTGACCCTTTTGCTCACCAGTTTGGTCGGCCAGTCTTCTGTGAATGCCGAGGAAAGCCAGTGTCTTTAAGAAATACATGCAGTGTAAGGTGCCTCTGCAGTCAAAGAGCCTGTCAGCCGCTGGCTGGGTCCCTCTGGCCACCTCCTCACCCTTGTCTGTCTTGGAAGCCACGCCCATTTTGAGAGAGAGAAGAGAGAGAGAGAGAGAGAGAGAGAGAGAGAGAGAGAGAGAGAGAGAACTTCTTGCATATTTCACTCTGGCCGATGACCTTCTCAGTCTATTTATAATAATCTGTCCCTGGCTCCATGTTCTCCTCTTTGCCTCCCGGGGTTGGCCTATGAGCTCTTGAATCCTGCAAGTAGCCACAGCTGGGCCCTGTGGGCGGGCACATGGCAGAAAGGACAGCGGGGCACACGGGCCTCCCTGAGGACAAGCTGTACCCCCTCAAGCTCTGCAGGTCACACCCAGGCTCCCCTTTGGCCCTCCCTCGGGAGGGCTGAGAGAGCATGCTTATAGCCTGGCAGGAAGGTGGCCAGACAGCCCTCGCTGGGCAGCTCTGGCCAAGGAACCTCCCTTTAGAGACTGGGCTCTCAAGGCGGGAGCTGGGTGGGTGAGTAATTAAAATAATGACGTGACTGTACCTTCCTGCATGTTGATCCCAGCTCCCATGACGGAGCCGAAGGAGGACCCATCTCTGAGCAGCCACGAGGACGTGGAGTCCTGACCGCCATAGCCATTGGCTTGGGCTCCAGGAGGCAGCAGGGAGAGCTCCTGTGTGTTCAGACGTTGAGAAGGAAGGAAATGTGCTTACCGACCGTCAGGAAGAGGGACACGGGCAGTCTGAGCAGCACTGGGCAGCATTAGTGTGCTGAGCAGCTGCAGAAAGCTTTTCCCCCCGAAGGTAACACATACTACGTGCCATCCCATTTGGCCTTTCTCGCACCCCCTTCTCTCCTCCTCACGCCTCTGTCTCTTTGGCAGGGTTAGGAGAAGATATGCGAGGCCCTGCCATATGTGCTACTTCCCAAAGGTACTGCCTACTGCCCTCTCACAGACAGCAGGAGGCTTTCTGCACTCTTCAGCTCGCCGCCCGATTTCTTTAGAGACGTGGCTGGGGGCTGCTTAGCATGATTAGACCCACAGCTCAAAGGCCACAGGTAGGTGTCAGTAGATCTGAGAACACACTTCTGACAACACCACCCATTTGTGGAGCCATGTGGGGACATAGGATCTATATTTGGAGCATCTGGGCATAGCCCACCCCGGCGGAGCCCTCCACCACTGCCTTCCCTGGCTCCCCTGCTCCGGCTTCCTTGTTCCGACCCCTGCAGGTGTATTCTCTTCCTGCCATCCGGGGCTGTCCATGCAGCCTCAGGGCAGCGGTGGGGAGGTGGGGGGCGGCACTGGGTCCTGCATGTTGGCTCCAGCGGAGGACCTCACTCTCCTCTCTCCTGCATACTGAGGTTCTGTGTCAGCTTTCATTTGAATAGAGGCTTCTGCTGTTTAAAAAAGAAAACTTACAATTGTGGTAGAAAATGATTTGACTCTCATTTAGGGCAACTAAGTTCTAATTCATGTCCCTCACCTACTGGCCACATTCCCTTAAGGCAGCGGTTCTCAACCTGTGGGTCGCGACCCCTTTGGCAGTCGAACGACCCTTTCACAGGAGTCGCCTAAGACCATCCTGCATATCAGATATTTACATTACGATTCATAACAGTAGCAACATTACAGTTATGAAGTAGCAACGAAAATAATTTTATGGTTGGGTCACAACATGAGGAACTGTATTTAAAGGGCCAGAAGGCTGAGAACCGCTGCCTTAAGGTGATTTAACTGTCCGTAGCTTGAGTTGTCCCACCAGCAATGTGGAAGAGCAGTGTTCAGCCCGCGGGTTACTGTGAGGACTAAATGGGACAAATGCGCGTGTGGTAACACTGCTGTGCGCGGTGTCAGCCTCTCCCAAAACGTGCATCCTCGGTGCCCTCACCTTTCACCTGCCTGGTCCTGCCCAGGGTCATGGCCCAGCCCCCACCAGAGTCTCTGATGCCCTCACTTCCCCAGCCCCTATAGTTTTTGAACATCAGCAATAGGATCAAAAGACCTGGCTTTGAATTCCACTCAGCAGTTCAGTAGCGGTAAGACATTACCAGGCCAATGACGTAGCCTGTCTGTGCTTTCCTTTCCTCATCTATGTAAGGGGCCTGAGGACACTTTGCTCAGAGGTAACAGGGAGTTGGGATCAGGCAGCGTGCCAGAAATGCTGGTACAGTTATGAAGACAACTTTGGGATTTGTTTAAATTACGGATTTCTCTGCCCTACTTTCCAGAACTTCTGATGCAGCTGGTCTGGAGTGGAGCCCAAGAATCTGCATTTTAGGTAAGCAGGCAGGTGATTGTGATGTAAACAACCCACTGAGCACCGGTCTAGTGTGTGTGTGTGTGTGTGTGTGTGTGTGTGTGAGCCCAGTGTCCCGGGCTCCCCAGAGGGTGTGCGCAGCTGAGGCCAGCACAGAGCACACTTCTCTCCAGCTGCTCAGGCAGGGCCACTGCAACGTCTTCTCAAGTGCTTCTGAGATTCCTCCCAAAGCGCCCATCATGCAGTCACCACTCCGTGCCTGTCCAGTTCTTTCTGTCCCACCTGTCCCCCGCCATCCACGTCTGCTCTCGAGGCTGCTAAGTGGTCCTCGCTGTTGCAGTCATTGTCTGTGACAAGGGCACTGAGCCCTACGTGTCCGCAAGTGCCCGTGTCAGCTGGGGGCAAGGTCAAGGCAGAGTGCAGGACCCTAGAATTTTTCAGAGTGCTGCAAAGTGCCTCCTGCTAAAAGCTCCTCAAGGCCTCTGGCCAACACTCCTATTTTATTGGAGCTGGAAACAGTCCAAGGGCTGGGCTGGGGCCAGACACCGTCCCTCCCCCACAGGATGCTGAGCTCCTGATGCCACAGACATGCTTCTTCCTTCCTTCGAGTCCTTGGCAGCTCACAAAGGGCTGGGAGCGGAGTGTAAACCTGGTCAGTGCTTCTGGAACTGGCTGGTGTCTCTGAGGGAATGGGCGGCCTGTAGGCTGGTCTTTGCCTCTTTTCTCAGTTCCATCCTTTCACAGGAATGCAGCTGACTTACTACAACCTGAGGCTCAGGCCACCACACCTCTAGCCACCTCCGTTCCCATGAGAACACGCCCCTATTTCCACTGAGGGCCTTGACACCTAATCGCATTCTTCCTCCTCCGACAGGACTGCCACCACCCCAGAGGACTTCAGCGGCCCTGTGAATGACGCATCTGTCATCCACACTTCATGGGCTTCCTAAAGCTTCTCAGGTCTGATGGCCATCACCACCACTCCAGGGTACCTCCCCTACTCCCAGTTCTACCCCACATGCTAGGGCAGGGGTCCTCAAACTACGGCCCGCGGGCCACATGCAAATACAAATATTGTATTTGTTCCCGTTTTGTTTTTTTACTTCAAAATAAGATATGTGCAGTGTGCATAGGAATTTGTTCATAGTTTTTTTTTTTTTTTTAACTATAGTCCGGCCCTCCAACGGTCTGAGGGACAGTGAACTGGCCCCCTGTTTAAAAAGTTTGAGGACCCCTGTGCTAGGGATTCCCAATGCTGACTAGTCATCAGTGCCACTTGAAAACCATTCAGATATAGATTCCCAGGTCCCAGGAACTCCAGACATGGGACCCAGACTCTGGGGTTGCCGTGCTGATGATCAGTCAGGCTGGGGACCACCTGAACCTTGTCATCCTCTGTTGCGGTCCTCTCTGGAATACAACTTGATAGTAGCCTACACCCTGCCACAACAGTCACCTTTAGGCTCCTCACCCGCTGTACCTGGGCCCCCTCATCAAGTCACCTCGGCTCTGGCCCTTCTCGTCCTGTCCATCAGTTTCCTCCTGTCTTAGTCTGTGCCCCTCATGTCAGCCCAGACTGCAGGAGCCATGCTTTCACACTGGTGCCTGCCCTTGTCCCTTGACCCTGTTGGCCTCCCACTGCTCGCACCTATCTGATAAAACAGAGATCAGCCTTCTCTGCTCTGCTCCTGCACCAGGTTGTCCCCGATACCCTGGGATCACTGCCACAGGCCCATGCTAGGAATCTGCACTCCCTTAAGGTCGCTGGGATCCCTGGCATCCTCTTATGAGTTATCAGCCCTATCTCCCAGCCCCCTTCACAGCCATTTCAAACTTCCACTGTTTTTTCCTCAATCCCCCATCCCAGCACCCCACCTTGTGCACCCTGCCACAACCAGTCACCTTTAGGCCCCTCACTCGCTGTGCTCAGCAAGTTGGACAGGACCCTGCTTCCTGGAGCTCACAGCCTAAAGTGGGAAACAGACAGGCAATCACTGTCAGTGCTGCTGATTGTGAGAAAGGATAAATGCCGTGCCTGGCCTCCTGCTTCTCCGGGAAAATGAAGCCCTTAGGTGGAAACTGCCTTCAACAAGGAGCCCTGCTGCCATGTGCGCACCTATGGTGCCCACACCACTGTCTCCTTCCCCCGGTTCTCCTGCTTCACGCACCACTCCCCATCCTCCTCTCCCTCCTCCCCCAGCCTCCTCCCTTCCGAGCTCTGCCTCTCCCCTCCCCCAGCAACATGACCATTAGCTCTCCTCTCAAATGGCCAATCTGTTCTCTATTACCTTGTTCCTTGTAGCTCAAACCCTTCTATTTTGTTATTGGTAATAATATTAACTATTTGTTGAACTATGTGCAGGTAAACCTAATTGATAAAGTTCCTCACAAAGAACCAACCATAAAATAAAATAGCCATTTGCAGAAGGGTGCGCTTGTGGAAGGGCAGAGAAACAGGAGGCCCAGAGGGAAGAAGGGGCCGGGCTAGCACTGTCCCCAGTTCTCCTTAATCCTCACAGCACTCCACAGGGAAAGTGGCACCACATTCTGCCTTTGCGAAGTCAGGTGACCTGCCTGAGGTTGCTGAGCTGCTTGCTGGTGTTCCCATACAATCAGTGTTAATTCAGGGAAGTAGAGGCTGAGGCCGCTGCTGGAAGGATGGAAGAATGAGGGTCAGGAAGCCATTGCTGAAGGTCAGTCTGAGGGTTCCAGAATGGAGGGTTCTCCAGAGCTCACCCAGAGGCTGTGTGCCACCTCCAGGAATCTCATGCCCCCAGCCTGCAGCTGTGAGCGGGTGAGGGCAGGTGCTGGCCCAAACGGCTGCAAACCGCACCTCTGCTCCTGGGGCTGCCTCCAACTGCCTTTGGGGGAGAACGGCCTCTCCATTCCTTCGCTTTTCAGATATCATGTCAATGTCTCATTGAAAGAATCTAGGCTGGGACCCCTTGCAGAAAGGGAACCTGGGAACCCCAATTCCCAGATTTGAGCATGGAAGACGGTGGAGAGATGCTGAGGTGACGGCAGACAGTCCAGCAGGACTGCTGCCGGGCAAAGCTGGGGTCTGAACGCGGACCTGCATGCCTTCCGCCCTTTGCTCCGTTTCTCCAACCATGCGCCCTTGTCAAACTTAGTCGTAAAGAACTTTTGTCTTCCCTGCCCCTGCCACTTTCTAGAGTGCTTTGAAATGCCTTCAGCCAACTGACTGTGGACTGAACTGTCATGCACTTTTCTTCTTCTGAAATGGCCCTTCTTGCTTTAGAATCAAACCCAAACACTCGAGAAATCAGTTTCCAGTGGTGCTTTTGAAGTTCTTTTAGAAGAAGAATCCTTTATTCAGATGTTACACGGATCTCCACTGTACACATGGGGCACTGTGGGACTGCTGGGCGCCATGCTGACTGTCCTCTTTGTCTTTGCTGGGGGCCAGGGTGGCAACAACCAGTTCTGGAGAACACAGAAAGAAGGAGGCCAAGGAACTTCCTCTCAGCCCAAGTGGCAGAGGATTGTGGGAGTGGAGTGCTAAGAAAAAAACGTTATCTCTTTCCTCCCACTCTTGCAGGGGGCTTTTACAGGCCACTGACCAGACTTCTTTGGAAAGGAATGGGGCCTCAAGTTTTGATATATAGGAATGAAGCTAAAAAGAAAGTTATGTCCCTTTAACTATAAATTTCAACCAGAATGGTGGAACGACCAGAATAATTGGAACAACCAGTGGCTATGACACTCGCTGTGGCAGCCAACGAGCCTGATCCAGGCCCTGATCACTCCTCTCCCCACCCCTCGCCCCTGGCCAGCCTGTTTCCTGATTGGCCCCCAACACCCATTTAGGGGGCGGGCTGGCCAGACCCCACCTGTGCATGAATGGGGAAGGGAGGAAGGGAGGAAGGGAGAGGGAAAGAGAGATAAAAACATCAGTGATGAGAGAGAATCATCAATTGGCTGCCTCCTGCATGCCCCACACTGGTAATTGAGCCTGCAATCCAGGCATGCACCCTGACCAGGAATCGAACTGTGACCTCCCGGTTCATAGGTTGATGTTCAATCACTGAGTCACGCCAGCCGGGACAACTACAATTTTCCACAAGCCTCACCATCTTTTTCCGGAGTAGCTTTGGCTGGGAGGACAGGTGATTTCTTGTTACCAAGCAGTGTCCTGGTCTGGGTGGGGCCTTCTTTAAGGATTCTCAGAGTCCATAGTTTTGTTCTGTCTTCCTTCCCTAGTTCCTGTGGACCCAGGCTAGTGTGTGCGTGTGTGTGTGTGTGTGTGTGTGTGTGTGTATGTTCATTTAAGTGAGAGAGACACTGGGCTTAAATTCTTCTTGGTAAATTGCAGATATTATGAAATGTATAACACTCTGTGCCAAGATAAATGTAATTTTGAATTATTAAGTCTACATGACAAAAGAGTGCTTATTAATTTTTATTTATCTTGAATAAATTAACAGGAACTGGCAGCGGGAAAAAAATAATTGTCTTTCTTCTCCTTTGTAAGGAACAGCTGATTTGGAGACAGCCCTAAGAAACAGTAGCATAAAATCATAGAATGTTGGAACTGAGAGAAACCTTTATTTTTTCTAATTCAACAAACATCTATAGGGTATCTCTTAGATCCCAGGGATTCAAAAGCACACAAAAAACTTCCAGTCCTCAAGGAGCTCAGAATTTAGCAGGGACAAGGCCTACTGAGGAAACTATAGCAGTGGGAATTTGGTCAAGGAATAAAGGTTGTAGGAAGTTAGGGTGGGCTCTCACTAACTCTTTCATGGGGAAAAAGAGAGTCAGGAAAGACTTTCTGGAGGAAGTTATATCTGACTTGGGTTTTACTGTATGAATAGGAGTTTGGCACACACACACACACACACACACACACACAGTTGGGGAAAGACATTTTTGCCAGAAAGAATGAGAACAAGAGCTTATTAAACCATGAGGTAAGTCCATAAATCCAGCAGTCTGAAGGTATGAAGTGGGGGGAGATGAGGAGAGAGAGGTGGGAGGGCCCAACCCTGAAAGCTGAGCTGAGGACTGGTCTGGACTTTTCCTCAGTGATGCGGGTAGAGGCTGCCAAGGGTGTGAAGCAGGGGAAAGGGAAAGAGCATTTGGTGTGCTATGGAGGATGCAAGGCTGGGAGTAGGAGACCCTCCTGAGGAGACTGCCGTGTTGGGGGATAGAAGTCAAGTGGGGCAATTCAAAAGGAGAAAAGCTGATGGACTGTATCAATTTCTTTTTGCTGCTGTAACAAACGACCATCGTGGCTTAACACAACACAACTTTATTTTCTTACAGTTTTGGAGACTAGAGTCCAAAATCAGCATCACTGGGCTATAGTCAAGGTATTGATAGGGCTGGCTCTCTCTGGAGGTTTCAAGGGAGAATTGACCCCCAGGGTGCCTTTTTCAGCATCCAGAGTCTGCCTGCATTCCTTGGCTCGTGGTCCTTGCCTTCATCTTGAACACGCACCACTCCAGTCTCTGCTTCCATCACCACATCACCTTTGATTCTGAGCCTCCTGCATCCCTTAGTCATGGATATCCAGGGCTCACCTGAGTAATCCAGGATAAACTTCCCATCTCAAAGCCCTTAACTTAATCACACTTGCAAATTCCCTTTTACACCAACATTCACATATTCCAAGGAAGGTTATGTTATTATTCAGCCTACCACATGGATGCAAGGGAGTTTGGGAGATGTAGCCAATGCAAGTTGATTACTGACTAGGGGGCAATGAGGATGAGCAAGGAGTGTCTGAGACAATCCCTCTGGTTACTGGTTTGGGCAATAAAGGGATGGTGGGGCTACCAACTGAGAAAGAGGGAAGAGCAGATTTGGGTAGTAGTTGTAGGGGAGATGGAGAAAAATTAGCTCTATTTATCAAATTTGAGATGTCCAGTGAGCCATCAGATCTATATAATTGAAGGGAGAGGTCTAGGTGACCTAGGTGTAGTTGGTAGTCAAAATTGGGGGTGTGGATAAGGTAATTCAGGGAGATATACAAAAAGTTATTGAACATTTTAGTGCATGAGAATCACCTTGGGATAGGGTTGGCAGGTTTAGCAAATTAAAATATGGGATGTGCAGTTAAATTCCCCTTTCAGAAAACCAAGTAACTTTTTAGTATAAGTACATTGCAAATATGGCCTTCACCTCTGGGCATCCTGAATTTTACCTGTCAATCTTCCTTTAGGAGCTTGTTGAAGGGCACATTTATGGGGTCCCTTCCCAGAGCTCTGGTTCAGTAGGTCTGGGGGCAAGGCCTGAATACCTGCATTTCAACCCACTCCCCAGTAGGGTCTTATGCAGTTAGACCTGTGACACACACTCTCACAGGTGTGTCGAGACAGGCCTCAGGAGTGGCCCTGGGGATGATCTCAGCTCTTAGGGGAGAGAAGAAAGAAGCCAGTATCTGAGCCCAAGAAGGAACAGTTCGAGCAGTGGGATGAGGACTGGCCTGGGTGCCATCACTGGGCAGTGAGCACACAGCAGCAGTGCAGTGAACAGCAGTAGAGGTGCACTGAGAGGAGGCCATTGATTGCCAACATGGGGTCAGCGACGAATGCAACAAATTCATGGAGTCCCCACTGCATGCCCCTGGGTTCACTGGAGCTGTCCGATAGCCATGGACTGTTCCTGGAACACAGTTTCAGCATCTATTGTCTCAGCTTCCCTGTCCAGGGCTTTCCCAGGACAGCTTGGTTGCGGGCAGGCACCACCTGAAAACGGGGCAGAGCAATTGCTGCCAGGGCAACCCTCACCAGTGGGGATGCAAGTTGGGGTGGGGGGTCAATAACCAAGCCTCCCAGCCCCTGGGATCTCAGTCTACTCTGTTCCTCAGGGGGGCCCAGAGGGATGGATCTCAGTTGCCCAGAGTGGTGACCTGGTCGGTTTTTCTTCCATCCCAGTCCCACATCACCGTTCTCATTTCTTGGGATCACCTCCCACTTATACTCTATGTACCCACGTCCTTCTTCAGGTCTGCTTCTGAGGGGACCCAAACCAAGACCTTGGAGATGGCTACTTCTGTGGAGTCACGGGGAGGAGCTGAGCACAATACGGGGAGGTTTGTCCGCAGTAAGCTCTGGAGGCCCCTGGTGCGCCCCCTCCTCATTTTCAGCATCTAGTCCTTGGTGCTTAAATCACGACCCTGGGTTTCCCAAGTCCCTTCGTAGAACCTCCTTCTGGGCCCTTCATTCCTGGTGGAACCAGGACTCTGTCCTCCACAAACGTGCTAATGAGACCTTGTGACTACCTTCGTCCCTCCCGCCAGGTAATGCACTGGCATTTCCAGACAGGCCTTCAATGTCCTGGAGAAGGAAGGAGATTAGCTTTACTGTTACGTGTCCAGCTCTGCCAGATTTTTTCATTTTCACAACAACTCCATTATTCCCATCTTTCAGATGAGAAAACTGAGGCTCAGCGTAATTAAGTAACCTGATAAGGTCCCCAACCCAGTAAGTGGAGGAGCTGGCCAGGGCACCTGGCTCTGTTGCTTTTCTAGGCAGATTCAGACACGTGACAGGTATTCGAAGGTGATCCCACACTCAACCATGCCTTTCCTTTATCTCTTCAGGCCTCTAATTGAATTATCTTTTGACAGTTCTTCAAGGGGCACAGCTCTCTGACATCTCACCTCTTGGGTGACAGTCTTGGTCTGCACTCCTGGTGAAACGTGGCACCCAGGGCTGCTCCCTTCCCGAACTAAGTTTGAGGCCTGCGCCATTACCTCTGTTGGCCTGAAATTTACATCTCTGTCTGGTCCCAGGGCCACATTTGCTTCTGAAGCAGCCCCCGCCCTGTGTGGGCTCACATGAAGCTTTGGGGCCCCCTAAATCCTGGGTCTTTTTCACATGGACTGTTGCCAAGTCCGGGAGCTCTTGGGCAGTTCATCATCTTGAACCCCGATGCAGGCCTTGGTATTTGTTAGGACTGTGGTTTTCATGGTTTGGGCTAATATTACAACAAGATGAAATGCCATAGGTGTTGATCTAGCTACAGGGTGGGGCAAAAGTAGGCTACATCTGTAATACAAATAAACAATACATTAATTAATAAATTATAATACAAGAATAAACTCTGTTTCGTGTACTCACAACTGAAACGTACTTTTGTCCAACCCATATATGACCATCTATTGGCAAGTAACAGATTCCAATTTGTGTTTCTCATTTTCCCAAGTAGATTGCAAGTTCTTTGAAGGCAGAGGAAATGCTTTATCTCCCACAGGACCTGACACATAGGTTTGGAGAGAGTAGTTGCTCCACAGTCCTCCTCTTGCCTCCCTGAAGAACAGAGACTTACTCTCAGTCCCCATTCCTGCTCCCCATAGGCCGCCCCTTCCCAGAGCACCAGCCACTGACTCTGGTACCATCTGAACAACACTGGGCAGGGCCTGTAGACTGCCTTCTTAGTAGCACTGCAGGCAGGAGGGTGGATGAAAGAAAGTGGTGGCCAGGGCCAAGGGATCTGGGTCTGAATCCAAACCTAGCACTTGATCATGTGTCGTTTTCTCACCTGTAGATGGGGACCAAAAATGTAGGTAATATGTACTGAACCAGCACTGAAAACTGTGATCAGTGCTTTATGCCCACAGCCGCCACACAGTGAATTAGGGATAATTCGTATTATTATGTTTTAGATGAATACACTTGAGATTCAGAGCAGTTAAGCAATTTGCTGAAGATAACAAAGGTAGAGAGTGTCTGAACTGGTACTGGAACCCGTGCAGTCTGCTACTCCCTCAGCCACAATCATAATACATCTATTACCTCAAAGAGTATTGTATCTGGTAAGAGTAAATCAAAACACATAGGCTTAGTGCCTCTTACTATGCCGGGCACATAGTAAGTGCTCAATAAATGGTGGTTCTCTCTGTCTCCCCTCCCTGCTGCCTCTCACCCCTTCACTTCCCCCTTGCCTTAGGGCAGATCCAGGACACTGTATGGAAGCAGCAGGAGATTTACTTTCAACCTGGTGAAAGGAAGACTTTCTGACAATTGAGTCCTCTGGCGGGGATCGCTGATAGCTGATCTTGGGAGAGGAAGACAGCCTGAAGAATGGCTGTTGTAGCTGAACTCTTGTTTCCATTTTGGGGAAGTGAGGGATCATTGTGGGAGGTTTGGCTGGAAGCCCAGGAACCTTTGAAGAAAGAATTTACTCATTCATGGATCATTCTTAACCTCTTTCTCCTTGTCCCCTCCACATGACCTATCACCAAATTATGTTGACTCCACCTCCGAATACCTGAGCACCCATCTGCTTCTCTCCACCCTTATTGACACCACCTGCTTCGGTACCTCTCCCATGGATCTTGGCATCGGCTATTTCTTGACCCTCTTGTCCATCTGCATAGCATCTCACAGGGTCTTTCTACGACACAGTGTGAGCATGCCCCATCTCAGCTTAAGACCCTGGTAGGGCCTTTCCATCTCTGTAGAAAAGGCCTATAAGCTCTCAGGTCACCAAAGCCTCTTCCAGGCCTCTGCCTGGGACCTCTTTCCACCCCATCTCTCTGGCTAGCTTTTGTCCTCCTTCCTCTCTCAGTGTGTGCATTTCCTCCTCTTTCCTCCATCTTCCCTCAGTTGGTGGGTGAATCCACTTGTCTCATGTTGTTAGAGCCTCCAGCTCGTGTCTCAGCTTTGGGACCTAACCCTGAGCCATAAGCCACATGCTTTTCTGGAGTCTGCCAAGTGCCAAGTCCTTGGCTACGCCCCGAGGACACACATAAATGTGTCATGTTCCTGAGCCTGGAGGAGCTCACCATGAGAGTGGGAGGCAGGGATGATGATGTATCGGCCAAGTTAAACACAGGTGGTCTGGAGAGGAGCACAGGGAAGATAGATGACAGCCTGAGGGGATGAGGGAGGGCTTCCTGGAGGAAGAAGTGCTGAAGTGGAGTTTTAAGGTCTCGGTACGATATATGAGGTTTAAAAGGTAAGGATGAAAGTGGGTGTCCAGCTAGAATCCTGAGTGAGCAAGGTGAGCTGGGAATTGCAAGAGGGCTGAGCGAAGGCATGGAGACCTCCCAGGTTCCTAAAGGGTTCTACCAGGACGGAAATACAGTCACAGGAATGCACAGGAGGACTGGGTTGGGGGGACAATAGGATGTAAAGCTGGTGAGGAGACTTTGAATTGGGGTCCTCCTGGGACCACTGAGTGGAAATTGCTGGCAGGAAGGACCCTGGAGTTGGGAAGAAGAGCACAGATTAAAGCCAAGTGAACAGAGTGAATGGGCCATAGGCGGGTGGAACAGTAAGGACACTTGGCTGGGGCCTGAGGAGAGAGGAGGGAAGAACTGGAGATAAAGCCCCACAGCCAGCTAGAGGAGGTTCCTGAGGTGACTGTACTAGAAAGCCAGTTATGAACCAGATCTGGTACCAAGTGCCTTTTGAACATCACTTTTTATCCCAACACTCTTGCATCAACCTGCATTACAGACAAGAACATGGAGGATCTGTGGGGACAGAGGAGGTGCTCAAGATCACGTAGCACTGGCCAGAGCCTGGTGCATGGTGGGTGATCAGTATATATGGGTGAAAAAGACTGACTGATTGATTACATGAATGAATGAATGGATGAATGAATAAATGGATGGATGAATGAATACATGATAGTATTAGCATGTTGGCTATCAGCTCAAGCTCTGGCCAGTTCCAGGACTGGACCATGTGGCCTGAATTCCCTCACCTCAATAACAATAATGATAACTCTAATAGTGGGGAGGATGAACAACATAGCTTCCCCTGCTCCTGATGTGCTGGGGTTTTGAGAATAGCTCCCCCCCTCCCCTCAACCCATCCCTCCAAGGCAGGAGTCCACAGGCCACAGGCTTCCCCCTTCCCTTCCAGAATCTCTCCTAACGGCTCCTGGGACAGCTCCACGCCAACTCCACAGCTGTCCTTTTGGAGATGCTGTTTGCTTTTCCTGCCTGAAGTTTTATCATTTTCTCCAGGAAAATATTTGTCTTCCCATTACTTTAATCATGCCTCTTGGGGCGGGGGGTGGAGGTAGGGGGAGGCTTTGGAGGGGAATTAGTTCTGGGTTTTGTTTGCTATGCTGGGAGAACAAACAGGCTTGTTTGACTTACCTGTGTTTTCCCAGTAGGTGGACCCCTCGGAGCAAACACGGAATGGACCTGTCTCCTGCCCCTTGGACTTTCAGAGCATTTAAACCAACAGGGTTTCCCTTCAGCATAGCCTGTAGGCCAGGCCGTTCTCTCTAGTTTACCTCAAAGCATGTGTTCCTCTATCCCAGTGATGGCGAACCTTTTGAGCTCAGCTTGTCAGCATTTTGAAAAACCCTAACTTAACTCTGGTGCCGTGTCACATATATAAATTTTTTGATATTTGCAACCGTAGTAAAACAAAGATTTATATTTTTGATATTTATTTTATACTGGAGGCCTGGTGCACAAAAATTTGTGCACTTGGGGGGGAGGGGGGGTCCCTCAGCCTGGCCTGTGCCCTCTCGTAGTCTGGACCCCTCAGGGGATGACCACCTGCTGGCTTAGACCTGCTCTCCAGGGGATTGGGCCTAAGATGGCAATCAGACATCCCTCTGGCAGCCCGGCAGCCCTCGGGGGATGTCCACTTGCCAGCGGGGAGCAGGCCTAAACTGCAGTTGGACATCCTTAGCGCTGCTGAGGAGGCAGGAGAGGCTCCCACCACCACTGCTGTACTGGCAGCCATCAGCCTGGCTTGTGGCTGAGCAGAGCTCCTCCCATGTGAGAGTGCCCTGACCACCAGAGGGCAGCTCCTGCATTGAGCATCTGCCCCCTGGTGGTCAGTGTGTGTCATAGTGACCAGTCATTCCCAGTTGTTCTGCTGTTAGGGTCAGTTTGCATATTACCCTTTTACTATATAGGCTAGAGGCCTGGTGCACGGGTGGGGGCCGGCTGGTTTGCCCTGAAGGGTGTCTTGGATCAGGGTGGGGGTCCCGCTTGGGTGCCTCGCCAGCCTGGATGAGGGGATGATGGCTGTTTGCAGTTGGTCACACCTCCTTCAGGGTGGGGGTCCCCACTGGGGTGCCTGGCCAGTCTGGGTGAGGGGCTGAGGGAAATTTTCAGGCTGGCGGGTGACTGAAGCTCCTAACCTCTCCTTTCTTTCTTTTTTTTTTATTTTTTTATTCTGGGATTTATTTACCTTCTATGGCTGTCACTGGAACTCAGAGCTGGCTTTAGCTCTGAGGCTCAGCTCCAGCTCTGAGACCTTGGCTGCTGAAAGCAGGTATCTGGGTTTGTTTGGCTTCTATAATTGAAACACTTTTGCAGCTACAGCTCTGAGGCCAGGCTGGCTGAAAGCAGGTTTCTGGGGATTGTTTAGCTTCTATAATTGCAACATTGTTGCATAGAGTGCAGCTCAGAGGCCGGCAGCAGCAGGCAGGGAACCTTGGCTTCCTCTGTCACTGGAGCAAGCAAGCCTCCTGTTTGCTTCAGCTGTCTGGCTGCTGGTCACCATCTTGGTTGGCAGTTAATTTGCATATCGCCCTGACTAGGCAATGGGAAGTGTGTTGGAGGTATGGTTAATTACCATGTTTGTCTATTATTAGATAGGATATTTAAATGCCATTTAACAAAGAAAAATCAACCAAAAAAATGAGTTTGCGTGTCATAGGTTTGCCATCACTGCTCTAGGCAGAGGAGGAGCTGGGGCTGGGCCTGAGTGTCTCTAGAGTCCAGGAAACACTCAGCCTTCCTCAGAGAGCAGCCTGGCCCTGTAAGACAGCAATTTTGAACCTTTTGCATCTCATGGCACACATAAACTATTCATCTCTGTTGAAACACCAAAAATTTATATTTTTGCCAATCTGACAAAAAAATAGGTATAAGTTACGTTGATTTACAAAAATATAATAATAGTAATTACCTACCTTTTATGCTCCAAAGTGGCCTTTTAAAAACTCAGGTGCCTATACTTGTATATAAGGATTTCTGGTACCAAGAATTAACCAATCAGATACAACCTTATTATGTGACATGACCAATAAGATGCAACTCTATTATATGACCTATATATTTATGATTCAAGGCAGGGCATTCACAATAGTGGTTCAGGACTATTGTCATTTTATTATTTGACAGTCTGAGGAAAAGAGGTCAGTGCCCCAGAATAAATAGTCAGCTATTGCATATTTTAAAAAGTCTTGCGGTACACCAGTTGAAAATCACTGCTTTAATGGATTCATCTAAGAGGGGGGATTTCAAAATGAAAGGGTTCTAGAGCTGATCGATGAGATTAGGTGAGGGACTGTGCCGGGGTCCAACCCCAGCAGGTCCAGGGGTTCCCAAAGGCATAGACGGAGTCGGCGAAGAAGGAATGACACGGAGACAGCGTTCAGTTGATCAGCAGCCTAGCCAGGATCTCCAGCCAAGTTCTGGTCTCGATCTCCAGAGAGGTTCTGCTCTGGATCTCCAGCGAAGTTCTGGTTAGGATCTCCAGCCAGGTTCTGTGTCCATGTTCTCTTGCTAGGCTCTCCAGGTTCTCTAGCCAGGTTCTGTACTAGGTTCTCCAGCCAGGTTCAGTCACCAGGTTCTAGTCAGGTTCTCTTGCCAATTTCTATAGTCAGGTTCAGTCCAGGATCTTTTGCCATGCTCTCTCCAGCAAACTTCTTCTGTCTCTAGAGAACGTTCTGTGTAGGTTCTGTGCCTAGGTTCTGTCTCCTAAGTTCTGTCTCTTGCTGTCTTGTTACATCTGTATTTATACCAGTTGATTCAATCCTATCAATCTCTATTACAAAGGTTAGGGCGTTTCTTATCTCCATTCCAGGGTGTAAAGATTATGTAGCTTAAGCATGATTGTTCATAGTTAGAGTGATTAATTACCTGCCTGGCACTTAGTTGAGGGGTTTTATTCCCTCCCTAACATCAGGGGAAAATCCCTACCTGGGGATTCAACCTTTCTCGGAGAGGTGACCTTGGTTAAAACACAGCGCCAAGAAGGTGAGCAAACATATTAAGAACCGTATGCTATATATGCCAGGTCCCTTGAAACAGCAAGGATGGACCAGCTCCCGGCAGGACTGTGACTGGAAAGAAACTTGAATTTGTTGATAGATTAAGATTTTGAAGCCAGACAGATGGGGTTCAACTTCAATTATGGGTATGATACTTGCTATTGAACGTGGCTAAGGGTTCAGCTGGTACTCCATTAATCCTAAAAATGTTCATAGAGCAATTCCTAGGTGCCAGCACTATTTCAGGTGGTGGGATGCATTAGTGGAAGAAACAGGGAATGGCCTCTGTCCTTTGGAACTACATTCCAGTAGGGAAGACAGACAAACATAATATATAAGAAAAACATATAGCATGTTAGGAAGGGAATGAAAAAAAGTAGAGCAGAATAAGGGTTATAGGGATGGTCTTATGGGTGGGGTGGTGGTTAGGGTAGGCTTTACGAAGAAGGTGCTATTTGAGTAAAGACTTGAAGAAGGGAGGTACAGAATTCCAGGCACATCTGATGCCAAAGCCCAGACTCATAAGCCTACACTCCCTTTCTTCCAGCTCAAGGAAACCAGAGAGCTGGACACAAAAGAGTGCTTGGTAAGGGTTCATTTATCTCCCCTCCCTCCCCCTTTTAGAGTCTCAAAGGCATTCGCCCACCAAGGGGACAGATGTGAGAGCAGCATTGCCAAAGCAAGGTGTGGGTGTGAAGTGATGAGAGCAGACAGCCACCAAAATGACCATGATTGATCTTGAGGTTGAAGTTAACTCTGGTTGGGGAGTGGGGGTAGACAGGGGAGGGATGGGCCCAGCTAGCAAAGCTAAGGCCCATTCAGGGATGTCCACTGCACTCCCTAAATTGGCCCTGGAGAAAAATAAACCAAACAAACATTTACTCAGGGCCCTATTAGGTGCCAGGTGCTTCAAGGTGCTTCCCCAGCCATGTCATTCCTACCACAGTCCTGTGAGACAGGCAATATTTCCTCCATTTTTAGCTAAGAACGCTAAGTTTCAAAGATTGAAAAACTTATTTATGTGTTACTGACTGGCTAGAATATAGATATTGAAAATCTGATTCTGCAGATTTGTCCAAATTTTTACATCACAAACATTATCAACTTCCCCATCTGAACAACCACCAACATCTTTGTCATTGTCACCACCACTATCAACATTACCAACAGCATCAACATCAGTGCTGACGTTGGCATCACTGTCAACATCAGCGTCACCATCAAACTCATCTGCATTGGCAGGGTAAGAGTCTAACAAGTAACCGGATAAGAGGTAACCACAGGCTTTGGTTAAGTCAAACCCAAACCTTCAGCTTCCTTTTCTACAAAATGGGGATAAACATATCTACCCCAGAAGGTAAGTGAGATGCTGAAATCAGTTTTCTGCTTCCTCTACTCCACCAAAACTTCTCTTATCAAGATCATCGATGACCTCTGTATATATCATCATGATACTTGCCCCCCCAGGAGCATTTGAGGTGTCTGACCGCTTCCTCCTCCCGGCTTTGTGATGCTCACATTCTGCTTTCCTTTTAGTTCACTGGTCCCTCCTCCTTTGTGGCTCTGTCTCTTCTACTCTTCTACTGGGCCCCTAAATATCTGAGTGTTCCAGAGAACACTGTCCTCTCCAGTCTTCATCCAAGCTCTCAGACTGCTTCTTCCTTAGTCCATGCACCCATCCCATCCCACCCACCCACCCATTCCCTAGGCTCTACAATAACTCTTACATTGACTGGGGATGGTCAGGGATGTGGACCTTAGAGTGTGCTGAGGAGATCCCCTAAGGAAGGAGGGTCCCTTCCCGGGCCCATCTGGGACTAAAAGCAATCTTTCAAGGAGGATATATAGGGCCAGTCAGGAACAGAAGTTTTGTCAAGTAATTTGAGGCATCTCTGTCTCTGGAATCTGCATCCCTTTAAACTTTCAGGTGCTCACTGTACCATCATTGTCTCCAGTGATCAGAGCCCCTGGTCTCCTCCCACCTCAAGTGTGTCCACACCAAGATGCCAGGAACAGAGAACCTCTTAGAGAGCGGCCCCCACCACCTGGGAAGGGTGTTCTATTTAGCAAAGAACTAAGCATACAAATCTCCAGTTAGTGGCTTGGATAGTCAGGGATGCTTTCCTGGAAACTCTAAAACAGCACCCCTTTGGGGGCTGGGGCTACTGTGTCTGCTCCCACACCGGTCCAGCCTGAGACAGATGGCCCGCTGTTGGGCTGTTCTCACGCTCATGAGCAGAGGTATTTTTTTAGGTCTTCTTGGCCTCAGGAGCATTTTGAATCAGATGCCAGGAGAAGCAGATTGCCTGCCCTTATTCTGGGGGGTGTGGGTGGATGGCTTTGAGGGGAACTGTTTTCCCTTATATCCTCAGGATGTGACACACTTCGCTGTCTGATCTTTTGAGGCTGGTTTGAATTGTGAGATTGTTTTGGGAGTGACACCTGCACTACCCGACTGCTAGGAGAAGTGGGGTGGGTGAGTCACTTTGGGGACCATTCTTTGTGCCCTTTCCATAGGGTTCCCTGTTGGTCACAGTACAGTCTGCTCCCACTGCGGGAATAGCGTTCCTAAAACAGGCCATCATCTGCCTGCTCACGAACCTGCCCAAATCTTCTATTTCTCCTGGAATAAAGCCCCAGGCTTCAGTCTCACCCTCAAGATCCTTATAATCTCCATTGGCTTTTCCAACTGTGACCCTCATTCCTTCTCTACTAAGCTCTCCTTCCAACACACAGGCGGAATGGCTGCCTCCACACCCGTCTCCTGTTTAAAATGACCCCTCCCACCCCTTTGTGGCCTATGTAAAGTTCTTGTCCTCCTAGACAGGCTTGAACCCAAATTCACCTGCCTCTTCCCTTGGAGGTCTTTCTGAGTCCCTCTGTTCGTCCCCACCCCTGCCACCCCTCCACCACCAGCCCCACTGGCCCATCCACCCGTTGATTCTCCCATGACTGACCACCTATGGCTTTCACTTAAGGAAGGTTTATTTACGAAGGACCACTTACTAGGGTGTTGTCTGGGAGTGGGGGGATCACAAGGGCTAATTTAGTCACCAGAGCAGGTCACAGCAGAGCTATTGCTACCTCCAGGCTTGAGCGAACAAGGGGAAGAAACTGTTAGCAAAACCCACAAGGAGAGTGTGAAGAAGACGCATCTCTGGCTCTGCCTCGCTGTGTGGTCTCAGAGTGAGGGCCCCGTAGCTTATTAGTAGATTGGCTCTTTGGAATAGGTTAGCTAATAAATTACACAATAGGAATGCGAGTTTGTCTAACTGACCATGCTGGCAGGCCTGCTAACTGGTGAGATGCCCTGACAGAGGTCAGTTTGCAAGGGGTGGTATGTAAGGGGCAGTCCTCCAGGGAAGAGATTCACCCTGAAGGGAGAGGCCGCTAACACACGTTTTACTGTTGTAAGTGGACTGAAGTTAAGAACACAGAGTGGCAACTGTTTCTCAAGCCTGTTCCTCACCCGGCTCCCTGGACACATATTTGAATCTCACGAAGAGCAGTGTACATGTATGTGCATGTGTGTGTGTGTGTGTGCGTGTGTGTTTCTTCGGGGGCGGGGCTCTCTAGTAGCATCTAAAAGAGCTGTTTTATTGAACCCTGGAACACATTGGTTACCAGGCAGGACTGTTGTGGGGCCCATAATGGTGGACCATGACACAAAATGGAGAGGACTGTCTCCCACCCCCACAGGCCTCACTTTGTGTGCACTCTCACTCAGTCTCCCTCTGCTCTTCTATAAACAATTAAGCAATTGGATAGTGTTTTACAATTTGGAGATGTTCCTATTTCTTACTCTTTATGTCTCAGAAAAAGCCTGTGATGGAGCCAGGGCAGGGGTTCTTCTATCCAATTGTCTGATGAGGGAGTGAATTCAGGGAGGTCACAAGAATGGTCCAAGGTCCCACAGGTGTAAAGTGATGGAACCAAATTGTGAGCTTGACTCTAAAGAACAGGCCTTTTTGATTGGACCATATTCAGTCCTCTCCCTCCACAAACACTACCTTTCTCTGAATCTTCCCCCATTCTTTGTCTCTCTCCTTCTTTCGGCTCTTCCCTTTCCTCATCTCCATCTTCCACATCCGCTCTGCTCTGTTTCTTTCTTGCTCCTTCTTTTCCCCTCTCCTCTTTTTCTGAAAAACCAAGGTACTCTCCCAACTGATGTGCCCAAAGCATAGTTTCAGGAACTTCTTGCTGGCTTCTTGATATCAGGGTGACTGTACATAGATGTGTTTGTTGGGAGAGGCTCTGCCTCCATGGGAAGAGAAACTGACTGGGAAACTTCCTGTGTCTTGTATCAACCAAAGTGTTGTTCGCAGAGAGTACATAAAGATTACAAGCACCATAAGTCATTGAGCAATCTCTCCTTGAACCAATTAGATTCTGACATCTGCTTACTGTTTATCTTCTGACTAAGGAAATGGAAAAGTTGACAAATAATTTAACCCAACAAGAATCAGGTTCTTTATTTTTCCCCTTTTGTGAGCGTGTTTATAGAACACCAATCTGCCAACATCTTCTAGTCTCTCTGGGGCACTGGCAAAAATATAAACAAATATTTATATTCCATGAACTCAAGATGGTTTTCATATTGTTTTCATGTTTAACTGATTTCAAATGAACGACAGTGGCCCTTAATGTGGTTACAAGAATTTGTCATTAATTTTCACTTAAAATTGGATCCAGCTGGTATGTATGGATCCAGCCTACACTGTATTCTAGTTCTTAATGATTTGCCTTCTACAAACTCAGGCTGCTTCCCCTTGGCTGATTGGCACGGCAGCTTAGTGGGGCATCAGTCTCCTATTATATGTGAACACAAATTAAATTCAGAAAGTCACTCCTATTATGGAGCTCTTTGCACATGGAATTTGAGGCTGGCATTTGGGGTGAAGACCACAAGGAGAGGCTGCTCGGCACACCATCCTTGCCTGGTGGCCGAGATGCTGGCTCCAGCTCCCAGCAGGAGACAGGGCCGGGTTGCCAGGACACACAGGAGTGTGCTCCCAGGTTTCAGAGCATTTAAAACATTTCTACCTTGGATTTTGAGTACATCAGGGTAATGTCCTAGGTTCTTTCTGAAGTTCCAAATCTTCCCTCCCTTAGTCTAAAACATTGGCGTGGGTGGTGGAACAGAGAGGGTCTGTGGCAGAAGAGAAGAGTGAGCCAGAGGAATAGGATTCTGCCTTTGGGGAGAGTCACTGTTGATATCAAGAAGCACTTAAGCTCAGTGGCACTGTTTCTCTTTAATTAGTGTAACCGTATAATTTACTGAGCACTTTTTTAGGGGAAACAATGTAAACTTGGATGGAAAGTTGGGAAAATAAGCCTAACGTGTAGGTAAGGCCCACCTATAAATAAAGCAGTCAGGGGCAGTCAGGTTTCACACCCATGTTAACTTCAAGGAAAGAGTGTGTTCTCGGAGGGCATTGTGAAGGATGCAGCTCTTTTCCAGCTCACTGAAAAAGAATTCCGGGATTGATTAGCAATGTCTGCCCTGGTCACTAGGAAGGGAATGGCAGCCCCTGTGCATTTATTACCACTCTCGCATTTGATGACCTTCAAAAGCCCCCCTGCTTCTGGAATTATGCTGGAGGTTGAGATCTAGAGAGCCAGACCTGGAGGCCTAGGGCAGTGCCTCTTAGAGTTGAATGCGAGTGCTCGAATCTTGTGGAAAATGAGACTCTGCATTAGTAGGTCTGGGGTAGAGCCCCATATTCTGCATTTCTAACACTCTCCCAGGGGATGCCAGTGCTGTTGGTCTATTGGCCACCCTTGGGACAGCAAGGATCAGTGCCAGCAGTGACCCAGGAGCAGTGCCCCTTCACTGCAGGCTTAAAACCTTTCCCATGCAACTGACATTTGTTAAACACATTCTGTGTACATGCTCCTTCCCAAGGACTTTCCACAGATTAATTAGTTTATTCCTCTAGACAGCCTTTGGATGGTGGACAGACTATTTCCCACCCTGGCACCTATTTAAAGCATTTTAAAAAAGTTTTTTGCAGATGCAGTGGGTTTTAGTGCCTAGCCCAAAGTCTATATATGGTGGAGCTCAGATTCACACCCAGGTCTTTCCCCTGCATCAGGCTGGCCCTTTGAGCGGGTAACTCGCAAGCATAATTGGAAAGCTAATGTTGTGAGTGCCCTCAACTTAAATGTGGCAGCTCTTGGAGCTGTGCCAAGGTAGTGGACTGATGCCAAATGGGCCCTCAGATCATGTCAGAAGGCCATGTCCTGCCTCGGTGACCCCGGCTCCACCATTTGAGATGGTTAGTAGGCAGGCAGGAACCATCCCGTGACCCTGGGTTTCTTGGGAAAGAGTCCTCTCCGACTTTATGAGGGTTTTGCAGCCAGACAGACCCAGCTTGAAAAATAGCCACAGTATTTGACCTTGTGCAAGTTACTTAACTTCCCTGAGTGAAGGTCCTTTCACTAGTAAAAAGATGATAAACGTTCTTGCCTTTCAACGTTGTTGGAATATGAAAATTAATAATGTAGTAAAATGCATGGTATGCTGCATAACACAAGATGGAGCACCCAGTTTCCTCTTTTTGCCCTTCTGAAGAACTGTGATGGTTTAATGTTTGCTACTCACTGTACAAATACTTTAGCTTCTTCTTCAATGCATTGGCATACCTGTAAAATTGGGTTCAATTGGAAGTTTAATGTGTCACTTTTCCTATTTACAATAAAAATAAGAAGCTACATTAATTACTAAGTATTGTTGACCTTAAACATAAAACAACCAGTTATTTTTACCAGCAAAAATAAGCTTTTTCAGGAATAGCAGAATATTGCAATTCAGGACTGGCATGCTACAGCAAAACTATAGGCAAATCCAGCAAACAAAGGAGAGGGATGTCACTTTATAGAGTAAAAGGATGAAGCTGGGCAGGGGGCTTTGAATGAAAATCCATTAGAGGAAAGTGAAAGTTCAGTGTGATGATGACTTCTCCTTGGCTAACTTGCAATGGTTCCCATTGGCTGGGCTTGTTGCTAGGCAAGAAGAAAAATCTTCCTTCCTCTTCCTGGGGTTGTAAAGTAGAGACACAGCTTGTTGAAAATGCAAGGTACTCTCTAACTGTAGGGGTCTGTTCTTTCTTTCTTTCTTTCTTTCTTTCTTTCTTTCTTTCTTTCTTTCTTTCTTTCTTTCTTTCTTTCTTTCTTTCTTTCTTTCTTTCGTTTTTTAAATTAATCCTCACCTGAGGATATTTTTTCCATTGATTTTTAAAAACAATGGAAGGGCTGGGGGAAGAGAGAAACATAGAAGTGAGAAAGACACATTGTTGGTTGCCTTCTGCACATGCACAGATCAGGGCTGGGAATTAAACCTGCAACCCGGGTACGTGCCTTTGACCAGGAATTGAACCCTCAACCTTTGGTGCATGGGCCGATGCTCTAACCACTGAGCACACTGGCCATGGCTGGTCTGCGTTTTCTTTATTCCTTTTCCACACTATCATACTTTCCTGACATAACAACAACAACAACAAAACTATTTAAGCAAACTTACAAACTTGTACTCTAAAGTAAAACGTGTCAGCACCAAGAGATATTCAGTCAACACAAACAAATTTGAGAACTAGAAGCAAACTTCAAACGTCCACATTGTTATTTGGCATTAGTGAAATTAAATCATCTGCAAGTATTGCAACTTCTGCTGCCTTATTTCTTCAGTAAGTGGTGTTAATGTTGCTAAATGCTGTTGTCACAGAGTATTCCTTAAATAGTTTTTAATTGGTTTTAATTTGGATAAAGAATGTTCTGCTTAAGATACAGAGGCAGGAATTGTCAAAAAGAAAATGAACATATAATATTCTATAGGGAAATGTGCAGGCATGCTGTAGCATTCTATACTCCCTTGGCAAATACACAGATACTTTAAATTGTGTCAATTTCACTTGCTGATGATTTTCACAAAGCAGTGGTTTAATTGGTAATGCTCCCAGTGGGCTATTGGAACATTTATGTTTCACCTTCTGCGTGTTCTTCACAGTGGACTTTCATGCACATGAATTAAGATGGTGGAAAAAATGCAAGCAAGTCTGCAATGGAACTTAACCTTGAAATTTTAGGTCTACTTAGGTAATTAATGTTATTAATTACCTGTGAAAAAGAAAGCAATATAAAATCTTTCTTTAAAAAATACTGTTGAACAGGGTGGTGTTGGGGCAGGGGGATGAGAGGGGAGGTGGGAGAGGCATGGAGGGGATAAATGGTGTTGGAAAAAAGTTCTGAATAGGATAGGATATTTAAAGGCCATTAATATCGACATTCTCTCTTCTTATTTGATTTTGATGTTATAATTGAAATTTATGAAAATATAGTTCAGCTAGGTATGCAATTTAAAGTTTTATTTTAAAGACCTTACTCATCTACTTTTTAATTGTTGTCTAATTCACTTTTAGATAAATAGTGCTAAAGTTATATGACTCAGAAGAAACCTTTGTGAAAAATAAGAATAATGTATTGAATTTTCAGAACAAAAAAAAATACTGTTAAAGATCAAAGTACTGTCATCCTGATACTTGGCAAAGAAAGAGGAGGGAGCAAATGATGCAAAACCCTTTTTGTTATCATGGTATTTTGCCAAAAACTTCAGCCAAAGCAGTCTATCTATCTATCTTTCTTTTTTTCTTTTCTTCTTCTTTTTTTTAAAGCTGAGAAATATAGTCAGACTTTTCCACCTGTCTTTAGTATAGTTCTTTTTTTTTAAAATATATTTTATTGATTTCTCACAGAGAGGAAGGGAGAGAGATAGAGAGTTAGAAACATCGATGAGAGAGAAACATCGATCAGCTGCCTCCTGCACATCTCCCACTGGGGATGTGCCTGCAACCCAGATACATGCCCTTGACCGGAACCGAACCTGGGACCTTTCAGTCCACAGGCGACGCTCTATCCACTGAGCCAAACCGGTTTCGGCTAGTATAGTTCCTTGTGTATCAATACAGATTTCATTAAAGAGTTCTGCATACCTTCAGCTAAGGGAGCCACAGTTGCTCTGACAGCTTCGTCTTTGCAAATATCAGCCAAGGTGCCTACAATCTCTTGGCTATAAAGGCAGAAAGGGTCTATATTGTCTGTAGCATTTGGGCGCGCCAGACTGTTCAAATGACATCTGGAATAAAAAAGGTATTAGAAACTTGTCTTCCCCAAACTAAAGTAGATTGAATTATGCAGAGGTAAATTAACGAGTACAGTGATTACTATGAAATATTTACACTTCTGTACTGTGTAATGTGACCTTGGATTTGCTTAGCCAATAAGATACCAAGAGGCCGGATTTGAATGTTCTTGTCTAACAAACAGGAGTATGTATTTTTGACTCCATAGGTCGTTGGATATAGGATAGATGTACTTTAATATTAATGTAATTTGACTCACTCAATTGTCAGGGAAGCCAGTGTAGCTCTCACCAGTGGTCACTTGGCTAGCTCATGAGACTCTTAAAAGCAGTTGCCTGTGTGATACCCATAGCTGGTTCCATAGGAACTTTCAATGCATGAGGGTCCCTGAAAACAGTGCATCATCCTAGCTTGACAGGGGTCCCTTGGTTTCCTACTCTCACAGTCCCAGCTCCTGGAGATGAAGCCTCCACAGCCCTGCCCCAGCTCCAGGTCCAGCTTCTGCCAACCCAGAGTCCCTCTCCAGCCTGCTGGCCTCACCCTCCTACTCATTTTTTTTTTACAGTCATAGTAGGGGATTTTATTTTTTGTAAGCATATTTTTTTGTTGTTGATAGTATTACTTTCCCCCTTTCCCACTTACCCCCCTCCTCCCAGTCCCTAGCCACCTACTCATCTTTTAAGAGCCAGCATAGACCCTGTATTAGCTGAGGTCCTGGAAATGATGCGTTAGAAAGAGTGATTGGATAGCATTAAGGAAGGGACTGTTTAAGGGGGTGGCTTGGGCACAGAAGTGACAAGAGACGTTGCAGCACTGGGCCTGCTGACAAGGCAGGGCTGCCGCCCCTGGCCTGAAGGTGCGAGAGAAGCATGCCTGCCGTGGGCTGGCCGGCAGGAGCCACGGCCTTCGCTGGAGAAACTGGTCATGGCTAACCCACCGCCTGGCAGAGAGGAATCCAGAGCAACACGGGGCCCTGTTCTTTCCTTCTGCTGTCCATCCCCTGCAGGCGGAGGACAAGATGTCCCTCATGCCGGGTGGGGGCAGCTGGGGCCTGCACTGGGAGGGCAGCCCTCCGCCTCTGGAGCAGCCCTGCGGAGTCCAGGCCAGAGAGGCCTGTCTTTTCTCTGAGACCTGGAGCACATCGGGCCTGGAGGAGCTAATGCTTCCTTGTGTTGTGCTTGCTGCAAGGATAGTGTTCTCTCTCTCTCTCTCTCTCTCTCTCTCTCTCTCTCTCTCTCTCTCTCTCTCTCATCTTTGCAGTGTATCATTTTCCCTCTTTTAAATGTTCTGAAGCAGGAACCTTAACTTATTATTATTTCTCATATGGAAATAACTAAATAACCTAGGATTTCTTGGTTGTGTCTGATTTGAACATTCCATCCCTTTGTTGTTCCTCCCCGAGTCCCCCAAGGCATCTGGATCCAGACCTGGGGTGTTGGTAGATTTGGGGGGTGTTAAAGTAAGGGTGAATATTCTGAGGGTCTGGACCTGGTGTGGACATTTTCACCAGATGTACTAGGAAGCGAGAGCACAGGAGTCAGCAGAGAACGCTGAAGGTCACAGCCAGAGAAGCACTGATGCCTCGGAGGGGCCAGAACAAATCACTTCTCGGGCCTTATAGGGCCCACGGGCCGGGCGTTTCCATCCCTGGTTTAGACCTCTGTTGTCTAATGGGGCAGCCACTGGCCACGTGTGCTTACTTAAATTAAAATAAACTAAAATAAATTAAAAATTTAGTTCCTTGGCCACTAGTTCAAGTGAAGTGCCCTACTGTGCTGGCCACAAGTTAGAACTGTGACACAGTCACGGATGCTCTATTTACAGCTTGGTGCAGGACATCCTAGACATTTTGGGATCCCAGCAATGCTTGAAAAACACTTGCTTGATTTGATCTGGTCTTATCTGTCCTGATACCAAACAGACCGGGCTCCATATCTTCACTTTGCTGGTGAATAATGGTGTGATGAGTCCTCAAACCCCATTTTCTCATCGAAAAAATGAAAATAATAATAGGGGACTAACTAGATTGAGGATCAAAAGTTGTCTTGAATGGTCATGGATGCATAGGAGTTGTTTAATAAATATTAGCTCCCAGGCTCCCTTGCAGCCACAAGGTTATGAGCCAGCATTTATGAAGTGCCTGTCCTCTGGACCCTGGGCTGCACAGTGACTGTGACGGCCTCACTCACCCTCACAGTCCCTCTGTGAGAAGGGGACATTGTTGTTCCCGTCTTGCTCATGAGGAAATGGAGTCTCAGAGAGGTTAAAACACTTGCCTGATGTCAGGCTGTGAGTGGTGGAGCCTCGCTTTTGTGTACATGATTACAAACTGCCACACATTGTTCTCTGCTATTTCCTGTGCCTTGAATCCTTCATCATGCTTGGCATGGGCCCGGAATGATGTTTGGTTGCTAACTGGCACATCATTTTTTATTATTTTTTAATTCTCATCTGAGGATATTTTTCCATTGATTTTTAGAGAGAGTGGAAGAGAGAGGGAAAGATAGAGAGAAATATTGATGCGAGAGAAACACATTGTTTAGTTGCCTCCTGCACGAGCCCTGACCAGGGCCAGGGCCAGGGAGGAGCCTGCAACTGAGGTAGGTGCCCTTGACCAGAATCAACCCTGGGACCCTTCGGTCTTCAGACTGACTCTCTATCCACTGCCCCAAGCTGGCTCAGGCTATCATTTTTGATAAACTTTACCAAAAACACTGAAAATGTCTTCAGCCTGGATAATTGACTTTAACATTTGCTCCTCTACAGGGACCTGAAAACAGATCCAGCGGTGTTCCGTGTTTGTCTTTGTCTTTAATGATGTGCATAGCCCACAAAGGACTTCAGAGCCAGGAGGGTTTAGGAGCGCCATGATCTTGGGCAGAGAGGGAGGAGATCGCTTCTTGTTTGGGGAGACTTACAGAACCCAGACAGAAAGGAATGGGCTATGTCTTTGAATACAAGCAGCCTTAAGTGGGAGTCCGGTGTGTCCTTGGGTAAGTCTTTATACTCTTGGAGTTTCAGTTTTTTTGGCAGAAAGAGAAAGGTCACACTCTCTGTGGGTGGTCTTGAGGATTAAATGAATCTGAAGACCCAGTGCCTGGGACACCTGCCCTCGGCCAACGTACTCTCACCCCTCCCCGGGAAGGTCACTGGGATCTCTTGTTTATTGAAGGAAATGAACCCTTATTGTCTGGACCACACATTTTAAAAGAAACTTAAAGTTGCGGTGTCCTGGGAGTTATACAAAATATGTTAATTTTGATCTTGATTGGATCTAATTTTGATCCTCGCGCACAGGTTAAGATAACCTAGCTCTGCAGAGGATGGGCTCCTAGCCATCCCCAGAGCTGGGCCTGGGCTCGCCACCTCTGCACAGGTGGCCTGAAGTGACCGCAGGGCCTGCTAATCAGCTCCTGGCTGATGCTGCAAGGGAGGCCTGGGAACTTCTGTACCGGCACTGAGACGGTTTAAAGGAAAAAGAAAAACACGTGAGAACCCACATAGTAGGTGGGGTGTGGGGAGGTGACAAAGACTGGGAGGTTCCCCGGCAGCGAATCAAAGTACCTTTGAGCCTGAAGTTATTAGGTGGATCAGACTGAAGAGAAACCTGGGGTTCGCTGGTCTCCCCGCACCTCTTCCTTCAATTTCTCAAGAGGTTATTTCCTCTGGTGAGTCCCAGCATGGGCTGGTTTTTCCCTGGGGCATTACTTGGGGTCTGTGGGAAATTCTGAGCAACTCTGGGTGGGAGTCACTGCGTTGTCTGAAAAGACCAAGTGTTAGAGTCGGTGACATTGTCTCCCAGGCTGGGGTGCAGCAGTTTGTGTGGAGAGAACGGATCTTAGAGCCAGACCTCCCTGGGCGCCAGCCGTGGCTCTGTCAGGAGCTGTGCGTCGCTGGGCTGTTCCTTCGCCTCTTTGACATTTTGGAGCAGCAGCTTTGTATCGGCGCTTCCAAGGAAGCAATGCCGTCTAATGACCACAGCAAGCCTGATGGCGCGGACAGCATCCCCATTTTATGGATGATAAAACTGAGCCTTTAGGAAGTGAAGTGACGCCCACCCCCCTTCCTCTCACCACTCCCTCTTTCTTCTAAACATGTTTTGAATTCCTGTTAATTTCACCTACATTGTTATTTTAAAAAATATTTTTGAGTGCAAAGATGCCTACTTGGGCTACTTTCCAATGTATACCTGGGACATGCTCCCTCGGGCTGCGGATCAGCGACGTTCTCTCAAGTTGGGTGAAGGGATAGGAGTTCCCTCCTTCCTCCACAGAATCAGACATTCTATCCTCACAGCCAGCCGAGTTCCCTTCCATCTAACTCGGACCCCTGGCCCAAAGCTCTGAACTGACCACACGGTAGAGACCTTGCAATAAACCACTTGTGGAGGCGTGGCCCGCTGGTTTGACAGCTGGTCAATACCAGGCTTTGCCATCACCCAGACCCCCTTGGACAGGAGATCGAGGCTTTGGGTTCTGGCAATGACATAAAACAAGGCAATGGAGAGAAACAATGGGAGATTTTTCAAAAGTAAGCATTCTTGACCTGTGTCCAGTCTCTGGGAATGTTGTGTTTTGAGAAAAATCTAATTCATGGAGTGGGTTTGGGGCTGAGACCTGAGGAGGCAGGTCAAAGGGCTCAGAGAATATCGGGGAGCCTTGAATGCTGGGCAAGGGCAGGCCAGCCTGTGGAAGACTGTTCTGCTAGCTCTGAGGGGTCCGTGGGAACCCCCGAGGGGTTGTTTTTAAACTATCTACTGGCAAAGGAGTGGAGAGAAAGTCCTGGGATCCTTCTCTGCCCTCTCCCTGAATTGAAGCCAAGCTGGACACACTGGCCCTGCTCTGAGTTCCACTCCTTCAGCGTCTCCAGGGTGTGTAGGAGGTTCTCAGACAATGCTCACAGGAGGATGCTATTTCAGCCTCAGGCTGTGTCGGTGGGAGCTAGAAACCAAGCCTGACCTCAAACCAAATGAAGTGCACCCCCCATCCTCCACACACATGGTCTGTTTCTAGGGGAACCACTTCTGGAACTTGCTCCTGCCATAGCTCCATTTTTCCACAACCCCAGTATGTTGGCCAAAACCAGGACCTGCTTCTGGAAGCTCCTGCTCTGTCCACTGCCTCAGCTCTTGCCCCTCTCCCTCGACCTCTACTTCCTTAAAAGTAATAATTTCTTATTCTTACAGTTATGGGCCCTGATCCAGCATGGAAAGGAAGGTGGCTAACTGTGGAGCAGGCCCAGAGAGGGGATGGGACTTGCCCAAGGCCACACAGCTTGATGGAGCAGAGCTGGGGCCAGGCTTTCTCTGACTCCCAGTCAGGGCGCTGTCCTCCAAAGTTCCTCACCCCATCAACGAGTTGTTCTTCAGCTCTGGCTGGTGACTCCAGGCTGCCTTCTCAGTTTATTATTTATTTATTTATTTTTAAAATTCTTTATTGTTTAAAGTATTACATTATGTCTCCTTTTTCCCCCATTGACCTCTCCCTGGTTGTGCCCACCCCCCAGCACATGCCCTCACCCCCCTACTGTCTGTGTCCATTGGTTATGCTATATGCATGCATACAAGTCCTTTGGTTGATCTCTTACCCCCGACCCCCTCCCCTGCCTTCCTCTGAGGTTGGACGGTCTGTTCGATGCATCTATGTCTCTGGATCTATTTTTGTTCATCAGTTTCTGTTGTTCATGAAATTACCTTCTCAGTTTAAAACATCATCCCCTAGAACCACCTTGACCTTTCAGACCTCACTAAGAACAAAACAGCAAAACAAGAAACAAAAACAGAAAGTAGTAAAACCCTCCACAGTTCCCGGCCCTGCTCTGAGACCCTTCACTGCAGAAGTCGGAGAAAAGGTTCCTCCCTGTCCTGCTTGACCAGGTCATTTTGCAAGGAAAGCAGCATGTTCCGGGATCGCACCCCACCCTGCCTTGTGGGTGCTTTATGCTGGTACATTTAGGTTAGAATGTCTTCTGCTATTGATTTTTCTTTGGCTGTTTTCATTAAGGCTCTGCCTTCCCCCAGCAGAGCCAGGGACTTAATTGCAGCACAGAGAGGTTATCTCCTCAAAATAAATGTCATTTCTTATCAAGCAGCTGGAGCCCTCCCTGCCAGCGACAATCTGTACAGCAGTGGCAGACCCATCCTTTGGCTGGGAGGTGAGGCTGCTGGCCCCACTGTGTAGCCCACACTGGCTGCCTGCAATGCCTGTGAGAGGAGGGGGCTGCCATGTGGCTCCCTTGCACTTTCTAGAATGAAAATATAGGCTCTAGTGCTTGAGGGCAGAGACTGCCTTATTCCCCTTTATGTCTCCACCATGTAGCCTGGGGCCAGCTCAGAGTACACAAAAGGTCTGCTGAATTAGAGTGTATTCCATATATTTCCAAATGCACTCAGGTTGGTCAACCCATTAGCTCTTGAGCCTGACATGTCCTTCCACACTTTTGCTCAAGCTGTTCCCCTGTCCAGAGTGCCCTTCCATCAACTTTCAACTGCTCGGGATCTCATCCACCTTCAAGGACCAACTCCAGCCCCTGCTAGATGGTGCACTCCTTCAAAGAAAGTTGAGCTCACTTAGGCTTGTATCCCTATGCAGAAAGGCCCAGCACATGTCTGCTGCATGCATGAATGAATAAACAGAACTCTGATTCCTTTCTTCCCATTTTGATTCCTTTATGAGTCCTTCCCAGAAACCTCCCAGTCCATAGAGCTCCCTCTCTCTCCCGTTGGGCTGACTTTCTGGGTGTGCTTCTTGGTGATTTGGTCTCCATCTGGCTCCAGCACCCCAGGCTCGGCTCTGCTGGAGAAATCTTTCCCCCTGTTTTACAGCACTCAATTGAACTGTGTCCGAGGGAAGTCCTAGGAGAAGGGTAAGGCAAGAGGGCCAAGGTTATTTCAGAGGGGTCAGCTGAAGCAGAGAAGGACAAGTGGAGCCATCAGTCCAGGTAAGAACTAAATTGGGTCCTAGAAACAGGCTGGGACATTGGAGACATGAGATTAGGCATGCACCACGGGTTTCAGAGCGCAGGCCAATGCGGTTTTCCTTCTAGAAGGGACAGCATTCCAAGGGCTAACACTTGCAGAGACAATAGTGTGTGAATGACCATAGTGTTGACCGTCTGGAGCTCACATCCCAGGGCTCTTTGCTGATATTGGCTGCTCAGAGCTGGACCTGTGGGCTCTTGACCAACAGGAAATGGCAGTGCCCAGAGGATGGTCAGAGGCCTACAGATGAATCCTGTTTCTAAAGTAGGCAGTGGAATTGTAAGCTCCTTGAGGGCTGGAATCATGTCACCACCACATCCAGTGTTTGTCGAAGTCCCGTTTCTTCAGAATCTATGGAGTGGGGCCTAGGAACCTTCATCTTTAACAAGCTCCAAGGGTGTCCCTGCGTAGGCACACTAACACGTAATGGCTACTGCCTCCCGCTTCTCCCAGTTCCCACAGACCATGGCTCATGGTTGGACACATTGTAGGTACAACATAAACATTTCATATGATTGAAATAAGCTCACATGTCACATGGGATCTTCTCTGCCTCTTAGATGCAGGTTAAACACCGCTCCCCGCCCCTCCCACCCCCAATTTCTCTCCTGAGATCTAGGGACCCCAAGATTTCTGAGACTCTCTAGGAAATTCACATTCTACTGGCTCTTGTTGCTTCAGGTTCTTGCTTTCACACCCACTATCAGCATCTCACAGAACATGGACTCAGACGGGAAGCTCAGCCTCTTCTCGTTTTCCATAGAACGATGCGCTGGCACAAAGCATTTGTGGGTGAGGCAGATTTATTTGAAGATACATAGAGAGGTGGGGTGGGAATTAAGGCAGGATTTACATCACAACAACGCAAACACCTTCAAGTTGGACATTAGGTGGTTCCATTCTTAAAATGCCCCTTTGGCTACCCCACCACCGATGCTTCTCTCTTGCCTTCTACTCCAGGTAGCTACAGCTTTGTACCATCGTCTGCTCCACAATTTCCCCCTTCTCTGATTCTCTCTCTCCCTTCTCCCTTTCCCCATTTGAGGCAATCCTTGATTCCTTTCCTCTTTTCCTGCAGGGCAGATTGGCCTTTGTCCCCATGGCCTTGGCCTGGCATATGTCCATGCCTTCAGATCTCATGATCTGCTGCTTAGGGTCTCTTCCCACATAGTGACCTTTTGCTCCTCAGAGGAATTTCAATACCAGCTCCTCCTCATTGCTTGTATGTGGAGTACTGAAGCTGGAAGGGATTCCAGAGATCATGAGTCGAGCTCAAGTCAGACAGGCACAGGCTCAAGGTCTCTGGCAGGTAAGAGTTAGAGCAGAAGCTAGAACTGTCATGCTGTCATTGATTAATTGATGCTACGAGTAACCAGAAATCCAACATGCTCTTAAAAGAGTCGAGATTAGGGGCAGGCTGTGGGGTAAGGCCACATTGTCCAAGCAGACTGCCTGATGATTCCTCTTGGAGCTTCTTTACCACTCCACAGACTTGGGGGGTAATTTTCATGAGCATAGTCCTTGTGCCGCTGCACAGGTCTTGGGTTGGCAGATAGAACCAGGATTTCAACTCTACTTCTACCATTATGTTGCTTGATCTTGGTCTGGATGTTTTCCCTTTGGGCCTCAGTTTACCTACTCTTAAAAAGCGGTATTTGTTTGGCACTGTCCTAGCAATTTGCAGAAATGTCTCAGGTGCCTTCAAGAGTACACTCTTGATTCCAAGTATGTGGGCAGTGGAGGAGGGAGGGATTCAAGGCTGCTTACTCCCAATCCAACTGGAGGCAGCTCATCTTATATCTGTTTTAATATCTGGGGTTTCACAAGGACTTCCAATTAAAAAAGATTTCCATTGCTTAAAAAGTCTTTGAAAATCTCTGGTGTAGCTGATATCGGGGGTCCAAGGCTCTGGTTAAATATGAGCTTCCATGGCTACAGTGATGGGGGGGGGGGCGGGGCTGTCCCACAGGGCTTCACATGGCTGTGCCTTCCATGTGGCCACCATTGGCAAACTGGGACATCCATCAGGAGGCACCTGGGCAGCTGGGTGGGTAGGAAGGACCCCAGTGTGAAGGCTGCTTTGGGGAATTTCTGAATATTGGTAACTGTGAATCAGGCCCCAAGGTTTCTATTTCCTCTGCTCAGTACCCTCCTTTAGAAGTGTGCTTCAGCAGGATGCAGATGCTGCAAGTTCCACAGTCCAAGGGGGTGTGGGCAGGAGTGGTGGGCTGGGCCCAGGTGGGCACCCCACATTTCCTCTGTAGTCAGTTCATAGAGGGTAAAAAGCCTTTCCCACCTGCATCCAGAACTAATGTGCTCCATGGCCCCTAAGTGCTTGTTCTGAGTGTCTGCGGTTTGGAGAACAGCCAAGTTGGAACACAGGCAACACCAGTGTGGACTTGTGCTCTCCTAGTCACCGTGTGGCCCTGGGCCTTGCTCACACAGACACAGCCTGGTCTACCATCGACTTCCTTTGGCCTCATATTTTGATTGAAAGACATAATTAGGTATATATGCAACACTTCAGAGTTTGCCATACACTTTCCTATCCCTGATCTCATGTAACACTGAGAGGGAGGCAGGCAGGGATCACCATGATGTCATGTGAGAGGCACGCGTGATACCTAACTCAGGTGTTTGGATTCTAAATCCAAACCTCCAACACCGCTCAACCTCAGCCTGTCCTCAGCCTCATTTCTGACTTCTCCATTGTTAAAAAAAGAATCATTACTAAAGACATTTCTTTGGCACTTCTTACCCTGCCTGAGTTATTAAAACAACAGCTTAATGATTTGTTTCTACTGTCTTTTGTTTTATTCACTCAGTCTCTGAATCACTCTTTGTTTGCATTTGTCCCATTGATTCAGTTGCTCACCCCATTCATTTAGCATCATTCGGTCTTTTATTTATTCATTCAAACCCTTGTTGAGTGTTTACTATGTGTTCAGCTGATGTTGGCCACTTTAGGGAATAAAAAGAATGCTCAGTTGTGATCCTTGACTTTGAGAAGCTTATACTTTAACTGAGAAATGATGGGAAAGAGTGTAATACATGATTTCCCAGCTACAGAGGATATATTTTTGTTTGTTCTTACCAGTAAATACTAATAGATATTACTTGCTTATGTAAGTCATTTAACTTCCTGAAGTCCCAAAAATGTTCTGGTTGGGTAGATGCTGGGCTGGGTGAGTTTTAGGATTCTGTAGTACTGGGGTTCTGGGGTTTTACAGTTTAGAGATAGGAAGTTTCTGATAGCAGGGGTGGTCAGGGAAGGCTTTTTGAAAGCGGTGGGATTTGAACTCAGCTTGGGAGGTTGGGGAGGATTTGTGAAAATGAAGATGAGGAGATTATAGTCCAGGGATGGGGAGGGGGAGAAAAGGACAAATGAAGGCCTCGGCATGTACATGGGCCTCTGGACAGGTAGCTTGGTCAGGCAGTGTGTGCGTGGGGAGAGGGGGCAGGAAGGGCGAGCATGTGGGCAGGACTTGTGGTGGGGCTTATGTGCAGTACCTGCCTCCGGCCCTTCTGCCATTGACTGTTTGGCTTTGTATCAGGTAAACTGAAGGGTGAAGGGCCAGCAGCTCTTAGCAACTTTTCCTTCATCTTTGATGAGAAGTGTGGGCTCTGCTTTGAGTGGGTAATAAAATGGCCTTTGCCTCTTTCAGCCTCTGGCAGGAGAGAGAGAGAGAGAGAGAGAGAGAGAGAGAGAGAGAGAGAGAGAGAGAGAGAGAAATGAATATGAGTAGAAAAATGAAGAGGTAGAGAGAAGAGAGAAGGGGAGCAGGGAGGAAAGCACAGAGAATGATGAAAGAAGATAAGAAGTTGAAAAAGAAGGAAGCTGGGTCGGTGTGGCTCAGTGGTTGAGCATCTACCTATGAAACAGGAGGTCACAGTTTGATTCCCGGTCAGGGCATACACCCAGGTTGCAGGCTTAACTCCCAGTAGGGGGCATGCAGAAGGCAGCCCATCAATCTATTTTCTCTCATCATTGATGTTTATAACTCTAGCTCCCTCTTCATTCCTGTCTGAAATCAATAAAAAAAATACATTAAAAAAACAAACAAACATACAAAAAACATGAGAAAGAAGGAAGACAAGAAACTGGGTGGAGAAGTGATGGAATTAAAAGGAGCCTGGAATGGGAAGAGAAAGAGAGGAAGAGGAGAGGGAAAAGCAGGAGGAGGAAATGGGGGAAGGAAACAAAGAAGAGTGAGAGGGGAGGGAAAGGAAGAGAGAAGAGAAAAAAAGGGGACAAGAAAACTTTGGCGATTTCTTGCCAAAAATACTTGGGATACATATCTGGATTCCTGAGAACCAAAATGTCACAGAAGGATCAACTACCTTTCCAGATGGCTGTTTCTGCTTCTGCAGAGAGACAAAGGAACCGCTGCCTGGGGTTCCCCCCTTCCCTTGGCCTCCAGTCCACTGGGTGTAGGCTGCTCACATGCTTTGTCTACAGCAAGCAGAGTCCTAGCTGATGACTGCAGCAAATGTCACAGATAAGTCTCTTCCACCTTCCCACTGAAATGACTATGAGGACACCCATTCTTGAGGGGAAACCCCAACACACACACACACACACACACACACACACAGGAAGGGGAGAGAGAGAGAGAGAGAGAGAGAGAGAGAGAGAGAGAGAGAGAGAGAGAGAGAGAGAACTCAGGGTCTGGCACCTGGTGGGTATTCAGCACCTAGTGAAGGAAAGAAAAATGAGTAGAGAGATGGATTGATGGGAATCCTGCAAAACAGGTTGGTGGCTGACTTGAGATGGGTGTTCTTAGGACCTCCCCCTCAGGCCTTGGAGCTATCAGGGAAGGAAGGGGAGAGGTGAAGGTAAAGGTGGTACAGGAGGCCATAGCCTGGTGGAGGCTTGGGCTTGGAGCTCCTGCTGTGTGCACACTGAACAGCTTGGGTGTTAGTCTTAGGACCTGGAGCCTATACTTGCATATGTTATTTGAGCCCCACTTTAATCCTGAGAGGCTAGTATAATTAATCCCTATTTTACACATAAGACAATGGTCTCAGGGAGAGAGGAAAATTTGCTCTAAGGTCACATAGCTTTTCAGTGAAGGATTCAGGATTTGAAACCAAGTGTGTGTGATTATCAAGTCCTTGACCTTGAAGCTAAACTCTACAAGTGTTTCTCTCCCCAAACTTTTCCTTTTAGTAGAAAAAAAAAGAGGCCACGTTTGCTGTGTGTGCATCTTGCGAGGGGTCCTGGCTCTGGCCCTCAATCATCTCCTGGATATGAGTGTTGTGCTGGGAATGAGCCATTGGCTGGTGATGGATCCCCACCGTCCATCACGTCCCCATGGCACTCTGACACATGGTGCTGGAGTGTAATCAGAGTGATGGTGTCCTGATCTATGGGATGTTCATCATCCCAGGGCTGGTACCTTGATATAGCACCTGAGCTTGCTGTCAGTGGGATGGCCTCTTAATGTATTTCAGTAATATATCACCCACCAAAGGTGGCTAAGGAGGTCTGCTGACGCCAGTCAGCTTGAGCTCTTCCCACGAGTCTCCCTGAGTTCTTGGTCTCATAAAAATTCACATGTGAGTTTGTGTGAGCATAGAGAAAGAATAAGAGAGGGAGGCAGAACAGAGAGACAGAGAAATGGAAATAGGATGAGAAAAGAGAGGCAGAAAAAGAGACAAAAAGGAAAAGAAAGAGATGGGAAGAAAGAGAGGAGAGGAAATAATGGGATGAGAAAAAGAAGGAAAGAAATGGAGATAAGGGGGAAAATAAAGGCAGCAGAGAGGAAAGAGTAAAACAGAGGAAGGAGAGTAGAATGTTCTGAAGATGTCAATTATTTCCATCTGTTCTAGGGTGTCATTTAGGATTGCTGTATCCTTGTTGATTTGTTGCCTGGAAGATTTATCCAGTGATGTCAGTGGGGTATTAAAGTTCCCTACTATGATTATATTGCTGTCAATTTCTCCCTTGATATCCTCCAGAAGTGTGTGTATATATATACACTTCTGTATTGAGTGCATATATATTTATTAGTTATAGCTTCTTGTTGTATCAATACCTTTAGTATTATGAAGTGGCCTTCCTTATCTCTTGTGATGGCCTACACTTTGAGGTCTATTTTCTCAGATATAAGTATTGCTACCCCAGCTTTCTTTTTTTCATTTCCATTTGCTTGAAAATTTTTTTTTCATCTCTCCATTATCAGTCTGTGAGAGTCTTTTATTCTGAGGTGGGTCTCTTGTATGTATTATGCTTTCTTGTCCATTTAGCTACGTGGCATCTTTTGATTGGACCATTTAATCCATTTATCTTTAAAGTTATTATTGATGGGTACTTGTTTGTTGCCATTTTTATTCTGTATGCCTGTGCTCCTTCTTTCCTTTCTATTTCTTCTTTTTACAACAGACCGTTTAGCATTTCTTGCATTGTTGGTTTGGTGGTAATAACCTCCCTTGGCCTTTTTTTTGTTTGCGAAGATCCTGATTTCACCTTCAATTTTTTTTAAAAGTGTTTTTATTGATTTCAGAAAGGAAAGGAGAAGAAGAGAGAGATAGAAACATCAATGATGAGAGAGAATCCTTGACTGACTGCCTTTTCCACACCCCACACTGGGGATCAAGCCTGCAACTCAGGCATATGCCTGACCAGGAGTTGAACTGCAACCTCCTGGTTTATAGGTCAATGCTCAACCACTGAGCCACACCAGCAGGGCTCACCTTCAATTTTGAATAATAGCCTCGCTGGACAGAGTATTCTTGAGTTCAGTCCTTTGCTTTGCATTCCCTCTGTCCTGATGTGTTTCTGTTGAGAAATTGGTGATAGTCCAATGGGAAATCCCTTGTAGGTAACTTTCTGTTGCTCTCTTGCAGCCTTTAAGATTCCTTTTTTTTTTTTTTTTTGCCTTTTACGTTTCCCAATTTAATTATGGTGTGTCTTGATGTTGGTCTTTTTGGGTTCATCTTGATTGGGACTCTCTATGCTTCTTGGACTTGTGTGACTTTTTTCTTTCCAAAGTCAGGGAAGTTTTCTGTCATTATTTCTTCAAACAGGTTTTCTATTCCTTGTTCAGCTTCCTCTCCTTCTGGTACTCCTATTATGCAGATGTTGTTTCTTTTCATGGTGTCCCAAAGCTCCCTTAGACAATCTTCCCACTTTTTAATTTTTTTCTCATTTACTGCTCTGCTTAGGTGTTTTTTTTTTTTCTTCCTTGTCTTCTAACTTAATGATTTGGTCCTTAACTTCTAATCTACTGCTGAAACTTTCCATTGTGTTCTTTATTCCAGCTATGTCATTCTTCATGTCCTCTTGATTCTTACTCATGTTGCTGCATTTCTCATTCAGCTCCTTATAATTCTCATTGAGTTGCATGTATTTCTCATCCAGATGTTTGAGCATCCTTAGAAACATTACTTTGAATTCTTTCTCTGACAAATCACTTGCCTCCACTTCATTTAGTTCCCTTTTTAGTGATTCCTCCTTTCTTTTATTTTGGGGTTGTTTCTTTGTCTCTCCAGTTTTGCTGTTCCTTTGTATTTGTTTCTATGTATTAGATCAAACAGCTATGCCACCCAGATTTTTTTGAGTTGGTCTTATGTAGTAGATGTTTTGTGGAATCCAGTGGTGTAGTCTCTCAGGTCTCCTGGGTTGGGTGTCCTATGGAGGCACCCTGCTTGAGTTATTTGGGTTCTCTTGATGTAGTTTGGTCTTGAATGAAATTGTCCCGTTTATGGATGGAATTTCATTTCAGGGTGTCTGATGACATGGCTCACTCCCTACCATGTCATGGCAGCTGCTGTGGAGATGCTGACAGAACAGCACAAAATACAAGACAAGACATGACCCAGAAGGAACAGAACACAAATGTTCACTACACTCTTATAACCCCAACAAAAGTGACCACCAGAGAAAAGAGAATTAAGAAAGAGAAAAGAGAGCAAGAATATTAGAAAAAAATAAAAAATATGTGGAGAAAACACACAAAAAAACCCAAACAATAAACCAAAAAGTACAAACAAAAATCACCCAGAAATGGGGGGAGGGGGGATGGAGGCAGGGGGAGAGGGAACAGAATCTGTAGATGCAGATCTTAAATAAAGAAAATAAGATTAAGGAATTGGAAGAATAGGGGAAGGCCCATGGTTTAGAATAGAGGAGGGAGAAAAGAAATGAGAATATAAGAAAAACAATTTTTTTGAAAAGGAGAATAGAGGAGAGAGCAGATAGGCCTAAATTTAGAAAGTTAAACAAGTTAAAAAATTAGGAGAAGAAAAGAGCAAGAGAAGAGAGAGAAAAAATTGAGTAGTGAAGAAAAGGAAAAGAGAAAGGAAAATTGAGTAGGAGCAGGGAAGAGGAAATTAGCTATCTGAATAAACCAACAGAGACTAGGATAATAACAAATCAATAAAGCAGATAAAGAAGATCAATTTAAAAAGGGGGGGAGGAAAGGAAAGAAAAACTAAAAGGAGAAAGGAGAAGAAAAACAGGAGGAAAAAAGGATAAGAGAGGAAGAAAAATGTGCAAAAAAATTAAAATAGAAAAAAAAAAAGTGAAGTGTCATTCACTTCAGTTAAGTTTTAATGCCCCATGAGAGCTGGCTTGGGACCCCACTCTTCTGTCCTGTCTACCAATTCTGGGCTTCTTGTTAGGTACTTCAGTGCTAACCACTGTCCGGCACTGTCTTTTGGCTTTTGGCACCCTGCTTGAAGCTTCAAGTGATCCACCAGTTCATTGCTTGTGTCTGTCTCCACAGGCCTTGGCTTCAGGCAGGAGGGGCCAATCTGCCCTCTTTGCCTGTCCACCAGCTGTCAATCTTAATAATTTAAGAGTCTGTTTCTGACAGGTGTTTAGGTGGGTTAATGCTGTTTCACTTTCAGGGAATATGATGGGTGTGTTTTCCTGACCTAGAACTACTCATCCATGAATGGCCCAAAATATTACTCTGCCCTTGACTGGACAGAGATCCTTGTATGGAGACCAATGGGATCAGCTGGGACCCTGGAGTTTTTATCAGTCTGGTTTCCGGAATAGTGAAGTGGATGTCCCCTCTTCCAATCCAGTCACTGAGGGCTCCTTGAGACTGTTCAGATCCATAAGCTGGGCCTCTGCCTTTGTTTCCTCGGTAAAGTTCAAAATGCAGGGTGTGGCAGACTGTATCACCTGCCCTGAGGGTACTGGGAGTGGCTAACTCCTCTGCAGAGGGGAGTTTAAGTTTGGAAGCATATGAATGTCCCAATGCAGGATTCCCGGTTACTGCTTTTCCATGGCTCCCTGCCCTGCTTCCCTCTCCTGCACCAAAGCCTCAGGGGAATGGTTGCAACTAAAAAGTCCTGTGTTCTGGGTTTAGAGAATAAAAACAAAAACAAAACAAAACAAAACAAAACAAAACAAAAACAACAACAAAACTGGTTTTCTCTCCCACCAGCACCACGCTGCTTTCCCTTTACACGGGGGCCCACCTTTCATGGCGCAGCTTTTCAAGACTGTGGTCTCAGGTCCAGACTTCCCAGCAGCCAGGAGCCTTGTGGCCTTTTCTTTTTACAGTTGGATGTTATGTCTGCCACCATGGGAGGCACTAGTGCTCAGCCTGGGCAGGGCTTCTATTGTTCTGAGGGAACAGATCCTCCCACAGGGCAGCTTCCTCATCGCCCTCTCAGCCTGCGGGCCTGCCACCCTTCTCACAACCTCATTGCCCTTCCTACTGGTCTCCAAGTGTTTTCTGTCCTTTCTAGCTACAAGTCACTTACTTAGCTGGGCCTCATTCGTGGATTCCAGGTGAATGTTCTCCGATTTAGCTGTATTTCCAGTCTGGCCCTGGGACAAGGTGTACGCCAGGTCTGCCTATTTGGCTGCCATTTTGGTCCCTCCCAATTGTTCTTCTTACAGCATCCTTTTGGCATGCTACTTTTCAACCCCCAACATTTAAAGGACAGGCTCCTCATTGCTAATTGAATGTCTAGGTGCTACCCTCATGGACTGCAAAGAGCTGAATGGGAGCATAATTTGCAGGTCGGTGGATCTGAGGGTCAAGCCTTGGGTGTGTCGCCCATGTTGTCCACACCTTGTTGGCTTATCTGTTCAGAACCATAGTTAGCAGGAAGCATGAAGAATGTGTAACTCTAATATAAGGTGCGGCCTCACAGAGCCCAGTCTCACCATGACATTACATTCAAAGAAAATAGTCCAGAAAACAAAAATAAAAATAATTTCAATTTATATTGCATCTCTAACAGGGCATTAGAGGAGACCTACTTTATGATCTTTCTTAAAATCCCATTGCTTCTCCTCTGATACTCAGTCCCATCTGCTCCATGGCCTCGCCCCACCTAAACACACCTGATTCTCAGTGCCCCATCAACACTTATTCCAACACCAAGCTTTTCTGTGTCTCTCTCCTTCCCCAAATTCCTTTAATTTCGTAGAGCAATTCGTACACTTGGGCTTCTTACATTGTTCTGTTTGCTTCATACATTATCTAGATTCTCTAAAAACACAGATGAGTCTGGAAGCTGACTCAGAAAGCCTATGGATGTCCTGCTGCTTCAGCACCATTTATTGAAAAGGCTGCCTTTATTGCATTGAATTGCTTTTGTCAAAATCAGTTGGACATTCTTGTGTGGGTTTCTATTTCTGTATCTATTTCTGGATTCTCTGTTCTGTTTTATTGATCTATGTGTCTATCCCTCTGTCATTACATGATTTTGATTAAGTGCTATATAAGTCTGAAATCTGGTTCATCCCACTTTATTCTTCTTTATAACCATTATTTTAGCTATTTTAGTTCTTTGCCTTTTCTTACAAATTTTAGAATAATCTTGTCTACAAAAATATTTCTGAGATTTTGATAGCAATTGTGTTAAAATTGTGTATCAGTTTGGAAGAATTGACGTTTTTACTATGTTGAGTCTTCCTATCCACGAATACAGTATGTTTTGCCATTAATTTAAATCTTCTTTGATTTCATTCATCAGCATTGTATACTTTTCAACATATAATTCCTGTTTATGTTTTATTAGATTTTTACACTAAGTATCCTTTTTTAGGCAATTATAAGTGGTATTGTATTTTTTATTTGTTGTTTATGTGTTTATTACTAGTTTATAGAAACACAATAGATTTTTGTATATTTATCTTGTATCCTGTGATACAAGGTTACTGATTAGTTTTAGGAGTTTGTGTGTGTGTGTGTGTGTGTGTGTGTGTGTGTGCGCGTGTGTGTGTGTGTTGGTTTTGTAGAAGTCTTAATTTTTTCTATATAGACAATCAGCTATCTTCACAGAGAAGATTTTTTTTATTGGTCTCCTTCTTATTTCCTTTTTCTTGTCTTATTGCACTAAAATTTCCAGAACTATGTTGCATAAGTGTGGTGACTACAAATAACCTTCTTGTCTGTTTTCAGTCTTAGAGGAAAAGGATTTAATCTTTTATGATTATGTAGAATGTTAGCTAAGTGTATTTTGTAGATGCTTTTGTATGGAATTAGAGAAGTTACCTCTCTATTCCTATTTTTCTAAGAATTTTTATAATGAATTGTTGAATTTGGTCAAATGCTTTTTCTGCATCAATTGATATGAGCAGGGATTTTTTCTAATTTAATCTATTAAGGTGGTTGATTGCATTAACTAATTTCCAAATACTGAACCAGTGTGCATCTCTGTAATAAACCCCATTTGTCATATTGTATACTTCTTTTTTATGTATTTCTAAATTCTATTTACTAATTTTATGTTAAAAAATTTCCCATCTATATTCATGAAAGATAATTGTGTTTTTGTTTAGTTTTGGTACAAGGGTAATATTAGCTTTATAAAATAATTGGGAAGTGTTTTTTCCCTTTTAATTTCTGGAAGAGATTGAGTAGAATTAGTATTAATTCTTCTTTAACCGTTTGGTAGAATTCTCCTGTGAGCCCAGTTGGGTCTGGAAATTTGTTTCTTGGGAATTAAAAATAGTATTTTTTCAGTTTCCTTGAATAATTATAGAGTATAGAATTATTCAAATGATCTATTTCATATTAAGTGAATTGTATTAGTTTGTATTTTTAAGGAGCTGGTTTATTTCAACTAAGTTAGCAGATTTATTTGTGTAGATTATTTTCTATTATGCTTTTGATGTCTGCAGTGATATCGCTTGTTTCATTTCTGATATTGGCAATTTGTATTTTCTCTCTCTCTTTTTTTTCTTTGTGAGTTTTCCTAGAAATTAGGCAATTCTATTGATCTTTTCAAATAATTTGTTCTTTATTTTATTCATTTGCTCAATTGTTTTTGTTTCCACTTTCATCAAATTTACGCTTATTTTCATTATTTCCTCCCTTCTGCTTACCTTGTATTTATTTTACTTTTCTTTTTTGAGGTTCTTGAGGTGGGAGCTTAGATTATTGACTTGAGAGTTTCCTCTTTTCTAATGTATTTACTCAGTGCTAAAAATTTTCCTTTCAGCATAGCTTTAGCTGTGCCCCATACATTTTAATATATTTTCATTTTTCTTTAGTTCCACATATTTTAAAATTTCCATTGAGACTGCTTCTTTGATCTATGGATTGTTTAAAAGTGTCTTTTAGTTTCCAAGTGTTTGGGGATTTTCCTGTTATCTTTCTGTTACTGATTTCTAGTTTTATTCCATTGTGGTTGGAGAACACACATTACATGGTTTAAATTGTTTTAAATTTTAGGTTTATTTTATATTCCTACCTTTGTGTATGTCCTGGGGGCACTTGAAAATAATGTATCATCTGCAGTTGTTGAGTGGAGTGTCCTATAAAAGTTGATGAGAACCTGTTTCTGTTAGTTTTCACTTCCTTTATATACTTGCTTGTTTTCTGTCTATAAATTGTTGAGAGAGGGATATTTCTAATTGTAATTGTAGATTTGGCTATTTCTCCTTTTCAACTTTTGCTTCAAATATTTTGCATCACTGTTGTTTGATGAATTTACATTTAAGATATCTATATCTTCTTAGTAGATTGATCCTTTTGTCATTATATGTTTCTCTCTGTCTCTGCTAATTTTCTTTACTTTGAAGTCTACTTTATCTGATTATTAATATAGCCACTTCTGCTTTTTTTTAAAAAAAATGTTTGCATGATATATCCCTTTTCTTTATTTTTTACTTTTGACCCACCTAAGTCATAATTAAAGTGAGTATGTTGTTGGCAGCATTTAGTTGGGTCATGCTTTTTAGTTCACTCTGACAATGGCTGTCTTTGAACTGGTATATTTAGACCGTAAGTATTTAATTTAATTATGGATATGTCAAGGTTTAATTGTTTTTCTGTTTCTTCTCTGTTTTTTTTTTTTGTTTTTTTTTGTATTCTCTGTTTTCTTTTCCCTGCCTTTCTGTGGGTTATGTTTTAGAATTCCATTTTGATTTATCTATAGTGTTTTGAGAATATTTCTTTGTACCTCTTTGCATAGCATTTTAGCAGCTGTTCTAGGTAATACGTTATATGTACACTAGAAGCCTGGGGTACGAATTTGTGCACCAGTGGGTCCCTTGACTTGGCCTGTGGGATTGGGCCAAAACCTGCTCTTCGACATCCCCCAAGGGGTCCCGGATTGCGAGAGGGTGCAGGCCAGGCCGAAGGACCTCACTGGTGCATGATTGGGGCCTGGGAGGGATGTGGGAGGTTGGCCAGTCAGGGAGGGACTGCGGGAGGGCTCCAGGGCATGACCAGCCCATCTCGCTCAGTCCTGATTGGCCAGACCCCAGCAGCAAGCTAACCTACGGTTGAAGCGTTTGCCCCCTGCTGGTCAGTGCACATCATAGCAACTGGTTGACCGGTTGACTGTCTGCCCCCTGGTGGTCAGTGCATGTCATAGTGAGCAGTTTAGCAGCCTTAGCATATCATTAGCATATTATGCTTTTATTGGTTGAACAGATGACTGGGCACTTAGCATATTAGGCTTTTCTATATATATAAAGTGTCCCCTCGGGAGTTCGACTGATCAGGAGTTTGACCGCTCATTATGATGTGCACTGACCACCAGGGGGTGGTGTGGAACAAAGGAAGGCCCTGGACGGCAGCCAGCAGATGGGAAAGGGAGGCCCCAGCTGGCAGTCAGCAGCCGCTACCTGTGCACTAAGATTGGTATCATCAATTTGATTACTCAAAGTAAAGTGTAGAAACTTTACCTCCTTTTATCTTTCTTTACTCTCTGCCACTTAAAATTGTCTTAACTATTTCCCCTACAGACATTTAAAACCACATCAGACAGTGTTATAATTGTTTCTTCAATCATAAAACATAATTTAGAAAATTCAATAACAGAAGGAAATCTCCCCCCCCCCCTTTTTTTTTTTACCTGTTTATGCTTATCATGCTCTTTTTTCTTTCCTGATGTTCTAAAACTCCTTTACTTTGTGTTGTAAACAAATTTATCCTTAATCTGTGAATATCTTCATTTCCCCTCCATATCTGAAGGATATTTCTGCTGAGTTCTGGGTTCATATTTCTTTTCCTTCAGCACTTGAAAAATATTGTGCCACTTTCGGCCTCCATGGTTTCTGATGAAAAATATGGTGTTATTTAAATTGTTTTCCTAAAGTTAAGTATCATTTTTTTTTTCTGGCTGCTTTTGAGATTTTTTTCTTTGTCTTGAGTTGTTAGAAGTGATAGCAGAGATTTCTTTTGCTTTGTCCTTTTGGGGTTCACTAAGTTTTGGGAAAATTTCAGCCATTATTTCTTCTAGTACTTTTCCAATCTTGTCCTCTTTTTCTTCTGTTTCTGGAACTCCAATTACATGAAATTAGATCTTTTGTTATAGTCCCACAGATCTCTGAGACTGTGTTTATTCATTTATATATTTTTTGTTTATTTTCTCTTTGCTTTTCAGGTTGGGTATTTTATTATTCTATCTTTTAGTTCACTAATTTTTTTCTCTGTCCCCCATTCTGTTGTTGAACCCATTCACTGAGTTTTAAATGTTGATTATTGTATTTTTCAGTTCTAAAATTTCTATTTGTTTCTTTTTTACTAGTATATCTTCTACTGGAGGCCAGGTGCACAAAATTTGTTCACTCAGGGGCGAGGGTGGGGGTGGTAACTCAGCTCAGCTTGCGTCCTCTTGAGTCCAGGAGCCCTTGGGGGATGTCCGACTGATGGCTTAGGCCCGCTCCCCAGCAGTCGGACATCCTTAGCGCTGCTGCAGAGGCAGAAGAGACTCCCATCACTGCCACTGTGCTCGCCTGCCATGAAGCCCAGCTTCTGGTTGAGCGGTGCTCCCCCTGTGGGAGTGGACTGACCACCAGGGGGCAGCTCCTGCATTGAGAGTCTGCCCCCTGGTGGTCAGTGTGTGTCATAGCTACCGGTTCTTCTGCCAGTCAGTTGATTTGCATATTAGCCTTTTATTAAATAGGATTTCTTTACTGAGGCTAATTTTTCATTTTTTCAAGCATGTTTATAATTTCTCATTAAAGCTCTTTATCATGGCTGTTTTAATATTTGTTAGATAGTTCTCACATCTTTATCATTTCAGTGTTGTCATTGTCATCTCTTGTCTTCTTTTTAATTTAGTTTGAGATCTTCCTTCTTGGTATGATGAGTGATATTTCATTAAAACCTGGATACATTTGTATTATGTTATGAGACTCTGACCCTATTTTATTTATTTATTTTTATTTTTTAATTCTCACCCGAGATTGTCTTTCATTGATTCTAGAGACAGGAAGGGAGGGAGAGAGGGAGGGAGAGAGACTGATAAATTGCCTCCCGCATGAGCCCCAACTGGGAATTGAACTTGCCCCCAACAGGGAATTGAACTTACCACCTTTCCGTGTACTTGAGAGCACTGCAAACAGCCGAGCCAAGGCTGGACCTTATTTTAATTCCTTCTGGCTTATTTGGCTTTTTTGATACCCCTACAGCCAGAAAGGGGTGGGAGGAACTCCCTTGTTACTGCAAAGTGGAGGCAGAAGTCCAGGTTCTCCACTCAGCCTTCATTGGCATGTGAGAGGGAGCTCCTCATTACCACTGGATGGGGTGGGGAGTTCTGGCAGTCTCCACTGATACTGAAGAGGTGACCTTGTTACCACTGAGCTATGGTAAAAGTCCTGCCTCTCCACTAGGCCTCCTCTAACATTGCACCCCAATCCTTGTTACAGACAAGTAGGGTGGCAGTCTGGGCTCCTTACCTGACCTTGGCTGGAATAGTTTGGGTGCGGGAGCATAGTTTTTTCCTATGGTGTTTGGCTGGAATTGAGTGGTTATTACCTAAATGTTTTTTGTCTTGCTAGGTTATTCCTTTATTGCCCTTTGGCTAGAGAGAGCTGGCTTTTTGGAACTTCTTTTGTCTGTGCTGATGGAGTGTCTGGGTGGTTGGCTTCTTCTGCTTCAAGCCTTGAGTATATGTAGCACAAAAAAAACCCAAGGAACTCATCAGTGAGTGTGCAGTACCTTGGGTCCTCAGGTTCCTAGCAAGTCTTCCTTCTCTCCACCTTTCAGAGACCTTTTATGTTTGTTTTGTATATAATGTCCACGGATGTAGTTGTACTTAGCAGGAGAAATGGGGAAGACCACGTCTAGGCCATCTTTTTGGAAGCAGAAGTAGATCTGACCTTTATTTTTAAGCTGCTGAACCTTTCCAGAAATATTGTAAGTGGAAGCCCAATATTTTAAGCAGAAAAAATGGAGTTGTTTTGGTTGAAGTGAAGGTGGAGATTGCAGCCCTGACCACCAGTTCCTGCCCCCAGGAGCCCTTGAATTATCTCCCAGAATCCTGGGATTCCATGAGAACATAGTTTGAAACCAGAATTCTAAGTGCCCTTTCCTTTCCTACCATCTGGGACACGCTCTTGGGGAAAGACTCAATGCAGGATGGGAGACTCGAGGACTTTGGGGTACAGGTCGATTTTGGACAAATAGAAGCTGTCTGACTACTTTCCAAATGAGCCATGGTTATTCACAGCAGTCACCTGTCCATTAACCCAGCCTGCACTGGCCACCTTCTCTTCCCTGTCTCACTCCTTCACTCATTTCCTGGTGTTTCCTGTGATTACCTCTCAAATGAACAACTTTCCCTCAAATCCTTGTCTCAGGGTCTCCTTCTGGGAGGAGCCAAACTAAGACAGGACACAGCAAATTTGATCAATGTAAACAGTGCTGTGTGTATGGATACTGATGATGAGCTAATTCGGAAATGGCCAAATAAAGCAACCTGTCCCAACCCTCTGAGTGCATTTCTTGTCATCATTTCAGGCTCAATTGAGTTGCTGCCCCACTTGCAGTGCCCTGGGACCTCTGAGATCAGGATGGTAGGGACAGCCAGAGCTTGGTTCAGGGGTACTTATTTGCCAGTGGGCTTGCATGATTTTGTTGGTGCTGCTGTTCTGATTGTTTGTTTTGGTTTATTCTGAAAGTGCCTATTCTCAAAGCTGTGATTATAGAAAGCTTTTCAAGTCATGTGGGCTGCTTCCCTGTCTTGGGCCCCCTCCCCTGCATTAAGCTTGGGGCCTGACTCCTGCTGGGGTTTTTTCTTTGTTGTCTGAGGGCCTTGCAGGCTTATAGGACCCCTGAGCCAAAAATTGTCTGGGTCTTACTCTGAGGCTAGAGCAGGAAAGTGAGAAGGCACTGGGGGTGAGGGGCTCTGACGTTGCCTGGCGCAGGGTATAGTATTTGTCAAATCATGCCTGGCAGAGCTCAATTCCCATGATTAGCTTGTGGCTTGTCGTTCGCCTCTTTGTCCCCCTAGGTGGGTAGCAGACAGACTCCTGAGTCTTCTGGGGTTTCCTCTCAACTCTTAATCCCAAAAAGTAATTCTTGTGGTGGGACCTCAGGCACCAGGACAAGCGTTACTGCAGAAGGAGCTTCAAACCTGGTCGATAAAAAGCAAAGGCAGGAGGGTCTTTGGTCAAAGGGGCAGTACATGGAGAATGGCTTGCCCAGGTCAGCCTGTTCTGCAGGGGGTGCTTTCAGAGGAACTGTATGTTGGCTCAGGCTGAGGGTGGTTTCAAATTCAGGGGCCTGGGTGAGGGAGAGAAACTTAACTCATTTGGTTAACATGCATTTTGTTCCATTTGAATATTGGGGATCCATTAGTTCAGCTAATTATTTGTAAGTTGAAGAATGGGGATTTGGAGGGTCTGTGTCTGCTCTGTCATAGGTAAACAAGGGGCATGGTAAGTCCTGTTTACACCATACAGGGAAGAGGGTAATGGACTGCAGGGCAGTAAGCCGTTACTGGGATGTAAATGGGTGTGTGTGTGGACTTCTGTGACCCTCCCTTTTTCCAGGACCACAGGGTAAACTCAAGCTGTCAGTCCTGTATGGAAATTGAGGGAGCCCTGCACGAAACATAGACTAGCCAGGGGTGGGCAAACTTTTTGACTCGAGGGCCACAATGGGTTCTTAAACTGGACCGGAGGGCCGGAACAAAAGCATGGATGGAGTGTTTGTGTGAACTAATATAAATTCAAAGTAAACATCATTACATAAAAGGGTATGGTCTTTTTTTTTTTTTTAGTTTTATTTATTTCAAGCGCGCCGAAGTTTGCCCAGGGCTGGGCCTAGACCCAGTGTTTCACCTTGAGGACAGCTGGGGTCTCTCTGCAGACGCTCCCAGGGAGGTCTGGTGGGCGGGGCCGAGCTCCAGGCTGGTTCCCCCCCCCCCCCCCCCCCCCCGCCCCCCAAGCTAGTTCCCCTCCTCCCACTCCGCCCTCTGGGCTCCAGGCCTCCCCCTTTCCCGCCTGCCACACAGCTGTTTTGCCAACATCCCTGTCTGATTATCTTTCAAGTGGCTTCTTGGAGCAGATGTTCCGGGCTCTTCCCTGCATCGAAAACAAACAGGCGCTGTGTTGTCATTTGCTCTCATGGGGAAAATCCCTCCGCTGCCGCAGACTCGTCTTGAGAGCTTGAGGGAGGGCTGGGAAGTCTCTCCAGGCTGCTCCTCGCCAGGAATGTGTCTCCAGATGGATAGCAGGGGCTCCGGGTCTTCTGAGGTGTGCGGCACCTCGGGGCAGGCAGCAGAAGCAGCTTTCAACCTGGGGGAAGTACCGGTAGGCCTCACGTCTGTCACTGCCTCCCAGATTATCTAACCTTCTGAAAAATGTAAACGTCTCACCAACTTGGTTCTAAAGATACCCCAGGGGTTTGTTCCCAGTTGAAAATCTCTTTTTGTTTCCAGTAGCCTCACCAACAAGAAAATGGTGGCTTGCTTTTTGAGGTTAGCATTATGAAAGCAATAGGTTTTTGGTTTTCATTTATGGCTATAAAAGTCAAATATGAGGTTGAATGTGTGTTTTAAAATGTGCCTATTTCATCACCTCACCCCACTGGGGATCAAGGCTCTGGACCTGGCAGAGCCTGGCGGCTGCCTGGGGCGTGGTCAGGATGAGCTGTGGGATCGCTGAAAGGCCCTTTTGCTGTGTGTGAGAAATTACAGCCTCAGTAATTCACTCCTTGGAAGTGAGGCCTGAGGACAGAGGCAGCAGTGGGCGTTTAGCACCTGTACCAGTGCTGCAGCCTGTAGCCCTGGGAGAAGAGGGAGAGACAAGCTGGGACCATGCCTGGGGAGGGAGATGGGGCATCAGGGAAGACCTCAGCAGCCTTGGAGAGGACATCTGAGGTTGCTGAGCCCAATGGTCAGAAGGCGGGAAATGGCAGCCATCCTGGTATGTGCAGAGAAATGTCTGACCATTAGCATGTCCACTTTCCTCAGCCAGAGCAACACCTGGGAGGACAAAAATCACATGTGAAATATGTTTGAGGTTCTGTCCCCAAATGTTCCGTTGATTTGCATAACAGATCTTGCTTGCCATCTGTTCTACTCTCCCACTTTGTCCTCTGGCCCACGCAGTCCTGCCCCACTCTGGTATGGTCCAGCTCCACTCCCCCCAACTCCCCGGAGGTGTGCACACTGCCACACCTCACAGGCACACTCTTCTGCTCATTCTATGCCAGCGGTTCTCAACCTGTGGGTCACGACCCCTTTGGGGGTCGAACGACCCTTTCACAGGGGCCGCCTAAGACCATCAGAAAACACATATATAATCACATATTGTTTTTGTGATTAATCACTATGCTTTAATTATGTTCAATTTGTAACAATGGAATTGGGGGTCACCACAACATGAGGAACTGTATTAAAGGGTCGCGGCATTAGGAAGGTTGAGAACCACTGTTCTATGCAGAGGTTTGGGCCTGGATCACCTGGTCCTGACACTTCTCCTCTCTTGGCCTCTGAGACACCATCCTTTCCTGATTTTCCTCTGATTTCTTTGCCTATCCCTCCCGTTTTCTTTGCTGGTTCACCTTTCCAATGTTCAAGTGCTCATATTCCTCAGTGGTAGCGGCTCTGCCAGCATCAATTCTCTTCCTAGACCAATGTTTCACCCACGTTAAATGGCATCCAGATACTCTGGGGTAGTTGCTAGCCCCATCCCCAGAGATCCATTTCAGTGGCCTGGGAGCCCAGAAATCTGCATGTTCAACAGTATCCTGGGGATTCCTATGCTCATAGACATGCATTGGTGAAGCTCTGCATTGACTCTTGCACATGTGGTTGCATGTAATTCCCAGACATTGCATAGTATTTATATGCTGACACCTCAGCTTACTCTCCAGCTCAGACCCTCCTCAGAGCTCCAGGCTTATAGCTCCCAATCATCCTGACACCTCTATTTGGACATGACCCAACCCAGTGTCTGAACCTTAGGATTTCTAAAGGAAGCTTGATTTTCCTTCCCAAACCATCTCTCCTTAGTTTCATCTCAGGAAATAAAAACACAACCCCCAGCTGCTCCTTCAGATCTTCCTTTCTGCCAGTCCCAGGTTCAATACACTGGCAAATCCTTCAGCTGTGTTTACAGATATTTCTCCACTCGGCTGCATCTCTCCCCTCTGGTGCCACTGCCACTCTGCTCCCAGCCACCAGCATCACTGCCTGGACGACTGCAGTAGATGCCTAAATGGTCTCCCTGCCCTAATTCTTTCCTTTATAGCAGCCAAAAAGGAATTATGAAACACACCATCATTACTGTTGCTCCCTTTAGTGGCTTCTCATTGCACTTAGAATGAAATCCAAACTTCCCCCAGGCCCGGTGGCATCTGTCCTCTGCCTGCCTTTCCCCCTGCTCTCCTGTCATCCCAGCCTTGCTTCCCGAAGTCTGTTCACACTGAACTTCTTGCACTTTCCTGCTCAGGGCTTCTGTACATGCTGTTTTCTCTGCCTAGAATGCTCTTCCTGCTTCTATAAGTATCTCTGACTCCTCATTTTTTAGGTTTCAGTTTTTCTGACCTCCTTATTTTTAATATTATGACCTCTATCCTTAATCATGGCCACCTATCCATTCTCTCCTGGTATTTCATGGAAGTTCAGAGTTTGTAATTATATATTTATTAGAGGCCTGGTGAATGAAATTCATGCACGGGCGGTCCCCTCAGCCCAGTCTGTACCCCCTCTAATCCAGGACCCCTCTGGGGATGTCCGACTGCCAGTTTAGGCTCAATCCCTCTCACAATCCTGGACCGCTGGCTCCTAATTGCTCACCTGCTTACCTGCCTGCCTGGTCACCCCCAACTGCCCCGCCTGCCAGCCTGGTCACCCCTCACGGCCCCCTGCTGTTGGGTCGTTTGGTCATCCCTCACTAACCTCCCTGTCAGCCTGGTCACCTCATGCAGCCCGCTTGTTCAGTCGTTTGGTTGTCCCTCACTAACCCCCTGCCAGCCTGGTTGTAGGCAGCCATGTTGTGAGGACATGATGCAGATTACTCTTTATTATATAAGATTAATGCTTATTTGTGTCTTTTTGGGTCTCTTTCACCAGTCAGTATGTTCTGTGAGGACAGGGACTATGTCTACTTTTTTCTTACTTAGCACAGATTAACTTGAAAAATGTTTGTTGAATGAATGGACTAAATTTTATTTCATCTGGTTATATAACGCTTGGCTTTGGCCCTATAATTTTGTTGCACTCTATTCTGCTCAGAGCTCTTTGGGTTTGTTCCACCCGGTGTCACTCTATTGAATTCTATTCTATTCTAGTCTACCCTGTTCTAACCGTTTCTACCTTGTTCCATTCTGTTCTGACCTGGTCTATTCTGTTCCATCCTGGTCAATTCTGTTTCAACCTGTCCTAGTCTAGTTCAGTCTGTCTAGTCTATTGCACCTTTTTTTATTCAGTTCCATACCCTTCTATTCTGTTTTTCTCCTTCCTACTTCTTTTTATCTGTGCCATACTATTTTTATTGGTTCTATTCCATTACATTCTTTTCCAATTCATTCCATACTGAGAGATTTAATCTCATTTTGCTTCATTACATTTCATTTTACTTCAGTATTTTTCTCAAAAATTTTTGGAATGCCAGCTTTTGCCATTCTTTTGAGGGATCCATGAGATTATAAGACAGTGATGGCGAACCTATGACACGCATGTCAGAGGTGACATGTGAACTCATTTTTTTGGTTGATTTTTCTTTGTTAAATGGCATTTAAATATATAAAATAAATATCAAAAATATAAATCTTTGTTTTAATATGGTTTCAAATATCAAAAAATTTCTATATGTGACACAGCACCAGAGTTAAGTTACGGTTTTTCAAAATGCTGACATGCCGAACTCAAAAGGTTCGCCATCACTGTTATAAGAGAAGGAAATGTCATCCTGGGCATAAGATAGCTCCTCTAAAAGGTGAAGGAATGGTAGAGAGATTGTTGTAGGAATCTAAGATGACCCATGATCAGGAGGGTTTGGTTAGGAAGAGGGGATGACAATATGAGAGAAAGGGAGCTGGGCCTGAGTGTTGGTGATACACTGAGGACATAAGCCTAAGAAACTTCAGAGGGAGCCTGGGGTTAGGGCAGGCAAGGGGTGCTGAGTAATGGAAGCTAAAGGGACAAGTAGGTTAGTCTCCTTCCATTGATGGACCTGGTCTTTGATGTTTTCAAACAAGGGCATTCCTGTGGTTTGATGATGACTGTTGGGACCATCAAGCCTGCTGACATCAGGAGGGGCAGTGTGGTCCAGTGGAATGAACATTCTTGTGTAAGATGCTTAGCCTTTCTGAGCCTCAGTCCACCCCCAACCTCATCAGTGAAATGGGAATACTAGCATCAACTTTGAGTTTTGTGAAGAAAAATAGCTTAGACTCCTGTGCAAAGGACTGGACAAGCATTCAGCCCCATACCTGACCATTTGTAGGTTCTCAGTAAATGCTCAGTCTTTTCTACCTTGCTCCGTCTGATTTTACCAGGTTAGCTCTGAGTCTCAAGTGTGGAACAAGCATGAGGTGTTGGGCTTGGAGAGTTATTGTTGTTTTAAGTTTGAAGGGACTAGATACATGATTGATGTTTCATGATGAAATGATTGATTGTAGCTCCTTTACTCCTACCATAACACATGGAGCACAGAAGGTACTTAAAAATGCCCATTGACTTGAAACAAATGCAAAAAAACCTGAAAGAGTGGAAGGTGGGCAACACCCTTTCCAATGTAGACCAAGGGCTGAACTGATGCAATTTACACCAGACCTCCAAATGTATTCAGAATCAGGGTATTAGGAGACATGGAAGGAGGCTGCCAAAAAGAATTTATCTTGGAAGTGGAGCTTGGGGAATAGCACTAATATTTTCAGAAATTGAAACTCCAACCATGAAATTGCCTATCATTTATCATACATGGTCTCTCAAAGGGGAAACGGAAAAGCATTTAGTCTTATTGCTTTTTAAACACATGATTGCTGAGCATAGCCATCCAGGCTGCGGTTTTGAGAGATGATGTGTCTGAAAGGGTCCGGCCAGCAAGCCCTTCCAACCTAATGCAAGGCTGCTCTCTGTAGACTCTCCCATGTCAAGAGCTAAGCACAGTAAGGGGCCATCCCAGGTGGGCTTGGGCAGCTGGGTGTGGTGCAAATTCTGGTATGCGTAGGTCCTTCCAGATCATCTCAAATCTTCCCCAACAATTCCTAATGCTCAGTAGTCATCTCACTGTTAAAGTCTTTAATACTTTTAGTTCCAAGCTTCCCTTTGAAAGGGTTCCGCTGCTAGCTTCCAGTTATACCTATATGCTGATGATCATCAAATTTCTCTTTCTCCCAGACCTATGGGTAGTTTTGGACCTCTATGTGCAAACGGCTCCTGGGCCTCTCCACCTGCAATGTCCTCAGGCTCATCAGATGCAGTCTAGCAGAATTGCAGACATCATTCTTCTGCCCTCCTGACCTCCCAAGGCTCCCCATCTTGATGAAGGATGCCATTATTGCCCCAATAGCTTGAATTGGCTCTGAGGCACAGACACAGTCACCCATGGGAGTTGGTGGTTTGTAGGTAGCATTCTGCTGTCATGTGGCTCATCATCATCAATATCTCAATGAGGGGCAGGCCCTAACTATCCATGTAGGCAGGCCTTGGGGCCAGCCAATCAGAAAGGAGGCTTTCTGGAGCAGCCTGTTTCCATTTGGACAGATGTCTGTTTGAGATGGTGAAAAGGAAGAGGGCAGATGGAGTGGATATGGGCTAAAGCTTTCTCAAGCCACCCTTCTGCTCTCGGAGAAGGGACTGCTAATTATTTTTCACCATTTACAGGTGAGAATCTTGAGGTGCAAGAGCCTGTGTAAGTCTTCCAAGGCCACAGTGCTGGAAGTAAGGCCATGAGATTCTCGCCCAGGTCTTCTGATGTTCAGCATTGCATTCTTCCTCCTGAGCAGAGAAGAGCCCTGGGCCCATGGCATGCACTGACCGAGTCAGAGGACATGAGTTCTCAATTCTGTACTGACAGCTGCTGTCTGCTGCTTCAGTGTCCAGGCCCTGGGGAAATGGTGGTGTCTACGAGGGAGCATTCTCTGGGGCTCCACACTGCCCCTGGCTTTGGCATTCTTGCTCATAGCATTGGGCACCATCTCTGTGCTGATGACACCCAGATCTCCACCTCAAACCAGACCTCTCCATTGAGTTGGGAGCAAGTTTCCAACTACTCTTGTATGCCTTCCCCTGGAAATCCTACAGGCACCATTATGCAGACATGCCTTTTGGAGAATTCTAAGTCACATCCTGGAAATTTTAGACCTTATTTACTTCACTGCCATCAGAAAGGCTTTTTTGAGTTAGGTTTTATTGATTTTTCTCTCACATATCTTCAAGAATCACAGGCAGAAATGGTTATGTAATGAATATGTCTTTGTACATCTTTGGTATTCTACATTATCCTTAAAGCTATTAATGCTTCTAAGAATCTCTAAGGCAAATGCCTGTTATAATCTATTCCTGGCCAGGGATAGGGGTGGGTGGACTTGAGTTCTCTTGAAATAGTAATATTTTTCCATTTTTTAAACATCAAAACTTGAAAATTTTCCTTTATATTTTGGTTACCAGGAAGCTCGGAACATAATGAAATGCTCAATCCTAGTGATTATATTATCCCACACAATAATATATATATATATATATATATATATATATATATATATATATATATATATATATATTTTCTTTTCTTTTGTACATTTTTTATTGTGGTAAAATATACACAACATAAAACTTATCATTTTTAAGTGTACAGGTCAGTGGCATTAAGTACATTCATATTGTTGTGCAACCATTAGCACCATCCATCTTCAGAATTCTTTCACCTTCCCAAACTGAAACTCCATACCCATGAAACAACAGTGCCCTGTTCTCCCCTCCCCCAAGCTCTGGCCAACTCCATTTTACTTTCTGTCTCTATGAATGTGACTACTCTAGATAAATCCTATAAATGGAATCATACAATATTTGCTCTTTTGTGACTGGCTTAGTTCACTTCGCACAGTGTCTTCAAGGTTCACCTGTGTTGTAGCATGTTTTAGAATATTCTTCCTTTTTCAAGTTGACTAATATTTCACTGTGTTGACCACATTTTGTTTTTATCCACTCATTCGTCAATGCATACTTGGTTTGCTTCCATCTTTTGGCTTTCAGTTGTAATCTCTATTTTATAGTTGAGAAATTGCTTCTTTTTGGAATAAGGTGCAGTAACAATTATAGCAAAGCCATTAACTAACTAATTGAGTGACCTGTACTTTCCTACTCCTGACTCATTCCACCACCAACTCCATGAAAACTACTTTAACCCTAGCCAGTTTGGCTTAGTGGATGGAGCATTGGCCTGTGGCCTGGAGGGTCCTGGGGTCGATTCCGGTCAAGGGCACATGCCTGGGTTGCGGGCTTGATCCCCAGTAGGGAACGTGCAGGAGGCAGCTGATCAATGATTCCCTCTCATCATTGATGTTTCTATCTCTCTTTCCCTCTCCCTTCTTGTCTGCAATTAATAAAAAATAATATTAAAAAAAAAGAAAAATGCTTTAACAAAGGTTACCAGTGACCTTCATGTTGTCAAATCCAGTGGAGACCCTTAGCCTTTCTCTTACCTGCCGCTGGTACTGACCCTGCTCACCACCGGTCCCTACAGAACCTTCTTCCCTGGTGTCTGCGACAACACTCTGTCCTCGTTTTCCCTGTTTCCTTTTCTCCCCTGTCCCTTTGTTAGGTCATTTCCCTCTGCTGGCCCTCAGGGTGGGCATTTCCCATGGTTCTGTCCTCGAGCTGCTGATCTTTCCAGGTGACTCCCTGATCTTCATGCCCCTGTGGTCACCGCTTCTCTTTGCTGGTGGCTTCCAAATCTCCATCTCTAGTCCTGGGCGCCAGCCTGAGCATCACCCTCACATATCCATTTGCCAGTCTAGTGCATTTCTCCCCAAATCCTCCACAGTTACTTTAGATTCAACATATCCAAAGTACCTCCCACCCACCACCTCATCTTAGCAAGTGACACAATCTACGCAGCTGCCCAATTAACTATATTCCAGTTTATCATCCTACCCTGCAGTCTTACCTCCTTGGTATTTCTAAGGCTGATCCTCTATTCTTCTCCTCTTCCCATAATCAGGTGTCAACTTCCTTTGCCTGGAGTAGCAGAATTGACTCTGACTGTTCCCTCTCCCTCTAGTCTTGCCCCATTCCAGTTCATCTTCCATGGCTGTCAGATGGATTTACTCTCACGTAGAGCTAGTCATTGCCACTTCTGTATGTAAGGCCTCTAGTGTCTCCTGTAGGGAAAATCTGAACTCTGAGGTTGGCACTACACCGCCACAGCCTTTACTCTTCTCCAGCTCATCCTCACCACTGCATCATCTCCTCCCTTTCCTTGAACGTGTGCTGAGTGCTCACCACGTGCCAGCAACAAAGGATAGGGTGATGAGCTGAGAGTGCAGTGCTGAGAAGTCCCTGGCAGTGCAGTGATCAAACTAGATGAGGAGAGAGAGAGAGTCAAAGAAACTTGAGAACATCCAGTTTGGTCAGTTTTCTGATGGGAAAGCACCAGTTGATAAAAGAGTATGGAAAGAGCAGGGGAGTGTTCCAAGCAGAGGGAGAGGTCAGTACTTGATCCTTCGTGACTCTGGAAATGCTAATAGTCCATCGGTCCTGATGGCGATTCTACACTCCCTCACTCTGTCCTCAGAATCCATTCTTCTCTGTCTCCACTATCTGGCCTTCTGATTTCTCACTGGATCACTTCTGAGTCCCCCTAATGAGTCTCCTCTCTTGACTTCCAGCCCACTCTACCCAGTGCCTCAGGAATATCCTTCTAAAACACAAATCTTTGTGTGACCTCTGAGGCCCCTCACAGTTAGGGTCATTTCTTCTCCCCCGGAGCTGCCCTCCCTCCTCCTTTTGGATGCTAGCCTTGCTGTACTGCTATGGGTTCCGAGCCAGGGGTGTTCGTGCACGCCTCTAGCCCTAGGGACAGAATGCACAGTGAGAAAGTGGAGACAGAATGTGTAATGAAGGGGATCAGGAAAGCGGGATGGCAGCGGGGAGAGTTTGGAGATGAGTGGGGTTTGCTTATTACAGGAGATCTTGGAGCATGCACGCCTCCTGCCATGGATAGGGGCTGGTGGAGAGGAAGGCGGTGGTGATGCAGAAAGTGGAGACACCCAGGTTCTTGAGCAGGTGAGAGAGGTGGCATCCAGGCCCCAGGTAGAGGGTTGTCTTGGGCAGAGCAGTGACTTTCATCCAACTGTTGGCAGGAGGGAGGCAGAGAGTAGGTGCAGATATGGGAGGGTTGCCGGGTTTACTGATGGGAAGATAATGGTGTTCTTTCTTTTTTTTTTTTTAAATATATTTTATTGATTTTTTACAGAGAGGAAGGGAGAGAGATAGAGAGTTAGGAACATCGATGAGAGAGAAACATCGATCAGCTGCCTCCTGCACATCTCCTACTGGGGATGTGCCCGCAACCCAGGTACATGCCCTTCACCGGAATCGAACCTGGGACCTTCCAGTCCCCAGGCCGACGCTCTATCCACTGAGCCAAACCGGTTTTGGCAGTGGTGTTCTTTCTTATTGGCAGTTTTCTGAACAATGCACGAGGCCAGTGAGGATGGGGAAGGTGAGGGGATTGTGAAGAGGAGAAAGGAAGAAACACTTGTTTGTGAGAATGGGAAAGCGCACACCAAGACTGCTAGACAATTGCAGCGCTGAGCTGGCAAAGGACGCAAAAGATGGATGTGAGGGCAGCAGAGGGCACTGATTCTGAGACGGTACTGGTCAGTGGCTGTAGGGCCCCATGAGGCAGAGGGAGTGTAATCTGGAAGGATGACCGGTGACAGGTGGTCATCAGCAGGATGCTTCAAGTAGACATTGTGTAGATGACTGAGTGCTTACTATGTAAGACATTCCAGGGTGCAATTTCCAGGGTGGCAAGATTAAGTGTGATGCCCATGGCAGCAGGTAGGGAATGGGTGGTTGGAGCCAGACAGGTGGAGGAACAGAGAAGCCCCAATGCTGAATGGATCCTCAAAGTGGATGTTGAAGCCACGAAAAATTGTGACAGCATGGGGGTGGAGAGTAATCCAGAAGGCGAGGGTATTGGTTAAGTGTGCAATGAATGAGGGATGCGACTCCGGGGGGCAGTGGGTCCTCTGAAATAAGGACAGTGGTGACATGGCATTCAGAGGAGCTGGGGCTTTTTAGGGGGAGGGTGGGTAAGAGTTTCAGAAGGGCAACGAAGAGCTAGGAGCTCCTGACCGCACTCCAGGCCCCAGCGGATGTGGGATGCGGGATGTGGAAGAGAATTTAGCCTCCCCTTGAAAGGGAGCAGGGAAGTGGTATGTTAGGGGACAGTCAGGTGTCAATCAAGGCAAAAAGTTAAAAAAAGACATTGGGGAAACTAGGTGTTTATGACGACAGGCCCTGAGTTCCCTGCACTGAGAGGGCGTGCCCACGTGGGCATGACACCTCCAGCCCTGTGGGAGGCTCAGATTTCACTCTATGAAAGAATGCACCAGCCCCATGACTCTCTTGCTTTTGGTTTTTCATCGTCAAAACAGCTTCACAGTCACTTGAGAGTAGATGATAACAGTGCCAATAGCAACCTAATAAGGATGCTATGGGATGAGTGGGCCCAGCCCAGGCCTGGCCAGGCTGTAGCTCTCTGGTCATGCTTGGGACTAATAGGCATGAAGTATCCAACCAAGTGAACTCACCAGTTGGTGGTGGGAGGTTGATAGCCCTGCTTGCCATGGGGGCCCCACCTTCCATGCTGTCCAAGTTTTTTGATAAGAAATGAAACCCATTTCGAGGGCGATTGAGCACTGGAAGTGCCGTGGCCTGGCAGGTTGCACAGCACAGGTGTGTGGGTAATTGTGATACACAGGAAGATGTGCCGAGATGCAAGCTCTGGGCTGATCTAGGTGGGCAGGAGTGGAGAGAGGTGGCCAGAGGTGGACAGGCACAGGCCTTCCGGGGGAGTGGCAGGTGATTAGAAACCTTAGGGCACAAGGCCAGGTGGGAGAGAACATTTGTATTTCTTTATATTAAATTAACATGGACTCAGTTTCTATCCTATGGAAATGAAGAAATTCAGCCTAATAGCACTGGTTTCCATGGAGATGACCATTGGCCTGGCCCTTATAGTCCCTTCAGAGTCAACATTTTTTCTGGAAGTTTTGCATAGGATTGTGATGCCTGGGGCCACGAAGAGCACCCCACCTTTGTCTGTGCAATTGGCAGATGAGCCAGTGGAGCCCATAGAGGCCAAGGGGGCCTAGCTCTTAAATAATGCCTCACCTTCCCGGTGCTTCCAATCTGGGGCCTAATCACTAGTGAGCAGATAGAGCGCACACCTGCAGCCAGGGTGTGTGGCGGGTGAGACAGGGGAGGCCATCCCTGACACCAAGGAGGAGAAAGGGCATTGGGGAGGAAGTGGGATCTGATTAGGAGCTGGGAGGGTGAGCTGGAGAGGGTGAGAAGGGAAGGGCATTCCTGAGAGAGGGACCAGCCAGGACAAAGGTATGGCACTAGGAGGAGCTAGCATGTTTTCAGTCTTTAACTTGGTTGCTTGTGTGTAGTTGGACTTAGGTGACCCCTTAGGCTGTTGTCAGCTCAGCCACCCCTCTTTTGACTCTAAGCTTGTTGATTGGAAGGCAAAGGGCTCTTTATTTGGCCTGCCTCCTGCCACCTGTTTCCCACAGTTGGTCTCACTTAATCTTCCCATTAGCCCCGAGGGGCAGATGCTAAGGGCTCCCATGTGCCAATAAGGAAACTGAGGATCAACCAAAGGCCTTAAGACTCAGTCCTGTGCTTCCCACCACTCACATGGCTGTGGACAAAGCTGGGAACCCTTGTGCAACCCTGACTAAGCATCATGAAGAGGGAAGTAGGTGCCCAGTGATCCTAGGAGCAACACCCTCCCTCCTGGAGACTGATGGTCATCTGTCTCTCCTGGGGTCTGTCCCGTGGGGAAGTGGAAGAAGCTGTGAAGGCTGAAGCCTGGCTGGGGCCCCAGCTCTGCCCCTCCTGGCCTGGACTATCTTGGACCAGCCAGTTCCCTCTCTGCCTTCTGTTCCCCATCTCTACCATGAAGGATTGGGCTGACCAATCTCCAAGGCCCTTCACATCTACAGTCTGGGCCACTGTGCTTCCTCTGTTGCCTCCAGCCTGTTCAAGACTGATAATTTGGTTCATCTCTGCCTCTTTGATCCTCCCCAGCCCTGGAGATGCTTTTTGAATCTTCTTCAGCTGAGACATTTCAAGGTCTGAGACCCATCTCAAAACAGGCCCAGGCAAGTAGAGTTTATCTCAAAATAGGCTCAGCCACCAGTCCCTGCCCCACCCTTTAGGAGCCTTTTGTGTCTAGATTCTCCTTTGAAAACAGACATGCACCACCCAACAGCACATGTGATGGATCCACCAAAGCTGTGATAATGGGAACTGTCCTTGACTGAGTGCCTACTATGTGCAGACATGCCGGGACCTCTATGCATGTATTACTTTGCATCCTTACACTCTCTCTGCCAGGAATGGAGTTGTTTCCCCATTTTCTGGATGAAGAATCTGCAGCCCAGAGATGAAGCTCTCACAGCTTGCAAGAGGCAGAGCTGGGCTTAAAACCCAGAACTCTGTAATGTCAATGCCTAGGCCCTGTTTTAGACACATCCCCGAGGTGCCTGGCCCTGGCTGGACCCCAGGATGCAGACATCACGCACATGTGCCCCTGCCTGTGGGGTGCTCCTAACAGCTTCTCCTTCAAGAGACCAGGGGTCTACAATCCTGAGCTCTACACCACCAGGGGCCACTACCCGGAAGACACAGTCAGACCCACTGAGTGGTCTCTCCATGGTGATCCTGGGTAGGGGCCTCCCTCTCTGGCTCAAGCAGGCAGGCACAGCAGCTGTCTCCAGGCTGTGATCGGATGAATAACTGATGGTGATTAGCTAAATCTTAACATCGCTCATGCCATGCATAAGTGATAAACCAACTGGTGCCAGGCTGAGATGAGTGGCGGCAGCGGGCAGCCTCCCCTTGCCCCCCCCTCCCCAGCCTGGAGAAGCCAGCACAGCGCTGCCTCCCTCTGCTCTCTGGCACATCAAGTGCTGCGACAATGAATATAGATTGACCTTATTATAGCAGCCGGCTGCTGGTGCCAGGCGCAGCCAGGCATACTTTGCACAAATTAAAGGTGTCAGCATGTAATTTACGGTTCATGGCTGAGAGGGGTGGTCGGGGGAGGCACCCAGGCAGGTAGAAAGGAAGGTGGGCCGGCTTCGGGGCTTGGACCAGGAGCCTGCGTGCTAATGACGGGAGGTGTAGCGACGGTGTCATTTTCCTCCCGGTTTGCACATTTTTAGCTCTTCCTTGTTCAAGGGAGCAGCTCCCTCTCCAAAGCTCCCACACCCCACGCTCTGTGTGTGTGTGTATGTATTTTTCAGCTAAATTACTGGTTTTACCCGAGGAGCGTAAAGTAGGTGTGCTAACTTACAGCTCGGCAGATAAAGCTGCAGTGTGGGGCGCTGTCTGGGAAGCCTGTAATACAACATCCTTTTACTAACGCACCGAGAGCAGCTTGACATCTCGGGCTGGGCCTGTGATTAAAGTTGTAGTCTTCCCCCCTCCCTCTCCCTTCTCCAACACGGAGAACAGATTAAGCTCTCAGTAATAGATCTCGGTTTTCTTGCCATCCCACTGCTATTCACAGTACACAGTTTGACACAAAGAGTAAGTTATACATCACAAACAACAGCCTCTGCTCTTTACTGCCCAGAATTAATTTTCCATTTGCCTTCCTTGTTCTCCAGCCCTGTTTTCCTGTGGAGGGGGCTCTCTCCCCTCCACAGAAGGCAGGGGAGGAAAACCGCAGGCCAGGACTTGACAAGGCAGCCCAGGACAGCCGGGTTAGCCCCACCATGATGAGGAGACTGTGGCCAGAGAGGAAAGGTGACTTTCTAATGTCACTCCGTGGGTCTGTGGCGGAGGCGGGGCTGAAACCCAGGACTTCTGAAGGATGCCGCAGGCACACTGGCCTCTCAGAGCCTGCGGAGTCCAGGTGGGGGTGGGTGGAAGAGCGGGCCGATTGGCAAGCTGCCTGAGTAGCTGGCTAGTCTCTGTTTGTCTCCCAAACCCCCAACTTGCCATGCAAAACTCTGTCTTCTCTGCTCTGATCTGTACCCCAGGAAGGGACCTCTTGGGGCCGCTGATGCCTCTGGCTGCGGCCTGGGCATGGCCAATGGAAGGTACCAGAATGAGATGGAGGATGGGAGCAGAGAGAGGTTGGGCTATTTCCCTCTGCTTCTCCTTGCCATGATGCTGTGGCCCTGGAGGTGGCTGCCTCCCTCTACTGCTGCTGCTCCGTGGAGCAGTGCCTCTTCCATGGCTCCTTTGGGGCCCTGACAACTCACCTGTCCTGACCTCCTTAGGTTTGGGGTGCTGACAGCCATCTGCCATTACTCCTCCTCAGGAGCCTCACCAGCTTTTGGGGTACCTTAACTCTACCTGCCTCTATCAACGGTCCCTCTACTTGTCGCTTCAGTTGAACCATCTGGGGAGAATTCTGTTTCCTGCAGGGACCCTGGGTGGCACCTGGCGAACCTGTTCTTTGTCGAGGACCCCTGATTGCCCAGTCCTCTGTCTGTCGGCGCACCTGGTGTGGCAGGCACCCCGACTTCCCACAGCAGCCAAGCGAGCGAGTCAGGGCCAGCTGGGCGCGTTCTGCCATTAACCCTGTTCTGTAAGGGCCCCTGCTCCTCCTCCTTCCAACGGGGCAATACATGTGGGTGGGGAGGTCCCGGCGGCCCAGAGAGGTAATGTCCGTTTAGACCCATTTAAGAGATTTTGGAAATGGAGGCTTAGAGAGGTTAAGTCCCTTCCCCAGAGTCACAAGACCTCAGGCAGCAGAGCAGCTTTGAACTTGGGTGGCTCTAATGCTGAGCACCTTCCTCTGTGCTGTGTGAGGACTCACCTTTCTGAACGCACACCAGTACGTCAGCGTGGGCGGGGAGGTGGGCCGGGAGCGATGAGGACCGGAGGTTGCAGATGGGGTGGAAAATCAAGGAGGGCCTTTTGGGGGAGGGGAATGAGCACAGAAGACAAATTAGAGTCTGAATGGAAGCATGTAGCCTCGAGCTTGCCAACCACCCTCAGCAGACCTGTTGCTCCAGAATCAGCAGGTTGGGTGGGAGTCGGGGAAATGCTTCAAACATACAGTCCCAGGCTCCCCCATGGCTTACTGAATCATACTTTCTGAATCTGCTTTTTGTTTTGTTTTGAGCCAATACTAACATGCAGCCATTTTGGGAACCACAGCACCTCCCCAGCCCCATAATACACTGAGAAGTAAAGAAAGGACCTACAGACAGGCTCCATGTCCCACAGCAACCACCTCCAGAGTCAGGGCTAGAACCCAGGCCTCCTGGCTCCCAACAGTGCTCATTCAGGGGGCAGGGAAGAAAGGGAGCCCCCAGCCCATGGCCTCGCAGCTCTCCCTCCCGCCCCCCTTGCAGCTAGTCCTCAGGATGGCAAGCAGGGGTGGATGAAGGTGGTGGCAAAGTGAGAACACGCCTGGAATAACATGACATTTAGAAATATGAATCAGCTGGCGCTTTCTGTTTTCTCCTCCTCCCCTCTGTCCCACACCCTCCCCCTGTTCTCCACCAGGCTGTCTCTCTGAGCTGGAGGAGCACCAGGCCTGGGCATCCAGTCAGGGAGTGAAACCAGCAGGAGTCCACCCACTTGGAAGAGTGGATGGAGGCTGAGATGATTGCAGAGACCTGGCCCCAGGCCTAGCACTGCCCTCTTGCTGTGCCACTTTGGGTAGGGTGCTGCACCTCTCTGGGCCCCAACACTGAGGCATTCAGCACCGGTCCTGTTGATGCCTGTGGGCTGCCATGTGAGGAATGAGCCTGTAAGACGCCATCCTGAACTCTGCCCTCTCGTCATGGAATTCCACTGCTAGTGTCCGTTCCTTTGTTCCTTGAGTGACAGAATCCAGGATGGTGCAGGTGTGAGGGTGGGAGAGGAGGCTAGAGGTGGGAGGGAGCCAGGCAGAGGCAGAGTGTGGACAAGTGCAATTTCAGCAGCTCAGACAAGTGTCCGGGGTCCCAGCCTCATTTTTCACACTCTCAGCCTCAGGAGCTAATAATGCAGAAGCAGAGGCCGGCCCCCAGCCCCATCAACTCCTGGCCCCATATCAATATGCAGGTCGGGGAGGAAGCGAGGAAGTGCTCCCCTGGGCCTCTGGTGGCTTGTGTGCTCCTGTGGGCATTCCTCACCTTTGGCTGGGCAGCCCCTCAGGCAAGGGTGCCTGGGCTCCTCTTTCCTCACCCTCCTCCACCCCCTGTACCAGCCGGGGAGCGAGTCAGCTGTGTTTGTTTGTGTCCCCCACCCACAGACCAGCTGACTCACCACATATCCTCGCAGTCTGACACAGTGCTGGGTGTATAGCAGCTGCCCCAGGGACATCCACTGGATGGAATCCATGTGCCAGTCAGGGCCTCTCAGCCGTGGAAGGGCGGGTGACCTTCTAAAGGTGAGGAGCTCTCTGCTCTTACCTGCCCCCCCTCCCCGCCCCGCCCCAGGCCCCTTTGCTTCAGTGGAGCTGTGCCTGCCTTGTTTACATTGTGTGAACATTGACCCAGATGGTGCTGCCACATAGTAGGTGCTCAGTTAATGTCTATAGTGGGGCAGGGGGTAAGGGAGGGGAGGAAGAGGTGGGGGAGATAGGTCGGGTCAGGCTGGGATGTGCAACTCCATTAGGTGCTTCTGGCCCCTGGACTATTCCTCTTGACCCAGGTGGCTCCAACCCTTCTCTACTTTCCTTCCGAGGCCTTCCCTCTCCTTCTGATGGAGATAAGCCTGGAAGACAGGGTGATGAAGGGAACTGGAGAAAGCTCCCTGCAAAACAGCTCCATTCCAGACTAGGGAAATTCTGCCACAATTCTCATACTGCCTCCTCCGAGGAGCCCTTTGGATAGCAGGAGCCAATCAAAGCTGAGCACCCCAAGCTCTGAACCTCAGTAAACCACCCCATCCTATAGCCCCACTGAGGGTGTGTGATTGTTAATCCCTGTCTGTCTAGGAAAGACGAGGTTTCACTGGCCACGGAGTGAAGGTGGTGTGTGGGTGGGCTGTTGAGGGGAATGTCTTGAAAGTGGGAGATTTTCCATGCCCAGGTACCCAGAACCTATTTGTAGCTCCTCACCCAGCTTTGTCACCTGCCACCACCTCCTAACCATTGGTCAGAAATAGATCTCTCTTCACCCTGTGTATGACCACGTGTGTGGTCAGAGCACCCTGCCCTGGCTGGGGCTGGTCTCCACCAGCATCCTGGCCAGCCCTGCCCCAGCCCAGACAGGAAGTGCTCCGGTGCCTCTGTAGGTGAAGGGCTGCCCTGCCACCAGCTAGCTGGGAGAATTTCATTTATGGCTTGTGAGTTTTTTTCAGGGCAGATTTCTTCCTCCTCGCTCTCTGTCCCTCTTCTTGTTTCTGTCAGAGGCCCTCTGGGGAGAGGATATGGCCCAGAAATGTTTCCTTTCCCACCCTGGACATGAACACTGTTCCCTACAGGCTGCCATGTTGGGTGGCAGGACCTGGGGACAGGGTGGGCCCTAGCTTCGGGCACAAACCTCAGGGGGCTTTAATACTGAGGAAGCAGGGTCCCAGAGAGGCCACATGACACCCAGTGACTTAATATTCCCATTTTACAGAAGAGGAAACAAGCTCACAGCACAATTACACAATCCTCTCTGTTGGGATCAGAGATCACAGGTCGGGTGGGGGCGGGGTGAGGGGCGGCAGGCCCAGCTCCCCCAGGAAGCCCACACGGAGTGCTTCCTTCTGCAAAGCCTGAATGCGCTTGTTGGGAGGGATAGAAAGAAGAGAAGGGTAAGCAGGAAGCAAGGGAACATACGAAACACCCATCCCTAGCTGAGCACTGCCCGTGCTCACAGGGGCCGCCCCTCATTTTTAGATGAGGAAACTAAGGTTCAGAGTGCTCAGGTCCAAGCCCAGTTCTGTCGGACACTGTTTAATGCCCTTTCTCCCTTATTCAACCTCATACTCCATTATCCTAGAACTGTTTCCTGGATGCTGTCCTTTCTCTGCAACTCAGCTCTAAGCCCCTTCCTTGGCTATCGGGAGCATGTCCTGTGTGCCCCCAGCAGCTGACCCGAGTGTGGCCCAGTGGACAGTCAGCAGACTTGGGCCTTGCGAGGACAGGGATGGGGCAGAGGGAGCATGGGCCCTTGAGCAGGAAGGCAGATTTCAGATCCCCCAACTGCCACTTCCTAGCGTGGTAACCTTAGGCTCTTAATTGATCTCTCAGAGTCTCAGTTTTTTTCATCTATAAAATGGGTGTGAAAACAACTCCGAGTCTGAGGCTCACTGTGTGAAGTTTGGGTGAGGCAATAAGTTATGGGTGTGAAGCATCCAGCTTGGAACTTGGCACATAGCAGGGTGCACAATGCAAAGCAGGGGATGCTCTCATCAGCTTGCTCATTTCATGGGGCATCTCCATAGTCCGCCTCCCCTCCTACCCTGTCCGCCCAACATGAGCTGGCCCTCTTATCCAGGAGGAAGCCTGCCCTGCCTGGGCCCCATGTGTGTGGGCACCTGGGTCTAGGTGATGGGCCCACAGGAGCCTGTTTGCCTCTGTGTCACTAGCTGTGGGTGGCAGCTGTGAAAACTACACTCTGAGTGTGTCCTGCCTGCATCCAGACTGCTAATGCTGAGAGAGGAGGCTGGGTTCTTTGGTGCTTCCAGACACCTGAGGGAGGGGAGGACCTCAGCGAAGGTGCTAGTTTTTTCCTGGCCGGCCCTGGGCCCTGAGCGGGGAGGTGCCTGTGAGTGAGCTCCTGGCTTCACAGCCAAGGTGGGTGGCTGCTGAGGGGAGCAGAGCATGATTGTGGAGACTGGCCGCCAGCCACTCACAGCTCAGTCCCAAAGTGTCAGCTGCCAAGACCCCAATTATGATGGAGAAGGAAGCTGGGGGAGGGAGACGGGAGCCACCCAAGTCAATCATCAGAAAGTGAAATGGGAGGGCTGTTTGCACAACCTGAGTTTGCATCTAGTTCCCCCAATCCTCGGTTTTAAGGGCCAAGGCTTTCTTTGGGTGCTCAAGCCAAGCAGACCTCTCACAGGGGAATTGAGCCTGTGTGAGCCAGGAGTGTTGGTAGCTGTGGGCTTTCTTCTTGGCACGGAATTATCACCTGGGAAGAGGTGAGGAGGAGGGTTGAAGAGTTCCTACAAAATGATCCATGCATTGCTGGGACCCATCTGCTCCCACCCACGGCCCTGGCCTCTCCTGCCACAGTGCTGTGCTGTTGCCTCTATTGCAACCGCTCTGGGCCTTTTCTGTCCCATTGAGTAAGCCAAGGGCGTTTCCCTCTCCTGGTCTCTGGGGACAGAGGACTCTTTCTTATCATGACCCCCCAGCTCCTGTAGGCCCCTTTCCCTGGGGCAGCTGTCCCTCTTACGAACTTCTGAGCATGTATTTCCAGTGGGAATCATCCTTATTAGATCTTTTCTTGCCTTTTTTCCTTGTCTCCCCCACTATAGTGGCAGCAACTCTCCCCTGAGACCATGGATGTTGAACCTGTGCTGGGACCCTGGTGCTTAGCACTAAAGGTGCTCAGGAAATATCTTCTCAATGAATGGAAGCCCCTCCCCCCGCCATTTCCTGCCAAGCTGGATAAATGATGACAGGAGCGGAAGGATATGAGGTTCATTTAAGACATTCTTCTGAAGGTTGTTCATGACAACCAGTGCATTAACTCCACCCTCCCCCGCCCCCTGGGTAATCCACAGCAGGACCAAGGCTACCCCCACACAGGTGAAGTTTTTGAGACCAGGAGAGGGGAAGCGTCACAGTCAAGATGACACACCTGGCTGGAGGGGCAGCGGCTGGAGTGTGTCCTATAGTTGGAACAGACTTAGGAAATGGAGCACAAGGAGGACATGTTCCACCTGGGCTACAGCCCCAGCTTCCAACTCAGAACCACAACTGAGGGTGCAGGACCCCCGTGATAAAGCCCCTCGTGCTAATAGATGAGGAGCTGAGGCCTCATCTCTGAACCAGATGTCACACTGTAAATTAGAAATGGTTTTTGGATTCCATCAGTTTCTTCATTTGCCAGGCTGGGTGGGCAGGGCAGACAAGTTAAGCCGGCAGATGTCAGCATGGTGCTAATGGGATCTCAGATGAGCATCCCAGAAAAGGTCCTGAGGAGATCGGGTGGGCATGGCTGCTGGAGCCCCTTTCTGAAGCCGCTTGGGCAGGGGTCAGGACAAGGAGGAGCCAAGAGCAGTGGTCTCTAAACTTTCCAATTTCTGCCTCTCTATCAAGGAAAAAGAGATGGCACAGTCACCAATACATATGTATATGTATTGGTTTACTCATTGTGCACATTCAAATGTAGTCATATATTATGTATACAATAAAAATGTACAAATATAGATGATTTAAAATGAGATTTTAAAATGTAAATAGCATTATTGCTATTTTCTTTCCAGGCTGCAATCACCATGTCAAGCCCTGCGGGTTTAGCACCCCATTTGGACCCTCTTTGGGGACCACTGACTAAGAACGTGGGCTTTGGAGCCCCACAGACCTGCATTTGAACCCAGGCCTTTCTTGCCATGATCTGTGTGGCTTTAGACCAGTCTCTGGGCCACAGTTTAGTCCTCTATACAGTGGGGTAATAATTCCTACTTTTCCGTGTGGCTTAAATGAGGGGCTCGGTCCCAGGCCTGGCAGGCTGGAAGAGTTCACACATTGTAACTATGGTGATGATTATCATGACTGGGCTTACTCTTTTCTGCTAAAATTAATGAAACTCCACTCCAAGTGCCATGGGCCTACAGGCTTATTTTCTGCATGGTCCATTGTCACCGGAGGTGGTGAGTCACGGCCCAGGGTAGGATGGGTCTGTCTCCCGTCGCTGAACCCGATGGCCCCAGTGTAAATGCAGCGGAGGGACCTGGTACCGGCTAGGGAAGGCTGGCTTGGCGTCCCTGCAGGATGGGGCTGAGAGGTGGGTCAGGTTTCAGTTCTCTGTGTTGCTTTTAAAATAATGGAGGTATCAGGTTGGGTTCACTGGCTGGTCATGGTTTTGATCCCTTGCTAACTTCATAAGGCGAGTCCATGAATTATACAGTGCCGGAGCAGACGGTGCGAAGTACGGCTGCATTACAACCAGGCTTAATAAGGACACTCCAGCTATTCTTGGAAGGCATTTGCAAGTCAAAAATATAGCACATGGGGATCTGATGTAGATTTCAAATTCTGAAGATTTCAGCTGGGTCAGCAGTATTTTATGTTAAATCCCATCAACAAATAATAAAGAAATGACTAAGGGGCATCACGCTTTGTCTTTTTTTAATTTTAATATTTTGGTGATAACACATATGGTCAAAAGGGTCTGCCTCCTCTCCCCAGCGTACCCTCTGCCCCCACCAAGTAATGTGGACACACATCTGCACACCTCCTCATGGACTCATGGCGGGAATGGAACATTTCCTTACTGAGGAATTAGACAGTGTTCCTACCAGTACAATTCTGTGCTAAATAGTGAGATGATGAAAGTTCTATTTTTTTTCCTTATTTTCACCAACATTTTGTATGTGTACCAGTTGTTAGAACTTCAGCTGGGAAGAAGAAGAGAAAGCAGTATTTTACCATTTATTTAAAAATGGGGACAGACATCTATTAAAAAATTAAATTGCACTGGAGGAGTACAATAGTGAAGGTGCGCAAGCAGGTGTCTGATGTAGGGGGCAGTGTTTCATAAAAAATGCGGATGCTGGGTCCTGGCAAGCATGGCTCCTACCCCGAAGTTCCTTAGTGGATTCCACAGGTGCGTTTGTTTACAAACACAGTTTTAAGGGGAAAGCAAACAGGTATCCTGTGGCAGGAAATGGGAGGACCAGAGTCAAGAACATCCAAGAGGTCTTTGGGAACCTCCTTCTCTCGCTGTTTATGATAACAAAGTCTCCTGGCTTCCCTAACTTGTCTCCTTGGAAACAGAAGAGCCACTAGTATTTTCATGTACACAAAGGCCAGGTGTATTTGGGGGAACCATTGGCAAAGTGCAGGAACAGCCTATAAACTAGAAAATTCTGAGACCAGAAAAGATCCCAGTGCTCAAAAGGTGTGTAGACCAGCACTTTTCAAATTTACACGCACACACACACACACACACACACACACACACACACACACACACACCTTGGGGATCTTGCTAAAATAAAGACCCCAATTCTGCGAAAGGCCTGAGATATTGCATCTCTCAAAGGGTCTACATGAGGCTGGCTGGCTGCTGCTGCTGGTGGACAGACTACATTTTAGGTAGGGAGGATATTTGTTCTTCCAACAAGACATGCATTCAGACTTCTGTGTGTAAGCCCGGAGCTCAGGCAATGTGATGGGGCCATAGAAATGCCAATAGCTGCCTCATGACTTCATGTCTCCCTCAGTGGGAGATCAGTGCCCTACATGGTGTCCCACTCAGAACGCAGGGCCAGGGTGGAGGACAGAGCACTGGACCACGGGTCAGGAGAAGCACTGGGTTCTCCTTGGACCGCCCGGCTCCACTGCTCAGCTGTGTGATTGGGTAGCCTGCCACCACTCCCTTTTCCTCATCTGCATGAGCCAGCTGTGGGGTGAGGGGATGTCCCTACAGTGTTCCAGACAATTGAGTAGGGTTGAGCTGCAGGGGCTGGATGATGCCCCAGGCAATAGCAGCTGTGGAAAGACAACTGTATAACTGTGGGTTCCAATCTTGGTTCTGGTACCAGTAGTGTTTCCTTGGGCAACTTGGCTCAACTCTGTCAGTCTCAATGGTGAGGATGTTGGCTAGGTGACCAATGGGCATGAGTCCAGGCAATCTCCAAGAAGAGATGTGAGCTCTGCCTTCTTTTTCTTTTCTCCCAGGGTCACAGAGTCGGCTTCCCAAAGATCAGACTGTGACAGCTCCAGCACTGATTCAAGCCAGGCCTCCTGTCCATGTCTCCCAACCAAAGCCTACCTGTGTGAGGGCCTGCAGGTAGGCACTAAAGCCCACATTCCCATGGATGAGTTGGTCCTTAGCTGGCTTATCTTAAGAGGGAAGCTGGCCTATGGAGGAGTGTAACATCTCATTTGGGCAGCTCTGTGACATAAAGCTGATGGTTCCAGGTTCTTGAAGGCCATCAGTGTGACCTCAGTTAAAGTCAGACTTTGGGTGTGAAAATGTTTGAAAATTGTGTCTTGATGACCTTAGATGAAAGGAAGGAGGCACATATTTGATGGCAGCTAAATAAACCATGAAGATTCTGAAAATCATTTCTACCTGGGGCTGGAAGAGAAGAGGGATTTTGGAAAATGCCACGCTGAAGAGGAGGTCTAGGTTGGCATAAAACAGGGCAGGGAGGGGGTATAGTGGTGGGAAGTCCAGGGTAGGCGCCTCTCAGTGGGAGAAATTCAGCATGTGTGCTGAGCTGTTGTTACTATTTGTCAATTCCTTGTCCACCTACTGGTTAAGCTTCTTTCCTGCCTATTGAAGTCAGGCAGGTATGTGTCTTGATTTGGTCAGTGAAATCTCAACAGAGGTGACATCCACTTCTGGGCAAACATTTTTAGAGTTAGTGTGTGTTCCCTCATGTGGTTGCTTAGTCAGCCTGAGCCACAGAATGAGATAACAGTAACAGAGAGTATGACCTATAATTGTCATGAAGCATGAGAGAGAAGCAAATCTTGGATGCCATAAAGCACTGCAATCTGAGGTATTGTTTGTTATTGCACCATAGCCTATCCTATCCTGACTAATGTATTGTATTTAGAAAGTAACCCTTTGAAACTGAGGATTTATTGTATCTCAACTTGTCCTCTTTGCCTTTTTGAATTGGTCAGCACAAGGATCTCTGGGATGCTATGGCTAGAAAGAGACAAATGTAGAGTGGTTTGTTTGTCTGAGTTCTTAGAGCTAAAGGAGTCAGGAGTCATGGTGAGAAGGACCATGGGAAATAAATGAAGGGTTGAAAAGACTCCTTGTCATTTATGATTAAGGTAAATGCCAACTTTACAGAAATATATAATTACTAGAGGCCTGATCCACGAAATTCGTGTGTAGGTGTGGTCCCTAGGCCTGGCCTGCGATCAGGGCCATCTTCCCCAGCTTCCCGCAACTGCCACCCCCCCCCCCCCCCACTGCCACCCACCCCCAGTTCCCCATTTGCCATCAGGTGATTGGTGCCTGTGAGTTGGGGAAAGGGACCAAGAGGTAGTCAGTGCGCCTCATAGTGACTGGTCCAGCGGTCATCCTGCTGTGAGGGTCAATTTGCATGTTACCCTTTTATTATATAGGATAGAAGCCTGGTGCATGGGTGGCAGCCAGATGGCCTGCCCTGAGGGGGCCCCGGATCAGGGTCGGGGTGGGGGGTCCCTGCTGGGGGGTGGGGCCGGCTGAAGCAAGGGTCTGTGGGGTTTGTGGGCCAGCCCTGCCCCTGATCGGGGTTGGAGTCCCCGCTGGGGGGCAGGGCCAGGCCTGGGTGAGGGGCCATGGGCAGTTTGCAGGCTGGCCATGACCCCAGTTTTGTCAGGAAGGTCATCTGGAATGATGTGCGGAAGACATCCAGTCTATCTGGTCTAATTAGCATATTGCCCTTTAATTAGTATAGATATTTATTTAATACCCACAAATGTCACTATTATCACAGATGACATTAATTTTCAAGAGAAAAGGAAGAAAATATGTCACATTTCTATTTGTGCATATGCTGATTGATTGAAAAGTTTATACCAGATGCCAACATTAAATAAGGGCATAAATATTTAATTGTTTGTATGCATATACATATAATTGTTTGTATACATTTCTATTTACATGATATGTGTCTATGTAGATACAGAGCACTGCTTCTCAACTGAGGGCCAGTTTGACATCCCAAGGGACATTTGGCAATGTCTGGAGATATTTTTGGTTGTCCAAACTGGGAGATGGAGGGTGCTACTGATATCCAGGGGGTAGAGGCCAAGGATGCTGCTAAACATCCTATAATACACAGGACAGCTCAGCGTGTCAATAGTACTGAGGTTGAGAGATCCTGGCATAGTTATATGTCTGAGGCCAGGAGTTTGGGTATGTGTGAGGACATGGTGTACTGGACCTATCTTCAGATCATCATGGTCACACCATTTCACATCATCTTGACTGACTCATCTAGAAGAAACCACAAGTCACAAGCCAGTGAGAGGCTGACCCCCATGGCCTCATGAGAAGCCTCTGCATTCCTGAGAACACGCATGAAGTCAGGTGCAGCTGTTCCGCTGGTTTTTCATGATGACAACTGTTGATTACACCTAAGGCGCTGTGTGGAACACCTGGGCTAGAAGCTGCACCCGTGGAAAGGTAAAGGGGCGGTGGAGAAGGGAAACTGGAGAGAGCTGGGCAAGTCATTTTATGGTCTTATAAAGATCTGAGCATTAGCTTATCATGTAAATCATTGCCCCAAAAGGAACTGCTTAGGCATGGTTTGGCTATACATGAAGATATCAAGATACATGATTTTATAGCTACATGTAAAATATTTATATATATAAATTTGTATACACATTTGTAATGAGATGAAACATTTACTGTCCTAACAGCTCACACCAAAAATCCACATGGGCTGGGCACTGACAGAAATTTCTTGATAAGCCACTGGACTGGATAGAGAGACTCTGAAGACAAAGTTTTCAGCTGGACCCCCGCTGGCGAAAAAGGAAAAATTTTAACTCTTGCTCTCGAGAAGAGAAAGGATGAAAGAACTGGAAAGAAGACAAAAAATAGAGAAAAAAGGGGGAAGACAGGGCGCCAGTAAGATGGTGAGATGCTGGATGCGGTGTGGGGTGGCAGAGCCCTCCGGAAATGCATAATGGGGGCTGGAGTCAAAGGCACTTTTGGAATCAGAGTCTGCCTCTGTACAACTCTGCCACTTTTCTAAGTTAAAAAAAAAGGGTGACTCTGGATGTTTGCCATGCAGTGCACTCAGAACCATAACAGGGCATCTCTCAGTCACAGGTGCATCCACAGCAGCCTGGAGCAGAGGGGCCACGGGCGGGAGGGCAGCAGACAGAGGCGGTGCTGGGACTTAAGCCCTGACCCTGGAACTCAGTGAGGTCTTGGTGGAGACCTTTGACACCCATAAGTCAAGGATTAGTGGTTGCAGCCACACAGGTCAAGACTTTAAGGGGTTGGGGAGCTCCAGCTGACAACTGGAACACCACACACACTCCACCAAATGATTGGATCAGATGCCAACTCATGTCCCAATCTTAGTGCCAGAGAGACTGGAAAAGGACTTAGATGAAATGATATACAGAACCCGAGATAGATAGAATTTCAGTAAGTGGAGATTCCAAATGCAGTTGTAGCAATGAGGCAAAAAATTTGAGGGAGGCAAGTTCCTGAGTTTCATCACATATTTATGATTTCTGTCTGCAATTTGAGAGTCTAGGATGGGCCAAGGGAGGCGTGACTTAGTCACAGCCTCTCTGGGCTGCCTAATTGTCCTGAGGGGGCTCAAGGGATTGTCAATGAGAGTCACTGAGCCCGGCTCGGCAGTGTGAACAGTCAGGTGAAGGCCCTGCCCAAGTAGGTCTGTGCTGAGCACTAGATCCTTCACTCGAATAATGAGGTCAAGTTTCCTAGCTTCTCTTCCCTTGCCTCTGCAGGGCCTTTTACCTTGGGGCTCAAGCTGGGCATCATCTGCTGGCCCTCAGCACCCATCTTCACCTCCTTTGGGTGCCTTCCTGGCCTCCAAAGGTTGAAAAGATACAAACGGTATTTCTCAGACTGCCTTGCAACTAGAGTTCTGATAGTGAGTTTAGTTCTGCCAATTAGATGCCATCAAGCTGAGATTTGGAAGCAGAAGTGAGGCGAAGGGCACTTTCCTACTGCTTTTAGCTGATTTCCGTGGGTAAACAAGGCTGGGGGAAGTGGGGGTCCTGGACCCCAGTGTTTCAGTGTCTAAACTCCCACCTTGTTGGGGCTGAGAAAAGCAGTGGTGATGGCTTTGTGGCCATCACCACTAGTCCTGGACTTCGGGGTGGGGCTGCGTTCTTGAACACATTGAGTGCCTGACTCCCCACTTTCCTGGCTGGTCAGAGGCAGCAGCTGCTCGGGTGGTCACTGCTGTGGTGCCGGGGAGATGTCGCTGCAGGCCCAGCAGGAGCCTGCCGCTCCTCCAGCCCTCCCTATTGACCTTTAATCTCAGTATTACTCCCTTTCTGTTTCTAATAGCAACACTGGTTTCTGTTTCCTGCTGACTGACATAGGACTTTCTAAAGATACCAAAGGGCTTGCTGAACATGACTGAGCCACAAGTTGGATTTAGAAAGTCACAAAGGAGGAAGAGTGGGCTCCAGTCTCGGTCTGTGCTTCTTCCTCTCTCAGAGTCTCATGGACAAGGGGACTGTCCCTTCTGCTCTGGGCCCCACCCTGTCACTGTCTCCCAGGCTGGGCTGACACAGGCCAAGGTGCAAAAAGGCACCTAGGTGCAAAATTCAAAGAAGATTCTCTCTCTTTAGAAGCGCAGAGCAGCCCCTGATGGGGAGTACCCCCTTAAATGTGGCACCCTAGGTGCCTCACTTGTTTCATACTCATCCTGGTTCTGCTCACAGCTCTGACCTTGGAATCTGGTTGACTTCAGTACTAAGTTCAGAGAATTCTTAGCCTCTGCACAAGCTCTGGCTCAAAGAACAGTCTCTGTGCTGTGGCATCTTTATCCTGACCTGCTATATGATGGAGGACATTTGGCCCCAAACTTAAAATGGGTCCCCTTAGCCATGCACCATGATATTTCCAGACACCCCAGGGGAATGGCAGCTTGGGGTGTTACTCTATAAGCGCTCCAGGCCCAGTGCCCGGTTATTAAGCTGGATGAAGAGAAGCATAATGTCCAAAGCAGGGGAGGGGAGAGTGCTGCTCTACTCCAGCTGCCCCACAGCCTGGAGAGAATACATGTCTGCAGGGGCTAGGGTTACAGAAGGGAGAGCCACTGGCAATGGCTGATTAACATAGATCTGTAGAAAAGATGCTCAGCTTGAATAGGAAACAGGGTTGGTCAATTAAAGCAGGAGAGTGGAAGTTGCTTTCCCACCTATCGGATTGTCAGAAATTAAAACCATGTATCATTCTAGTAGCTGGAACAGAGCTCAGTGCTTTCTCTTCTCCCAGCACCACTGACGCCATTGGCGATAGGAACAGTGCCCAGAGCATTGCCAGTGCTTTCTAGGAGGGGAATGAAAATGGTTTTTCTCTTTTGGTTCATAATGGAGCTGGTATGAAGCAGATAGCAGAGCCAGGGCTCCCCTTCCATCCTGTTTACAGCCACCTCTCTGCCTCTAAGGTTCACTGGGAGGTTGAGGGATGTTGCTGAGCCAGGCCTGCCAGAGGCGAGGAGAGCTGGGCTGTCTTTGCTCAGAGACATCAGCCCAGAGCCTGTTCAAATGGGCACACTGTTCCCATTGCGCAGGCTCTAAAGAGATCCCAAACTTGGCTCCCTGAAAGCCTTGGGGACTCCTGGAAACACACTTCAGAGGAAGCCAGTCTGAAATAGCTGCTGCCATTGGTGGTGCGCGTGCCGTGCCTGGCATTACCTGATAGAAGTGGTTCCCCTGGGCACGAGCTGGGGCCTTCTCTCATCCAAGTCTGTGACAGCCTCATGTCAGTACACGCTGTTTCAGGTTCTGGATCCCTTACCCCCAATTCCAAAAATCCAAACGCTGACAACCAAAGTTCTTATAACTCACCTGGAGGCAAGTGCTGGACTAAAGTGAGATGAGGTTATTTATGGTCTTAATTATCCCATTTACTGTAAGTATTTATGTTTCTCTACAGAAATATTAATGTGTTTGATTATAGGGTGTTCCCCACACCTATTTTACATAATATACAGTTATGCACCATACAATTCGTGTAAAATACAGCGTTTCTGAATGTTGAAACATTTGGCCCCGTGATAAACTACAGTGGGCCTACAGTATTTTCATTTTATATATAAGGAAAACTGAGGTTCTGTTTGCTGTGTGATATTTTGCCAGATACCACAAAGCTCCCGGGCAAGGGGCGGACTTGAACGCGACCTGCACTCTCAAGCCCAGGGGCAGCCCCACACCCTCAGCCCGTGGGGATTCAGAGGTGAGAGGGGCTGCCTTTTCTAATGGCCCCGTGACAGCCTTCACTTGCCCTTGTTCTGAGGAGAATTCGAGCAACACTGAGACTCTGGAACGCCTGCTCAGCCATGGGTCCCTGCCTGGCTCTGGCTCTCCAAATAAGACCTTTGTAGAACCCTTTTAGTTATTTTTACAATAAACTTCAAAAAGCTCTCTATGTTTTGGGTATTTTTTTGTGTCTGGACATAGTGGCAAGAGGAGGTTTATCCACAGAAAGCCTGGAGTGCAAGGCAGCCTTTTGTACTGCAAATGTGTCCGTGGGACTGAAATAGAATAAACTCTTGGGCGTTTCTCCTCATTGTTCCCCTCTGCGTCATCCCTCCCTCACTCCAAACCCCTGCTTATCCTGTGCCCCTGCCAGCACTTCCCTCTGTTCCTATTCACTGTCAGCAATGAATTCATTCAACAAACATTTATTAAGTCCCTGTCCTGCTGGCAGTGTGGTATGAGCGGTGTTATGGTTTATTAGAAGCACACTGGTCTGAGAGACGAAAGATTGTGATCCTGGTTTGCAAGGATTTGGATGAAACCCTTCCCTGATCTGGACTTCAGTGTAACCATGAGTGGATTAGGGAAATATGTGAGTCGATGCAAAAACCAACCAATCAACCAAGCAAACAAACAAACCCTCAGTCATAAGGTCCAGAAACCTCACCGATAGGATTAAATAATAAAGGAGGATAGGCCTTGGCACAGCCTGACTAGGGCTCTTGCTGCAGTTTTCCTCTGGGTGTCCTTCTCGTCTTCAGGGTGGCTTGCCTCATGACCACAGAAGGGCTGCCAGCAGCGACTGCAACCACACGTTTCTCAGTGAGGGAGAGAGAGGCAGGCTATTTCCAGCCTTCAGCACAGTGACCAAACTGATTGTTTAGAGCCAGGTTTGTTCTGATCGAGTCTACATTGGTTCCAGTGGGTCAGAGCCTGACCTGGAGAAGTTTTTAAATATTTTGATCATCACACCTGGAAAGAGAGTGTTACTTCTAATAGTCATCCAACAAAACTCTGGGATTTCCAGCTGATTGCCTTAAGTTACCTGAACCAATCACATGATAGGGGTTTTAGGATCACCCTAATTAGTTAGGATGGTCAGGACCACCCCTAGAGCTTGGGCTAAGGTCAGTTCTGCTCGCACGCATACACAGGGGCGGAAATGATGAGGTTCTGGGGTTGCATGCAGGGGTATAAACAAAAGTTAGATCTGCCAGCTCTAAGGTCTCTTCCTACTAAGACTTTCTCTGCTTCCAGGCTTTTGCTCCGTGCACATGACTTTGCAAGGATTAAAGTTGCCTCGGATTTTGCCTTTAGTTTATTCTAATCACACTGTCAGGGCTACTGCCGTTGTTTGGGGATTCTATTGTCAATATCAATTTCTAATCTTCTAGTGATATCCCTCTGAATCGGTAGCTCAGGAGAAGGGGAAACTCAGATATGAGCACTGCTGGTCTGTGGTGTTGGCCTGTGCTGAGCAGGGACAGGATCACTCAGGCAAAATCTGTATATCTTCAGGCCTTCTCCACCACCTGGCACCAGATGGCACTGAGTATGAGAATGCTAATCCATTCTTCAAATATATGTGTAATGGTGGCTTGTTGTAAAAATCTCAGAGGGTACATGAAAAATATTCTTTCCCATCTAATCCTCCAATTGCTAATCCCCAGAGTGAATCACAGTCATTCACTTCTAGTTATATGCTATCCATAACTCAAAATGTATAAATAGCATTTATATATATATATGTGTGTGTACCAGTATATATAGGGTGTCCCAAAACATATATACAAACACTATGAATAATTATAAAGGTAGTGCTTATTAAAGTTTATTCCATTCTTAAAATTGAGCTATCAGCTGTTAAAGTGTGTATACATTTTTTTGGTACACTCTGTATAATAAATTCTTTTATAATATACAGGGTGGGGCAAAAGTAGGGTTACAGTTGTTCATATGAAAAATAGTACAATTAATAAATAATGATACAAGAATATACTCTGTGTTTCATGTCCTCACAACTGTAACCCTACTTTTGCCCCGCCCTGTATATTACGCAGGGATTATAGTATAAACAAATGTTTGTTGAGTGAATAAACGAATACACAAAGAGTGCTCAAACTGTAGGAGGCTCAAAGGGATGGAGGTTACTTTTATCGATGCTGCCTACCACAGTCCATCAGAAAACAGAGCCTGCACAAGTTATTTCAGCAGAGAGATTTTAATATAGAGAATTGATTAAACAAATTGAAGGACTGGTAAGGCCGAAAGTGGTATGGAGGACACACAGAGGTAGTAACTGCAAAATAATAGCTACCACCCTCAGGGTGGAGGGTGGGGGGTGAAGGGGACACAAAGAAAGAAATGGGTTGTTAGAACCCAGAAGTTTAGAGAAGAAACTGCAGAGCTGGAACCGAAAGCTTGGTGGCGGGGGCGCTGGCTGACTGGCACTGATGTCTCTGAGGGGAAGTTGCTGTGGCTAGTTCTGAGAGTGTGACAGTGGGTGAACTGGAATCAACTGTGGCTGCTGGGTAAAATGCATGGCTGGGGGATGCTGCCAGGAACAGGAAACGAATGGGCTAGATCAAGTCCCTTGCCCCTCCTTCTGCCTCCCATTGTCCTCCCAGTGACAGGGGAGGAGGGAGCCCAGCGAAGGAGGGGGAATAATGTGGTGTGCAGAGTTCCTTCCCCACATCACCAAGTAAGGAATGGAAGGGTGGGCTTGGCACCGAGAGACAAGTGTGTAACCACCAGGACACCTTGTTTCTGTTTATTTGCAGCCTTTGTGCAAATTAGAAAGAAGCACCCGCTCTGGGCAGAATTGGCCCTGTGTCGGTGTGCGTGGTCTGGTGAGCAGAATTACGAAAAGACCCCTCAAGGAAGATGCACACCATATCAGGCTGGGCAGAAAAAGATGGGCTGGGTTTTGGTGCTCAGTGGTTGTTTTCTTATTTCCCTCTCTCCATGAAGGCCAGGGGTTTAGGGTGGTTCACCAAGAGGCCTCTGTGATCCCCGGGGTCTCATAGCTCACTGGGTACCTGCCTCTTCTCAACAGGGGACCCAGGACCTAAATTAGCACGTGTGCTTCTGAAAAAAGCATAGAACATATGATGATTTTTCTCAGTAAACCTAGGCGAGGAAGTGCTTTCTGGAGAACTGATTGTTGGTGGTGATCCAAGATGGGGGCTTGGGAGTCCGCAGATCTTCAACATTAGAGAAGTTTGAGCGACTATTGCAGAATTCTTCACAGTAGAGTTTTCAAATTGGATGTGATCCAAGAAGTAATTTAGTAATAATGATAATGATGACAATAATAATTGACTTAGATGAGGTTTTCTGGAGCCAGACTCTGAGGCAGGTTGTGTGAGGAGCTGGGGAGTAAGTGTTCACGGGCGACACATACAAAGAGGTGAGGAGGCCGACGGGGCAGAGGGAGAAGCTGAGCCATGATGCAGTTGCGACTAAGGCCTCAACTGTCCTGCAGGGGAGGTCTGGTGCTGGGATGGCCCTTCTGAATGGTCTCTAATTAAGGCATGATGGCTGGGCCTTATATCTACATGTCATCCAGTCATTGGCCATGGCCCTCTTGGGAAGAGGTGCAACTTTGGGAGGGCAGTTTGCTGTGATCTAAGGCAAGTTCTGATGGGTGAGCTCTGAGCTTCCTGTCAGCTATACTAGTGATGAGGTGATGATGGCTACCACCTACTGATTGTCTATACCAGCAATTTTCAAATGGTGTGCTGCAAGAATTTTTAAAATATGCAATACCTGACTATTTAGTTAGAGGCACTGACCTCTTTTCCATTTGATTGTCAAATAAAAAAAATGACAACAGCCCGCACAATAGCCACCTGATGTGAATGAATAAAAATTATACCTCCTTTTTTTCAGATTGACAAATAATAGGTTTTTTGGTGTGCTGCAGAATTTTAAATAGTTTATGTGTGTCACAAGATGCAAAAGGTTGAAAAGCGCTGGTCTACACCAAGCTAAAAGCTTTGCCTATAAATCTCCCAAGTCTTCTTCATTCCTGTAAGTAACACTGACATCCAACCCCATTGCTCAAGACAAAAATCACGCACATCATCCTTGATTCTTCCGTTTCCTTCCCTCCCCACACCGTAATCCATTAGTGGAATTTATTGGCTATACTTTCTACATATATCCTGAATCTGTCCACTTCCCTCTATTCCCGTCACTCTGACCCACGCCACCAAATCTTCCATGGTCAACAGCTTCCTAGTAGGTTGTTCTGTTTCCATCCTGGTTTCCCTGCCATCTATTCTCCATACTATAGCAGGATGACCTCAATATAATACTCTTCTAAGTAAAGCCCTTTAATTACTTCTTGTAGAACTTAAAATCTAAACTACTTACTGTGGGATGCAAGGCTCCACACAACCAGTTTGTCTCCTCCTCAACCTCTGTTTTTCCCTGACCTACCATATTCTAGCCAGACTGGCTTTCTCTTGATTCCTTGAACATGTCAAGCTCATTCTCGCCCCAGAGCCTTTGCAGTAGCTGTTCCTTCAGCCTGGAATGACCATCCCCAGAACCTGCTATGGCATGGTCTTCTCATTCAAGCCTCAACTCAAATGTCACCTCCTTAGTTAGGCTTCCCATGACCTTCCTGGTTAAATTCTTTTTTGTTGTTGTTTGTTTTTTGTTTTGTTAATCCTTACCTGAGGTATTTTTTCCATTGATTTTTAGAGAGAGTGGGAAGGAGAGGGAGAGACACAGAGAGAGAAACAACCATGTGAGAGAGACACATAGATTGGTTGCCTCTGCATGCGCTCCCCAAGCAGGGCCAGGGATTAAGCCTGCAACCGAGGTACAGGCCCTTGACCAGAATTGAACCCGGGACTCTTCAGTCTGTGGGCCGATGCTTTATCTACTGAGCTGAACTGGCTAGGGCCTGGTTAAATTCTTACTGGAGACATCAGTCCAGCCTGGTTTCAAGGGCCAGCTCCCCCTCTTATAGCCTGCGGCCTGTTTGCTGACCAAAGCCCCCTTTGCACAACAGGATCTGGTGGTAGGGTGTCTCCTTTGGAGGAAAGTTCTCATGTGGCCTATTTTCAGAAACCCAGAGCTGCCTGTGGACCTTGTTGGCCAGGCAGTAACATAGCCCAACTGAATGTTGTGTAGGAGGAACTCAGGGAGGTACTAGCTTCTCCAAGTGACTCAGTTAGCAAGTGGAAAAGAGGAGCCCCTTCACCACTGAATTTTTAATTGCATCGGAAACTGCCCAACCTTTTGTCCAATAGTGAAGGGAAATTTGGTTACTCGGTCTGCAGCTTGGGGCAAGTAGGAACAGAGATGAGGTTGGAAACATTCTTAACATGTGTTTTTTTCTTTGGTCATTAAAGGAGAAAAACAAGCTCTTGCAACGTTTGAAGGAAACCACGATCCAATTTACAAGTAGTTATTGGTATCTGACTGTGATTAAGATGTCGAAGGACTTGGGCTAGACATTGGGGCCACTGGAGTGTGATAGGGGCCCTTTTTACTTCTAGGAGCGGGGACAGGGCAGAGGAAAAGGGGGTCGGCTCAACACTCATTGGAACTCCATGCTGTGTCAGGCTGTTTGGGGTTCTCATACATACAGAGCTGGTAATTAATAGACAGTAGGCTGGGTACGCCTGGAACCAAGGGGCTGGGCAGGCAGTGAGGCTGAATTCCCGGGAAGCGGAGCGAGTGAGCTCTGTGGGGCAGAGGCGGTGAGAGAAGACTTCCTGCAGGAGGTGGCCTTAGAACTGGCTCCAGTAGAAATGTGGGCCCTAAAGGGCACCACTGACATAATAGGCCATCAAATCTCTCTCTGCAGCACGAACCTGCTTTTCTCTCCTCTCCTTTCCCCCTCATGTCCTTCCCTGGCTGGGGAGCACTCAGGGATGATGCACTGTGCCCTGCCAGACCCCTGGAGGCCACCCTACCTGTCTGAGTATTACAGTCTCCAGCCATCACACACCAGAGGCGGCCTCTTGTCTGGGAAGCCTGTGGGCACCTTGGAACCTCTTCTTGGAAAAAGCAAATGGTTGGTGCTTGAGGCTCCTCCAACACCAGGGGGATGAAGGGGTGGCGTGGGAAAACGTGGCTGGCTTCAAAGCAGAACATAGGAGGCTGGGGGCAGTTCTGCTTTGTGAAGAAAGGCTAAAGGCAGAAAGAGGGAGGGGGGGAGAGAGAGAGAGGGAGAGAGAGAGAGAGAGAGAGAAAGAGAGAGAGAGAGAGAGAGGATGAGAGCAATGCGGGAGGGAGTCAGCTCTTGGTAATTTGAAGTTCATTTTGAATTGCTTTGAAAATCACCATGCAGCATCTAGTTCTGCCTTTGATGGTCCAAAGAAACCAGCTGCTTTTATTCCTCTTCAGGACTTGTTTCCCCGCCAGCAATGAAGCAAATTAGGCAAAGCAGCAGTGGAAGTTGCAGTTGGTATAATTTCTGAGGAAAAGGTCAGGCTAATTGTTGGTTTGGAGTGAGCAGAGATGAGGCCCATTTATCCTGCCTGTGCCATCCTGCTTCCTCTCATGTCTCATTGACATCTTCAAAGAATGGCTCCTTGCGGCCCTTCATTGCTGACTGAGGCCCCTGGTTCTAACCACCAGCTGCCTGCACCATGCTGGCATTTGAGGGTCACAGGCAGGCCCACAGGAGCAGCACACCTGGACGCCCACACCAAGCTGCCCTAGAACACTGTCCTTAATTTGCAACACCAGCAGTGCAGGGATTGCCAGGGAATGTAGTCTCATCCTCCCGCCCCCCATTGTCTCATTCTTTTCAACTCAGCTGTAAATATGAGTATCATGGAAGCTTCCTTGCAGGATGGGCGATGCATACTTGTCACATTTAAGTTTGTTTGGGGCCCCTGTAGAGCTCTTTCCAATGAGTGGCAAGTTGGTGGGATGCCAGCTGCCTGTGAGGAGGGTCAGGGAGGGGCTTGACCCATGACGAGTAGAAGATGGAAAAACTGTCATCGCAAAACAGCAAGTGGTTCCTCTCTTGATAGAGGTGGGGACTTTCACCTTTAAGGCAGACATTTGTGCTGCTGAAATGATCAAGGTGGACCTTTGGGTCCATAAAATGAGTTTCCTCCTGCTGCTTGGAAGAAAACTGGGAAGTTGCCTGAATGTGATGTAGGTGGGAATATGGGGGATGAATTTGTTGAATGTGACTGTGCCGGAGCGAGGTCTCTCCCTTGTCTTCCTCTCTCTCTCCTCCCGGCTTTCCGTGCTGACTGTGCCTCCCTCACCCCCCACTGGCCCACACATCCTGGTCAGGCAGTGTGGCCACTGAATGCTGCTGAGCCTGAACGTGGTCATCTCCGCTTGGCTGCTTCCTGAGTAACGGCCAGAGTGAAAGGGCTGGGTGGTGTGTGTGTGTGTGTGTGTGTGTGTGGGGGGGGGGTTATTCAGATCTATTTTGGAAACTCAGGATGCTGTCCTGACCATTCCTGGCCATCATGTGTCTTTCTTTCCCAACAGCAACCCAAGGGCAGCCAAAGGCTACCTAGGGGTTTCAAACTTAACTCTGGTCCAGCCGCCTGGACTCTCTTGTTGGCCCACCATGACATTAGAGCATTAGGATAGCGACCCCTGGGGGGAGGACACGGCTCACCTACTCCTCCTATGGTGGGGCTATAATGGGTCTCCGTATGTTTTATGAAGATGCTCCTGTCACTCTTACACCTGAACCTTCTGGACTAAGGGTCTGAGTATGAGGAGAAGGTGATTGGGAAGATGGTGATGTCTATCTACTGGAATGTCAGTGAGGGGAGCGTAACAACCCGGCCCTGGGGAGATAAACTTCCATGCTTTGTGCTCAGAAGTACAGGAGAGGGAGGGACATTAATGAGATTTGTCTTCCAGGGCCACCCCTGGAGACTGCCTCACAAACATTTCTGAGTGCCTTCAGTTTAATGGACTGTGGCTCTGACTAGATTTGGTCTCCATTTCCCTTAACCTTACTGGGAAGTCTTCAGGAATAGCAGGGGAAGCTCCTGAACCTCTTCCACAGAACTCCTGCCAGCACCCCAGGATGTCTCCCTACCCCATCCTCACAGCCGTGACTCCGTCATCCCCAGGGCAGGTGAATGTCACCCACATAGCGCGTGGGCACGGAAGAAGGTGGATAGGCTGCCATCAGGCAGTCTCTCGAAATCCTGGGCTAGACTAGGTTCAGTTATTCTAACTGGACTGGGAGCCTTGCCGCCTATCGAGGGGCTACTGGAGGCATTGTCAACCTGTACCCCTGACTGGTGCGGGCCCAGCCTGGGGGACCCAAACAATTGTAAATAATTGCTTCTAGAGGCTGCATATGTGCCTCTGGGAATGTACCTCTTCTGTGGAAGCCAGATGTTAACTTGTCTCCCTGTAAACACGCTGACTTGGACCTTAGGAGTTGGCACAGTGACCTTCAGGTCCCCAGAGGGATAATGACTGATTATCTGTGCGCACTGTGGCCAGTTTTTCCTCCACCTAGAAAAGGTGGCACAAGAAAATGTGTCCCCTATTTTGCTGACCTCACCTCACCCTGGGCCCTGGAAGATACTCATTCAGCCTCAGCTCACTGGCCGGGCTGCTATAGACCGTGGAATTGCCTTACACTTTTCCCTGGTGGAGCCTGTGAGGTCCCTAATACATCCTGCCCTACCTGGATTGCTGCCTTAGGCCATGTGGAAAGGGTAGTACAGAAACATAAGGCAGAAGGCAGAGTCCCCTGGCTTTCTCAGATAAGCCCCTACACTTTAGGCCTCTGTTCAGATGGCGGGGCCCAGGCTCTGGGGAGAGCATGCCTGCAGTCAATACTGCAGGTTGGTCTCATCTTGCTGCTTGGAGAGTCCTGCTATAGTCGCCTTACTTATATACTGCAAGAGAATTACAGAACAGGTTGGTCCCACTTCCTGTCAGTCAAATTAATCAGAGTGGCTGGTAGAGTGGTGTATTCAAGGGAAGATTTGCCAGAAGCTGAGACTGAAAATGAAAGGTGGAAATCGTTGGGAGACAATTCTCCCTGGGCCTTTGGAGTTTCTGCATGTTTAGTGAGCAGAGGCACTGCCTGCCTTTCCTGCCCTTTTCAAGGATGCTGTATAGCAAACAGCCTTGGAGGAGAGTGTCCCCCCGAGCACAGGGCAGGTGGTCTCATGGTTCCTCATAAAAATTCACCTTCCCTAAGCCTGTGGTTTCTCATCTGCAATGCAACTCACTGCGTGCGTAGGTGTCGTCTGACACTTTCTGTGTTGCCTTGTGGGATTTGGGGCTTGGGGAACTGAGGCAAGAAAATAGTGCTGTTCTGGCTCTTGCTATTTCTGTGAGTAACACAATCATTTGTCTCTGACCCAGGAACCTTGTGTTTCTGCCAGCTGCCATGAGATAAAGTGGGCTTACTTGTTAGCTTGCAAGTAGGGTGAACCTTGGACACCCCATGGTTGTTGACAGCCACGCCTGGTTGAGACCACCCTGGAGTGTGGTGAGCATGTGACATTACCCATCATGTGACTCACAAGAGGATAAAAGTCTGAGGGACCGCCGTGTTGGCGGGTGTGTGTGTGGGTCACCATCCACCACTCTCCTTTCTCCAGTCCATGGAGTCAACTCTACGTACAGGTCAGGGAGGCGGCTGGAGAGGGTTAGGAGGGGTCTCTAGGGTCAAACCATGAGGGTTGCTACCAGGACCCTGCACACAGCATAACCTCTGCTTTCCCATCTGCCGAGCAGGGGCAGCAGCATCTACTTGGGAGGAAATCTGTGGGGACTGAGAAGGCAGGCTCCACACTGGGAAGCCCTAATAATGAATGCAGCACTTGCTATTGTTGTCATTGTTATTCTCATTGATAACATTATTGCATGACCTCGATCATTCTTTTTAAGGCTACTTCCCGCCCCCAACAGCCTGTCTGTAATCTAAGTTTATCTTTTTTACACTGAAATTGGGCAATTTACATGGCACCCCTCACCACAGCCACTGGATGTACCTCTAACCTAATTAGATTAATTTAAATTCCCTGGATCTAATTACTTTTAATTTAATTAATTTAGAATGCAGTACACAGGGTGATTAATTAGGAAACATTACTGAGAGATTCAGAAGGTGAATTGCAGTTTGTAAGTGTTTAAATATCACTGTGGCCACGTCCACCAGTTGTCACTTCACACAGGAGGCTGAGGAGGGGCTGAGCCCAGCAGCCGGTGCAAGTGGGACTCGAATGGAAGTCACCTGGCACCAAGCAGCGCGCTCTCATTGCATTGCTTTGAGCAACAGTGGGGAACGCTCACTTGGGGAAGCAAAGAAGAGGCCGTTGATTCCAGGGACCATCAAGTTGGAACTCAGGCATGACTGGTGTGAGGTGAGGACACGCTTTGTTTTTCCACAGATCGATGTTTCCCCATGTCTTTCAGGTGCACGGTGAAAAGGCAAATCACAGGGCTCCCCCTGATCTCTCACACACTGCAATTTTTTCTACATTCATTCACTGAGCATCTGGAATAATAATAGTAGTGATGATGATGATGATGATGATAATAATAATAATAATCATGTTACCAAACAGATATACAGCGCTGCATGCCAGGCACTCTTCTAAGTGCTTTAATATTGATTAACACTCTAATTGTCATAGGAGTTGAGCACTGTGAGGGAGGCACTGTTATTTTCATAGTCTGAGGGAGAGATCGGAGGCGCTGAGCTGCTCTGCAGGGATATTTATTATGAGGGACAGCTCACAGTGGAGTTCAGTTTGTAGCAGGCAGGTGGGGAAGACAAGCTAGGGTTGGCTGTTGCTTCCAATACCCTTAACCACACAGGTGTGCCTTCTCTATCCCTGAGAGGTAATAACAGTAACAGTAGCCCTAGCTGGTTTGGCTCAGTGGATAGAGTGTCGGTCTGCGGACCAAAGGGTCCCAGGTTCGATTCTGGTCAAGGGCACATGCCCTGGGTTGCGGGCTTGATCCCCAGTAGGGGGCGTGCAGGATGCAGCCAATCAATGATTCTCCCTCATAATTGATGTTTCTATCTCTCTCTTCCTCTCTGAAATAATAAAAAAATCTTAAAACAAAAACACAGCAACAGCAAACACTGGTAAGCCCTTCCTGTGAGGCAGGTGAGCCTCCAAATGCTTGTCATGTGTTTACTCCACGACACTGGCCCACCCACTGCTCACTGAGGGGAGATTGCCTGGGGATCCCCAATAGCTCGGCTGGGACCTGGACCCTAAAGCTCTGGGCTCGGCACACTCTACCTCTCATACTCTCTTCCTGCCTCTCTTTCTCTTGGCCATCCACTTAGGAGGGCATGGACTCTGCTAGTTGGGTGTTTCAGACTTCAGGTTTGTTGGGCCCTTAGAAACAGAGCTGAGCCAGATCCTCCTCCCTAGAGTTCAGATCCAATCTCAAGGTCACTTATTTTTCAGATGGGTTCATTGATCCTCCTCGGGGCTCTGACCCCTGTTCTCCTGGGATGTTGGCCATAATAGAGGTAAGGAAATGAGCCAGCATGGTTCAGACTCCGCTCCACACACAAGCAATGTCTGATACAAGAGATGCATTCACTCTATGCCAGCCGTGGGCAAACTACGGCCCACGGGCCGGATCCGGCCCGTTCGGCTGTTCTATCCGGCCCGCGGACCCGAAAGAGCGGAGGGTTCTCTTGCTCTCCCCTCCGCTCCTTCACCAGCAGCAGTGTTAACATGTATTAGTTCACACAAACACTCCATCCATGCTTTTGTTCCGGCCCTCCGGTCCAGTTTAAGAACCCATTGTGGCCCTCGAGTCAAAAAGTTTGCCCACCCCTGCACCCTGCATGGGAGTAGGGCCAATAGGTGAAAGCCATAGAGAGACTCTCTATGAAAAAGGATCTTCCAAAAGCCTGAACTATCTGAGCTAGAATCAGCTCTTTAATGGGCTCTGAGTCACTGAAGGGGTTCAAACAGAATACCCATCAAACCTCCATCATTAGTGGGGTTCAAACAGAAGCTGGTTGGCAGTAATTTGCTCATCAGATTTTCCATTGTTTCAATGTCCTTCCCTATCCTTTTCTGCTGATTAACTTCTATTCAATTTTTAGACTCAATTCAGACATCACTTCCTCCAGGAAGTCACACAGCCTGGGCCAGGTAACCTCTGTGTTCCTATAATGCCCTGGGCATATCTTAATCTTTGCGCTCACCATACATTGCAATGATCTGCTTCTGAGTTTTGTTCTTTCACAGCCTGTCTCTGCCACCCCCAGGCTAAAGGTCTTTCTACCACAGGATACTGCTGCTCTCCTGGCAGGGGCCCCAAATTCTGTGATCCGTGCAGTCATGGGCTTGTATGCAGGCTGTATAATTGAGGCAGCAGGAGCAATGCCACCAACGGGCAGCACACAGGCCATCTTTGGAGCAATGTCAGTTGCCAATCCTTGTGCAGAGTAAAACAAGCGCACACCCTACCTCATCAGCACACAAGCTCACTCTCTGAGACCTTCGGAGGTCGCGGAGAGGTCAGAAAGAAATGAGAACCAGGCAGCCGAAGCCTGTGTCTCTCCCGGACCCATGGGGCTTGTTTGAGCCCAAGCCAGAGTCCCTCTTAGCACCCTCATTCCTTGATTTAACAAAGGCGAGGAGAGCCTGCCATATGGTTTTAAGGCTGGATTCCATTTCTATTAAGATAGCTGCTGGCCCCACGAGATTAAACTCACAGTCACCCCATGAAAGCCAATCCCTTTTCCTCACACCTCAGCAGTTTAAGGGAAGCCCTGATGCTGAGTTATGGGGATTTATGGGAATGTGCAGTTGCTGGCCGCTAAACGCTCACTTTTTGGGATGTTGGCAGCCTTGCTTCCTATAAATCGTTGCTGGTATTTCTTAGTGTTTCCTTGCCAGCAACGCGGAGGCCTGCAACACCTTTTCCGTGCAGTAGCCTGTGAAAATATTGAAGTCAGGCCCAGAAAAACACCAGCATTGAAAGGGGAAACTTTGATGTTTGCTAGTTATTTTCAGACAACCCTTGCCAAATCTTAATTTTTCTAGTTTACAAGTAAGGGATTCTGACCATCTGTCTGCTGTCAACTGATGTTTGTTTGGATGAAGATTTTATTTTTTTTCTCCCAATCTAGCACTCCTGTTCTTACAAGTAGTTTATTGGACTTCATAAATGTCAGCTTTTTGCAAGCACTTTTTAAGCAGCTTATGATTTAGTATTTAATCAAAATTGAGCAGTCAGCGTCTGTAATCAATATGAAGCAGGAATCACAATGAGATTATAGCTTAAAATCCACCAGGACAACAACTAATGTCTCCCAATGATTTCAAACTTTGCATCTAAAGGTATGAGGGTGGGTAGAATGATGGAGTAAATACACATTTATTAGGCACCTAGTGTGTGCTATGTTGTGGTCATGTCAGTCGTTGATTGCCAAAATAATACTGCATAACAAAACATCCCAATGTCAGTGGCTTAAAACAACAAGCATTTTTCAGCTTCTTGATTTAATGAGTCAACTGAGAGCTCCTTCTGGCTGTGGCTGAGCTCTTTAATGGTCTGGGAATAGGCTGGCTGTTGGTTGATCTTGGCTGGCCTCATCTGAGACAATTGGGACAACTCAGCTTCTTTCCACATGCGTCTTACTCTCCACCAGGTTAACCCAGGTAGATTCTCAAGGTGATGGCAGAATGCAAAAGCAAACACACCCATCCTTCAAGTGTTTTCCCAGGCTTCTGCTTGCCTCACATTTGCTAACATCCCATTAGCCAAAGCAAGTGACATGGCCTAACTCTGAGTCAAAGAAGGTGATAGCCCCCACCTCTTTACAGTGAGAGGAATTACAAAGTCACAGGCAAAGGCCATGGGACAGGGAGGGGTGAAGAATTGGGGCTCCTTAATGCAATCAGGTTATCACAGTGATGCTGGGAAGCCCTTGAAGGAAGTAATTGTTATAACCCCAATATTCAGGTGGAGAAAGAGAAAATCAGAGATTAAACCATTTTTCCAAGATGCTTCAGCCATTAACAGTGAATCTGAAATTCTTCATTAGCTTAATTTCTGATTTACTTTTGACTCCCAAAATCTGCTTTTCCGTAAGAACAGATAAAGCAAGCATAGTGGGAAGTTAGAAATCACCGCTCCAATCCATCATTCTGAGGATGGCCAAATTGAAGCCCACAGAGGGGAGCGATCTCAAGGCCTCACAGCAGAGTGGCAGGACATGAGAAGGTCAGGGCTCTCAAGCAGCCCTGGGGGACCCACCCCTCTCTAATTCCTCACAGGCTCTTCTGCAGAAAGCCTGCTGAGCACCCCAGGCTCCCACCACCAGCCATGAAAACAGTACCACCCTAATAGGCTCTGCAGAGGCCTGGCTAAGTCATGGCAGCCTTAGGGTCCAAAACTATTCTTTAGGGCAGTGGTTCTCAACCTTGGCTGCACATTAGAATCACCTGGGAATCTTTTTTAAACTCCTGATTTCTGGGCCTCATCCTCCAGAAATTCTGTTTCTTTGTTATGGGGTGGGGCCACAACATTAGTAACAAAGAAACAGAATTTCCGGAGGATGAGGCCCAGAAATCAGGAGTTTAAAAAGATTCCCAGGTGATTCTAATGTGCAGCCAAGGTTGAGAATCACTGCTTTAGGGGGTTCTCAGAGTCCAAAACTATTCTTTAGGGATTCTCAGGTGGAGCAAGGAAAGTGACGCCTTTGCTAGGTTTGCTAAAGAGAAATGCTAAATGCCGAAGGCCTTTTATGACCTCATTATTAAATTCTTTCTTTGGTTGGTGCTATGGGCTGAATTGCACCTCTCAACAGCTGTATGTTGAAGCCCTAACCCTCAATGGACTGCATCTGGAGACCTGTCTCTTTAGGAGGTAATTAGGGTTAAATGAGGTTGTAGGTGGGGGACTTAACCCAATAGTTCTGTGGCCCTAAAAAAAAAAGGATGAGAGGGCGCACTCTCTCCACACAGTGAGGAGAGGCCATCTGCAAGCTGAGAGCGCTCACCAGAACCTGATCATGCTGGCACCCTGATCTTGGACTTCCAGCTTCCAGAACTGTGAGAAAATAAATTTCTGTTGTTTGAGCCACTTTAGTCTTTGACATTTTGTTAGGACAGCACAAGCTGACTAATATAGCTGAGAAATCAGGTTATTCATTTGCTTAGGCATTCAACCAATATTTATTGGGCATATACTGTGGGCAAACTCTCCATGCTACACTGGATGGGAGTCTATGATGCCTCCTGGAGGAATGTTCAGAGGGCAGGGGGACAGCCTGCCATGCCCCCCAGATGGATTCCCTGTTCTTCATGTGGGCAGCCAGCAAAGACTTCAAAATGCAGGTTTTTCCTCATGGATTACAAGACTAGGAGTCCAGGAGGAGGATGCACAGTTGCCTGGCTAATTGTCTCAACAGTTCTCCACCTGGACACTAGAGCAGCCAGGGCCTATGGGAGGGGTTGCTGTGCCAGCTGTCACTCCCAGTGGAGTGCCTCAAGGGGTCATGGGGACAGTGACCTTTGTATTGTAAATCGAATCTGCTACTTCCTAAAGACTTTAGAATCATGGGTTCCAGTGTCTGCTCAAGAGACCCTGACACCTTAGCTCTACTATTCCCTGTTCTCCTATTCCCACGGGCATCATGAAGGTGTCTGGGCACCTGGATTGGCATTGCTAGCCAAGAGCAGCAAGCACTGACTGGCTAGGTCAGCTGGGAAGGGCAGCAGCTGAACTCCATGGCGGGAAGAGGGGTTGCTTAGCTTCTCTTTCATTCTCAGCGTCCCCGCCTCCAGAGATCAGCATCATGTCACGAAGATGGGTAACACTGGTGAGGAGGAAAGTGACACTGAATAACCGCGGTACTCCTCAGAATGGACTTGCCAGTTCCCTCCACCTCAGCCCCCTGGTTCTCCCCCCTCAACCCTGCCATCCTCCCCTCCAGCTGACAAGCCTGAGCTTACCCTCCCTCATCCTCCATCCCCTCAGCTCCTCCCAGTCCATCTCCTCCACCTCAAGTTCTTTGGGGGCAGCATGGTACCAAGGAAAGAGCCAGCCTAATCTAAGTCAGGCTCCACTCAATGGCAGTGCATCCCTGGCAGTCGATAAACCCTCTGAGCCTGTTTCCTCCCCTCTAAACTGGGAGGATATGGATTATTGTGAGGTTGCTATAAAAATCGTACAGTATGCCCAAGAGAATGCCTTGCTTGTGGACATTCAATTAATATTCTCTTATCGTCCATCCATCCATCCCCTCCCTGCTCCTGTCGACCTGCCTCTTCGCGGCACTTGCTTATTCCTTCAATAATTTAACATTGATGGTTTATTAAACAGAGGCTTCCTAATGGGCTGTTATTGACCTGGTGAAGAGCAGACCGTCCCCGCTGGGGTTTCCCAGGCCGAGAGGAAGAGTAACAGGTGGAGGAAGCTGCTGGTCATGCTGTTCTCTGCCAGGAGGGCGTGGCTAGGGGACAGGTGCTGATCCCACCACCTTCACGCCTTTGGGGGCCTCTTGGTCTCCTGAAACCTCAGTTTCTGCAAAATGGGGTTTATATTACCTTTCCCATGAGGTTTCTATGGAAATTGAAACAAAGTAGGTGAAACTTTCAGTTCCTCGCCACTCCTTGCTCTGCATTTAGGGCTCAGGCAGTTTCTGATCTGGGACGGTGGTTAGTTACTCACTGGCTTATCTCTGGAACTATGATGCCATGTATTTCCCCAGAACTGCTCACCTCACTTGAAGCTTCACCATCACAGAGTCATTGCTTTGGGTGCTAATGAGCAATTTCACCTTCAAGAAGCCTCCATGATAAAAGACATATCTCTGGTTTGGAGAATTCCTTGAACCCCTGATGGCTGATGTTTTTTAAGAGACAGAGAACTTGAGAACCCTGGTGCTAGTTCTGGCTCTGACACTAGAAAGTGCCACTATATGACCTTGAATAAATCACTTTCCATCTCGGCTTCAGTTTTCTTAAGTGATGCTGTTCTCTGCCATCAGGGAAAGGCTAGGGGACAGATGCCGATTCCTTAAGTGCTTAGGTTATGTAGAATCTAGGGTTTAGATTAGCTCAAAAGATTAACTTTGAGGTTCCTAATGGAATTACAAAGAAGTGGGACTCCAGATGGATGGGTTTTATGCGTGGTGTGGGGAAGGGCAGAAGGGAGGGACATAGGGTAGGGAAAGGCATGGGTAGCCTTCTGGGTATGGAACCTGTGCTAACTCAGATCCACCTATTACACTTGGTGGATCAAGTCAAGGCCTACTAATAGATTGCTTTTTTCTTTTCTTTATTTATTAAAGTATTACATGTGTGTCCGCATGCTTTTTTTTTAGATTAATTTACCTTTATTGTTCAAAGTATTACATATATCCCCTTTTCCCCCCTTTGATACCCACTCCCCAGGCCTACCACACTATTGTCTGTGTCCATGGGTTATACATAGTTCTTTGGTTAATCTCTTCCTATTCACCTGCTCCCCCCTTCCTGCTGAGATTCATTAGCCTGTCCAGACTTCCAAGTCTCTGGATCTATTTTGTTTGTCAGTTTATTTTGTTCATTAGATTTCACATATAAGTGAGATCATGTGATACTTGTCTTTCTCTATCTGGCTTATTTCACTTAGCATAATACTCTCTACATCCCTCCACGCTGTCTCAAAGGGTAGGAGCTACTTCTTTTTGACAGTCATATACTATTCCATTGTATAAATGTATGACAGATTTTTCATTCATCTACTGATGGATACTTGGCTGCTTCCAGATCTTAGCAATTGTAAATAACACTGATAGGGGTGCATACATTCTTTCTGATTGGTGTTTCAAGTTTCTTAGGATATATTCCTAGAAGTGGGATCACTGAGTCAAATGGCAGTTCCATTTTTAATTTTTTGAGGAAACTCCACACTATTTTCCATAATGGCTGCATCAGCCTGTATTTCCACCAGCAGTGTATTAGGGTTCCCTTTTCTCCACATGCTCACCAGCACTTGTTGATTTGTTGATGGTAGCCATTCTGACAGGTGTGAAGTGGTACCTCATAATTATTTTAATTTGCATCTCTCTGATGATCAGTGACTTTGAGCATTTTTTCATATGTATCTTAGCCATTTGTATGTCCGCTTTGTAGAGTGTCTATTTAGGTCCTCTGCCCACTTTTAATTGGATTGTTTGTCTTTCTTTTGTTAAGTTGTATGAGTAGTTTATATATTTGGAAATTAACCCCTTATCAGATGTATCATTGGCAAATATGTTCTCCCATACAGTGGGCTCTTTTTTTCATTTTGATGCTGGTTTCTTTTGCTGTGCAGAAGCTTTTTTTTTTTTTTTTTTAAATGTAGTCCCATTTGTTCATTTTTTCCTTTGTTTCTCTTGCCCTATGCAATGTATCTTTTTTTTTTTTAATATATTTTATTGATTTTTTACAGAGAGGAAGGGAGAGAGATAGAGAGTTAGAAACATCGATGAGAGAGAAACATCGATCAGCTGCCTCCCGCACATCTCCTACTGGGGATATGCCCGCAACCCAGGTACATGCCCTTGACCGGAATCGAACCTGGGACCTTTCAGTCTGCAGGCCGACGCTCTATCCACTGAGCCAAACCGGTTTCGGCTGCAATGTATCTTTGAATATTCTGCTTTATAAAGCTTTCTCTGATACTTTCAGCGCAAAGTCCTCTTTCTTTCCTGATCTTCTGTGGCCCTTACTCACAGCCTTGCTGCTACCTCTTAGGACCTCTCTCCTGGTATCCCTTTCTGCTCCTGGTTATTCCTCAGATGGTCTCATACCTGATCTTCCATGCTTTGGCTCACTTTGTGCCCTCTCACTGGAAGGCCTTTCCTTTCTATCTTCACCTCCCAAAGTCCTCGCTGTGGCTTAAGGGCCTGATCAGAAGCTACCTCCTCCAGGAATTCTTCCCAGGCATCTCATTCAAAACTCTCCCTGTGCTCACTCTATATCCAATTAGTGTCCTTCAGTGTCTCCCCATTGATACAAGACCAGGTCAAAGCCCTTGGCTTAGTTCCCCACCCTAAGCTCTTATCGTTGTCCTCGCCACCATCCAGTTCCAGGTAGGCAAGCATATCTCCTACCTCCACACATGTTTTAAGTTGCTTCTCCTGCCTGGGAAGGCTGATCCCTGGCCTGTCCCCTTGGTGAGGATTCTTAGGGACTCTAAGACTCAACTCATGTCTTTGTACTGCTAAGAATTTATCAAACTTGGCTTTTAGTCTGTATGCTCTGCTTTGTCATAAGCCAGTTTCATGTATGAGTCTGGTGACGCTGGGTTATTTGTTTCTGAGGTCACAGAGGGCCTTGCATATGGCAGGTCCTCAATAAAGGAGGCACTGAAGAGAATCTTCTATGTGTGCACTGCAGCCCCCAGACGAAGCTGGGGCCCAAGTAGGTGTGTTGATGGGATCTTGATTTAAAGCTTTGTTTGCAGCAGTTTTGGGCTTTGGGATGGAGCTTTGGGTCTGGTGGAGCTAGGAAAACAGTGAGGGGTGTGTGTTCATGCATGCACGTGTGTGTGTGTATGTGTGTGGTCTCTGTGGGCATGCCATACATGGGGGAAGATTCAGTTCCCCAGGATCTCATGCCTCTTCCCCTGGCATCCTCTCTTCCTGGGTACCAATCCAACTTCAGAGGTTCCTGGAAGGCCCTCCAGAATCCTGTGTAAAGAGACAATGTTCTGCAATGGACCAGGGCATGGCCCTGGAACTGCATAGTCCTGTGCTGTGTAGCCATGGGCAGGTCTCTGGCACCTCACGTCCTCTGGGGTAATACTCATGCAGGACTTCCATCACTCCAGGCCCTGGGTGCCTGGGATCTTATTTATCTTCATAACCATCCTAGTTTGGAGAGGTTAAGTTACTTGTCTTATATCAAAAAGCAGCTGACGGGAGAGCAGGGAGATGAGGCAGAGCAGCCTTAGCTCACAGCCCATGCTCTGAGTGCTGTGTCCTGCTTTCTCTCATAAGTAATGCTTCTCTGAGAGTATTGAATTGATGTAAATAAATGGCATATGTGATGTGAGTGGCACATAGCAGGCATGCATTCAGTGGAGGCGGATATTACCAATATCTAATTCAAAACTTTCATTTTAAAGAAATTTAGACATGGTTTATGTAAGTAGCTTAATAGCCATGTTGAGAGTTGGCTGCACTCAAAGTCAATTCTCCTGATGACCAACTATTTTCATTTGCTGTGCTCTGTGGGGTAAACATTAGAAGGAAAGAGAATCTATCATTTTGGAGGAATTGGGGCAGAGAGGGAGGTGGGAGGGCAGTTGAGGATATGAGGAGCCAGATCCTTCCCCACAACTTCCCCAACCACCAGTTTCCCAATTTCCAATTTTGCAGATCTGATCTTAGAGGGTGGGTGACTTGCCTGAGGCTACTTGTATTAATTTGTGTGAAGAGAAAGCAGGATTTGAACTCAGGCCTGTCTTATTCCAAGTCCAGTGCTTTTTTCTGCATTGTCATCCCAGAAGTGGGGCCCAAGATCAAAGTCGGGGGCCTGTCAATTATGCAACTGTCAATTATGACAGGGGCGGGCAGCTGCTGATGTCATTCCTTCAGCACATCAGAAGAGATCCTGGAGTTGGGGGAGGAGATAGTGTGGGGAGCGCTATGCTCCAAGGAAAGAGGCAGCTCCTGAAACTGAAGGTGGCTGGATTGTTTCTGGGGGTGCTGACAAGGCCAAAGGAGACATTTAGCCTCTGTGCATCCAATTAGTTTCTGGGCCAATTTTGTTTAGAAGGATGACTTTTGAAAGATTGAGAGTAACCCACAGATTTCAGGGTCCTACGTTAGTAATAAGAAATACACTGAGTGGCCAAATTATTATGACCACCTGACGTTTGTAGGCAAATTACCTATAATTTCTCGCTGAAGTTGCTAGAGGACCAGGCCATTATAAATAGGGAAGCAGGTTGTTTACCATGACAGTAGAAGTGATTTTTTTCTGAAGATATGGGTCAACAACGTGATTTAACAGCCTTTGAACGCGGGATATATATTATGATGAGTGGCCAGATTATTATGACCACCCCATCAGTACTTCGTTGGGCCACATTTTGCATTCAATACTGTGACAGTTCTTCTTGGCATTGACTCCACAAGATGTTGAAAGATGATGCGAGGAATCTGACACCATGCCTGATGAATAGCACTGTCCAGTTCTGTGAGATTTGATGGTTATGGAACCAGCTGCCTGATGGCTCTTTTAACTTCGTCCCACAAATGCTCAATTGGATTGAGATCTGGTGATTGTGGGGGCCACCTAAGCAAGGTAAAGTCTCCCTCATGTTCTTGAAACCACTCCTGCAAAATACGAGCACCGTGGCATGGCGCATTGTCTTGTTGGAAGAAGCCATCTCCATTGGGATACGCCATCAACATGATAGGATGAACTTGATCAGCAATGATACTTAGGTATGTTGTGCTATTCAGACGTTGTTACACACGAATTAAAGGGCCCAAATCATGCCAGGAAAACATGCCCCAAACCATAACACTGCCCCCACCAGCTTGAAGGGTTGTACTCATGCATGTGGGGTGCATGCTTTCATGCTGTTTCTGCCAAATTCTCACTCTGCCATCTGCATGATGCAAGTGGAAACGTGATTCATCGGACTACGTTTTTTCCAATGCTCGACTGTCCAATCCTTGTGTTCCTGTGCGAATTGGAGATGTTTTATCTTGGTAACTGCAGACAGCAAAGGTGTTCGAACAGGCCTTTGGCTTCCATACCCCATATGATGCAGTGTATGGCTAATTTGCCTACAAACGTCAGGTGGTCATAATAATCTGGCCACTCAGTTTATATTGGCAATCTTAGGTTTTATTTTTAAAAAATCATAAAGAAGTTGCCTTCTTTCTCACAGTATATCCACATGACAGTTGGTATGAATAAATCTAGCTACATCAGGCTAGCTCATCAGCCTGGGTGGGCACGTAATAAGGGACTCTGTCTTTGACCACATCTTATTCAACAATTCTGTCTAAAACATGACTGAAATTAGCATTGGGCCAAGGTTAGTGCATACCAAGATGAAAGGCAATAGAGACCTTTGCTTGCCCTGGTGTTCAGAATACCCTCCAGGCATATACAGGATGTGGCAATACCTGGGTCAACAGCAGAAGTGAAAGATTTGGGTTTTAGTTGACAGGAAGTCTCATATGAGTCAATCGTGGGAGGTAGCAGCCAGCAAAGCTAGCCACTGTAACCTCTACAGTGGAGGTGCAATGAGCAGAGGAGGGAGAAGATACTCCCAAGTCAGCATGCACCCAGGAAATGGAATTCAGGCCTGGAGACCCCAGAGGGAAAGGGGCACTGGCAGCCTGTAGGCTTTCAGACATGGCTACTGGAGTGGGAGGGGGCTCCTCGGGCTGTTGGGGCTACATCACTCTCCTCACCCTTTGTCATTACCAAAGTGCACTGATATATTTCTGAGCAATTATAACTCCTTCTTGACGCTTATGTATTTGTCTTACCTGCTTTGGGAATATATTACTCACTCATTTCTGATTTTTCATTAATGCCACTTGAGTAAATGTGGGGATTCCTTATGATCCAGTCTCTGCATTAAGCCACATTCAAAGAAGCACAATCCAGCTAGCAGAAGAAAATAGTAGTAAGAGATCGTCAGTCTTCCTACACATCTCTCAAAGGGAGAAAAAGGATGATATCCCCTTTTACTTCTATTTCTCATTATCTTGTTCTCCAAATCTTCTCTAGAACTGTTTACTCTACAAAAATCCCCCAAATCCTCCCATCATCCCATCAACCTAGCATGCCATCTTGCTTTTGTTCTTTCACATCTCTTTTAAACAGATAGACTCCCTCCTTCTCCTCTCCCTCTTCATTTTTTCTTTAGTTTTTCCCCCTCACATTACTGCTGACTCAAATTCCCCCCTATAGAGGAGGACTCTGGAACTGATTGAGCAAGCCAGGATACCCATCCTCTCTTTTCTCCAGTCTCTCCAGAGCTGTCTGTCCCTCCCTCCCTACCCTACCAGGAACTGGAATGACCAAGATAGAATTCTGAGGGAGCGGAATGAGGAGAAGCAGGGCAGGCAAGGCCACGTTTTTGGTGATGGTGGTATGGGTGGCAAACATGATTATGGGAGGAGGATGGGAGGGAGGCTGGGAACACTGTACTTATGAAACTTGTCCTCAGTGTGTTAGCACATGGTGACTGTGGGTGGAAAAAACCTAGCCATACATGCATATAAGCCCCATCACAGATTGTCATGTGATAGCTACTTGCAGTGAATGGCAGCAGGCAGAGGTCCTTCTTCACCCTCAAGGTCTCAGTCACCATGCACAGTACATTTCCACTACCTGGGGCTCCTCCCCCTGCAGAGCTGACTATTGATTCTTTAATGGATCCCCTGAGATGTATTGGGAGGAGGAAGACTGTGGGAGAAATAGCACTGACCACATTTTTCATGTATTCCACCACATGTCCCACTTCCTGTGCAGCTAGGTTGGGACCCTATGCTTGTTTTAACAATTGGCAGAGACTGAAGCAGTTAAGAGCTGGCATGCCTCCTCCTTCCCTTTTTGCTGTAGGGACTTTTAAGGTTCTGTGTCCCAGATGGCATGCAAAATGGGGAAGGGTCTCCCAATTCACATTGTACCTTAGATGAGTGAGAAATAAACTTCCATTATATTGATCCCCTGAAAGTTCAATGTTGTTACTTCAGCATAGCCTGGTCTACCCCAAAGAATACCCAGCATGTCAGAATTAACTGAATAATTGATATTCTTGAGTTCTTTAATTTGATGAAGAAAAAAGCCACCCAGAGCAGCTGATTGATGCTTTCTGTCATTGCCATCTCATCTAGCACAGAAGGTACTTTCTGTTTGGAAAGACCTCACATGGGCTCCTTCATCCCCCACTGACTCTGCCAGTCACCATCCTACACAGTCAAGTGAGCACAGTCTTAGAGATTTGCCAATAACACATCCTTATGTCTGCAAAGGAATATCTGTTGGAGAAAGAACATTCTAACAGTATGCTCAGAGGTGAAATGGACTGCCTTGGAAGGCAATACCAGTAAATGCTTTGTCTGTAGGGTGAGAAAATGGATATTAGATGTCCATCAGGGATTTGGGGGAGAGGGGAGCATGATGATGAGTTGGTCCTCCTGAATGGAGAAGGGTTGGACTGGGAGGGGCAGAATGGACCAGATGACTATTAAGTCCCATCCAACCCTCAGACTCAACATAGAGTCTAATTATTTTTTTGAAAATGGATGAATGGATATATTTTGATCACTAAGAAAGTAAAGAATTTATGAGATAAAATAGCCTGGTTTAATGAGCAAATAAACGTTGTAACACTGACATTATCCTTTCTTAAAGGCATAGTCTCATGAGGTCAATGTTCTTGGCTCTCCTGATGTTGACAAATGGTGACGAATGGTCACAAAAGTCTGTGAAGCCACAAAGAGGGCTGAACTGAGGGAGGCGTCACAGCTTTGAGATAGACCGAAGTCGTGATAACAACTCCATAATAAGGACCATCATGCACGAAGTATACCCCCGAATATCCTGAGTGCTCAGAGATCGCTAACTCTGAGCTTATTGTCGTGCATTATACATCATCATAGACCTCTGAGTTCATTCTGATAGCCCCAGGAGGAGAAGAGCTGCCTACTGATTGTATAGATGGGCAGGCAGATTGTCAGATTATTTTCCCCAAGGGCACATAGCAAGTAAAGGGGAGATCTAAGACTAGAACCCAGATCCTGTGCCTCAAAGTGACATATCTATAATAATAAAAGGGTAATATGCTAATTAGACCAGACATCTTTCGGATGTCATTCTGGATGTCCTTCCTGACGAAGCTGGGGCTGGGGGGAAGCCAGCCTGGGTCCTAGGTGCCTGCCGGCGGCTGGAGGAGGGAAGCCTGGGTCTTGGGTGCTGGAGAAGGGAAGCCTGGGTCTCGGGTGCTGGAGGGAAGCCGGTACTGGCAGCTGGGGGAAGGAAGGCCTACTCTTGCATGAATTTTCATGCATCAGGCCTCTAGTTTCATAATAAAAGAACATGTGTACTGCCGGTACTGAAGTCAGTTCACACACTCCTGGGTTCCCGCGTAACTTCCATTCTCTGAATGTGACATTGTGTTGGGGTCCTGCAAGGAGAGGACAGCTCTGAACTGTATACAGGCAGGGGGGCTTTCTTGGGAAAAGCAGTGGAGTCGGGGTGGAGTCCTGGGGTTCAGGCCCTGACTCTGTCTGACCCTCTTCAGGTCTGTGGAACTTCAGTTTTCTCATCTGAAAATGGGAGGAGAAACATTGGTTCACTCTGGAGAATTTCGGGGAGGACCTAGTGAGAGGATTGGGTGAAATATTCTGAAAACCTTAAAAAGCCAAGGTTCTCATTTCAAGTAGGAATGCCTTCAGCCACAGATAAGAGAGGAGCAGCTGCAGTGGCTTAACAGCCACAGCTTCTCCTCAGCTCAGAGGACTCCACGTGGGCACTGCGGTGCAGCAATGTCCTTGAGAGCCTGGTCTCTGTTTTTCTGCTGCAGTTTCATCCTCATGAAGCAACCCGATGAACACAGATGGCTGCTGCATGTCCAGGTCTTGTGTTCAAGTTCTAAGCAGGAAAAAGAAGGAAGAAGGCAGGAGAGTTGGCTCCAAGATGAGGAATGCAAAAGTTTTATTAGCAATGCAGTAGCTCATTGGCCAGAACTATAATCAAATGGCCAGCCTCTAGATCAGCCGTGGGCAAACTACGGCCCGCAGGCCAGATATGGCCCGTTTGAAATGAATAAAACTAGAAAAAAGAAAAGACCGTACCCTTTTATGTAATGATGTTTACTTTGAATTTATATTAGTTCACACAAACACTCCATCCATGCTTTTGTTCCGGCCCTCCGGTCCAGTTTAAGAACCCACTGTGGCCCTCGAGTCAAAAAGTTTGCCCACCCCTGCTCTAGATACATGGGGGGCTGGATATTTGAATCTCTCTACCACCCTGAATATAGGCAGGGCTTTGAAGGAAAAGAAAGAAAAGTTGGGATTCATAGTGGGTGGCAGCTGGCAGTGCCTGCCACAGCTCCAACACTGAGATGGGCACTGAATCATGGGAATCTTTTCAGTTCAATTTCTGAATTTGAGTGAAAGTACACTGGGTTGCCTCAACCTTTGAAGAAAAGGTGAAGCCACAGTATTCTACTGTCAGAATGGGAAACAGAGGCAAGCCGAAGGACAAGAGGGAGGTGAGTGCTGCTGCAGGTCTGAAGGCCAAGCAGATAGAGGCTCAGCTCTCTCCCTCTCCCCCTCTCTCCTTTTATTTCTCTCTCTCTCCTTCCCCCCTTCCCCCCTCCCCCCTCCTTTCCATTTGTTCAGTGTCATTAGCCATTCACTGGGCTGCGAGAGCTGATTCTGAGAGCTCATTTCTAGCCGCTGTGTTTGTGTAGTCTCCACCCGAAGATGTCTAACCACAGACTTCCTCCTGACTCCTGGCAACAGAGAGAAAACAAAACCACAGCAGCTTTCATTGCTGAAAAACACAAAACGGACTCCTTTGCCTAATAAGCCCAAACGGAGGAGCTTTATTTCTGGGCGGAAATGCTAAAGAATCCAAGGTTGGGTATTCAAATCTCCAGATTAGGTAATGAGATATTCAGGGGGAAGGAAGCCAGTAGCCCAGGGGTCAAGAGACCTGAGCCGGGTCACTGACAGGTGGGGCCAGCACTGGACCTGCTCATGGATCCTAGGCCTCTTGCCCAGTCGTGGTAGCCAATTCTGGTTTCAAAGAATCTATATTTTTTCCTTTCTCTTATTTCTGTGTTATTAATTTCAGCTACTGATTAATTTCCATTTCATACTTTCTTTTTGTTTGCTGGTTTTCTAATTTCTCATGATGTATGTTTAGCTGTTTTATTTTTAGGCTTTCTTCTTTAATAATGAAAGTGTTTCAGGCCAAACATTTTCCCCTGCTTTGAGCTTTTCTATGGACCCCATAGGTTTTGAAATAAAATGTCCCCCTTTTCATCTGTTTCTAGATGCTTTTTAATTTCAGTTTTAATATTTCCTTTGATCCAGGGGTCATCTAGAAGTATTTATTCATTTCCAAGTAGTTAAGAATACTTTCAGATACATTATTATTTTTTATTTTAAATTGTTGGATTATACTAATAGCTTGTGGCCTATAAAATCTCTAATTTTAAGTTAAAAATCTTTTTTTCTTTGTGCCCAAGTATGTGATCAAACTTTATAAATGTCCTCTGGGGAAGGGAAGGCCGAGCCGGTCAGACTGATGCACCAAAGAATGGAGTTCTAAAGTGTCCTTGCTCTGCAGACAGAGTGCCCAGGTTCAAATCTTGCTTCTATCCCTTTCTAGCTGTGTGTCTGGCTATAGACAAAATGCAGAACTTTTCTGCACGTCGCTTTCCATCTTTAAAATGGGAACAATAATAATATCCACCTGTTAGCATTGCCATACACATGCTAGCATGGTGCCTGGCACAGATCAGGCACTCACTAACTAGAAATCCTGCTATTTTGGTTATTGTTTTGTTATGTTTGCAGAAAGGGAGGAACCTTTACTGTCCATTTCCTACACTTATCCCCACCCCATAACTGTGATTTTCTTCCAGTGCCCTGGCTATTTTGGGGACTAGAAGAAAAGAGGAAGGGATGGGTCAACGCAACTGTCACCCTCCCTGTGAGGGGAGGCACCTGGAGCCCAGAGGGATGGGGCCACTTGCCCAAGGAAACTCAGCAATTAGACCTGGCTCCAAACTCAGGTCTAAACTGGCCAGTACCTCCCCCTCTGCTGGCAGTCCCTCCAGTTTCTCGAAAGAAGAGACAGTTGCCGGCAGGATAACCTCTGTGATGCTGGAGGGCTGGGAGCTGTGAGGTGGCAGCCTCTGAGCTTTGTCATGTTACGCCTTCCCTGTGTGGGAAGGGGAACTCTGAAGTCAGTAAGTTCTACGCGAAGCTATAGAAAGAGGGCTGGATGCTTCGGGCATTACTGTTTCTTTGCTCAGTGGCGGCTAGGGGACAAGCTGGACTTGATCTGGGGGAGTGGTCCTCCAACCCACCCTGGGGATGTCTGCACGCCTCTGGGCCTCAACCCTCCACTCCACCCCGCCTTGTTTCCCTAGCCTTGACACTGGCCCTGGCAAAGGCAGGCCTCCCGGGGACCCCATCTTTGTCTCTTTGGCAGGCCTCTGCAGCGGACCTCACATTACCGACGGGGTGGCTCAGCAGGGTAGATATGGTCATTGAAGCCAGAGGGACTGGGGTGATAGCCTGAGCCGCACTGTGGAGGCCTAATTAAGAAGTAAGGCAAAACGGATGTGGTGCTGGCCATGCCAACATCGGAGAGGAGCTGGCACTGTGCCCTGGGTGCAAAGGGCTCAGAAGGCATGAAACCTCCGCCGTGGCCAGAGGCTGAGGAGGGGAAGGAATTGCAAGACAGAATTACAAGGTGGGGGTGACTGAGCTATCTGATTGGGGCCATTGATCTTGGGAGCAAGTGACCATGTCTTGGCCGAGGACTCACTGTCCTCCTAAGCATCCTGTAAACATGATGTGTGTGAACCATGAGTGGACAAGGGTGTCTGTAACGGATATAGCAGCACACGGTTAAAGCACATGTATACTGGTAGATATGTCTGGGCAACAGGTCTCTAACCTCAGGCACAGGTACACCCTATGAGATAGGCTGCTACCAGGTAAGGCTTGGGATTAGATGCTGATTCTAATGGCTCCTCCATGCAAAGTTTTTGAAAAACTTTATGGGTTCTCATGACTATTGTGAAAATCAAGGCAATGAGTGAAAAGTGCTTTGTAAATATAAGCACGAATACACAAGAAAGCTATGGTTCATAGAATTTGGTTAGAAAATGCTCGCTGATTCTTTACTATGGCCCCAGGCCTTTGCTAGAAGCTGCAAAGGAATCAAGCGGGGTTGGGTCTTCTTTCCTCCTCATGGGACTTGTGTGCTTTCTCAATGTGTCTCCTTCGATCTGATCTTTTATCTGAGTGCTTTGCAAGCATTGTCCTTCCCTCCCTTTTCTTTCCAATGCACCTTAATTAAGCACCTATTATAAACCAGGTTCTAGGTGAGGAGCTGAATCATGTACTAGTCAGTCTACTAGGGGAGAGGCATGAGCAAATACGTAGGTATGAAGCTCAGCTTGGTAGCCAGGGATTGTCACAGAAACGGAGGGGTTCAACGGGCACACGGCAAGGAGGCAATGAGCAGCAAGCCCAGGAATGCTCCTGGAAAGTTCAGATAGAAGGCGACACTTGAGGTGGGTCTTGATGAAAGAGCAAGAACAAGGAACAGAATCCTCACAGGGAACCTGGGCAGAAGGAACAACAGGCACAAAGGCACGGAGGTGTGAAACCTGCCCACACGAGGGCATCAGTGAATCATGGCAGCCTAAACTTTGGTCCCAGGGTGCCAATTGGAAGTCTTATTAGAGCTCAGAAAAGTCAATGGCCCTCAATGGGATACACATGTTTAAGTGAACTCATCACAGTGTCAACAGAGAGCAGGGCCAAGGCAGTTGGCCTGTTTACTAGTGGGCACAGTGGGAAAAGCACAGGGTTTGCAGCAGACAGTTCTGGCTTCTAATTCCTGCCCCGGCCCTCCCTAGCTCTGTGACCTTGGGTCACTGGGTCACTGTAAACCTGCCTGAGCCTCAGTTCTATCATCTCTAAAATAGAGACAGGTGAGCATTTTCTTAGAAATCTATGTCTGTGTTGGGAAGCCTAGCCAGAAAATAGGGTGGGTAGACCCAGAGAATAAGTTGTGATCTCAGCCCTTGTGAAGTCCACAGTGTGGTGGAAAGTAAAAGGCAGCCAATTGCAATGCAGCTCGGTCTGAGTAATGATAGGCTAACCGAGGCCAGGACACGTGGAAGCCCAGGGAGGAACCATTTGCCCAGCCTAGGAAGTTAGAGTTTCCTGGAAGCACTGTGTGCAGAACTGGGAGCCGTCCTGACAAATGGAAGTTAGCAAGACAAAGAAGGAAGCACAGGGAATGGTAGGCAGAGGGAACAGAGTGGACATAGGACATAGGCGGTGAAAGCAAAGGGCAATTCTATCCAACTAAGGCACAAAACCTGAAATGGGGAGTGATGAGGCTACGGAAGGTAGACAGTGAACTTGGGCACTATGTAAGGGAACTAGGACTTTATCCTGTATGCAGCGGGGAGCCATTTAAGATTTATAAACACAGAAGATAGGATTAATCAGGCTCTGCCACCAGCATGGTAATAGTGAATGGGCCAAGGGAGGCAGGTTGCAGAGAGCTAGATGCCAACATGAAAGACACTTATCTGAGGTCATGCCCACCACACAGCAAGTCTGGAGTGTCATTGAGCTTCCAGGGATGGGCAGGCAGCCTTCCCCACACAGCCCTCCCTGGCTCCAGAGGGGACAGGGCCCAGGCTGTGAAAGCTCTCCTTCCAGGCCAGCCCTCTAGGCCCCCTCCAGCCTTGGTGGTCTCCTTGGGGCTATGCTAGCTGGTGCTCATTTGGCTACAAGCAGCAGCTTTTTGCTCAAATTGATGATCTCTTGGGAAGGATAGGGTGGTATTTCACAAAACCCAAGGGTGAAAAATTCAGCCTCGCCTCTGAGGAACTAGAATCAGGAACTGCAAAGTCATGCATGCCTGTGGCTGCTCTTCCCTCTCTCACAGCTTCTCTTCCTCTTTCTCCTCTGTCTTCCGGTCAGTTCTCTGTTAGAGGGAGCACTCAACCGCCCCTGGCTCCTGCTTCCCACCGCCAAATGTGAATCTCCATCCTGCTGCTAACTGCTGGTGGAGGGGAAGAGCTCAGGTGTCAGATTGGCAGCCCCCGTACTGTGGACAAGAAAGGGGGTGTCTCCTACACAACATGGCTGCAGAGCCCATCCTGTGGCTATGTTGGGGGGTGGTTCTTAGGGAAGTGGGTGCTCAATTGGCCCCCAAAGGCTGTCTATTCTATGTAGGCCCTGACCTGGAGGAGCCTGCCCTCAAGATGCACAGTAGCTGGAATCCGCAGGGACCTGCATTTACCTCTTCAGGAAAGAAGACAGAGACAGTGAAAGTAAAACTCAGAAAATCTACATGTATGCTACTTGTGGACAGGGAATTCAGAGAAGTCTGAGAGGGCCTTGTTTTTGGGGTGGTGAGTAGAGGAATTGGGGGCTGGGCCACTCTGCTGCAGGGCCGGGGAGCAGCTTCAGAGCCCAGCTGGGAGGTGGCGGCTTTTGGAGGAAGCTGCTGAGTCGCAGGGGCTGGAGGCCAAGCAGCAGAGTTCGGCAGCCTGGCTGAGGAGGGCCCGGTCCTTCTGGGTGGGGCTGCCATGTTCCTGGGTTTCAGATTCTTCTCGGACTTTACACAGCATCAGCGTGAAGGACCAGAGGAAGCTATTTGTTTTCCCAAATGCTGAGGAGTCTTCCCCTTTTCCTTCTCACGTGTTGCCAGAAGCTGAGCTTCCTCAGGGGTTCCCATAAACCCAGGAGGCTCTGCAATAATTTTCACAGAGAAGGGCTTCCCTGAAGAGCAGAGGAGACCAGCTGTAGCTGATGGTGCAGAACACAGCACTGACTGATGGGGGTGATCGTGGGCTCCTATCCCTGCCTGTGGAATTCCACCCCCCAGCAGAGCGGTTGTCACTAAGTGGTTAAGCATGCGATCTCTGCACCATTCAGTTCAACTTCAGGCAGTGTTACTGACCAGACAAGATCGCAGGCAAATTACTTAAAAGTTGCCAAGTCTCAGTTTTCCCACCTGTGAAATGGGAAGAATGAAAGCCCAGAGAGGTTGAGGCCCTCAGGATGTAATGAGACACCCGGAGAGGGCACTCAGCATGGTGTCTGGGTGGACTCACTAATATTAACAGTTTTGATTATCACTGTCCCTGCTTTCGCACACATTGCAGGGCCTCCGTTCAGTCCCTTGTGGTTAATTTGTTGGTTTTCAGTGGATAATTCTAGTGCATCTGATATGCTAGCCATCCCTGCCTCCACAGTATTTTCTGAACTCCCCTGAGTGTTGCCACCTGGGATTTCACTTGGACTCTTTTCTCCTCTATTCAAACTCCTTGCTAGAACTGCCTTGCCAAGACCTCCTCACTCCTCAGGGTGCAGTTCAGACCCACCTTTCTTCATTATATCTTGCAGTCAATCTAAGAAGGAATTCACCTCTCCCTCCCTTACTCCCAAGGCTCAGAATTTTAGTGCAGCTCCATTAGAGAAAGGCAGCATCATGCAATGCATTACAGTGCCTCTTGGGGTGCCAGTTCAATGCACACCCCCAGCTGTGTGACCTTGGCTTGTCTGTGCTTCCATTTCCTCATGTGACAAGTGGAGATAATATAAAGAGTATTTTCTCCATAGGGCTGTTGTGGTAAGAAATGAATAAAACATGCATATCTCAGACAATTAACCTGGGATCTAGGAAAAGCTTACTAAAGTTCGGATATTTCTATAAAATAATCTTAAAAAACATGACTTTTATTAGCTGTGTAGTCGCCTATTATATAGGTAGACCATAATTTATTTAACTAGCCCCTTGTTGTTGGGCACTTAAGTTGTTTCTAATCTTTCACTATTATAAATAATGCTGCAGTGAACATCTTGTATGTAAATCTTTCTGTTTATCTCTGATTGCTTCCTTAGAAGAATTCCCCAAATCTTGCTTGTCTTAGAACAAAGTCCCGTTCCCCAGACTTTTCAATGATGCTCTTTGAAATAAAAGTAAAGCCTATTTTTCATCAGAGAAAGAAACATATGGAACATGTTAACCAAGAGGTGGTTCAGGACAAAGGTAGAAATCGGTTCAAGATGGGTTTGGATCCATTTCTGGATGTCTGACACTGAGGCAGTTATAAAGCTCCTTTCAAGCCCCCTTCCCTGAGAGAGTTTGATCCTCAGGGAACACTGATTTCTCTTTTTGAGGAATTCCAAGGGGCTTTGATGTTCTTGGCGTTGGAGAAGCAACAATGACAGATCAATAAATGAAGCCAGTGTTTGTGGACAATACAGAACTCCTCCAGCCAGTAGGGGGCGATATCGCCTGTCTCTATCAGTTGGGATTTGATGGATTTTTTTTTTCTTTTACTTGAATTTATTGGGGTGACATTGGTGAATAAAATCACATAGGTTTCAGGGGTACAATTCTATAATACATCATCTGATATTGTATTGTGTGTTCACCACTTCAAGCCAAGGGTGGGTTTCTTGCTAACAAGAAATCCCTCTGTTGTTGTCTTTAAACTTTGGCTTACACTTCATTTATTTCTCCTGTCTTTTTTTTTTTTCCTTCTTCCCACCTTTATACTTTTCAGATTAACTTTGAGTTTCCATTCATTCATTCACTCATTCATTCAAGAGCAATCTATTGCCTGCTTCCCCTAGGCCAGACGTAAAGGTTGTTTTCAGACTTTCTAAGACTAGCACACTTGTTTTGGAAGCTCCACCTCACCACATTAAACATACTGAAATTCACCCATATCCCATATTAAGTATATTTTTCTGTTAAAAATATTATTTTTGTAATTTTGCCTTTGAAATTATTTGGCTGCAAGTAATTCATTCGATTTATTGTTGGCTTTGATTTCTCAGCAATTATGGGGTACTCTAGAATTTTTGTCAAGTGAGAAAACCTAACCTACACATTGTTTTCAAATATAATGAAAATTTTATGGATTTTTATGAATACTAAATGAAACCATTAATGAAGTTGATGTAATATTTTGTTTTGTAGAGGTTTCATTAAAATTTTATTAATTTCTATTGCAAAGTGTCCCTTCATATTTTGGATCCAATAATTTTGTTTTTACGTCTCAAACTCTGGTAAGTTCTCAGGCCCCATGATGCCTAGCGGCTGACAGAGCCTGTCAGGCTTGGAGATGGAGAAATGGGAGACTCAGCACCGTTTTTACAGAGTTCCCAGGCCTCTGAGTGACAGATGGGCAAACTACTGTCACAAATTATAGTGTTACTATAATGGTATGTGATCAGGGCACAGCGAAATATCATATTCTTTAAGTCTACTTGGGGCCAGAGGGAGTTGATGAAGATTTTCGAAAGCAGCCACTGCCCAAGCCAGAAGCTGAGTAGCCAACAGTTTTCTAAGCAGGTGTGAGGGTTAAGGGGCTGGTCCAGAAAGGAACCTACCAGTACACAAGCTGACTGACCACTCAACTCTGCCTACATTGAATCTCTAGGTTCTTGTTTTTTAGACCAGTGGGACTTCTGTTACCCGGGAGTTTGTAAGAAATGCAGAGTTTCAGCCTCCCCGCCGCCCCCCCTGCCCCCCCGCCCCCCCCCCCCCCGAATCAGAACCTCCATTTTAGGAGGTCAATGCCTTATCCATTAGGCCACTGGGGCCAGAACCTCCATTTTAACAGAATCCTGGTAATACACATATATCCTATGGTCTGGGAGGCAGGCAGGCTGTAGTTGCAGCTGGATTAGAGATAGGCCTCCTGCAGGAATTGAGGGTATGGGAGTTGGGGAGAGTGGGGAGGTAGTTGGCAGCCTGAGCAGAGCAGCAGTTGGTCTGCAAGTTGTGTTAAGTTTGGCCTGACAGCCTGTCTCTGGGGCCCAGACAGCTCAACCTTTGCTTGGCATGCTGGGCTTTTCCGTTTAGAGACTCTTCCAACCACTGGACCCACACTGTCCCTTGAGCTGGCCTTCACTCCAGACAGCCTGTCTTGCCTGCTGGCTCCCTGACCCAGTGCACCAGCAATTACTTAATAGACTGTAGGCTGTGTGCATAATTTATTCCTGTGAGTAATTGATCACGTTAGGATGAGCCAGGAGAAGTACCAGGAAGAGAAGGGAGAAGAGGCATCAATAACCAGGGGAAGGAAACCTGCTACCATCAGCTAATTAGATGTTTCTCTGCGGCAGCTCTTTCCCCAGAATGGCCCACCTAGCTGTCGGCTGGCCACCCCCTTCCCTGTTCCTATGTGTGGTTGGGCTTTCTGATGAGTGAGGGGTAGTACAATGAGCTCTAGACTGAGCCAGGAAACTTGACTTCCAGGCCAGGTGACCTTAGGCAAATCAATTTCTCTCCGAGCGTCAGTTTTATCGACCATAAAATGAAGCAGACTGAATCAGTGGTTTCCAACATGGCTGATATCAGAATCACCAGAGATACTTTAAAACATGTCGATTCCAAGGTGGCATTTCCCCAACACTGATACAGTAGGTACTGACTGAGGCCAGGCACCAGCTCCTCCTGTCGCTGACATGCTGGTCTGTGGGGCACACTGGGCTGGGGAGATGACCTCAGAGCTCCTACCCAGCTCTGACATTTTCAGATCATTGATAAGGATTTTGCCAGAACCTCTTACAGAGCATTAATACAGTCCTGCGGGAAAGTAGACGAGAAAGGCAGGAGACTTGTCTTCTACTCTCATTTCTATTGTTAATTCATTACTTAATAACAGTTTCTGCCTGAGCCTCGCCTAATTCACCTATACATATGGTGACAATGTCACAGGCTTTTATCAGAGCACTTTGTCACTGTGTGCCTTGGGAGATTGGAAACATACAGCTGGCCAGTTTCCATCCACCCAGAGATTTTGCTTCAACGCATCTGGGGTAGCTCAAGATGGGTTTGAAGGCTGCCAGCTAATTCCTAAGATCAGCCAGCTCTGTAAGCCAGTGACCTGTCCAAAGGCATTGCTGAAGGGGACGACTGTGCACTATGGGCCTGGGCAGCATGCATGTCTGGGAGACCACTGCCATGTGGGCAGGAGGCATGGACTGCAAAGACCCAGGCAGACCCTCACTCACTTTTTGGCCTCCAGATGAGTCTAGACACATCCTTACCCGTGGGGCACTTCATTGTGTTGCACCCAAATGAACAGAAGACCTGTGTTCAAACCTGGTGCTGTTACTAACAAGGTAACCTTGCGCAAGTCACAGGAGCAACGTGAGTCTGTTTCTTCGTCTATAAAATGAGGTCAAAAGTAACCCTATCCTCCCAGCCCACTTGGGAGGATTAACTGGAACAACTTGGAGCCTGTGCTCTTGAGTGGTCATGCTCTGTTCCAATTGTTCACCCCTCCCAGCTGTCCTTTAGCCACCTGCACTGGGACAGTGGGAACCAGTCTGGCTGAACGTTCACATCTGTCACTGCTGCAGAAGTCGGGTTTGGAGAGGGTCTGCGGCTGCATTGGATCAGAGGTCCAGCAAGGAAGCAGACGCCCACCTTTCAGTTCAGCAGTTCAGATGGTCATTTCTGGAAACACTCCACTCTGCACAGCCAGCTACCTTTGCCCAGAACTTTTATGTTTTCTCCAATTTCTTGGAACCTTGCTTGATACCTGAGTTGGTTAGCAGGGGCCTGCATGCTGGCTAGCCAGTGAGACTGAAACCAATTCCAGTGAGTCTAAAATCTCTCGCATCTGTAGTTTTCTCTCCATCCTCTTTCTTATCACCCTAATCCCAGATGCCTTCAAGGTACCACTATTGCTCTCTGCAGATGCGTTCTCCCCCTAGCAGCCAGAGGGCTCCTCTTAAGATACAAATCAGATCATGTCATTAATTTTGACTGGCTTCCCATTCTCATTGAATAAAATTCAAACTGGTGTATAAAGAAAACTCTGGAATGCCTTCTCATTCTCTCTCATGAACCTACACTTCTTCCCCTGGTTTACATAGCCCTGCACAGCCTAACCATCTATTTTTCATCTCATGCCACACTACTTACCCTTACCCTCTTTAAGGCAGAAAAATTGCTGTGAATTCTCTGACCATGTTAATTGTCCTCTTTTGCACATAGCTAAACTCCATCTCCCAGGTCAAGGGAATATGAGTGGAAGTGACATACACCACCTCAGTCTTGGCCCCCAAATGTCTCAGGAGCTTTTTCTCTTTGCTCTTGGCTGCACGCAGAGATAAAATTGACAACTACAAGCAGATCTTAGGGGACGGTAAAGCAGCTAATTAATTAGAAGCTTGGATTTTGAAAACTGAGTGAAAGGCCACCCACCAAACACCTGATAGGTTTCAACAAGAAGGAGGAATAAACTTTTATTATCTGAAATCACTGGGATTTGGGGTTAAGTGCTCTTGCAGCTATAATTACTTACCCTGACAAATGGCCTTTTCTCAGTTCCTGGAATAAGTTAAGATTCATCCTGCTTCTCCCATGCTGTTCCCTCTCCTTAGAATGCTTTTCCCAATCATTCCTCACATACGTACCTCTTTAGCCTCTAGGTCTTCATTTAAAAGATGCCACCCAATTATTAGCTTATATCTGAGTTTATGTCTATTTTATATAGTACTTTTTTCAACTTGCATGTGTTTTTATAACTTTTTTCATTGTGTTTCCCCTAGAATATAAGCCCTCAAGGACATGAATCAAGCCTGTCTCATTCCCCTTTTATATCCTACTAGAGGCCTGGTGCATGACATTCGTGCACTGGGGCGGGCCCCTCAGCCTGGCCTGCACCCTCTCGCAGTTTGGGACCCCTCAGGGGATGTCCGACATCCCCGAGGGGTCCTTAGCGCTGCTGTGGAGGCAGGAGAGACTCCTGTCACTGCTGCTGTGCTTGCCAGCCATGAGCCTGGCTTCTGGCTGAGCAGCGCTCCCCCTGTGGGATTGCACTGACCACCAGGGGGCAGCTCCTGTGTTGAGCATCTGTCCCCTGGTGGTTAATGTGCATCATAGCAACCGGTTGTTCTGCCGTTTGGTCGATTTGCATATTAGGGTTTTATTATATAGGATGCCAAACAAAGTATCTGACAAAATTAGTCATTTAGTTGATGGATTAAATGTATAAGTGAACCAATTCAAATATTTACTGGGCACCAACATTGTACTTTACACACATAAAATGCATTCTCTATTCAATACTCATTAAATCCCTAGTGGGGAGGTAAGATTATTATCCCTACTTTTCGTATAAAAGTCAAGAGACACTTCTCACAACCATAACATGGATCCAGTACACATGGCACCCTCCAATCACCATCACATTCCTGAAAGGAAGGTACTATTATATATCTTCAATTTACAAATGGAAAAACTCATGATCAAACAGACCAAGTCCATTTCCCAAGGTCATGCAGCTAATGAGGTCGTGGAGCTAGAATTCAAACCCGGGCCCAGAGGAGGGAATGGAGGAGAATGGGGACACAACTCTCTTACAGTGCTACTCTTCCTGAACACTGGCAGACTCACTAGAAATCCCCAAAGGACATCCTAAATGTGAGTAGCAACGAAGACATGGAATTGCTCCAGAGTCCTATGAGTTTGCTTTGCAGTGGGATTTCACTTTGAGGTGGGACTCATTCTCCCACGGGATGACTGGGATGAAGGGGTGCCATTCTGCAGCTCCCATGTGGCGGCTGAGCCAGCAGGCTGGCCACCACCATAAGTGGGAGACACGAACACCCAGGTTCATCTGGGGAGAGCAGAGGATCTGTTGATAGGCAGAGAAAATCTGTGATTAATTATGGCAGATGAAAGTATGAAGTAATGAATCCTGTTTGAGGTCTGGGCAAGCTGAAGAGCCTGGCTCTCTGAATGCATGTGGGGACTGCACAACCCCTTCTGAAACCAGCAGAAAACTTGAATGGCTGCCAGTTCTGCGACTTGGCGGGCTGCAGATGGGAGGGTGCATAGAACTCATGAATTCTCTGGGGTGGGAGCTAATTAGGGTGCAATTTATCAATTACGGAGCATTGAGTGAGCCTCTCCCCAGTCTCCCCGCACAGTCCCTCAGTGGGTTCACTCCATTTGTGTTTCTTCCTTTATTTTCAAATTATTTTTAAAATTTTTGCTTCACCTTTTTTCTTCCTTTATTTTTTAATCATGGGATGATATGACAGTAAGTATTTGTCATTTGGAAAAGAAAATCATCACGGAGCCATTGTTTTCCTCTTGAAACCCCAGCTCTTCTGTGGTGATGGTTACATTTGATAAATATTTTGTGTTCCCACTACCCCTCCCCACTCGTACCCAGGTTGGTGTGGCAACAAGAAAACATTCGCCTGCGCCTGGGACACAGGCCTGTTCTGATTGAAGCACCATTTGTAAAAAGGCACGGAAAAGAGCAGGACTGAGTTTAAAAGAGCCAAAGCTCAGAGCTCTGGGCCCACCCACATCACCCAGGTTGAGGCTGTGGGACATTTGCTTTGGGAAATTTGGTCATTTCTCTGAGCTAATAAGCCAGCCTCAAAATCAGGAATGCAAAACAGAAATGGAGCAAAAAAAGAAAAAAGGCACAGAAAAAAGCAGCACTCCACCAGAAATGGGAAAACTTAAATGACTTTGTTTAAATGTCATGGTACTCTCAAAACCCTGTTCTCATATGTATGCAAGTTAATTAAATGGAAAAATGTCAAATTAGCTGCTTAAAATATTAATGGCAGGAATTATCCCAGATTCTAGAGCAGGCAGAATAGAGGAATGAAACTTTTAGGGCTTAACCCTTTTCTTGGTCATCCTTCTCTTGCAAAACAGATTTTTTTTTTTCATTCATGAAAAGATTACTGACTGCTAAAGGGTTTTGTAGGTTTCAGGACCGGAGCTTTCTGGTGGGTTTGCAACCTGCGATTCTCCCTGCGACTCTCCCTGCGACTCAGACTCACTGGTGGCGTTTATTTCCGCGGCATCGGCTTTGTGTGGGGGGATTTGAAGTCCCTGTAATATGAATATATGAATAGTCTGTTCTGGAGTCTGTGTAATTTGCCATTTTTTTCTTTTGGTTTTGGAAGGGTATTTTGGTTTAAAGAGCCCATTAAAATGCAAAATAGGAGGAGAGTGCACAAAAAGGGGTGTCAATGTTCTATTCACCAAATGTTTATACAGCACCGATGGGTCCAAAGCTTGTGCTGAGCGAAATGGTGGGAAAAGGGAGAGTCACAGACTCCAGGGTTTCCGATCTGGTAGGAAGAGGCCACAGGGCCCCTTACCCAGCCTCATGTTAGCATGTGAAAAACCAAAGTCCCTACAAAACAAGGACCATTCCCAAAGCCAACAGCTACCGAGTGGTGAGGCAGGCTCATTCATTCGTGTGACACAGTTCCTGCCCGTGTCCCGGGGACTCCCGTATGTTAGGGGACGGTAGGGCAAACAGACTCAAGACAGTGCCGGCTGCACATCCGACATTGCAGAAGGAAGTGGGAGGGTGGAAGGAGGAGTCATGTGCATCAGGAAGCCCTTGCCTCCACCAGCCAAAGAGCACTTACCATTTGCCATGGCAAAGGCAGGCAAGCAGGGAAGAAAAATACTGTTTATTGTTAGTGGCTAGTCACCGAGTTGACAACGCAGATTGATCTCATATGATTTGATCATCAGTTCAGCCCAGACAGATAGATGTGAGCCCTATTTTACAAATTAGAAAAGTAGGATAGCACCATGCAAAGGGGCAGCTGAACTGAACCTGCAGGGCTTTGTAATCCTATGGTAGGCAATGAGGTATCTGTGTACCAACAGCTGCAAATAAGCAATGTAAGTGCCAAATAAGAGGGATGGGGCCCAATTTTCAAAATAGTATCCTCAGAAGAAGGGAGGAGAGATTCTGAGATGCTCTGTGGGAAAAATATTTCAAATACTTTGGGGAAACCCTCTACAGTGGGGCCTTGACTTACGAGTGTCCCGACTAACGAGTTTTTTGAGATACCAGCTGTCTCTCGGCCGATTTTTTGCGTTGAGTTGATAGAGTAATTTGAGTTAATGAGCTCCTTCATGCACTCCTTAACGAGCTCAGTCTCGGAACGAATTAAACTCGTAAGTCAAGGCCCCACTGTATATTTTATCATTTTTTGTATCAGTCAGTGTGGTAACTCAGTACTAACCCCCAGCAGGTGCGCATGTTACCTTACTAGGCAAAAGGGACTTTGGGCTGTGATTAAGGTGAGCCTCCTCAGATGGGAGGACTGACCTGAAATAGTCAGATGGGCCCAATGTAATCACAAGGATCCTTATAAGAGGGAAGCAGGAGGGTTAAAGTAAGGGGTAGGAGAAGTCACAACAGAAATGGAGATTGGAGTGATGAGTTTTGAGAGGGAGAGAGGGGCCATGAGCCAAGGAAGACGGGTGGCAGTTTAAAGGGCAAGGCTACCGGTGTTCCCTGGAGCCCCCAGAAGGAGCCAGCCCTTTCAATACCTTGACTTTAGCCCAGAGAGACTGATTTTGGACTTCTCACTTCCAGAATTGTGAGAGAATAAATGTGTGTTGCTTTAAACCACTCAGTTTGTGGTAATTTGTTACAGCAGTAATAAGAAATTAATACAGTCAGTTATTGCTAAGCAATAAACCATCTCAGTGCTGCTTTCTCATTTCTGGGCCTAGGGATTATAGGTTGGTTTTAAGTCTCTCCACCAGTTGCATTCTGGGAAAGTGGCTGCTAAGGGTGCTCTTTTCATGGCAATGGCAAAATGGGAGAGAAAATTAGCAGACACTTGCTATGCCTGTTATCATTTCAGTTCTGAGTCATCCACTTCTTCCCACCTTCCATTGAACTAGGTAAGTCACATGACCAGCTGAACATCAGTGGAAACTGGAAATATAGGTCCCCCAGTCTAGTGGGAGGTACTGCAAGGTCACATAGCAAAAAGCAAGGAAGTATGCTTCTAACATTGGGGAGGGTTATAAAAGTCGGAACCTGCCACACTTCTCTTGAAGATTCCTAATGCACATGGGCATGTTCCCTGAGTTCTGCAGTAAAAGCCTGTCTAAATGTTAACACTGTTCCTCAAGGTGTTTGACTACAGAACCCTACTTCACCCCACAGGGTTGATATTTTGAGACATGCTACGTAGGTCGTTTATCTTCAGAAGCTCAAGGAAGGAGAAGGCAAATGACCTGACTGGGCCTTGAAGAAAGGATGCAACTAAGCACGTGATGAGGATTTTACCAATGCGAGAGGAAACGGAGAAGTTTTCATATGAGTTAAAGCCCCTTTCTTGAAGGGACTCTTTCAAGAAAATCTCATCAAATACTCCATTTTTCCTGGGCAAGAAGAACCTGGAATGATATCCGTGTTCTCTGAAAGAGCAAACACAACTGTCTTGGAATCTGGTCTTCACTAGCCAAGGGCCCATTGCAAGTTCCTCAGAAGGCGGGCACTCACCTCTCCTGGGAGGACCGGAGCACCGCCTGCCTCTGGGCTTCTTGCAAACACATGGATGGGGAAGTGCTGCTGGACTCAAAACTGACAGAGGTGGGTGGAGCAGGTTCCCCAGGAGCGTCTGCTCATCTCAGGCCCACTAATGAAGCCCCCTGGTGTGGAGATGGGACTCTGCCCCTCCTCTGTGGACCTCGCTGAGGAACAGGCAGAGGAGCAGGAAGCAGGTTCCCCAGTGTGGGTGCTGGCAGCCCCCGCTGCAGCAGTGAACAGAGCTGCTGAGTGACATCTCACGCTGACTTCAGGAGGGGCTCAGAGTAGGGGTGAGGCCTCCGATACATGCCCAGGCCTCCCCTGCGCTGAGAAACAGGGATAAGGACAGGCTGTCGCTGCACCCTGCTTTGGGAGGGCTGGCCACGCTGTAGGATGGTGACTTATTTGACACACTTAATTAGCCTATTTCCATGTAACACACTTTAAGGGAGGCCATTACAGCCTAATAAAAGGAAGCAATAGTGTCATAAATCCCAGGATCAATAGAGGAAAAGCAGTGAGCCCAGGAGGACTTCCTTTGAAAGATCCAGGGGGGCTTCAAGAATAAAATTCCCCTTGAAATTGAAGGACGGGGGGAAGAATATTTGCAGGCTCACTCACTCAGCACATATTTAAAGGACACAGACCACTGGCCAGACTCTCCTTTAAATCCCCAGGAGACAGTGCCTATGGGGGGAGAAAGACTAAGAACAGGGATGTCACAGTTCAGTGTGGCCAATGTTAAGGACAAGAGCTGGAGGGAAAGACTTCCCAGAGGCAGAATATTTGAATGGCTTTTGAAGGAAAAATAGGAGTTTCCTGGGTAAAGAATGGAGTGGAGAAGAACAATGCTAAGAGAAGGGGAGCACATGGAAAACTCAGAGGCAAGAAAGGAGCATGGTGAGCTTGGGAAACAAGGAATATGAGAGAAGCAGAGAGTATAGCCATGGGGAATGAAAGGGGGTGTGGCTAAAGAGGTATGTTGAGGCATATATGAGGGAAGAGCCTTGTTTGCCAAGCTGAAGTTTGGATTCCTTTGAAATCTGGAGAAGATGAAGGAGGTTGGAAGGCACAGTTATGAGATACAAGAACTGCAGAAAAAACTCTTTGTGTTGGTTCATTCAGTACTCTTGGGGGACTAGCCTGTCACCCTGACAGCTTTGCAGGAGCCACAGAGCCTGCTCCCCCAGGCCACCTTGGTAGGGTCACAACAGCCACCTCTGCTTTGTATGAGCAGGAGTGTACCTCCACACAGCGATGGGCGCAGCGTCAATTCACAGATCTGCAGGCAGGACTGGACAGAGTCCAGGAAGACAGCTACGAGGGACCTGTCCATTCACCTACAAGAAAGGGGCATGATTAGGAGAAGCCCTGTCGGGCGTGGTAAGGAACACACGAGCTGTTCACACTTCAGGTGGCTCCAGGAGACACCCTCAGCTCTTCATGAGGCGCCACTCCAGTGTGGTAGGCATGCCTGTGGCTGGTTAGTCTAGTGACAAGAGCCCCATGCTCCAGGGTACCTCTCAGTCTGCTTCCCCATTAATGATGATCAGAAGTCTCACAAGTCCATGTGTGTGTCCAAGAGAAGAGCTGCATTCTTGGCTTTGCCATCAGCCAGCAACTTCACTGCAGACCACTCACTCAGTTTCTCTGAATCTCAGTTTCTTTGTGGTAAGTGAATTTTCCTCAGTAACTCTCTCCTTCACCCAAACATTTGATAAGTCACCAAGTCCAGTTTAATTTACCACACAAAACATTTTTACTTCCCCTAGATGAGGCCACCACCATATCTCATTTGGAAACTGTCAGAGCCCCTGACTTGGGCTTCTGACTTCGTCTTGCTTCCCTGCTCCCCAGGGTCTGCATCAGAGCCAGATGGCTTTGTGAGTCACATACGCCTATGTCGAATTTTCTTCTTTGGTGGAAACAACCCACATGCCCATCAACTGCTGAATGTATGAACAAAATTTGGTAAATCCGTTTAGTGGGATATTATCCAGACTTGAAAATGATCCTTCCTATACATTGGTTGACCTTGAAAGCATTATGCTAAATGAAAGAAGGCAGTCACATGGTCCATATATTATAGGGTCCCATTTACATAAAATATCCAGAATAGGCAAATCCGCAGAGACAGAAAATAGACTAGTGGTTGCCTAGGGCTGGTCTGAGGTGGTGAGATGGGGAGGTGATAGCTAAAGGGTACTGGGTGTCTTTTTGAAGTGTGGAAAATGTTCTAAAATGGATAGTGGTAATGGTTGCACAACTCTGTGAGTATGCTATTGAAGTTTATACTTCAAATGAGTGAATTATACAGTAAGTAAATCATATCTCAATAAAGCTGTAGTAAAAAATTATAAAAAATATTTTTAGCTCACAGATCATATAAAAACAAGCCATGGACCAGAGGGGGGTCTATATTGCTGTTACAATGGATGGCTTAAAATGCAAATCTGATCTTGTCACTCTCCTGGTAGGAAATCTTCAATGGCTCCCCATTACCTATAGGATAAAGAACTAATTCTTGGCTCCCATTCATGATCCTCCACATTCTGGCCCCAACTTTTCTTGCTAGGCTCTTGTCCTTCCACTCATCTTCATGCTATAACCACAGAGATGAGCAAGCCATGGACATTTTATCCACAAACAAACCTTTGATTTCATTTCTATTATACCCCCATCTTCAGTATTTTAGAAAGTTCTTACCCATGTCTCAAGTTTTCACTCAGGTGTCTCTTTCCTCTAGAGGACCTTCCCAAATCTCTCTAGGATAATCAATTGAGACTACGGCATGTGTTGTATTATATTTATTTGATTAAATATATGTTTCCCTTTAGAATACTGTGAACTCCTTGGCAACAGCAAAATGGGAACCATATCTTCTCTTCTTGGTTCAAGCAATGCTCAGTGCAAGTGCCTGGTATGCAACCGACATTGAGTAACCGCTTTCTTGAATTGAATTGAAGTCCAGTGGGAAGCAGACTACCTAAACTAGATCATAGAAATTCAGCAAAATTATACTGAGTGAAAGGCTTTTCGAGGCTTTTGAGTAAGATAAGCCCCTCTGTTTCTATGATAAAAAGCAAGGCCCAGAGAAGGGAAATTATTTGCCTAGAGTCACCCAGCAATTCAGCGATGAGGCATATTTAGAGTCTGAGTCTCCAGCCCCCTCCCCAGAGGCTTATGTGCACACCTCCATGTCTTTCTACAATCTCTTCCAATATAAACACTCTGGGATTTCAGGCCATTTTGCCACAGCCAGATTTCTTAGCCATCTCTTTGCCTAAGCTGAGCCAAACATCCCAATGACCAGCAGCCTGGTTCTCTTCTCTCCCTCCCACTCTTGAGCTCCCTAGAATGGGTCAGTCACCTCGGGAGCAGCTGGGGGAATTTGCCAGAACCACTGGACACCGCTGGCTGCAGGAACAGAGTGTAGGATTCAGACGGACACCAGTGGAGCTGGAGGTTGGACCCCGGCTCAGGTTTGGATCCCACAGTGTGATTTATTCGACCAGGTACTTGTTCCACATGTTTTTCCTATGCCTGGGGACACCCCAGGCTGACTGTGGTTCTCTCTTTCATGTGTGTGTGTGTGTGTGTGTGTGTGTGTGTGTGTGTGTGTGAGAGAGAGAGAGAGAGAGAGGGAGAGAGAGAGAGATTTCTGAGTCAGTTGCAGGATCAAGATCCTTACAGAAGGCTAAATAATTGAGGAAGATTGTGAGATTTCACTAAGGCTTACTGATTATTTTTATGCAGGTGCACACATATGGCCAGCATCAACCTTTGTGGCTTATAGCTGAGTCCTTATTATGTTCCAGGCACTTAATTCCTTTAAGCCTCACAACAATGCCGTGGGGGAGGCGGGATTGCCCTGTGTCAAGGATGAGAGAACCAAGGCTTGGAGAGGTTACATAATGTGCCGAAGGCCCCTGGTTAGTAGTGGCAGAGCCTAGACCCAGAGTCTAGCCTTTGCTTCTGCCCCACTAGCCCTTGCATGCTCCCTCTTTAGGAAAGACATCCTTTGGCCAGGCCTCAGGCTTTGGCGATGACAGACATGTGGTCTCCACCTTCTTGACTTCACTTATATTTGTGTGGTGCCATTTGCCCACCAGCCTCGTGGATAGCTTTACTAAAACCAATCAAACCCCAAGCTATTTTCTTGGCCCACTTTTTGTTTTCTGTTGATTCTCTGACTTCTCAAGCTTAGGAATTAGCTTACAATGTCTCTCATTGAGCAGCGGAAGAAATTAAGGTCCTCAGAGGTCAAGCCCAAGATCAGCTAGCTAGTGGATGACTGAGCTGAGGCTCCCTTCTCAGCACAAGCTCTTTCTGTCCTTCATACGACAAGCTCTCTTCCAGTATGAAAATACTGAAGTATATCTCAGTAGGGAGTGGGTCTCCTCCTCTCAGGTTGTGTTTACATCTTTGTAATGCTCTCTGCTCTCCATGAGTGGAAATAGTGCAGCAGATTAGGAACAGGAAATGCAGCCGCTTTCCATGGTTTCTATGATGCTGGCTTTCAGGGCCTCGAGTCTTTACCCAAGCCATCCCGGGCATAAGCACAAGCATGAATCTGGAAGGGGAGTTAGCTCTCTCTTAATCCAGCCTTCCTCATCTTATAGATGAGATATTGAGACCAAGAGGATAGACGTGACCAACCCAAGCATACTCAGAGAATACAGTTAATGGGAGCTTAGATATTGCTATCTTTGCTGCCAGGCGTGACTGCAATCTTAAAGAGCGATTTGCCTTTTTCTGTATGTCCCAAGTGGAAGAATGAGAACCGTGGGGCCTCACGAACAGGGAAGCAGATGCCAATTCATTTGAGGATGTGCATCTTAATGCTCAGTGTTGTCTGAATTGTGAGAAGATTATCTTAGAGGTAGTGAGCTCCCCGTGGCAGGAGATGCCAAGTGGAGGCTGCATAAATTCCCCAGTGGGGTGTGGAGCAGGCATCAGGGTGAAGGGGGTTCAATGACTTTAATGCCTACCCAACAGCCCATGACTCCTGCCTTTCCATCTAGGAGAGTGGGAGCAGCAGAGGGGAGGGCAGGGACTTCAGTGATGGAGAAAGCCTCTGCCTAAAGAGATTTCATGTTGGCCATCAACCAAAGATTCTGCGGGGTATTCTCCAAAATGTAGGTCTGAGCCTTATAATTTAACCTTCACCCCCAGGAGGGTGTCTAACTAGATGAAAGGCTACAGCACTTGGAGGATGTTATGGGGCCTCCTTCTGGGGAAATGAGCCCAGGAAATGGGTGTGCATTGTCCCAGACACTCGGCTGGAATTGATGAGGCAGATGAAAGCCCAGGAAATGGCCCATCACTCAATTCTGGGCAGTACCCTGTACATCAAGTTGGACCAGGGGCTTTGGACCTCAGCATCCAGTGGCCCTTGAAGGGTGGGTCCAGGGAGGTCTCTTCTAGTAGGTGGAGATCTGGACACCTACGTTGGCCCTGCCTCCCACTGGCTGTATCTGTGTAAGTCACTTGCATCTCTGGGTTTTGCATTCCTGTATTGCTCATAGTGAGGCCTCCCTCTGGGGTGTAGGCACTCCCCGAAAGAAGGTATATGATGTTCCTAACACAGAGCTGGGGAGGAAGTGGTTTGAATCCCACATCTTGATTCACTGAGTGGGGTAGTCACTTTTCGAAGTTTCTTCCTCGCTTGGGGACAGCCCAGACTGAATGTGGTTTCCTCTCTTCGTGTGTGTGTGCAAGCGGGCGTGCATGTGAGTTAACTGTCTTGCACTGGCCCCGAGGAGGCCAGGGGTCTCTCTCAGACCTGCCCAACATGCTGTGCTCTGGGACCCAGCCAGACATGGGATAACACAGTGAGTGCTAACAGGGTGCATCTCTCATATGGTGGGAGCAGGGTGAGGGTATTGCCCCTGGAAAATCATATAAAGATGAAAATCACAGAAAATAAAACAAAATGAGGTAAGCAATAGTCTTAATTTAATTTTGTCTCCCACAGATTTCCTTAAATCATTTTTTTAAATCCTCACCCAAGGATATTTTTTCCATTGATTATTTTTAGAGAGAGTGAAGGGGAGGGAGGATGGGGGAGGGAGAGAGAGAGAAACATCCATGTAAGAGAGACACATTGATTGGTTGCCTCCTGCACATGGTTGAAATCCTGCCTACAACTGAGGTACTTACCTTTGACCTGGAATCAAACCCATTACCCTTTGGTCTGTGGGACGGTGCTCTAACCACTGAGCAACCAGCCAGGGCATGTCTGGTGTTACCTCTATGTCTGGTGTACATCCTGATCTAATTTAATATCAAATCAGCTAGTTGGTTATTTTCTTTAACTATCCTAGGTCTTCTCAGAGAGCCTCCTCACCTCTAGGTTGTCAGCCCCCAGAAAGATTTGTGAATGACTGAGAGCCACTGCTCAAAAGGGAGGATTGTTCTTCAGGAGGTGAAAGACTTGGCATCTAGATGGGGCTCTCCATCAACCCACCTTCACCAGCGGCCTCACCTCTCTGGGCCTCAGTTTCCCGGTTCTACTTGTACAACAGTGCCTGCCCCATCCTACCTCACAGGTTGAGGGAGTGAAATCCCAACTCAATGTTCCCGTTGACTCTTACATGAGTGAATTCCACAGCGAGCGGTACAGACTCTGTGAGTGTTGTGCTATAGGCTGCGGCCCCCAGAGATGGCAGGATGCGCCCACTGTCCCATGAGCTCACAGTCTGCTCTTGTGTCTAGAAGTGGACTTGTTCTGTGTGCCTTCCATGCACAGTTGGCATAAAGCTGGCTTGCCTGTAATTTTTTTGCTGATGGAGTTCTTGCCATGCTTGCCTCCCCTCCTCCTCACAGTGCTCTTAGCCGTCCCCACCCCACATGCTCATCTGCAGGACTGTAAAGCAGGAGGGACCTCCACACACCCTCTTATCCACATGGCAGTTCAGGCCCATGGTGCTCAGAGCGTGAATCATTCCCCAATTCTACACAGCAAGATGGTGCTCTCCCGCCGGCATTCTTTTTAACCTCTTACCAAGGTTTAAGTGTACACTTATTTTTAACACATGGGACATATAGTATAAAGATTTCATACTGAAAAATGATATTGGTTAAGCAAAGGACAAGAAAGAATGTGCATTGTTTTGGCTACATTATTTGAAATAAAAAAATTTAAATTGTGTTTCTTCTTCAGAAACTTCACATGAACCTAGGACTTTTTCTCACCTTGATTAGAAATAAAACACAACAACAACCAAATAAACCCAGAAAAATAGACTGAAAATTCCTTGGCTGCTGACACAGTAAGGACTGTTTCACGTCGTGCTGTGAGATGACATATAGTGAGAGATTAACTAACTGTCTTACTTTATGCAGGTCACCAGCTTGTTGACTTGTGATGCTGTAAGTGGGTAGCTAGGAGGGGACCAACTGCAGAGACCAGGGAGTATGTGCACAGGGCGCCATGTGTGCGCACAGTGGAGCTCGCTTCTTTCCCAGCAATCATCGCAAAGCAGAGAGTGGGGACACTCCGAGCTTGGGAGGCTCCGAGCTGTCACCGTGTCACTAAGGGCCAGGAGGAATGCCTGGTCTGGCACTGGAATTTGTCCTGCCAGGGCTCAGCAATAGTGAGGTAGGGCATTTTAGGGTGAGCCCTTCCCAGTCTCTGTGGCCAAACCCAGAGGAGCCAGTGTTCAGAGAGTAACTCCGTGTCGTCCATGGTCAGTGCAGGTGAGAGCAGGACCAACATAACAGGACTGGCCTTCCTGCCCTTCATTCCAAGGAAATATGGTCCCGGTCCCTGGTTTTGCGCTCCAAGACCTGTCTCCTTGCACAGCGATCACCGGCTGGAAACCTGTGGGCCTTATGTGGCCTGCAGGCAGGTTTTCTTTGACCAGAGTCTTTTCAATAATTGCAATAGCTGCCAGCATCAACACATAAAAACAGCCTGGCCTTTCCTGAGGACTCGGGACCTCTGGCCACACTGGGCCCGGTTTCCGCATGGCCACCGTGGCTGGAGCTAGTCGAGTCCCTGCCACCCTTTAGCCAGAAGCATGTTTGCCTCGGTCCCCATGCAGCTGGCCTCACTCATTTTCCTTACACGCCTGGCCCCGTGGCATTTGCGTTAGTGATCCCTGCCCACATCTGTGTTTATGTTATAGATGAGGAAGCTGAAGGCCTGGTTTAAAAGTCATGGAAAAACAAACAAAAAAAGTCATGGAAACTGCCCTGGCCAGGGTGGCTCAGTTGGTTGGAGTGTTGTTCTGTACAACGGGGTGTGGAGGGGAGGCAACAGCTGAATGTGTTTTTGTTGTTTCTCTCTCTCTCTCCCTCTCTCTATCTCTCTCTCCCTCTCTCTCTAAAATCATTTTTTTAAAAAAGTCATGGAAACTGAATCAGTGAGAGTGCTTTCCCCTCCCCCACCCCCTTTCCAAGCAGCTCTGGGCTCCTTTGGCTAAAAAGAGCTGGGCCAACCGGCAAGGCGATGCTGAGATGTGGGCCCTCACCGCACCCCATGGTGGACTTCCCTCCCCACCCTCGACAGCCATGGCCTTTTCCAGATTAAAGATCCCAGGCAGGCTGGGGTGTATTGCCCACCCAGGGTCTGGGTTGTATTTCCTCCTTCAAGTCATTACAAGCTTGACATCCCCCGCAACTTGGGTCTCGGGAGGCCGAGCTGCCTTTCCTGACAGCCCCGGGTGCGCAGACACTAGCTCCCCTCTGTTCCTTTTCCACGGGCCTCGCTGTAGCCTTTGGTCTGGGTGCAGCTTGTCAACATGAAATAAGCACTTCTTGCAGTTCACTCAGAACAGTTCTTTAGATCCTGAAGCCAGGCTGTGGAGCTCTGCATATGTATAGATCTCATTTTCACACAACAGGCTGCTGAGCAGATGGGGACCCACCAACCTCCAACGTTTAGCTGTGAGTTAAGACGTGGGAAACTAGGTGGCTTTTAACCAGCCCATACTGCTGCCAGCATTCAACCTTAGAGAATTTCACAGGGAAAAAAAAGAACCTAAAAACCCAACAACAACAACACATATACACACACAAAACCACAGTTTTTTTCGCTCCCCCCAAACCAGATGGCAGATGGTATGGAACCAATAAAACACAGATTCAAACATTTGTTTATTTAACTTTGAATGTAATATGGCTTTGTGGTCCCCTGCAAGGAAACACCAGCCTTCCAACCAGAGAAATGACGGATTAGAGTCAAACCTCAGGGCAGCAGCTGGGAGCGATGTTCCTGGGAAAGCTCTGTAAGGGGCTGGGACTACGTGGGCTGGGCCCCACGCCTCCTGGCTTGTTTGCCTCTCTGGGTGCAAGCCTAGGAGGTCTCCGTGAGCGCTGACTGACGCCTGGTTTCTGTGGATGCCTTTGGTCGAGGTTCAGCCAAAAAGGCAGCCAGCCACACGGGAATGTTTCTGCGTCATTTCTGAAACAGCCGCGGAAGATGTTGCCCTGGGCCACCGACGTGAAAGACCATGAGAAAAAGGCTGACCTTTCTCTTCGGCTGATGTTGGCTGCTTTGGGTGTGTGATCGCAGAGAACGAGGGCTCTGTGATGCAATGTGGCTCCCTTTCTGCTTTGGCTTCCGAGAGACCCAGAGCTAAATTATATGCTCAGTTGGAATAACTATCTACATTAGTTAAGATTCTTTTGGTTACAAGTGGCAGAAACCCAACTGAAACTACTTTAAATAAAAAGATAATTTATCAGGTCAAGTAAGTGCAGAAGGCTTCAGAGACGGCTGGATTCAGGAGTTCAGTGTTACCAGGCTCCTTCCTAGATCTCATATAGGCTTTCTCCACAAGGCAGCCACTGTACCCCAAACTGCTCCAAACTCACAGTAGAAAGAGAATCTTTTCCACCAGCTCTGTCAGCAAAGTTCTATTAGAGGTCCTCACTGATCCTGCTTGGTATATACACTCATTTTTGAACCGATCATAGCTGCCAGAAACGTGGGGTACTCGAATTGACCACGATTGGGCCACGTGACTATCCTATAGGTGGGAAAAGGGGCAAGATTAGCCCCACCCTAAGCACATGGAATATATTCTTTATAGGAAATGTATGGGAAGCAGGAAAGTTAACTATGAGAGTAGATGCCTATCTCAGCCTGGGATTCTGGTATAGCTTTCTTCTTCACTCCCCTAACTCATTTTATGTTTCTCTTTAATTGTGTTAGTAGAGATGTGTTTTTCAAAGTAAACAATCTAAAGATTATTGAAAGTAGAAGTGAAACCCAGTTCTCCACTGAATGAATGAATGGAAGAACAATTGAAAGACTGCGTCTACTCAAAGATAGCGCTCCTTAGCGAAAAGCCCATCACTGACCCAGAGTGCCAGAACCAGAGGACTCTGCAGAGCTCCAACTGTTCATGACCCGGGTTGCAGATGAGCTCATGGAGGCCCAGAGGGGAGCCGCCCAAAATCTAACAGCAAGTTACCCGCAGAGCCTGTGTCCCAGAACCTAATGTTAGGCCCAGGACACTGTCTGTTTTCTGTCTAAATGTGGCTCCTTATCTTCCTTGTGTCTCTCTCACAGGCCTGACCCCACTTTCACTCTTCGGACCCTCATTCTGGAATCTTGCTATGAGTTGGCTGGCAAAAACTTCTAGCCAATGTTTCAACTAATAAGAGCAAAACTGAATTTCTCCAGGATTATTAGGGTCTTCCAGACCCAAAAGAATGCATCTTTAAGAATGATCTCTGTGTCAGTTTGTTAATTGCTGAGTAACAAATTAGCACAAATGTAGCAACTGAACGCACACATTTATTATCTTAACAGCTTTAATGGTCAGGAGACCAGGCAAGACCCTAGGTGCATCCTATGCATAAGATCTCACAAAATAATAGTCGAAGTCTTGGCTGGGCTGCATTCTCATCAGGAAACTCAAGTAGGAAAAAATTATTTCCAAGGTCACTCAGGTTGTGGCCAAATTAATTTTCTTGTTACTGAATCACTGAGGACCTGTGTTTTGCTGGATGTGAGATGCATATGCCCTGAGGTCCTGAAAGCTGCTGCCCAAAGTTTCTTGCCAGGTGAGCTCCGCAACACGGCTGCCACCTTCATCAAGTTGGTGAGGAGACTCTCACTCCAGTCTGCACATGGAGTTTTATAGAAAGCGATGTCATCATGACACTGATAGGCTACCACCCTGGCCAAGTAATGGCACTTAATCATGGGAGTGACATTCTATCACTTTTACTAAGTCTGTTAGTTAGAAAAAAGTCACACGTCCTTCCGGGAGTGGGAATTATTAGGACAAACTCAGGGTCTTCCTCCACAGTCTCTCACATCTCCTTGAATATACAACAGGAGGCCGCCGCTCTGTGCCAGGCAGACAGCCCAGCGGGGACGATGAGCCATGAGCAGACAATGCCTATAGTAAGGCACATGCTGAAGGCTGCATGTTTGAAGGGCCCGGGCTTCACAGAGAGTAGAGTCTTCCTTTGGCTGGGAAGGCAGGGCAGGGGGTCAGAGCAGATTTCCCAAAGGAGTTGATCCCAGCACAACCTTGATGAATGAGTAGGAAGTTGACAAGAAGACAGACTAGGTGTCAGAGAACGCCAGGACATAGAGGCAGGGGTGAGGCAGGGTTGGGGAGCCACAAATAACCCTGTGCAATTGATACAAATACATTGAGGTGCCGGGAGTGAGTCCAGAGCTCTGAGAAGCCAGGCTTAGAAGTGTGTCTTCCTTCTGTGATCTACAGAGGCCACCCTGAGGCCATAATAGGGGACCTGGGGCAGTGGCATGATGAGCTTGGAGCTCCAGGGATGAGGGACCCAGAGCTGGAATCTGAGCAAGGCTGTGGGCAGGAGACAGGCCTGGCTTTCTGTACTGGGGAAAGCCCCCCAGACCCCCACAGACGGGCCTGGGAAGGCAGACTTCTTAGAACCTATCAGGCAGCCAGTCTGTCAGTATGATGAGTTCTTCAGCCTAGCAGCTGAACGAAACAAGAAAAAGTCCCAACAAGCCCTGTGTCACTGCCCTTGACCTTGCAGTAGAGCTCTAAGTGCAAAATCTGTCATCTATTAATCTGTTAGAAGTTGACAAAAGGGACTTTGATCAGAGGTTGTTTTCCCCCTCCTGAAGTTTCCTGATGACACATAATAGCCCATTTCAGCCAGAGGGCCGGAAGCACGGCCATCATTCTTGTGCTCACTTCAACCCCAGTGGCCTCCCCCTCCCGGGCTTTCTCCCGCCCCAATATTCATTGGGCTGTAAGTGGTTACATGTGTTCCTTTTTATGTGTCAGTTGGAGTCTGTTATTTGAACCTCACAGCTATTTGGGAACACAGGAGTGATGCTCTGGCCCACGTTGGGAAATGGGGCCGTCCGGAACATGTCACGCTCACTCCTACCCCCGGCTTCTTTCTTCCTCTCTTCCTTGAGGTTTTGATGCCTTTCACCCTTACCCCACTCCCACCCCATCTCACTCCTCCTTGGTGGACTCCCCTAACTTTGAAGCCCAGCTCTTTGAACCATGGAAGTTCACAGCCAGGAAAAACCTTAGAGACTCTCAAACTATAGCTTCTTGTTTAAATAAATTGATGCCCAGAGTGGGATATGTGTGTGTGTGTGTGTGTGTGTGTGTGTGTGTGTGTGTGCGTTTTAATGAAAATAAAATTTGTTGAGGGTCTATTATATTCACGTGTTCTCTCATTTCATCCTCAAAGTAACTCTGTGAGTTAGGAATCACTGCCATTTTTCAGATGGGGAACTGAGGCTCTGGGAGGCAAAGTGGGGAGAGCTCTAGGGCCAAATTGCCTGGGATGCTATCCTGCCTCTGACACGCTCCAGCTGTGTGATCTTGGGCAAGTAGCTTAGCTTCTCTGTGCCTCACATTGCTTGTCAGTAAACAGGTCTAGTAATCATACCTACTTCAAGGGGTTGTTCTAAGGATTAAATTACAACAATTAATTTAACGTTTTATGGAAAGCCTTGATAAATGTCAGCTGCTATCCTACAAGGCAATGTAGCACAGTGCACTTAGAACACTGTGCTACTCTGGCATGAGACATACTTGGTTTGAATCTGAATTACATCGGTTTACTGGGTGAACTTGGCAAAGTCACTTATCTTCTCAGAGACTGTCCCCCTATCTACAAAATGGGGATACCCTTGGTGGTTGGGGAGTCCCTCAGTGAAATGGTTTGTTCTCCACATGACTACCTTGTAGTGAATTTCAGCAACTGCAAGCCTCATTCAACCCCACAGAGATTTCCAACTGATCATATTGACCCATTTTAAATATAAATGGGCTTCAAAAATTATAAATAATACTATTAGAGATATGAGAAGATATTGCATGCATAAAACAAAAACAATGTCAAAAAAGTGGGGGACCGCCTAACCCAGTGGTCGGCAGACTCATTAGTCAACAGAGCCAAATATCAACAGTACAAAGATTGAAATTTCTTTTGAGAGCCAAATTTTTTAAACTTAAACTATATAGGTAGGTACATTGTTATTAACTTAATTAGGGTACTCCTAAGGCTTAGGAAGAGCCACATTCAAGGGGCCAAAGAGCTTCATGTGGCTCGTGAGCCGCAGTTTGCTGACCACAGGAACTGGTTTGGCTCAGTGGATAGAGCACCGGCCTGAGGACTGAAGGGTCCCGGGTTCGATTCCGGCTGGGGGCATGTACCTTGGTTGTGGGCACCTCCCCAGTGGGAGGTGTGCAGGAGGCAGCTGATCGATGGTTCTCTCTCATCAACGTTTCTAACTCTCTACCCCTCTCCCTTCCTCTCTGTAAAAAATCAATAAAATATATTTAAAAAAGAAAAAAAATGTGGGGGACCAAACTCAGAATGAAACAGAGCTATTGAAAACGGAAAGTAACAGACCAAAAGTTTCTTTTGAATAACACATTTGGAACATGAGGATACCTCCCAGAAACTAAAATGAAAGAATAAGCAGGTTGAAAATTGGAAAGAAAGAAAAGAAAATTGAAGGACCCATCTAGGATATTCAACATCCAAACTGTCAGAATTCCAAAAGGAAAAAACACAGGGGAGGCAACAATCTTTAAGGAAATAACACAAAAATAAAATTCTCAGAACTGAGATTATGAGTTTCCTTGTCTGAATCCACCACATGCTCACACAGCAAGTGAGAAAAAGACCCACATCAAGGCAAATGATTGTGAAATTTCAGAATATTATGAATAAAACGAAGATACTAAAAGCTTCCAGAAAGGAAAAATGAAAAGGAAAAACAAAACAAAAGCATGCTGTGTGTAATGGAATAAGGTATGGGATGGCATCGGATTTCTCAACAACACTTCTAGAAGCAGATGTATACCCTAGAATTCTATACTCAGCCAAAATATTCATTAAGTATGGGCTTCTTAGCAGCAGCATTGAAAACTAGAAGCAAAGTAGCATCGTCTTCCAATTCTGAGAAAAAATGATTTGTAATGTAGAATTTATGCCCAGCCAAACAACAATTTAGCAGGGGCTCTGAAGACATTTTAAAAGTCAAATTCCTCCCAAATTTATCTTGTGCCATCCCTGTCTTGGGATGCTACAGGCGGGAATGTTCTGTTGAAATGATGGAGTCAACCAAGAAAGGGGCAGATGTGGGATCCAAGAAGCAGGTGATTCAACGGAGGAGAAAGTGAAGGAATCCCTAAGATTGTGCAGAAAGATGCCAGGATTGCAGCCATGCCCCCGCATAGAGCTTCATCTCTTCCTGTCCATCAAGGATCCACCTTCCTGTGGCTGGCACTGTGGATCCCCTGGCAGCTGACTGACTTTTATTGAAGCCCCATCTGGCTTCCTGAGCTAAGTCCCCCCCACTGCAGCTCCTGCGCCAGCCTCCTCCCACTCCCCCCACAGGACAATGGAGACTTCTGGAGCCCTCCATGCCCCACAGGAACTGAGGAAGACTCTGGTACTGACAATTGTTGTCTGGGTTTGAACACCCCACCCCAGTTGCTTCATCTTTTCAGCAGGATAACAATAGCACCAATGTCACAACGTCAAAAGGTCATTGTGAGGATTAAGTGAGTGTGTGTTTACAAAGCACTTAGAATGGCATCTGGCACATAGCAGTGCAATATTGGTATGCATGAAATCAAATACATTGTTTAGCAATGTGAAGGCAAACTCGCAGTAGCTTGGAAATACATCGGTTTAAAATTCAGCCACAGTTGAAGTGAATTTGCTAGTTCCGATTGTCCTATATACCCAGACACTCCCAAATGTTGTGCCAGAGGCATTTCAACTTGTGATGCTGATACAAGTCTGACCACATCCGTTCCTGCTGAGTGCACTTCAGCAACTCCTCATGGCTCTGAGGAGGGAGCTAGAGGCCTCTCCCCAGCCCACGAGGCTTGCTCCGCGGTTCTCTCCAGTCACCTCGGCACAGCCGTCCCTTCACACCCATCCTCCAGTTCCTCACAAACTCTGCTCTCTTCTGCCTCAGGCCCTTTAGCATGCTGTTCCCTCTGCCTGAACTACCCTTCCTGCCACCAAGCCTCCTTCCTTTAGCTGGTTCCCACTCTCCCTTTGATTCCCGGCTAGGTCATCATTTCTATTTTCTTTTTTTTCATCATTTCTTCAAAGAAGCCTTTTCTGGACCCAAAGGAGATTAGAAATCACAGGACACATTCTCATGGCCCAGGGTTAGTATGACATCGTTGTGCCATCCATTCATTCAACACAAACTTACTGAGTGCCTATTCCATGGCAGGCACAGTTTCTGGCCTTGGTACAGCAACGAACCAAACAGAACCTTCCACCCTGGGCAGGTGTGCTATCTACAAGTTATTTGATGTCTTTAGGCTCCTAGCCATCAGCCCCACAAGGGCAGGAATCCTGTGTGATTTGCTCACCACTAGATTCCCAGTGTCTAGTGTGAACCTGGCAGAAAACGGGCTTTATTACGCATTTGCTGAAGAGTAAGCCACGGGAACACTGTTGTCTTCCCCGAGAGAGTGACGCTGGGGCTGGGGCACCATCCCCTACTAAACTCGTAAGGATTTCCTGGTAACTCTGGCAGGAAATGGAGGTGCTGACAGCAGTTTAGCAAGAGGTTAAAAAAAGAGAAGCCCCACCCAGGCGGAAGGCGGCTGTGGTCTCTGTGAACATCGCTGCCTGGCTCCTCCTCTTCAGCCTCTGTTCATCTGGCCTGTTTGTACCCAGGCCAGCCACCCAGAGGACCGGGGGCTGATGGGGAGAAGGGGGAGGGACATCTGTGAGTGGGGAACCCTGTGACTAATCTGGAGAAATAGTTCTGGCCCTGGCGGTTTACCCCAGGCTTGTTTGTGTCTAATTTCCTCAGGCAAATCGACCCTTTCATTTCACGCTGAGGTTTCGGGCTTCCCCCAGACCTCACGGGGAGACAGGCCAGGATTTTCTGTATAACTGTGGGAAGTCTTGGAGTTGAAAGTTGGGGAGTGAAGATGAGACTGGGTGGGGGACACTCAGCTGAGTCTTCCTCTGAAGGGCTTTGGCATAGTCCTCATGACTTACCTGTTTCTCCCCACCTAACAGTCACATCGCAGGAGACAGAAGGCCTTAGCACTTCATTTCCTCAGGGGAAAGGTGGGGAGCGGAATAAGAATTAAGAAGAACACGGTGACAAACAGGTGAGAAGCAATAGGCACCGTCTTTTGGAGCGAAGCCGGGCACAGAGCCTGCCGTGGTGTGTGCATGCCGCTGAGGCCAGGTGAGCTGGAAGAGCTTGGGGTCTTGAAGCAGATCCCCTGGGTTTGGGCCCAGTTCTACACTCTGTCCCATGAACAATGGCCTTTTTTTTCATGCGTCCACTCCGTGCTGGGCTGCAGCAGGACAGACAAGAAGGAGTTTATTACTGCACATTTGTCCTTGAAAAAGGTGCTTACTGTCCTCAGTCGACATTTTCCCTGAGAGTCACCCCTGGCTGCCTCAGAGGGTCATGAAGCTCACACAGGACAGTGCTCGGCACATGACGAATGGCTGCGGCATATGTGGTTAAATAACTAGAGTCTCCTAAACAATCTTTAGTTAACCGACTTGCCAGCACGCTGGAGGGTCTCCAGGTCCAGGACACACCAACCGCTGGAAGCTAGCAGGTACTCTCCAATTTTCCCAGGCACATCTGTTCCCATCAATTGAGCAGTGTGTGCTTACTAAGTGTGGTTTGTGTTTTTCTCAACCTGTACCTATTACTCTTATTGAATAACGCAATTATTATTGCATAATGCAATGAAATCTGAGTTTGAAAAATAGAGTTGTTTCTTTGAGAGCTAAGTTTAGTGTTTGCACCCAATGCTAAACAACTTTGGGGGAATTTAATGTACATGAGATGACTGTAAAGGTTACAGAAAAAAGAAACTGTGAAAACTGGGCTTTTGGCATCCAGTTCTATGTTCTCACCCTGCTTTAAAACAACAACAAAACACCAGAGGCTAGAAATTGTCAATGACACTTTGTGGGTGTGGTTACTTGGGGAAGATAACCAAAAATGTTAACCCAAATGATTCTCCACTTTCCTCGATGCTTTGGCCAAGTGAACCTGATAAAGCTGGATCTCATCAGATGCTAGAGGGCTTGCCCTGTTCCTTTAGTGCCTCTCAGTGAACTGAAAAGGGAGAGGAGCAGTGTTTATTCAAGCCACACAGTTAAGGGAAGAGCCTCAAAGCTGGGAGAAGCTTCCTGGTCATTGGGCCAAGGTTCTCCCTGGGGTGCACGTCTCCACCACAGCCCCATTGCCAAGTGGCCACCCAGGCTCTTGATAAATGTCCCCAGTGACTCCATACCACTGTGACAAGAGCTTAGCTCGTTTTGAGTTGAATTCTGGTAAGCATGCTGACTCACTTCCATCTCCCCTTTTTGTGTTCCTGGAAGTGTCCTTCACTTCCAAGTGAAAAGGCTCTATTACTCACCTTTAGTAAGAAGAAAGCAGGTTCAGAAAGAAGCTAACACTATAGCATGAATTAGCTCAATATAGTCTCAAGGTATCAATTTTTCCAGCAGGATGGGGTCTTCTTATCTCTTCAGATGGTCCTTCATTCTTTCCTAGGTTCTTCACACCTCTCCCAACCCCAGGATCCAGCCCCCTTTTCCAAAAGATCTATCCTAGGCCCCCTAGGTCCCATTTTTGAAGATTTCTGTCAGGATTCCATTTGACTCCTGCTTCAGGTTTATAAGGGGTGGCGGGGGGGTGGGGGTGGCGGGGGGGGGGGAAGGAATACTGTACCTTGGATCAAGACAAATTCTAATTCTTGTACTTTCTAACTCTGAGACATTGGACTATAACTTACCTTTCCTAAAAGCTGTAATTTTCTTGTTTGTATAATGGAATTAAGATAGCTCACTGATGGTTCATTCATTCAACAGCTTTTTCAGCACCTACAATGTGCCAAGCATGGTGCTGCAAGGTGCCGGGGACACAGGAGTGGAAAGACCAACGGCCCTCTGGAATAACCACAGAAATGCAGCTTTGTTGCTTGATTGATGGGCTAGCACAGGGCTTGGCAAACTTTTCCTGTAAAGGGCCAGATAATAAACATTTTAGGCTTTGCTCTGCCATTGTAGCACAAAAGCAGCCATAAACAATAAGACTTCACAGAAACAGGCAGTGGGCCAGATTTGACCTGTGGGCAGTAGTTTGTCTACTTCTGCACTAAAGTGTAAATACCTTTGGACAGGAGGCCAGTTCCAGATCACTCCAAGAAGGTCTTCCAAATTGTCTACTTGTGGACTCAGCCTTGATTGGAGGGAGTTCTTCTGGAGGGTCTGCCCACATCTTTCTCCCTCTCCATGAAATTATCATGCCCTTTGCTTTTGTGGAGCTGAATGAACCTTCCCAGCCTGCTTCCCTAATGGCAAGAGTGTCATTTCAATAGCATCCTCTGGTTCTTTGTAACAGATGCCACAGACATGGCAGAGGCAGCAGATCGGGCACGACTAGGGAGGTGAAGGGGAGCAAAGTCTCGTCTCCTCTCTGGGCTTCAGTTTGCCTCTCTTAAAATGAAAGGGTTGGATTAGTGGTTTCCCAGACTTGAACACTTATTGAATCACTCAGGTGCTTGTTAAAATGTAGATTCCTAGGCCACTACTTTTGAGACATCAGGTCAAACTCTAGGGGTGAGTGGATACTGGACTATTAACCAGTGGCCCAGATGATCTGAAGGAGGAACTCCGAGGAGCAGAGTTAGGCCTCTTCAGCTCTGACTTTCCGCGGTGTCAACAGAATAAAGGAAGCCTGTCTGCCTTCGTTGGGTTGGGCTGGGCTGTGGTGGGACAGAGAATGGTAGCGGTGGGATCATTATCTCGTCTGCAGGGACGTGGCAGGATGTGGTTGACCTGAACTTCCTGTGAATGGGGCAACCAGAGACCAGGGGGAGAGATTCACACCCCGGCAGCAGGCTCGGCCCACATGACTAGAGTGTGCTCAGTGGGTATTGGGAAATGAGAGTATGGCCCTACCCCCTCTCTCTGATCTTAGGCAGTTAGACTCCAACTTCTTTCTTTTGGCCCCAAAAATACAATTGTCCCCCAAACACTATAACTTTCTTCCTTTAAGTTGCAACAGAACATTGCCAAATGTATAAAATGAGGATGCTAAAGGGTCACTTGCAAGGACACATGAGAAACAAATAATGTAACATTTATAAAATATGTCTCAATCAATGGTAGGGAATTCTCTTTCAATGGCCCGAGTTTTCCCTGAAAAGATCCAGGGGCTGGGTTTATCAATGACTGTAGCATGGGATGCTAGTGTACCTATGCCTCCCCACTCCCTTTCTTGAAGGCTGTCAAGGACCATGGCAAAAAATGTCCAAAACCATCCTTGTCAATCAGGGAGGTTGCTGACTTTTCTACTGTCCTTGTTTTTTATTTGTTTCGTTTTTTTAATCAGAAAAAGTAAGAAAACAGGATCTCTGAAAGACATTATTATTCAACGCAACCTTCTCCCTTTGCTTTCTTTTCCTCTGAGCTGATTAAGACATAGTCATGCAGCTAACTGGATGCCCTAGTCCTGTGCTAGGTGCCCAGAACTGTGCCACTGGGGCCCTGACTATGAGCGCCTCACAGTCCAGCTTGGAAGATAACACATGCATGTGTGCGTGGGAAGTGAACTAGCAATGTGATGATGATGGTGATGGCAATGGTGATGGTGCTGGAAATGATGGAGAGAATGAAGATGATGATAGTACTGATTGTTTTCAACATGCAGACAATTGTACAACTTACACATCATGTTTCTGACCATTATTTAATTTGATATCTAAATTTATCAAAACTCGAACCCCCGGTTTTACCAATGAAGAAACTGAGAGTAATGACTTCTTTGAAATCAAGTAGGAAGAAAGTAGCTGAGTTAGACTCTAGCTTCTTTCTTTTGGCCCCAAGAGTACGATTGTCCCCCAAACACTATAACTTTCCTCCTTTAAATTGCAACAGAACATTGCCAAATGCACATTATTATTAGACTAGAGGTCCAGTGTACGAATTTGTGCACGGGTGGGGTCCAGCTGGCCCCCTGATCAGGGCGATTAGGCAGGGCTGGCCAGGGGGAGGGGATGCAGGAGGTTGGCTGGCTGGCCCCGCCCCCTGGTCAAACTCCTGGTGGAGGGGACAATTTGCATATTAGCCTTTTATTATATAGGATAGTGACATGAGTAATTACCACATGGGAAGTGAATGTTAAAGGGCTCAGAGAGCGGCAGGTCAGGAGACTAGTGGCTGCAGGGATTAGAGGGGCTTAGTGCAGGAGAAGTAAATGAGTTGAGCTCAGAAGGCTGCACAGTATTGGATATGTGGGTAGTGGAGATAGGAGAAGAAGTGGCATTCTTGGAGAGAGGAAATGTGTAGGCAAGAAAGGAAGTAAGAGAGTTTAAGGTGGGTCAGGAAACAGCCAGGCCCTATTCTGCCCCAAATGGGGCTACATACAGTGGACCTGCTGGAGAAAGGAGTTGGGGATAGTTTCTTTCAAAGGCCTAGAGCAGCGATCGGCAAACCGCGGCTCACGAGGCACATGCGGCTCTTTGGCCCCCTGAGCATGGCTTTTCCACAAAATACCACGTGTGGGCGTGCACGTACAGTGCGATTGAAACTTCGTGGCCCATGCACAGAAGTCGGTTTTCGGCCTGGGCGAGTCTATTTTGAAGAAGTGGCGTTAGTGTCATGATTTAATTTTATGGCTATTGTAAGGTAAATTGTAAGGAATTTAATTTTATCAATAAATAATATCGTTATTAAGTATGATATCAAGTTTTATTCAACATACCTATAGTTTAACTAAGACTTAAAACTTTAAGTAAAGTTTATTAAGTTAATTTTAGGGAATGTTGTGGAGTGAAAGAAGATGTAGTGTTGAGGACTGAGAAAGGTATGTTGAGATGGTTTGGACATATAGAGAGGATGAACGAAAGGAGGTAGATGAAACAAGTATACAAGACGAGTGTGGATGAGAGAGTTGGAAGGGGTCAACCTCAGCGAACGTACCTCAATCAGATTGAGGACGTTTTTAGCAAAGGCCAGCTTAGGAGTACCCTAATTAAGTTAATAACAATGTACCTACCTAGATAGTTTAAAAAATTTGGCTCTCAAAAGAAATTTCAATCGTTGTACTGTTGATATTTGACTCTGTTGACTAATGAGTTTGCCGACCACTGGCCTAGAGCATTTCTCTTCGTTTGTTGTAGGTGAGAGGGTTCCCACCATTTTCTCTTTGACATCCTTGTCCTCTTTAACCCCAAGTCTGTTTATAAGCAAATCAAGGAATAATCTAATCAAAAGATTCTCTGCAGTCTCAGCCCAGAGTCTGTTACTTCCGACTTTTTTTCTTTTAAAAATGTCAGGGTGCTTCTGAAACAGGAACAGCATTGAGGCAACAGCAGCTCTGACTCACAAAGAGCACATCAAAGAACAGCAGCGATAAGAAGCTGGCAGTAGTTGTGCGTGTGAACAGAGTGTTCCTGACACTCTTTGAGGCTTGGGGCCCCTCTGGGCAGCCTCGTTGTGGAAAAAAGCATGTGGTTTTCAGAAATTGGGTGACTCACCACACAGGCAGGGTTTCAGGACAGAGACAGAGTCCTGGTCTGCTGTGACTCTCCGCCAAGAGCCCAGGTCTAGGGTTCTGGGTCATGGCATACCTCAAGTCTCCAGTGAGCTCAGAGTCATATGTCAATCTATCCATCAATCCAAGCGTCTCCATTTACCCATCCATCCATCATCCATCCCCCCATCCATCCCCCCATCCAGCAATTCACCTATTTGCTCAACAAATACTATGAGCACTTACTTTGTGCAGGTCCTGTGCTGGTGCAGATAATATAGTGGTGACCAAGACAGACACGGTCCCTGCCCTCATGAGCCTTATATTCTCTTGAGGGTGAGGCATGGTTACATGGTAAAGGCATAATTGCAGGGGTAACTGTACTGCTATGTGATAAGTGCATAAAGGAAAATACAGGGTACTCTGAGGGCAGGCATGTAATAGAAGAGTCTGACCTGGTCTGGAAAGATGGTCAATGAAAGCAGGGGCTAATGCTAAAAGGTGGGTGACACTGATTACTTTTAGCACCATCTGCCCCCGTCTCAATGAGGGATGGTATGAGGGTAGAACTCACCCTTGTTCTTCCAATCTCTCTTACTTTCTCTCTGTACACACACACACACACACACACACACACACACACACACACACACACACACACCATGATGAGTTCATGGAACAATTATAAACTTTGGGGTCTCATAGACATCAGTTCAAATCCAATATTCTCAACTTACTATCTTGGTGACTTTCAGTAAATTACTTACCTTTTCACTGATCCTCAGTGTCTTCCACCATAAAGTGGGGACAACAATAATGGTCTCCAAGAGATAGTTTAGAACGTAGACTGAAATAGTTTATATCAACTTTCTGGCCTATAGTAAACCCTCAACAACCCTGGTCATATTTTTAATATTTTATCTCCTGTTTGAAACTGTGTACCGATCTCACAGTAGTTTTGTTCTCTAGAGATGGCCCGAGCACCCAGCCTCTGATCTGGACTTGCTGCTCCCAGCACATGGATAGCTGCCTGCCATGGGGAGAGATAGCTGCTACCCAGCTAAGAGCCAAAATTGACCAAAATCAACCAAAGTTAACTGCAGTTTATCATCTAATTCTTCTTTGGGGTTTGCCAGCCTTCAATAGGCTTCAGAGTTCCCGAATAGTTGCAGGACACAGATTCTGCCGGTGCATTTGCTGTTTCAGTGTGGGTGACAGATTCTTGGTTCTTTCTACTCCACCGTCTTCCCAGAATCCTTCTTCTGTAATAAGGTTATATGTGCTGTTTTTTATTTAATTATTCAATAGTGATTTGTGTCTTCAACTTTTGATGGCTGAGTGATTTTTTCATTGTTACGACTATACTGTAACTTATTTAACTAGTTCCCTATTGCTGTACATTTGACCCTATTTCCACTTTTTTATCAGTATAAACCACATTGCAATAATATATATATTCCACTACACACACATACGTAATAAGTTTATACATCTCTCTGCTTCCTTGTCTGATCATTAGGAAAGAATTTGAGGTGCACTTTGAAGAGAAGGTGCACTTTTAAGCACACAAAAGAGACAGGGCTTTCTAGGCAGAGAGAGCAGCTGAAAGTGCATTTCATGTTCAGGAAATGTTGAGAACTATGACACTCTCCAGACTCGGCTTTCTTTCAAATCTCCCTGACCACTCCAGCACATGTGCAATATCTATATTCTCGTATGTTATGGGCCATGCCACCCAGGCTCCTCCTCATGGGCCAACCAGTTCCTCCAGCATCCTGGGCTACATCCTATGCAACTGGCAACACAGACCGATTCCTCTAAAAACCTAGGCAGCCATAAAAAGTCAGGGCATGTTTTAAGAACAATGTCCTTATGTCTTAAAACAGTGCCCAGTCAAAGGAAACATATTCCATATGTGTTTAATTCACTTGTGTAACAAAATACAAAGGTTGGAGGTCTTCCTTCCCCCTTTCTTTGTTTTAATTTAAAAGGAGCTATTTGATGCCTTGGAAACCCTTTGAGGCTTTTTATTGCCCTCAAAGACCTAACAATAAAAGATTCTGAGAGGCAGAGCTATTGGTAGTTCTGGGTGAAAAACCCAAGAACCAAAAAGAATCAGTTCGATAGAAGTTGAGGATCTAAGGATTCTGGAAGTGGTTCAGTGGTCTGAGAGGGGTCAAGTAGCAAGTAGAGGCTGCCTCTGTGCTGTGATTATAGGGCGCCAAGCCAGCAGTGGCCTCCTTTCCTACAATGCTGGAAACTCCCTATTACAACTTTGGGTGAAGACCAATAAAGGTACCTCTACCCTCCCCCCACTGACCCCCGGTGCTGTGCTAGGGAACACAAGAAACTATAGCACTATTTCTCAAGCAGGGATAATTTTGACCCCCAGGGGACATTTAGCAAAGTCTGGAGGCATTTAGTTGTCACACTTGGAGTGGGTGTTGTTACTGGCATCTGCAGGGTGGAGTCTAGGATGCTGCTAAACATCCTACAATGCATGGAACAGCCAGCCTCCTAACAAATAATTATCCAGCCATAAATATCAATTGTGCCAAGGTTCAGAAACCCTGGTTCCGTTTGGGGCATCTCTAGAAATATCTATGTTACTCCATGGTAAATAATTTAAAACAGATTTAATATTAGGATAAGTACACCTATTAAGGTGTAGTGAGATAGGACAGGCGTGCCCCCTCCCCAACCCTACTCTTCCTCCCATACCCCCAACACACACCCTCTTCCTAAGACTTAAGACACACTAAAACCTTATTGGAAGCCACGCTGAGCAGGAATAAGAAAGAGGCCATTTGTAATCTATCTCACAGCAAGCCTAAAGGCACATTGGAGGTAGACCAGCAGGTTGCTCCTGGAGAAGCCAGAAAAATGGACTGGCTGAGCCAGGGAAGAGGGGCAGCACTATGTGTGTGAAGGAAAGGGGCCTTGGGGGCTGGGAGGTGAGAATCGGCTGAAAGGCATGGAGAGGCTGTGTGTGGGGTGAGAGCAAGCTCTGTCACTGACGGGAGCAAAGGGCCTGTACGAGGGCGAACAAAGGAATCTAGCTGGGCCAATGGGTAATTGATAGACCGTGGCTTAAAAAGTAAATATCTGTTCTGCTGAAAGGCTGAGAATTATTCCATAAACAACCTGGAGAACGTGTGGGATCTTATGGGGATGGGAGCAGAGGGAATCATCCACACTGAGTAGGATGAAAGATTACTCAGGGAGTAACCCTTTCTCTGTCCCCCACCCCAGATCTCCTGGGTGCAGTCTGCCTGCCTGCCTGGCGACTTTGATGCCTTGGGCTGGTCCAGCTGGTCAGGCTCCTTTCCCTGCTCTCAGCCCCTCAGCCAGTCTCCAGGGTCCTCCTTGTTAAACACCACTCTTACGCTGCACTCCCCTCCTCAAGAACCACCAGTGGCTCCCTATGGCTTATCCCATTACATCCAAATGCCTTTCTGTAGCTTCCTATTCACATTATTATTTCAATGAGTGTTTCTGAATTTTTAATTACATGCTGAGATTGCAAACATAACACATGAGCATGAACATGACCAAATAACCCAATAGTACAAAAATATATACAATGAATATTGACTTTAACTCAGACCCTCAAATACCCAAGTCTCCCTCCCCAGGGACACCAGAAATGTGCTATACACAGGATGTATGTACATGGTTTTTTTTTAATTATAAAAATAAGACATTATATACTTGCTCTTCATTGCTTTATTGCTTATAATGTACCTCTGATATCTCTCCTGTTTACCATAGTATTCCATCACGTGCAGGTACCCTGATTTATTGAATCAGACCCCAACTGAAGACTTAGCTTCTAATCTTTTGCTAAGGTAGGCAACACCAAAATAAACACCCTGTGCACCCCTTTTGTTCCCGAGCAATGCACAGGTATATGTGAGAACAAATTCCTGGAGGCAGAATGGCCATATCAAAGGGCATGTGCATGTTCCATTCTAATAGATACAACAAACCACTCTGCAGGGCGGGGTAAAGCTGCTTCCCTCCTGTCTAGTCACCCTCTGTCCTCATGAAACATTGTGATCTTTGTCAATCTGGTAAGTGAAAAATAGCTCTTGTTTTATTTTGCATTTCTTTGATTATGATTGAGGCTGGGTAACTTTTTCATCTTTCATCTGTTTCAAAGTCATCTGTATTCCCTTTCTTTTGAACTGGTTGCTTTCAAGCCCTTGGAGAATTTCTCTATAAGGGTATGGAAGGAATACTTATTGACATCCAGTTATGTACCAGATAAATCAGGATGGCCTCTGCCCACCCTCCCTTAGCCACTGTTACCCCTTATCCACCCCCACACCCCAGCTCCAATCCCTCGTGCATGCATGTGCTTGAGGAATGAGTATCTCATTTTGTTTATATTATTTTTTAATGTCTAAAACAACTAATTATAAAAATAACACATAGTCTTAGTAGAACACACAGAAAAAAGTAAACAAGAAAAAGTCAAAATCTCATGTGATTCCAGTCACACTCAGGTAAGCAGTTTGGGGTACTTCCTTTAACATTGTACTCTGCGTATATGTGCCCTGCTATAAAACTGAGATCATACTGTACATATAGTTTGTTTTTTTCACTCCCCCTTAATACTATGTTATCACAAGTTCTAAAATTATTTAAAAACCTTCATTTTTATTGGCCAAAAATTCTTTCATATGAATGTTCCAACATTTTTTAACCCACCCCCTGTTCATGGATTTTGTTCTCCCCTCCTTCCTTTCAACTTGTATTCCTAGAAGGGCAATTACTAAGTCAAAGGTTGAATGTTTTTATGGTTCTTGATTTGGTGGCTTGGCTAGTTCAGAACATATTCATCCTCCTTCTTGTATGTGTAGATATTGGACAGTTAATAACCCAGCCTTCCTGACAGCATGGGTTCTAGATGTAATTTTGGCTCTGATGAGATGACGTCTGTGATGTGACTCAAGCTGAATGGTGTGTGTGTGTGGGGTGGGGGGGGAGGGCAGGGGGCAGGGAGTGCCCATTCTACCAGCACGGATCAGGGCAGAGATGGCCTGGGTCCGGAGCCATGAGTTAGGGTGATCACCCCTGTTCTGGAGCCTCCTAATCAAGGCTGAAGCAGCAGTGTCGTTGGCAGCCAGTTCTGGAAGCCCAGCCTAGGTTGTGTTACTTTCACTTCCTGAAGATTCTGCAAACTGCGTCTTCTCCTTAATGAATCCCTTTCTACTTAAACTAGCTAAACGGATTCTGTTGTCTACAACTGAAAACACTGACCAACAAAATTCCTGTTTGTCAAAATGTCCTCTAGGAAGGTCGTGGCAATTTATGGCCCCACCACGTCTTTGGAGAATGTGATGCTAGAGCATTTCAGGGAAGCCCGATTCTCTCTTTAAGGGAATAATGTTCTGGGAAGGTGCCCCTAAGGAGGAACATTAGAACTGAGATCCTGGTCTGGGCTAGGGCTGCTGCTAGTGCTTGGTTTCTGAGCACTCACTAGTGACATGTGCCAGAAATTGGGCCATGTTCTTTTTTATATATTACTCTTCTCATTCTTACACGAATTTTATGAGAGATGCGGTATGATACCCATTTCACAGAGGAAGAAACTGAGGTGCAGGGAGGTTATTTCACTTGCCCAATGCCACACAACTAAGTCACAGAGAAGATGGGAACAAACCCAGATTGGCTGGACTTCAAAATTCACATTTGGCCCATGGCCATGAGTCTCCCTTGCTAGTTAGTCCATTTCTGTTCCCAGGGTTCTCTGCCTTTCAGTAGAAACTCGATTTTGCCTCTGGCTACCCCTCTCTGAGCTCATTGACACGGCCCTTTGATGCTGTTTCCTTCCATCAGGATCTCCAGCTCCCTTCCACATCTCCTAAGCCTTAGATGCTTAGTGAATATCCACTGAACGGACTGAGAATGAGTCAACCAGCTCCCTGTACTCAAGTCAGCCTTCCTGGCTTGAGGATTATTACAGGGGTGGTATGAATAATTGATGCTGGCCTGGCACCTCCCCCAGTGTGCCCAGGCTGGTGCTGAACACTTCACACGTGAGAGCTCATCTACTTCAAACTGCCCCAAGAGGGAGGAGTGCAATCTTTCTTTCACAAGGTCAGAGAAGTAGGTACTTTGGCCAAATTGGTAAAATGCTGATGTCCAGACTTCAGGTAAATGCTGAAACCAGCTCTGTTTGACTCAGGGGCCCACAGTTCCAATGGGATCACATTCCCCACAGAATAGGGAAAACAGCCACGGAGCCACGGAGACAGCTCATGGGCACCCCCTTGGCCCAAAGGCAACCGATATGGACAGCTCCAATGACAGGTGCATCACATCACATGTCCCGATGAGCTACTAAAAGTGCATGACCTGAGTCTAATCATGAGGAAAGGCCATCAGACAAGGTCTAAGGGAGGGACAGTCTACATAATAACTGGCATGTACTCATCACAGATGTCACGGTTATGAAGGATAGAAAAGTGCAGGAGCTATTCCAGACTAAGGAGACCTGACAACTAAATGCAAGGCCTGACCCCGGATTGGATCTCAGACCAGAAGAAAAAATTTGCTCTAAAGGCCATTATAGGGACAACTGGAAAAATCTGAATGTAGACTGTACACTAGATAATAGTATTACATCCTTGTTAAGTTTCCTAAGTTGGTTGATGACGTTGAATAAGAAAATATCCTTGTGTTTAGAAAATACATGCTGCCATCTCTAAAGGGAGAGGGAATACTTATAACAATAGAAACAGTGATGACTATAAATAGAGAAAAAGCATAGTGGCAAAATGTTAAATGGGTGAATCTAGGTGAAAAGTATATGGGAGTTTGCTGTCCTGGTCTTACAATATGTACTTAGGTTTGAAAAACTACAAAATGAAATTTGGAAACAAATACTGAACCTTCCTGGAACCAATGCTTTAAGCTACAGAGAAGAGGGGAAGAAAGGCGATTTCCACATTCTGAGGGCCTGTGACATGTCAGGCACTGACCGACATGTTTGCTGTCCACAGGGCTCCTGACAGTAGTTCTGCTTATGCCTGTTTGACAGATGAAGAAACCGATGCTCAGAGACCTGAACTAACCAGCATAGGGCATAGCAGTTAGTGGCCCGGCAGGCTTTTAAATCCACAGCTGTCTGATGCCTAAGTCCACAAACTTACACCACTTCTGGGCAGAGGGCAGTGGGGGAAGGGCGGGGTGAGGATGACAACCTGGACTTCTGGTCCCAGGCTGGACCCCAAAGGTGCTGAGGGGCAGAGGTCCCAGCCCGTGGAGGCCACTGTGGGAGGATGACCAGTGAGGGGGAGAAGGTCCCAGGCTTCCCATGCCCACAGCTCCAGGGCACAGCTCCCATTGTAACCCAGGCTTCTTCTAATGGGACTCTCGAAGGAAGGCAGAAGGCCTATGTATGAGCAGGCAGCCCTCAGAGTAACTTTCTCTGGATCTCTTGGGGAGATGACAAAGTTGGGCAGCTAGGTCTGAATCCACTGCCACCTGCCTTTCATGGGCAAAGCCTGCTTTTGCTCACTAAAGCAGTAACTAGTAAAGTGACATGATAAATAATGGGTGGTTTAGCACCCACCCTATCACTGTGTAAGTTATATTTCAATATCTTAATCTTTTGAAGCAAGTATCACTGTCCCCATTTTATAGAAGTGGGAACCGAGTTTCAAGAAGCTTAAGCAAATTGCTCAAGGTCGCACTGCTCAGGAAAGGCAGAGTTGGCCTTCATAAGCAGGTCTGGGAGACAATGAAGCTGCCCTGACCCCAGACCCCATCACAGGGCAAGGGCCCTTGGAGATCAGCAGATGCCTCTTGTTTGGCAGTGTAGGGAGCTGAGCTCTGCAGGGCAGTATGGCAACATACAAAAGGCCCGCTGCCTGGGAGTGGCCCAGCTGGGGCCAGTGGCCAGGTCTCTGGACTCTAGTTCTGTGTTCCCCTTGAGAAGTAGAAGGTGCTGTGCAGATCCTGGGCTTTTGGACCAGGTGGGGCTGCCCTGGGTCACTGTATGATTTAGGTGACAGTGTTTTTGATAGTGATCTCATGCCACTTCACCTACATTCTCAGAGTCTCCTGCACCCTCAGCTCTGTCACTATCCCCCCACCTAAGTGTGCTCTGCCTTCACATTGCCTTCTGGATACTCAGAGATATCTGCAATGGTGACCAGTTCCACAGTAGCCCCTGCCACGCAGCTATCTGGGAGAAGGGTCTGCCGGGGTCCAACCCCAGCAGGTCCAGGGGTCCCCAAAGGTGTGGACGGAGTCGGCGATGAAGGAATGACATAGAGGCAGCGTTCAGGTGATCATCATAGCCAGGTTCTCTTGTCAGGGTCTCCATTGAAGTTCTGGTCTGGATCTCCAGAGAGGTTCTGCTTAGGATCTCCAGAGAGGCTCTGTCTCTCTTGGTCCTGTCTTCCAAGCCCTGTCTCCTAAGTTCTGTGTTCTGAGTTCTGTGTTCTTGATTCTGTTCTAAGTTCTGAGTGTTTCTGTCTTGTTACAACTGTATTTATACCAGTTGATTCAATCCTATCAATCTCTATTACAAAGGTTAGGGCGTTTCTTATCTCCATTCCAGGGGGAAAAGATTATGTAGTTTAAGCATGATTGTTCGTAGTTAAAGGGATTAATTACCCGCCTGGCACTTAGTTGAGGGGTTTTATTCCCTCCCTAACTTCAGGGGAAAATCCCTACCTGGGGATTCAACCTTTCTCGGAGAGGTGACTTTGGTTAAAACACAGCGCCAAGAAGGTGAGCAAACATATTAAGAACCGTATGCCATATATGCCAGGTCCCTTGAAACAGCAAGGATGGACCGGCTCCCGGCAAATTCCCCCTTTTTTATTTTTTAAAAGCAAGCATTAAAAAGAAAAACCTGAAACGCTCTCTTGTATCCATTTTAAGAGTAGGATTGGCGCTTTCTGCTATTACCTGAGTCCTGATCTATCACCCCAGGGAGAGCTTGCCAATCCTGCACTTTCCCGGGGTGGAAAGGCTGCAGTGGGGTTAAGGATAAGGCTCCTTGGGCCTACCTTCTCCCATGCCTCTACATTTACCTTTCTGGCACCTTTCCTTCCTCAGAAAAGCATGGACATATTTCTTGTATAAAATGTTCCATCTGACTGGGAGTAACCTTAACTCCTCTGCTAGCAAGCATATATATGTTAAAAGATCAATACAGAGTCTTTTTTCTTTAGACTCAGTATGGCACATCTTCTTAATCTAAAGATCAATACAGAGTCTTTTTTCTTTGGACTCAGTATGGCACATCTTCTCAATCTAAGAATCAATACAGAGTCTTCTTTCTTTGGACTCAGTATGGCACATCTTCTCAATCTAAGTTCTGTACTATCCACCTTCTTACCCTATTTATCCTCTATAGGGGGGTCTGTAGCACCCTGGTGGAGTCCTATCCGTCCCGAGTGTGGGGGTTTTCAAGGGGGGGGGGGCTTACCTAAGGGAATCCTGTTCCAGGGATTCCCAAAGGTGTGGACGGAGTCGGCGAAGACTATCCACCCTCTTCCTACGGTGGAGTCCTATCCGTCCCGAGTGCGGGGCGCTTACCTAGGGGTCCCTGTTCGGGCGCCAGATGCCGGGGTCCAACCCCAGCGGGTCCAGGGGTCCCCAAAGGTGTGGACGGAGTCGGCGAAGAAGGAATGACACAGAGGCAGCGTTCAGTTGATCAGCAGCCTAGCCAGGATCTCTAGCCCAGATCTCCAGCCAAGTTCTGGTCTCGATCTCCAGAGAGGTTCTGCTTAGGATCTCCAGAGAGGTTCTGTCCAGGTTCTCCAGTCAGGTTCAGTCACCAGGTTCTAGTCAGGCTCTCCTGCCAATCTCCACAGTCAGGTTCAGTCCAGGATCCCCTGCCATGCTCTCTCGCCAGGCTCCGCCTCCAGGCTCCGAGGCCAGTCCCTGTCCAGGATCCTCCGGCATGCTCTCGCCAGCGAAGTTCTTCTGTCTCTAGAGAATGCTCTGTGTAGGTTCTGTGCCTAGGCTCTGTCTCTCTTGGTCCTGTCTTCCAAGCCCTGTGTTCTAAGTTCTGTCTCTTGCTGTCTTCTGAATTCTGTCTGTTGTTGTCTTGTTGCATCTGTATTTATACCAGTTGATTCTAATCCTGTCAATTTCTATTACAAAGGTTAGGGCGTTTCTTATCTCCATTCCAGGGAGTAAAGATTATGTAGCTTAAGCATGATTGTTTGTAGTTAAATTGATTAACTACCCGCCTGGCACTTAGTTAAGGAGTTTTATTCCCTCCCTAACTTCAGGGGAAAATCCCTACCTGGGGATTCAACCTTTCTCGGAGAGGTGACCTTGGTTAAAACACAGCGCCAAGAAGGTGAGCAAACATATTAAGAACCGTATGCCATATATGCCAGGTCCCTTGAAACAGCAAGCATGGACCGGCTCCCGGCAAGGGTCTGCTAAATGAATTGACAAAACTATACCATGATGTAGCATCCCGTTACTTACCCAGCATCTTCAGAAGATCACGACACCTTACTCCTAGTGAATAAAGCTTTAATGCTAGGAGATGGAACCAATAGACAGGAGACTCATTATATAGTCTGAAAAATCACAGTATCATAAAGCCCCAAGTGACCTAGTGTAATCCCAACCTGAAAGTGTCCCCACCAGTGGTCATCTGGCTTGGTTACTTCTAGTGTCAGGGAGCTCATACCCAATGAGGCAGTCTCTTCCATCTTGGGCAGCTGCTCAACAGCTTTGTTGTGTAAAGCTAGCATGATCCATTTTTCCAGGACTCCAGCTGGTCTATCTGAGGGTGGCTGGTTAGGGTTGACTGTGTTCCAGCTAGAACAGGTGTGCATTTCTTCTGTGACAGCAAGGAATCAGTCACTCACCCTCACACCCAAGGTCAAGCATTTGTCACCTCTACATGGCAGTGGCAGTTAGCCTGCCTTACTTTCCACCTCGGAAGAATCTGATTATAGCAGGCCCTTTCTTGGGTTACATGTCACAGAGTTCTCTGACATCAGGTTGTATTTAAAGTCTTGGTGCAGGGACTGTCCCCAACCACATCCCACTACCCTTGGTTGCCCTTATTGCCCTCTTTTGGTAACATGTAAGTCAAGCCTCTGAGTCTCAGTTGAATGTTATATGTCATGAATGGCGGTGACAGAGGTGTGTGACCTGGCCCCAACCTACAGTGGCATACAACACTGTCTGGAAGGTACTATGTCCGAGAAAGAAGCACTGAACCAACCATGAATAAGGTAAGGTCATATAACACAACTCAGTAACTGCCTTTCTCTGCTTCTAGATGTGTGTCATGCTCTATATTGGAGTAAATGGCATTATATGAAATAGAATTTGCTACATCAAGATTTGGTTTAGGCAAGGAATTCTGGAATAGGTGACGCATATGAGGGAAGATGTCATTGGTATAATCAAAGAATATTTTCTGGAGGAGGTGGCCTTCAGGTGGGTGTTAAAGAATAATTAAAAGTAGATATGCAGAGTGAAGTGGTTCAATGCTATAACTAAAGGCCAAAATGACAATAGCTCAAATATAGTGGAAGTTTATTTCTCCCTCATCTATAATCATAAAAGCAAAATATGTTAATTAGACTGGACAGCCGAACGACCTTCTGGACAAAGCTGCGGCGGCGGGGAAAAGCAGAGGCGGCTGCCACAGCGGGCAGGGGCCGAGGCAGAGGTGGTTAGGGGTGATCAGGTAGGCAGGAGAGCAGTTAGGGGTCATCAGGCAGGCAGGTGAGCAGTTAGGGGTGATCAGGTAGGCAGGTGAGCAGTTAGGGGTGATCAGGTAGGCAGGAGAGCAGTTAGGGGTCATCAGGCAGGCAGGTGAGCAGTTAGGGGTGATCAGGCAGGCAGGTGAGCAGTTAGGGGTGATCAGGTAGGCAGGAGAGCAGTTAGGGGTCATCAGGCAGGCAGGTGAGCAGTTAGGGGTGATCAGGCAGGCAGGTGAGCAGTTAGGGGTGATCAGGCAGGCAGGCAGAGTGGTTAGGGGCAATCAGGCAGGCAGGCAGAGTGATTAGGGGTGATCAGGCAGGCAGACAGGTGAGTGGTTAGGAGCCAGCTGTCTGGATTGCGAGAGGGATGCCCGACTGCCAGTTTAGGCCCAATCCTGCTGTGGGATCTGGCCTAAACCGGCAGTGGGACATCCCCTGAAGCATCCCGGATTGCGAGAGGGTGCCGGCCAGGCTGAGGGACCCCCCTCTCCATGCACAAATTTTGTGCACCGGGCTTCTAGTGCAACAATAATAACTTAAGTAGTCCTGGCCTAACAATGACAGTTTTATCCCTCTGTCCTATTGCTCTGCCATTCTCAATCAGCAACTTTTATCATGTGGTCCAAAATAGCTGCTCTAGCACTTGCCATCACCTTGTGAGTTCAGGCTACAGAAAGAGGAAATGTGGAAGCTGAGGAAATGCCATTTCCATTAAGGACGGTCATGACCCAGAACTTGCATGCACACACCACTTCCCCTAATGTCTCACTGGTAGAACTTTGTCTCATGGCCACATCCACTTCCAGTGACAGGCCTAGGAAATATAGTCCTTAGTTCTACTCCTAACGGCCACAGGGAGCACAGATCCTTGAGGGGGGCCAGCAGTCTTTGCCACAAGGAGAAGCCAATCCTAAGCAGTGGAGGTGGGCATGACTTGGCCTGGGCATGTGGGGATGAGGGAGGACTGAGTCCTGAGGAGCTCTTATATGGCAACAGCGAGAAGGAGAAGTCTAATGGAGAAGTTGAAGGCACTGAGCTGTAATCACCAGATAGGGATCATCAGGCATCTTGTCCTGAGGGACCCATGATGGTAAAGCGATCTTGGTGAGCACAGGACTGAATTCACAGAATTCCACACCTGAGCTTTGTTTTGTACAGACACGTTTTTGACAACTCAAAATATTTAAAATTGTACCTTATTTTATTTTTACTCTTTATTATATATATATTTTATTAAATTTATTGGTGTAACTTGGTTAATAACATAAATTTCAGGTGTATATTATAATTTGACATCTGTACACTCTATTGAGGGATCCCTACCAGAGGTCTAATTTCCTTACCTCACCATATATGTGACCCCCTTTACCACTTTGCCCTTTCCCCATCCCTCTTGAATGAAAGAAGATGTGGTATATAATGGAATAGTACTCAGCCATAAAAAATGAAATATTGCCATTTGTGACAACGTGAATGGATCTTGAAAATATCATGCTAAGTAATATAAGTCAGATGGAAAAAGAGAAGAATTGTATGATTTAACTCATGTGGTATTTGAAACAAAAAGTAAAATTTTACCCTATTTAAAAAATTAAGAATAGAGTTACCATATGACCCAGCAACCCCCCTTCTGGGTATCTACCTGAAAAATTTGAAAACATTTATTCACAAAGACATATGTACCCCTATGTTCATTGCAGTGTTTTTCATGGTGGTCAGGTGGCCAAGACATGGAAACAACCAAAGTGTCCTTCAACAAATGATTGGATAAAGAAGATGTGGTACATGTACACAATGGGATACTATTCAGCCACAAGAAAAGGTGAAATTCTGCTATTTGCAACCACATGAATGGACCTTGAGAATATCATGTTAAGTGAAAAAAGTCAGACAGAAAAATGTAAGAACCACATGATTTCACTCGTATGTGGGATATAAAACAAAAACTCATAGACACAGACAACAGTATGGTGGTTACCTGAGGGAAGGGGAGTGGGAGGGTAGTAAATGGTAATGGTAAAGGGGGCTAAATATCTGCTGATGGAAGATGACTTGACTTTGGATGATGGGCACACAGTGAAATAAGAAGATCATGTATCATAGAAGTATGTACTTAAAACCTATATAATCTTGTTAACCAATGTCACCCCAATAAATTTAATAAAAATAAGAAAATTTGCACTCTATTTTAAATCGACCTGGAGGAAAGAAGCCAGCAGGGGTTTGCAACTTAAAAATACCTTGTAGGTCATTTTGCAACTCAGAAAAGTTACTTTTCTATTGATCTTTTTGTGTAAATCCCACATCACATACACCATTTTTGGTATAAGTTTATATACTTGACTAGAAGGATCTGCTATGGGCATGCATCCGTTATCATATCCATTCTCATATCAACATAATGTGATCAGTATACTATCCCTGTTTGAAAGATGAAGAATTTGACAAAGATCACCCTACCCCTTACATGGTGAAGCTAAGTAAGCCTTCTGTCTCTGCACCATGCCACCTCCCAAGAAACATGTGGTTGTCTGCAGCAGTTTTCCCAAAACATGGAACAATGGAACACCAGACCCTCACATTGATCTATGAAAAAAAATCTGTGGTCAATTAATTTGGAAAATGATGCATCTCTCTCCACTTGTAGATCCCCAGAGCATAGAGCATATTGATAATTCTGATAAATCCTCTAGAATAGAACCTAATGGGACTTTAAATCATTGTTGTTTCCAAACTTATTCGTCAGAGAACAATCTCATGCATTTGACCCATGAGGCCCCTCTCTACTCCTTCATTCTTCTCTGACAGGGCTCCTCTAGCTGGAAAAAGTAGGAGGCTGACTGCTAGGGGACCCCAGGTAAAGTGTCGAGTTATCTGAGCAAGTTGCTTACCATCTCTGTTGGAGTTTTGAAGAAAAAATAAACAATACTCTTTCTCTTCCCCCACTTGAATTCAGAACACAATGAGTGATCAGATGGAGATAAAAATGTTAGCTTTATTGTGATAACTGCTACACATGCAGGTGACTCAGGTCTGTGGGCAGATGTGCTGCTCCCATGTCTCCTGAATCAGCCAGATTTTCCCACCCAGAAATAGAACCAGTGAGCTGACCCATTGTCCAGTGGGCAGTAGCAGGACTGAGGGCACCCTCACTGTAGGCAGGCAGATCCCCAAAAGGGGGAATCCAGAAGGACAGAGCCATCAGGCTCAGTGCCTTCACTCAAACTCACCGTTGAAGTAAGTTGCTACTCCCTCCCAAAGATCTATGCCTCAGTTTCCTGACTTGTCAAACAGAATTAATGAAACCCACACTACCTGCCTCCTGAGTTGTTATAAGGATGACACAAATGGTGATGGAGAAATGCCCTGAAAAATTTAAAACACTAAATTATTTTATTTGGGTAGCAGTTCTCATTGGGTTGATGTTTATGTTAAATAATTTGATCATTCATTCACTCATTCACTCACTCACTCAAACAGTGGATATGTTAGCTATAAACTAGGTGCTGGGAGAATAAAGCACAGATTTCATCTGGGGCCACTGAGCCACCACTCTCTCCCAACATGTCATGCCCAGTCCCACCTCCGTGCCTGCCAGACACGAATGTCCTCTCTCTCCCTAAAATTCCACCTGATCTGTGATAGCTCCATACCCCTTTTCTCTGGCAAACCATTGTTTACTTCAGCCACCCCTTTCTTGGAGCTCATCACACCCTTAGTATCAACGATGCTCATCTTCTCACTTGCCTTTCTCCTATGGTTTCACAAGGCCAGGAATCATCTCACTTTTGTGTCCCATAACCCTGTCTCCGGCGCAGGACTGGGCAGGCAGGAGGGGTCAGGGATGGCATGACTGCGGACTGCTGATGGATTTAGCCAGTTGGGGAAGGTGGCGGGGTGGCCATGATCTCATTTTCCCCATTCACTGATATGTTCCAAATTCGGCTTTATGAGATTTTTCTGGAGTGTCAGCTGTGCTGTTTTGAGCTGGGCCGCCAAGGGCAGAATGTCCAGAGGCGCAAGAGGAATGGCATGAGGGAAGGGCTTGGCAGAGAGCAAGGGTGTCTGCACTTTCCCAGCCTCCAGCAGGGTCTCAGAACGTTCTGTCCCATTGTAGGGTCTTAAAGGGGAAATGTCAGGGGAAAAATACTCGAGGAGATTCTGGGACTGTGCGCCACAGGGAGAACATAACAGAGGCCAAGAGGAAGGTCTCCCCAGGCAAATCACAGAGGAGCTGGGGAGGAAGGGCGGGGACCCAGTGCTCAGAATGCCATCTCATCACTAGTGCGGACCGGACAGGTGACCTGGATGTGGGCTTCTCCAGAAATGATTCAGCCACACTGAACTTGGGTCTGTGTGGTCAGTGATGGGCCACTACTCCGTGCCTCAGTTTCCTCAATGATAAAAAGGGGCGGAGTTGGACTTTATTACGGGTCTCAAGTTTTTCTCCAATTTTCATTTTTAAACTTGAATTGTTTTTATATTTAAAAGTGGACTATACTCTGGTTTCTCTTCAGGCCGCATAAACCTTTTGCCTTTTACTAAAAGTTGGATTATTTTACATTGAAGATTGTACTTTGTAAATATGATTTTAAAAAATCAGACTGTCCCTAAATCCTGGGCCTGCAGGACAACAATTTGTGTGGCAATCACCCCTCGCTCCCCGAACCCAAGTCCTGCAGGCACACCTTCCCCCCACGTGCTGGCCCTCCTCTTCCTGTGACACCACCTATGTCCCCCATAGTATTCAGGTTTGTCCCCAACCCTCACCCCGACCACACACTTCCTGCGGTTCCTTCCAGCGAGGGTGCTGTGTGATTCACAGTGGGCGTGGGACGGGATCACATGCAGAGCCATGTCTCCAAGGCCCCGGCCCCAGGTTCCAGCCCAGGCCCTGCACTGACTTGCCAGTAGACCAGGGTGAGCCGCCTCCCTTCTCCACCTTCATCTGCCACATCTATTACAAGAGGGACTGGGTCAAAACCATCAATAACATCTTTTCAAGTTCTCACATTCTGTGACTATGAAAATGCCATTTAGCAGAGTCAAATGGAACTATGATTTAAATGTTGTGGAATGTAACTGCCCCGGCCCCTCGCCAAACTTCATGAAGGGGTGTGGGAGCTCTGTTTGTTAAAGCTCTGTTTGTTAAAGAAGGTGGTGGGAGGAGGATGGAAATCTTCTTACCCACCCCCTATCGCACGATGGTGGCCACAAACCTCAGGTGGCTTTTGCCCCTGCTTCTGGGTCTGGGCTCCTTTTCTGTGATGTTTGGATCCAGGAATTGTCCATGCAAGGGTTGATTTTTGCTTATAGGAAACATTCATTGGGGTTGAAAAAATAAGTCAGAGAACAGGCTGTGTTAGCAGATGCACAACCAAAGGAAAAGTAATTCCCTTTTTATTCTGACTTCCTTCAACAAGCCACCAGTTCCAACTTGCAGGAAAATTGTCCCTTGTTGCTTCATTTTATATGTATACTAGAGGCTCAGTGCATGAAATTCGTGCATGAGTAGGGTTCCTAGGCCTGGGACAATCAGGGCTGATCTGTGGGGAGATCAGCGGGGCAATCGGGAGGCCCCCACTGACACCTGCCTTGGCCGGCCTGGGGCCTGCAGGCTGGGGGCAGCTCCTGTGTTGAGCATACACCCCTTGGTGGTCATTGTGCATCATAGTGACTGGTTGTTCCACCATTTGGTCGATTTGCATATTAGGCTTTTATATAGAATGAGCTAGGATATATATATATATATCTTTAGGATTTTTTTGGGCCTCATCTACCATCACTTCAAAGCTGATGACTCATCACACAGACTACAGTCAGATGGACAGAGCGGGGCTGGGGTGGTTCCAGAGCCAGTGTCAGAGTCAGGGCTCCTGGAAGTTCTTCTCACCGAGAAGTCTCAAAGACATTTTTCTTCTTTTCTTATAAGCAGAATGCTCGCTTTCTGGCATTACTACCCCCAACCCCAATTCTAGAATATTCTTTCTTAGGTTCCCTCTTTATAAAAATATATTTTTATTGATTTCAGAGAGGAAGGAGAGGGAGAGAGAGATAAAACATCAATGATGAGAGAGAATCATTGATCGGCTGCCTCCTGCTGGGCATCAAGCCCACAACCCAGGCATATGCGCTGACCTGGAATCAAACTGTGACCTCCTGGTTCATAGGTCGACTCTCAGCCACTGAGCCACGCCAGCCAGGCAGGGTCCCTCTTTTCGTTCTTGATGTCCTTAGAATCCTTCTAACCTCATCCCTGAACCACTTTCTCCTTTTCAGAGCACCTTCCCACAGAGGCGGCACAGTGCTCCCTGCGGGAGATGAGCCAGGCCCAGGGGGCTCTCCTCCACAGAGACCATGCCCCGAGATGTTAAGGGATAGTCTCTGAGCTCATCAAGGTCAAAACTTCAAGATTTCTGACCCTAAAAGCGGTGCTCTCTTCCCCTCTCCGGCAGGTGTGTGGGGATATGGGTGTCTGTTTTCAGGAGGTGGTGCTCAGCGAGCTTCCTTGGAGAGACCATGCTGGGGCTGAGCTCTGAGCACAGAACTGCTGCCCACCAATCTGATGGCCCCTCTGGTGTCAGCACTTTCCACCCCTCTCAGACTCTGTGATTCATTTGTTTGCTGAATCCAGACTCATCAGATCTACTGGGGTTTCCAGGCTGATGGGTCTGTATTTTCCAGAGTTGTTCTGAATGCATTACTCCCCTGAGCAAATCATCTCTTTATTGGCCGGTGGTGCTACTCCCCTTGGCTGTCCTTGCTGTCTGCTCTCCTCCCCTTTGGTCCCATAACCCGCCCAGGGTCCTTGCAGCACCCCAGTTTTCCCCCCACTCCTGGTACCCCATAGTGTAGCCACTCCTTACACCTCACTGCATGCCCCTGGTGTTGCAGATAAAGACAGAATTCACAACCACACTGAACACTGGGCCTGCAGGTAAGTGCAGCTGGACTGAGAAAAACTCAGGCACAATTCAGCTCATGGAATTCCCAGCTCCCTTCATAAACGGGGAAGCACTGTGCCAACGTTAGATGCCCTGCTCCTTTCTCAATGTTGTGCCTCTGCCTGACTTTTTTCCTGATTAGCCTTGCCAAAGATTTGTCGGTTTGGTTGGTCTGCTTAAGAAATCAGGTCCAGCCCTAGCTGGTTTCCTCAGTGGATAGAGCATCCACTGAGGACTGAAGGGTCCTGGGTTTGATTCCAATCAAGGATACATACCTGGTCACAGACTCCATCCCTGGCCAGTTGGGGCACGTGCGGGAGACAACCAGTCGACGTGTCTCTCTCACATCAATGTTCCTCTCTCTGTCTCTCCCCCTCCCTTTCACTCTCTCTAAAAGTCAATGGAAAAATATCCTCAGGTGAGGATTGACAAACAAACAAACACACCCCAGATCTAGCATTTCTATCTCATTCCCCATAACTGTCACCTCTTAATCCTGTTTGTTTGTTTTTATCCCAGGAAAGCTGGCCAAGTTCTTTCTCTGCTTTGCTGATTTGTTTTTCTGGGTCATCAGGTCTATTTTTTATTACCTTTCTCCAAAGTGGTTTTTAATTCAGCTATAATGATTTTAGTTACTTTGTAATTCTTCCACTTCCTGTCCATCTTCCTTTTTCTATCACCTCATTATTTCATCTTAAAATGATATACAGTCATCCTCTCTTATCCATGGGGCATATATTCCAAGACCCCCAGTGGATGCCTGAAACTTCAGATAGTACCAAACCCTAAGTGTACTGTTTTTCCCATATATACACTCCTATGATAAAGTTTATTTGATAAATTAGACACAGTAAGAGATTAACAACAATAACTAATAATAAAATAGAACAATTATAATATACTGTCATAAAAGTTATGTGACTATAATATCTCTTGGCACAAGATTTCATGATACTACCCAGAACAGCATGCAATTTAAAACTTATGAATTTCTTAATTCTGGAATTTTCTATTTAATATTTTCAGACCATGGTAGATCAGGGATAATTAAAACCATGGAAACCCAAATCAGGGATAAAGGATACTACTCCACATATTCCCTCACTGAGACTTTCTGCTCCTCTTTTAGGCAGGTCCTTCCTTCACTTCTATTGAGCTCACTGGGAAGGTGGACAGATGTTCTCCTATCCACAGCTAGGGCTCCTATCTCATTCTGTTGCGTCTGTGCTGGGCTGGATCAGAACTCAACCCGGCCTGGGTCTCTGGCACTCTCCGCTGCTGTGGGGGAAGGAGTTCCCCAGCACACTCTCCCCTCTGGCCCAGGCCCAGCTGTCTGGAGAGAAGGGCACTTCCCAGAAAGCGCTTTTCCGCCTGCCCCCCGACTTTCTGTTTTCTGTAACTTGCTGTTTCTTGCCTGTTTGTAGACAGACGGTGACAAAGGGAGAGGGAGTGCTGCGATGAGGAGAGGTAAGAAGACTCTGCTTCAAAGAACACCTCTTAAGAGATGGAGAGGAGTGACCCCGAGTCCCTGAGATAGGACAGTGGAGAGAAGAGGTGTAAAATATCTTCCCACTTTCCCAGTGCGCCTCTGCCTGGTGAGGGGCGCCTGGGTAGGTTAGGTGATATTGGTCTGTGTTCCTAGACAATTTAGTTAGAAGTTTTAAAGGCTAGTGAGCCACTCACTATTTTGATATAGATGGCTCATTTCCAACTTTTAGTGCACACTTATTGTTTAATTCCTCTCCTGTAGTGATTTTTTCATCTTCCCCAAAGAGCACTTGATTTTTCACTTGAGCACCAGCTCTCTCTTAGTCCAGGTGGCCTGGATGGGGGCTGGAGGTAAAGCACAGGACCTTAACCTTAGCCAATCAGCACTTCGCATTCCCCACCACAGTGATTGGTTCAGGGATGGGCTGGTACAATCAGAATGAGCTTCATGAATTTTCTGGAAACTCCTGAAAAGGATGCTCTCGTTTCCCCTCTAGACATGAGCCTAAAGGTTGGTGAGCTGAGGCCCAGGCTGAGCCCGAGAATGAAGCCGAGGATGGGGACACAAGCAGCTCCTGACCCAGCCTTGCCTGGAGCTGGCTCTAGTCTTGGATCTTTTAGTAACGAGATTCAATACATTCTTTTTGTGTTTAAGTCCCATTTGAGTCAGATTATCAGTCACTTAAAGTAAAATTGAGTCCTTTTTTATACAAGTGTGATCATGGGATTAAATATAAGGAAGATAAAACTCCAAATGTTTACAGTAGTATCTTCAGATGGCAGGATTGTGGATTATTTTTATTTTTCTCTTTATATATTTTATTTCATTTCCCCACATGTTTATAAAAAGTATGTTTTGTAAAAAAGAGAAAACAAACAAGGAAAGCCCTCAATAAATACGATGTCAAAATTTTGCCTCTTCTGTTTGGAAAGGCAAAGAGGCTGAAGGAGCCACTGCTCATGTCCCTGCTGAGCCTGTGGGATGACAGGCAGGCGCTCCTGAGGGATGGGGTGGGGGTAGGCCCTGCGATAGGCCCTGCAGGGCACCCTTACAGCTCAACAGGAAATCCTCCTTCAGGCGGACAGATGCGAACTTATGGGACTTATGGCAGCTGTTTCTACAGAGAGGGTACAAGTGGAAAATAGAAATGGTTTCAAGAGGTTTGGAAACGTTCCTGGATGGCAGTTCTGGATTGGAGAGGGGTGTGTGTGGTATGTGTGGGGCTGTCTCTGGCCTTGGTCTAGGTGTCAGGGAGCCCCCATACTCTCCCTGGGGGCCAGGCTAGGGCCACTTGAGCTGGCAGGGCACTAGTGTGTGTGCTTGTCACACGGGACCTATATGTTCTTATGTTGTCCCATGTCCGGAATTCAGTGAGGCAGGCGGCACTGCCCATGCCCCAGCTTAGCACAGGGCTGAGGAGTGTGCGTGCTGCAGCACTTGCTGTATCTCAAGTGGCACAAAGGATGAGTAGCTGCCTGGAGTGTGGAGACCCCCAACCCAGAGTTCCCGCTGACTGTTGCCACAGGCATAGAACTCCAGCTGAAGGCACTTAACGCTACCCATATCTGTGCATCCAGGAAGCTGAGTGGTGGGAAGAAAAAAAGCTAAAAAGGAGTCAGCTGGGCCAAGGAATCCCTGTGTTTATGAGTGTGTGTATGTATGAGAGATAGATAGACAGATAGATAGATAGATGGATGGATAGATAGATAGATAGATAGATGGATGGATAGATAGATAGATAGATAGATAGATAATAGCATTGTTTCTCAAAGTGTGTTTGATTGTAATCTCTTTTGAAATGGACAGCAAGACAATGTGTTTGGAGCACAATTCATTCGGGAAGTAACCCATGTATGCTATATCCTGGGAATGTTAGCTTATGAAAGGCTTTGAGAAATCCTGTTGTAAAGAAAGCTGCTTGAGTGAATGATCAGTTTGGGTGGATCACCCACATGCTGGATGGAATGAGGTGTGAGGCCAAATATGCAGAAGATGCCTACTCCCCGATATGTAGACAGGGGCCCCCGAGAGAATGAGGAAATCTGGGGTATGGGTAAGGGAAGCAGCAGTTGGAAGATTGTGCGATTCAGCCCCAGAGCATTTAAAGCATAAGGTAGATTATAAGATCTCAGAGTTTTATTTAGTTTAAACACCTCATTTCATAACGAGGCCACCAAGGTGCACAGAAGAGAATTGAATTACTATCACCAGAGTTCTTGGTTGTATCCCATAGATGCCAATTCTGGATAACCTGGCAGGAAAGAGATTTGCTGGGGGGGGGGAGCGGGGGGGTGTATGGTAAATGGGAACATGGGCCCCTTCCCATAGTCCAAGTCCCCCTCCCACCCTGTGGGAAATATAGTGAAGGCATCTGTCAGGAGACTGCGAGACCTTGAGAACCTGGCTAGCATCTGGGTTGGGAAAGTCTGGGTGGCAGCAAAACAATAGCACTGGCCTGCTGGCTGCCCCTGGTGTGGCCCATCCACAGCCTGGGTGGGACTTAGTGGAACAACTTCACTGGTGGCAGCCGGTGGGGCTGTCAGCTTCACCAGTCAGTCACCACCAGTGCTCAGGTAAGTCCTATGTCTTTCACAGCCAATCCCCTGGGTTATTTCTTTGGAATCCACACACAATGTGCTAAAGTTTACTGGGACCTCAGCACTTTGCATAACAAGGGATATCAGGGAACCCTCCAAACCTATTGGAAGCCTAGAGGACCAGGTTCAAAACCAGGTAGAAACCCAGAGAAGGTAGACTGCTGAGAACATGGCCAAACTATGTGCAATTCAGCCCCAGAGCATTTAAAGCATAAGGTAGATTATAAGATCTCAGAGTTTATTTGGTTTAAACACCTCATTTTGTAGCGAGGGCCACCGAGGTGCAACAGAAGGGAACTGAGTTACCATCACCAGAGTATCCTTGGTATTCTTGGTTGTATCCCGTAGATGCCAATGCTCTCACAATCAAATGAAGTATTGCAGCTGGGGATCATGATGTATAGTAATCTGGCCTATGGCTTTGCCTCATTTCCGGAGGGAAGGGCTGACTGGCAAGCACAGGCCCTGGGCCCCTCCCACGCTGGCAGGCTCTGGGAGGACTGGTGTGTGGCGGTTTGGCTCCAGCTACTGAAGCCTGGAGCCCGCCTCTCACCCAGATTCACATAGGAAGGCAGCTCATCCATTTGGATGGGGGCAGGGTGAGGTTGCAAACCCCATCTCCTACCTCCCAGTTTACACGATGCACCTGAGTGTACTCGTTTCTATAAATACTGAAAATCCCAGTTCAATTAATAACATGGACCTTGACAAGTTTCTACTTACCACGGAAGGATAGAATTCTGAAAATTTTTGAAATATTCATCTATACTATTCTTGGTGTTTCCTACGCTTTCCCCAGTCTGTACTCACTGACCTCATGTACAGTCATCACAGCAGAAATATACACAGAGAGAGAAACAAGCAAGCTTGTAGCTTTTGAATGTCCTGGCATGAATAATAGCATGAGAGCCTCAAATCCTGTCTTTGAGCATCCATATCCTGAGCATGGGGGCCTCAGGAGGACTAGTGTGTGGGTAGTTAAGCCATGTTCTTCCAAGTACCTGGATTCGATTGCTGCTTCCCTGAGGAAAAAAGGCAGTCTCAGAGGGAAAGGCTCTCTAGAAATGGCCCAGCTGCACACTCCATGCCCCACAACCTGACGTTGAGGGGACAATAGAACACCCGATAGTTTGGGGAATCTGAGAGCGCAGATGACAGGTGCCCTGCTCCCTGCAAGAAGCTGGGCGGCTGGAAGCTCCATAGAGAAGCCCCGGCATTCAGTGAGGGGCTCCGGAGGGCACAGGCTGCACTGTGACCCCACGAGAGCAGCAGGAGCCAGCAAACTTGGTGGCTCTCCTGTCAGGGATGGTGGGGTATGAGAGCAGATGCAAACGCAGGCCCAACAACAGCAGGCATGAGGGCTCCTCACCAGCCCACGAGGGTGGCCACCAAGGACCGATGGGCAATGTCCTTCTCAGCAGAGGCCAGTGTGGACAGGTGACATCAGAGAACTGAGTGTGCTCCCCTGGGTGCCCTGACCTGCTTTCCCCCACCCCAACGGGTGCAACCTCTGGAAGGAGGGAAGGAGAAAACCCTGCTTCCACTGAAATGGAGGTTCTGCCAAAAGCAGCAGGAGGGATCAAGGGAGAAATAAGCTTTTTCTACCCATTTGAATTTGTGGCCTATGACATTCATTCTGATACACAGCCATTCTGATGTACCCCAGCTTAAGGGTGAAGCTATCTGAGAAAGTGCGTTGGGCAATTTGATCGTGTGTGAACATCAGAGCGCACTCACACAGCCTCGGTGGAATGGCTTACTACTGCAATTGTGTGTGTTGTACTTTTATGTGACTGGCAGTGCAGTAGGTGTGTTTATACCACATCACCACAAAACCGTGAGTAATGTATTGCACTACAACATTTGATGGATGTGATGTCATTAGGTGATAGGAATTTTTCAGCTCTGTTATAATCTTATGGGACCACCACTATTTATGCAGTCTGTCATTGACCAAAATGTCATCATGCGGTGCAAGGTTGCAATCGTAATCCACAAAAATTTTTAAAAGGCTTCAAGCACCCATCTCCTTGAATTATTGTCAGGCTGACTGTGGTTTTGCTTACCCATATCCTAAGTCAAAACTAAATGATGGTCGGCACATTGGCAGTTATTTCCTGTAAAATAGGGCTGGAACTGGTGGCCACCTTCTGGGCTCTGCTGGTGGGTTCCATCCCAGCCCACCAGGCTGTGTCCACGAGCCAGCCCCGTCCCTCATAGAGCCCTGGCTGCCTGTACACTCAGTGAGTCACTTTTGTTCCCAGTCAGTTGGTCTTAAACACTGCTGAGAAGATGTTGATAAGAGTCCTTTGAAAACCCCAAATCTCTGTGAGCATGTGACTCAAGCCTCCCCTGGGGACTCAGCTTCCTCATCTATAAAATGAAGTCATCTCTGCTTTGCTACTCAGAGTAGGCCAGCGCTCAGGCCTCCAGTGTCCGCCACATGCAGGCGCCTTTCCCATGGTCCTTCATTCATCTTTACGCGGCCCGGCCAGAAACGGCCGTTAGCCCCGTTTACAGATGTTGGAATCAGGTTCACAGAAAAGAAGGGACTTTCCAAAGGCCAGTCACTTAATGCATCAAATCTAAGACTCCATAGATGTGGGGCAAAGCGATTATTTTATAAACAATAAAGAAAGAAAAAGAGCTGCCAATTAGAACTGCAAGGAGTCACAGATTGTAAGACATTCTAATTTCAGAGACGATAAAACTTGTGAGAAGTGGTCCTTAGAACTGATGGGCTACCGAGCTAAGTAGTTGGTGGACTAGGGTGCCACCCCAGGCCTGAGGGATGCCAGAGCCCATTCTGTTCCACTTAGGCAGGCTGCCACACGTGACACCTGCTGCTGGGAGGCTTGAAAGGCCCCAGGAAGAAATGACGTCTACACGTACGAAGTGCTGTGCAGACTCAGGAAGGATGATGAGGAGAGTCGTGCCAATAGCTGGAATGCAATAAATCCCTCGCTGACTTTCATAGAAGCAGCCTCAGTTAGACAAACTTTCAGAGAGTTTGAATTTGGGTGGAATTCTGTCGCATGCCGAAAACTGACTCCTCCTCTGTGGCATCTGATGTAGTCTCATAAGCCAACTCATCCAAGAACTGCTTGGCTTAACCCAGACAGTTCACTTACAGAGCATAAACTCCAGAACCAGGGTTGCGGATTTTTGGAGATCTGAGGAAACGTCCAGTTGATGAAACAGACCCGAACCAAGTCTAGAGGAGTGCCTGCTCCCCCAGGGCTCTGCCTTGCCCCGAGTCTGGTGCCGTGGGAGGCTCTGGGGCCTGCCTCTCATTGGGTGGGTCAGGACCCGCTTCCCTGGGGCCCCACTCTTGACTGGGGGTGTGTTCAGGTCAAATAGAGCATGGAGTGCCCACAGACCCTGAAACTGCCTTTTTGTGACCTTCCCCCAAATCAGATCTGCCCCTCAGATGGAGCGTGTCTTCACAGCTTCGGACACTGGGATCTGGACCTTTAATCACCACTCATAGGGGGTCCACAGCTGGTGTACCCCTCTGGAGCTGGGCCTGTCCTTTCCTGGCTCCCACCTCCTCCGCCATCCTCCCAGATGGCCAACTGACCAGTCACATTACCATTGCTGGCCAGCGCTCACCCAGCACAATTGGTTGTGCACTTTAGGGACCTTATTTCATCAAGTCTTCTCAAATGCTCTCTGAAGTAGGAATTATTATCCCCATTTTAAAGATGGCAAACCTGAGGCTAAGAGAGGCCAAGAAATAATGTGTCCAAGGCCACGCAGCCCATAAATAAGAGAAATCTTAACCAAGTCTCCACGCTGTGCCTAGAACAGTGAGCCCAGCCAGTGTGAGCACTTACTACTTATTAGACGACAGAATAAAATGTGCCTTTATGATGATAATGCTTAAAAAGTTTGCTGGGAACTAATTGTTACTTAATGTTATTCATCTGAGCACCTGCTTCTGTGCCCAATGGACCTACGGAGGAAGTGGGTTCCAGGCAATGGAGGCTATAACACACACACACACACACACACACACACACACACACACACACACCTCCTTTAATGACCCGCCTGCAATTGATATACTGCTAAGTAGCATTTCTTGTGCTGAGGAGATTCTATTTCCACACTAGCAGCAAATTTGACCTTTGTGTCAGCTACCAGCTGCTTATAATTCTGACAGATGCAAGCACATTTCTGGGAAGCTGTAGCCACTCAGGACCTTGTAGATCAACAGGCAACACTGGCGGCTTTGGTAAGATTGATCGGCCTGTGAGAATCCCATTTACAGCCCGGGCAGAGCCTCGGTTTCCCATGGCCTGGGCACTAATGACTTCGACAGCTCCCATCTAAATCTGTCAGCCAGGGCTGGTGGCGATATTAAAGAACACTCTATTTATACGAAGCAGCAATTAGGGGAATGCTCGCCAATGGGGCATCGCTTCCAAGTAAATCCCTGGCCTTCCAAATGGTGTCATGCTCATGGTTATTTTAATCCACTTGGAATTTCAGGGATATTAATGTGACAGGCCATTGTGGAGGATTAGCCAGGTTCATTTCTGCTGACATTTCAGAGAGCACACTCAGGTTCCCAAGACGTGCCCGCGCCTCCTGGCACAGGGCTGGGGGAGCAGCAGGCGGGAGAAGCAGCTGCTGGGAGGGTGAAGCTCTGCCCCTTCAGCTGGCCTGCCCACCTCTCTCTTCCTCCCCTGCCTCCCTCCCGCCTTGCCGTGGCACCTCCATTTTCTGCCAACCTCCTTCTGGGCCCCTCCACTCTCATTTCCTGTTCTGCTCTGTCCTTCCCTTGTTCTCTCCAGGAAACAAACCTGTACCTGAGATGGTCCTTCAGACAGAAGTGTAAGGGTCCCATCGACAGTTAGAGGGGTTACAATGGACACAGGATGGGGCTGCCAGATAAAATGCAGCGTGCTCACTTAAATGTGAATTTCAGATAAATAACAAAGAAATTTTTTCGTGTATTATATTAACTGAGTGCCCTGAATTTTTATCTGCTAAATCTGGCAACAGGACATAGGGAGGGCGAATATAAAGTAGAGAGACACTGCTGGACAAAAAGTGTCACACCTTAATCCAGGGCGCATTTGTCCTGTCTCAATCGCTTTGTTTCTTGCTGTGTCCTCAACAGCAGGGAGAGACAGAAAGAGAGAGAGAGAGAGAGAGAGAGAGAGAGAGAGAGAGAGAGAGAGAGAGAGAGAGAATTTCTTGTGTCTCTTCTTGTAACGGCACTAATCCATCACAGGGCTGCACCCCCAGGAGCTCATCTAAAACTAATTATCCCCTAAAGACCCCACCTCCAGATACCACCGCAAGAAAGCTTCAACAGGTGAATCTGGGAGAACACAAACATTCAGTCCATAACACAGCAGCTCTATGAAATATGTTCTCTTTTTAGTCCGACCTTACAGATAAGAAATAGAGCCAACCTGATGTTGTTACTTGCTCAAGGTCATTAAACTAGCAGGAAGCGGAGTTAGGACTGAACGCATCGATGCGGACTTTGTGTCTTACCCTCACTGCTCTGAGGCCTTTGAATGGGGATCATGACCTCTTTCTCAGTTTCCACAGATTTTCTGTTTGGGGATTACAGAACCCAGCCCTTGGGTGCTTAGAAAGCACTTGTGAGTTGCAGGCACTGACCATTGTAGACACCACAAGGGGCAGAAAGATATATGGACCACAGTTCCTGCCCTTAAGCAACTGAACAGTGGAGATGAGACCTGTACCCCAGCTCTTGCCAAGCACTAGCTTTTCATTCTGTCTTTGGAGTTCCCCTCCTCCTCTTTACTTCTTTGCAGCCCCCTACCTTAGTTTGGTTGGGAATTGGGTTGGCTCACTCGTGTTCTACACAGTAGACTGCTAAGAGTGGCCTGGAAGCTCTAATCCATCCTATACCCTGTCCCCCAAACCAGCTCACAGCAGCTTCTTCATCTTCTCAGAATCCTTCAAGGGCTCACTAATCCATCTTTTACAGCTTTCAAAGACGCCTTTTACTCACTTGATTTCTCCAGGTGCCCTGCCCCTCACTGCCTCCAGCACAGAACACAGACCGAGTCCCAATGGGATGGGGCCCAGAACGCTGCAGCCAGGCCCTGCCCGTGTTGCAGACATTGGAACTCTGCAGAAGCCCAGTCTCCACGAAGCAGGTCATAGCCAATGGCCCGGACATGCAAGACAGCACTCCACAGCCTGGTACCAAGGCCCTCCCTTCGTGGTAGGGCTCTAGGTGGTGCGTTCCCTGGATTCGCCCTGTAAATCCGATGTCCCATCCCAGATTAGCTGTGTGTCCCCTGGACCAGGCTGAGAGCTTCCAGCTGTGTGCCTGGGCTTGTACTTCTCAAAAAGCCCAGCTCATCACTTAGACTGTCGGCATGACCTTGGTTTCACCATGGAGGATGCTTCCAAGGTTGGACAGAGGCCTGTAGGAGGCAAGAGTCCAGGGAGAAAGGTGGAAGCCAGAGATGAGAGCAGTGGCTTTGGGGTGGCAGGAAGGGCCAACATCAGAGGCAGGCAAATGGAAATGATAGGGTGAGCAGTGATAAAGAAGTAAGTCCCAAGATGTGGAGATAGGCAGGGGTGGGCAGTGCTATAAACTGAGCTAAAAACCCCTCAGAAACCTTTAGAAGAGGAACAAGCTGAATTCTGTCAGCAAAATCTCAATTTACCAGCTAGTGGGTAACTTTGGGAGTAAGAAGAATTTGCTTTCAACTTTCCCAAATCGCTTTGGTCACAGCCCAGGGGACACAGCCACGCCATGCAAAGCCAGGCCTTCCAGGGTGAGAATCGCTGGGTTATCTGTGACTTGGCCTGAGGCTGGGATGCTGGGAGCCCCATGACCGCTTGTCTGGGCATGTGGGAACGTGAAAGTCAGGGTTTTTATTGCTGTTTTAGGAGTCTTTGGACAATTCTTTCTGGAAATAATTTTAGACTTCAGCAAGAATCCAGGGATGTCCAAAATTCGGCAGGGGACCAAGAATGATGCAGTCGCGGCCTCTGTGACTAGTTGCTTCAACCAGGCATCGGGCCAGGAGGAGGTTTACTGGGGCTCTGGCTCCCCATCCTGGAGACCTGTTCATAACAGCTTCCTCCTTTGCTCCTTTGGAAAGAGCCCTCATTCCTCCAGAGTGGGTGGGGGAGGGAGTGGTGAATGCTGTGCACTCATGTGAACTAGCCAGGCCGGGTGGCGGGGTGGAGAAAACAGTGCTGCTAGAGGCAGCGGGTCTGAGCCCACGTCTGCCGCTTCCTCGTCTGGCACTCCTGAGCAAGTCTCCACTCTCCGAGTCTTTGTTTCCGCATCTACGAAATGGGAAGCTCACCTCCCATTTATAAAATAGGAGTTTTGGAAGTATCTGAAGAATGCAAACATCCTGCCAAGAGACTGTGTTTGGGGTTTAAATAAACCCAGATTCCCTCAATCGATGGAGCCCAGACCTAGGCTTCAAGAGCATTCAAAAACACGGACTTGAGCCCTGCCCTCAGGAGTCGCAGCCTTCTGAGGGAGCCACACTGACATGCTTCCTAGTCGGGGGAGCATTTGCTAAGCTGGACGTGTGCAGAGGAGGGAGGCCAGGGGACAGAGCAGTCACAGGGCCTCCTGGTGGAGGACAGTGGGGGTGAGAGCTGATTCTTGAGGAGAGGCAAGATGGGGGAAACAGAGGCCAGGACTGATTCTGGGAGGTAGGACCGGACAGCAGAGAGGCTGCTGGTTGTCAGAAGGAAACCATTTTTCATTTCCTAGAATTCTGTAGAGCGTGGGTGATGGGGAACTGAGAAGCAAAGCCATGGCCCTTGTTCTAGACAGGCCCTGGGAAGTGGCCCCTCAGACGGAAGCACCTTCAGGCAGCCCTGAAGCCACGCTCTCCGCCTGTCAATCCCTGACTTCTGGCTCAGAAACCTCCCCTGCTTGGTGTGCTTACAATGAGCCTGCTAAGAGCCACCTGCTTATCTCTTGACACTCCCTTATTTTCTGTCCACTAGAACGAAGAAATGTTTTGGAGGGCAGAGAACACAACTCCTCTCCAAGACCTTCTCATCATCTGGCTTGACTTCCTGATATATATAGTATATATGTTAGAGATATATTTAATCTTCTCATGAGAGAGAATAACTGTTGACTCTTATACTTTCAAAGTTGATGCTTCCAGTAAGAAAAAGTTGAGGTTGGTCTCTCCTTCCCCCACCCTCGACCTTTGCTATAGGCTACATGGCAGGGTCCTTGTGGAGACAGACACACCGTGCCCAGCGCAGAGCTGACATGCTGGTGCAGTGTGCACGTGGGCCACAGCCCTGGTGCTGGAGCGCAACTTCTAGGCTTAGGAGATCTGTCACCTCATGCGGATCATTAGGGTTCTGTGCCAAGGGGAGGAGGGTGTGTTGGCCTTTCTCCCTCACTCTCCCACTGTTACTGTCTTCCTCACCTCCCACTGCCACTGTTTCCCTCACCTCCCCAAACCTCACAGGAAGTGTTCCCTGCAGGGGGCAGCTTTGCTCTGAGGGCTGGCTGCAGGGAAGGCACCAATCCACAGGTCCAAGGGGTCTCTGCTGCATAGCTGGCTCCCTTTTGAAATTCTTCAGCTGGAGAATGTCCTCAATAGAACCAGACTGGGTAGGATCGGAGTGCAAATCTTAAGTAACACTTAGCTCATGAGTGGAACTAGACAGAGCAAAACACTATTGGTTCCATGTGGGGAATCTGGTTTTTAAATCAATTTGAAATTCCATTTGGATAATTTCTTCTGGGTGGAAAGTTGGGCACCACCTTTGAGATCATGAGGTCGGGTTTGGCCAGCAAGGGCTGGAAATGCCAATTATGACAGAGATGGAAAGCTACTGTAAGAATGGAAAAAGCTCAAAGGAGCTCATAGCAAGTGGGTAAAGTAGATCAAGAATGGAATCCAGCTTGGGAGATGGCATTATAGAACAGGGCCAAACCAACCTGCGTTCAAACCCCAGCACAAACACTGCAAAGCAAGTTATTTACTGTCTCTGAACTCAGTTGGGGGGGGGGGGAGGCAGTGTAAGAAAAAAATAACAAATGCATAATTTTCAGACACCACATGTTCTATTTGAAGTTCCACTGTCAATTCCTGGAGGAGTGTGTAAGCATGTGCGTGTGCGTGTGCGTGTGCGTGTGTGTGAGAGAGAGAGCACATGATTATACCTATGGTCAACCATTGTTTATTTGTACTGCACCCACTTATAAAGCTTCACTTTGGTTAAATATCCATTGTCTCAGAAGCCTAGAACAGGCCTCTTCACCTGCTGGGCTTCTGTTCCACCATCTGTCAAATGTAGATAATAAAAATAGTTGCTTTCCCTCCAGAGTCCACATGGTGGAAGGGAACGAGCAGGGAGGGGTGTTGGAATCTACAGCCACAAATCAAATCTACTGCTAACACAGACCAGCTGTGTAAACTGTGTCCTCGTTGGACAAATCTTATTTTCCCTTTCAGGTCTCAGTTTGCCCCCACGTAGAACAGGTCAGAGCCACGAGCCTGCCCTGAGGTGAGAGGAGTGCATGTGGTGCTGTCAGCGGAGGGTGCAGAGCAGTGCCCACATGCCCAGAGCCCAGCTAACCAGGGAGGGCTGGGCAGGGCGCATTCATGGGAAGACAGAGCAGCCTACTTCCTCCTCTCTAGGGACCTGCTACTGTGCTGGTGCATGAAGAGGATGGACTGTGGAGTCAAGAATAAGGTTTGGAGCCCCACTCTGCCTCTCTGACTGCTTTGGGCAAGTCTCCTAACCTCTCTGGGCCTCAGTTTCTCCATTACTAGTGCTAAGCATTGCCTCTACGTCCTCGGAGTGTTCAAATGGGGCCAGGCATGTACGTTGCCACCTTTACTATTTGTTCAGGACCCATCTCCTTGAATCACATGTTTCCTGAAATTCAGTCTCCAAGTAAGTGAAGAAAAGACAGGGTCTCCTGCTTGTTTTACATTTGGTGACAAGGGATTCACTGAAACACACCATGCCTCCCCTGGGAGCAGTTTAGAGGACACAGCGAAATTCTGAATGAAGTCTGGCTAACGAAGGGGTGATTCACTGCTCAGGTGGGTCCTGCTTGCTCTCCTCAAAAGCCACACAAATATGGCGAAATAGATGAAGTTAGCCTTATGTTGCATTGGCATCCAATGCTGTCCCATTAAATACATTCATTAGCAAGTAAATGTTCAGTAAAACCCCTTTTGATAGCTGCTCATTTCTTGTCCCCTCCCTGTGTTCCCATCAAAAGACACCCCCAAGTTTCCATGCAGTCGTTAAAGACCTCCACAAGATCCCCCCAAACCATTACTTACAAGGCTAGAGTTTCAGTGGAATGGAGAAACTGCCTCTAGAAAGATATCAATAGGGCCCATTTAGGTATCTTCATTGCCATGGCTCCATTGAGGAACCAGGGACAAAAATAAAGGCATTCCTGAGACTTTCTTTAAATGTTACTTCAACTTTTAGCTATCTCCTCTCTGAGAGCAAATGGATTTCAATGATGCCAAGGCTGTGAGCAGGAAACATGGAATTGATGCCTGAAATTGCCCCATTCAGCAGTGATTCAGGTTTGTTTATGCCACCAACGAATCTTTGTGCTGTCGACGCTAATGTGCAGTGAACCGTGGTTTGATTTCACATAGAAAAGCTCCCCATTCAGCGTGACTTTCCAGGTGTGCTACGGCACAGAGGCCCTGATGCTTCGGTGATTTCTAACTGAAGCCTGGAGTCAATCACACAGTTTTTGAGGTCCTTCCGCCTGCGTCGCTGTAGGAGAAGTGCATGGAGGTCCACCCCAAAACGCCCCCTCCGGCTAGTGGAGGGGCCTCGCCTGCCCAGCGGGTTGCCCCGGGGGGAATGGAAGGTGAGCTTGTCCTGGGAACTGTGAGGCTCTGCACAGATGAAAGCGGTCACTCTCTTATCTGCCGGCTGTCTGTTCCTGTCTGCTTGCTTCTCTGATGTTTTAGTCTGGATCACAGCTAATGTCCATACCAAGCAAGAACTGAGGAACTTCTATAATGTTCCTTCTATCTAAAGGACTGCGTGTTTTCCCACTGGGCATATTTATGTTTCATGTGCACGATGGGCTTCAGGGTTCTGTGGAGTGAACTAAGAAGGGTCTGGCTGGGCCGGCAGCCCCAGAGGACCAGGGCATGGGAAGAAAGCCCCTCAATCTTCTGAGGAAAGTGGCTGGCAGGATATCACCCTGATTAGGAATTGGGTCAGTATTTTAAAGCTCAGAATTCTGCTGGTCAGGGGAAAGGGACCAATGAAATTCTGGCTCTGTCACAGAAGCAGTGGTACACCTGTGGAGCCCTTGGTAACCAGCGCTCTGTGTCTCCCTGATGAGACTCGCACGGTGCGGGAGGAGGTCACGCATGGCCGGAGTGTGGCGAGAGCTCTGCCTCTGCAGGTGCTGACCCGCAGGCGCACCCTGATTGGCAGGTGCACCGACAACCTCACTAGAACCTTTCTGGAGTGAGCATGAGGGTTGTGGGGGGAAAAAAATTACTGAGGTTAAAAATAGCTACTCATTTAGGCATTTGAAATACATGTGTCATTTAATCTTCATGAAACCCTGTGAAATAATCACTTTTATCCTCATTGTGCCTGAACTTGCAGCTCAGGGCAGTGAAATGACTTTCCCAGGGCCACATAACCAGGACAGACGGGACCCAAGGCTGAACTTTGGCCAGGAGTCTACGCAGGCCATCTGATACAGCTGGTTGTCTCTGTGGCCAGATTCGCTGCAATTTGGGCATCAGGGACAGCCAGGAGGCAGGGCTGGCCAAAGGAGAGCCCTGCAACCCTCCCCACCCACCCACCGCTCACCCCGACTAGGAGGCCTACATTGCACAGGGACAGTGACAGATGGACTGCTGGCACGGTGTGCAGACGCAGCCAGGCTCCCAGTGGTAAAGGACTGAGCCTCAAGAAATACTCTTTAATCAAAGGGCTGAGGAGGAGGGTCAGGCTGGGAGGCCAAAAAACAAGTGTGCTCTGTTAGTGAGCTAACCTCCAATGCTAAGGTGCTTCAGGAATACGTCAATCTGGCTTTCTGATACCCTGACATGGACCAACAATCTGACCTGAGCCATGGACCTGGGTTACCTGGGAGGGGGCAGGAAGCAGGAAGTGGGGTCAGGTTAGTAGCCACAAGACCACGTAGTGCATCACAGGGGAACCCCGGGCTTGCCCTCCCACCAAGGTGGGGATGAAGAAATAGCTCCTCCTCTCGTAAACCGTCACAGGTGGTAGGAAGACTGCACATCTTCACAGCTTTGGAGCTAGCCCTGATTCCTCTCTTATTCTATCTACCTTTCCATTTGCAGACGTGGAAACCGAGTTCTGCAAAGTGCTATCCCAGTAGATAAAGGCAAAGAAGGCACCAGACTGGTCTCCCACCTCCAATGCAGGGCGTTTTGTGTGCTGCTCTATCCACTCCTGGCATTGGCCTTTTAGACCTCACCGACCAGGTCAAGGCCCCTGGACTGTGGGCTGCCTCAGGGGCTGTGTCCTTGAGTTCCCCAGAGTCTGCCTAGCAGGGTGGACCGCCAGGGCACTGAGCTGTTTTCCTGCTTAGATCAGAGGCTCCTTGAGGGCAGGGCCAGGTCTTCACATGCTCCTGAGATGCTTCACAACGACCTGGTCATGGAGTTGAGTGAGGCCAGACTTTCAGGACACCCTCTATCAGGGAGCCTGGGATCACTCCATGGTTGTCACAGAGGGAAGCATTGGTGTTCCTTGGAACCAGATGGACCCAGATTCAAATCCTGCTTCTGCGGCTTTCTAGGTTTCTGGCCCAGAGCAATCACTTGGCCTCCTGGGCCTCAGTTTTCCCATCTGTCCAGTGAGGCTGACAGGGCCACCCTGCAGGGCCTGTGTGTTCTAGCATAGACCCTGGCATGACCAAGTGTCATGTGGGAGCAGAGCCTGGGCTCCTGCTTGCTCCTCCAGCCTGGGCTCCGCGGGATTCTGGATCTGAGTGAGGAGAGGGGTCAGGGATCCTGGCTCCTCATGCTCTGGCCTTTAAGTGAGAAAAACGCTCAATTGATCAATGCAGGCTCTCCTAGGAATTGCCTCTTCCAGGCACTTAAGGAGCTGCTCCGAGTCCCTGACAGTCAGGGTGCACTGTGGGCATGAGGGGCAACCTGAGGTCCTGCCCTGGGAAAGCAGGAGCTGAGGAAGATGGACTCTGCTCCACCTGCTCTCATGCATCCTGTGAAGGGTGGCAAGAAGGAGAGTGCGTCTGAGTGGGGACCACACTCAGATGTTTTGGAATGCGTAACCATGCAGCAGACACAAAACAGGAAATGGTGTCCATGTCTCAGACCTGGTTCCTGTGCTTCTTCTGCATCGCTTCAACTTGTAGCTTAAAACTCCTCTGCATTCAGTTTTCCTGTCTGTAAATGACAGGGTTCAGTTATAACAGTGGTTTTCAAAGGTGTGGTGAGTTCAGCAATAGAACACTTCGAAACTTACCCGAAGCAGAGGTGTCTATCAGCTGACGCCATCTGAGTGGAGCCGGGCTGCCAAGTTCTCATGACAGCTGCTTTGGGGAGCTCAGCCTGCAAACCTGCGGGGCAGAGGTTCTTTGAGGACCTGGTCAGCTCCAAATACCCCAGATTCCCGGCTCCTCTGGCGGAAATGATATAAGCAGCCACACCTGAAGTGCCAACCAGCCTTCCACTCTGCCTTGTGTGGCTACGTTTCCCTTGCCTTGGGTATCAGTTAAGGACCTTTGGGTGTAATTAATTGAAACTGATTCTGGGTGACTTACGATAAAAGGCAGATTTGGGGGAAGGATCACGGACAGCCACAGACTGAAGGATGTGCAGAATATCTGGCCTTGGCAGCTTTGGAGACCTCAAAAGAGAGAGTTGGTGGGACATTTATCTAGAGTGCTGTCCCCAGTGCACCTGGACTACAAGTGCCACCAATCCTTGTGGCTCTCATTCAGTTTCAGTTCCCCAGAAGAAAGAATGTGATTGGCCCAGCTGGCGTCCGGTGTCCATCCCTGGCCCAGTCACCATTAGTCAGGGCTGAGGGGCCCACTTGTGTATCTCGGGAGGATCCAGAGAAAGGGGAGTCATGGCATCAGGGCAGCATAATGCATGTCTAGGACGCCCTGCCTGCCAGCGGTAGTGTCCACTCTGGAAGATAAAAACCTCGGCTGACATTTTTCTGTATTTAAATGCTCTTCCAGATCAAAGCAAATTGTTCCAAACCCAAGACACAGAGATTTGGCTGGGGGATGTGAGAGCATTTCTTTCTCTGTTTCTACAACTGCAAAAGCCCAAAATTTAAAGTGTGATGTGGGCAGAGAAATTGCATCAATTTATAGACAGACTAGTCAAAATACACATCTCACTGGTCATGGCAGTGAGTGTAAAACACCGAGTTTGTCTTTGAGGAAAAAATGGTGTATGTGTCTGATGTTTACCCATAAGCACATCCGGACATCACCGACACAGGGATTCACACTTGTTATTTGAATGCATGCCACTTTAAATGTTCTTTATTATTAATAATAATTAATAAATAAGTGGTCCAGAGAGTTCTAATTTTCTCTTGCTATCAAAGATTAGCATATTTTTTCCCATTTTCCTAAATTTCTACCTTTTTGATAATGTGTATATAATTACTGATCACTCCCTGATTCCACCAAACTCACTCTTTGTTAGGCTGGCTGACTTTACCCAAATGCTGTCAGATGCTGGTGAGATTTTTTAAATAACTGTTATGATTGATGTAATTAAATGGAGACAGGACTTTGCCTTTTCTCCGCTTTTCTCTTCTTTCTCCCTCCCCATCACAGCAGAGTTGAGAGAGCGTATGAGTTATCTTTGATTTGTTGGACCTGCTTTACCAGAATGTGCAGTATCTACATTTTGCTCAAAGAACTTAAAACACCCAGAGCAAACTGGGGGCTGAATTGTTCTCGTCAGTCACTGGTGCGGCCTGGGTTTCTCCTTGTTAATTGCTGTGAGCAGGGAAGCTTTACTCAGTGAGCAGTGTACCCAAGCATGTATGGAGTTTAATGAATCATACCAACTCTGCGCTCCAAGCAATTAGGGAAATCTAGCTGTTAGTTAGTGAGGCATAAAATAAATTTAATCTCTCTTCTAAAAAATCAATTATAGTGCTGTAATGTATAATTCAATTTGGGTCATGCTACATAAATTTTCTGTTTTTAGTATGTTTTTAAACTGGTTGTTATTAGATTTTGCAAGCTGTGTGTGTGTGTGTGTGTGTGTGTGTGTGTGTGTGTGTGTTAGACTGGAGGATGACAGAATGGAACAACTCAGAAAGAGTCTGGCTTTATTGATAAAATGGTGTCTCACAAGGTCTCTGTCCATTTGATTCAGTGTCTTACTTGCGCACTTATTGTGTGCCAAATTTCATGGAAGGCAGAGAGAATGTATAGTAAGTGTCTGCCCTCAAGGAACTTACAGTATAATTGCTAGTACAGACTAAACCAAATAGAAAATTAGAAAATAGTAAGTGAAACTGGATAGGACAAACACAGGTAAGGGGTATTGAAGAAAGAAATTGAGAGTCAAATCTGGATATTTGGACTGTTTTACTGACTAGGTGTGTGGCCTAAGGCTCATGTAGCCTGTCTCTGCCTCAGTTTTATGGGCACGATAGCCCCTTTCTCCCAGGGCTTTTGAAATAGGTTCGCACCGTACTGACTAGGAGCACAGTGCACTATCTTCAATCTGCCGCCAGGCTGGAGAGGGGTGGGGGTAAATGTCTGGCCTCCTCAGCTCCCTGTAAGCACCTGGAGGCAGGGACATGTCTTGCCTTCTCCAGCATTGTCCTTCGCACCCAGCACTGGGCCTGCGTGCAGAGAAAATGCTACAGATGCAGCAACTGAAGCATGAGAGGTGATGGTACAGATGTGGGTGGGCCGGAGAGTGACATTTGGAATCTTAACCAGGCATTCATCCACTTTGCATCAGGTGCTGTGCTCATTGTCTCCGATCCTCAGAACAGCCCTGCATGGTTCCCCCTAGTTACAGGGGAGGAAGCTGACACTCAGAGAGGCTACGCCACTTACCGAGGGCTGCGCAGTGAGAAAGTAAGAGGATGGAGAAGCAAACCCAGTCTCTGTACCCTGCCATGCTTTCCCCACATGGATGATAGGCAGGGGTAGGAAAGATGAGAGAAGGCCCCAGGGAACCTGGAATTCACTCCTCTGAGTTGTCACTGAGTTCCTGAGCCTGGAAACTCTTTCCCAATGAAGCTTCTAGAAAGTCCCCATTCTCCTCATTCTCCCCTAATCTGCCCATTCTATTTTGTTAATGGAATTCTTGGGAAAAACTGCACACTGTTACATCTCCCTGCTAATCTCCTGGCAACAGCCATGCTTCCCAACATTATTAAAATAGTTCAGACTTCATCCCAGTTGTCTCTTTCCAATTTTCTTGCTTCCAGGGGGTGCTCAGCAAAGCGGTGAGCAGGCTCACCTGCTGAGCGCCCCTTCAGGCGAGGCGGGCACAGCGAAGGAATCCAGGGCTCCAGGGCTCCCAAGGCAGCCAGCAGGCCGTGGGCATATGCAGCGGGGGCAGCAAAGGTGCAGAGGTTGTCAAACTGGGCTCCGCCCACCTGCTGGGACCCCTGGCAGACCCCTTTCCCTCTCTAGGCCCCCGTATCGGGAATGCTGCTCTGAGGATCTCTGCGTGTGCTCTTTGTGACGCTGGGACCACCCCCACTGGCTGTGCGGGAAAATGGAGGCTCTGCCATGTGTGTGGTGTTCCTGTCTAGTAAGCTGCGAGCTGCTCAGTGCCATCAGCTGACGCACTTTGCTGAGTCTATGGGTCATTAAAAAAATCTAAACCAGTGCATGTGAAGCAGCTTCCACAGAATGATTCCCATCACAAAATAAGCCTTTAATTAGCAGAGCATCTCACCCAGCTGAAGCACAACTTTCACAGACGTATACCCAGCGATGTTAATTATAAAATGAATTTGCACATGCATGATTTATATGTCTTTGACTTTAAAGAGAAAAAAAATCAGCTGCCTATTTTATTTATGCTTTCTGCCCTCTGAGAGAATTCACATGGACGGTTCCAGTGTTCCTTGAAAGCTTAACGTCCCTTTCAGTGACTTTTATGCTTTGCTTACATCAATCAGCTAAATATTTATTGAATTCTCAATTGCCCAGCACAGAGCCAGAGGCTGGGGGAGTGAAGGAGGACAGGGATTCAGGGTGAGTCACAGTTCCGCTGCTATGTTCAGATGAATTACATACCCTGGAAGGGCCAGACATCCTGGCGGACCACGAGAGAGCAACGTGAGTGGACTGCAGATCGGAACCTGTTGAAGGTACCAGGCTCAGAAGAGGGATCCTCAGAGCAAGCAGAGCACCTGAGGGAGGCAGCACCCAGCCTGGCCCGGGGCATGTGAGACAGGGAAAGAGGAGAGGGGTGCCCCTGCCAGAGGCCAGCATGGATTAGGAGCATCTCGCAGGCAGGTGGCGGGCTGATTTTGCAAAGCTTTGGTCCATTTGTGTTTCCTACTTTTCCTTTTGCAGACATGTCTGCCTTCCACTGCTGTGGCTGCAGAGCTGGTGAGTGACAGGGATAGGCTCTTGGCTTTTGAACTTCAAAAGCTATAAACAGTAAGTTTGGAGCGGAGGCTTGCTGAGCTGTTTTGATCCCCACCTGAAGGGAGAAGGAGACTCCAGATGTAGGAGTGGAAGTGGAGCAGAAGATAAGAGGCAGGTGAGTGGGCTACTTGTGTCAGTTCTCAGGGGAAGAGGGGCCCTGTGGCCTGCCCCTCTAACCAGCTCTCCACTAGAGCACTAATAATGATAGACCCAAGCCCTCAGTAATGGTACACCCAACCCCTAAGAAGGCTTGGGAACCTGTGCCCTTTCCCCAGCTACAGCCACAAAACATTCATGGTGGCATCGGACAAGGGGAACAGAGATCTGGGCTTTGGGTGTGGTGTTTAAGCTGATGGGACCAGGAAGCCCCGGTCCCCTGAGGGTCCCAGCAGAGCCCACATTACCTGTACCTCGGAGACTTCAGGCTGGTGGCCTGGAGGGGGCCTCATGGTGGGGAGAATGCCTAACAGAAGGTGCCAGACCTTTGGCTATATACCATCCCCAACAATTACCACCTTCATCAATCTTAGATCAGCCCCTGAGAAAAAGGGCATGGGGAGGGCAAGAATAACCCGACATGGCTGAGAAAACACTGGAATAATTGAGAAGACTCAGAACTGACCGGCTAAATTTCTGCCAACGTATATTCTAAATTGATTTAAGGATATGATTTAAGAGAGATGGAGTAGAGACAGTTGAGATACAAGCACCTAAGTCTCTGGGCTGAAACCTCCACCCTCGGTGTTTGCTTGGAGGGCGGTGAGCTGGAAAAGTGGCAGGAGGCAGAGGGCAGATGGCTTCGACGCTTGCGTGGGGGGTGTCAAGTGGCCCCAAGCCCTTCCTAGTCTGGCCAGGTCTTCCTTCACAGTGGAAGGATGGAAAGATACAGAGCCCTGGACACTCGGGGAACAGAGCACATGGCTTCTTGCTTAGTTCTGCCATGCCCTGGCTATGTGACCTCGTGCAAGTGGCTCAGCCTCTCTGTGCCTTGGTTTCTCCATTTTAAAATAAAGAGGGTGAACTTTATAATCTCGAAGCTATGGTTTCCAAACTTCAGGGTGCCTGACACTCAAGGGAGAAATGGGTTAAAATGTAGGTTCCTGGCTTGACACTCAGAGATTTGGATGTGAGGATCTGGGAGTTCCTCAGAGAACCCCTGTCCCTGGGACCCACTGCAATGACCTTTGCACCTGAAGTCTGGGTGGGCCAGATCCTACATGTCCCACCTGGCCTTAGTCTCCCTCCATTGTCCCTTGGCCTGGTTTCCTTCTTGCACTCAGGGTGTCTTCCCTTCTCCGTTCTGTGCCGTCTGTGCTGGGAATATCTTCCCAGTTGTGAAACTCTAAGCTTCTGGTCCAGATTCTTTCTCTGTGTGGGGACCTCTTTCCCTCCCCGTCTCCTCATTCTGTGAGGCAGCTTCCTCTTGTCCCCGCCCCCCAGCAGAGCAAACGTGCATGAGGGAGGCAGCTTCTTTGAGGCACTGCCCTGCCTAATAACAAAAGTTAATAGCCTGATATGCTTAAGATCAGGTTTTCAAAATCAGCATGTAAATAAAAAATACATATTTTGAAGCCAAAGTATAGTTAGTCCATACACACTATTTTCTGACATCTTTTCCCGTGAGGAATTGTATGCTCTTATACATGTCCCGTTATATGCCACTGTATGGAGACATACCACATTCTTTATCATAACTACGTATTACTCCATAGAGTTAATTTAACAAATTCCCCATTAATCAACTTTCAGACATTGTCTTAATTTTTCATGGTTACAAACTGCAACTAACAGCACATCATTGCCACTAATGTCTTTGCACAGATGCCTCAGTGCATTTGAACAGCTGTAGGATACATTCCTAGAAGTAGAACTGCTGGATGAGAGTATGAGCATTTTGCATTTAGTCCATGTTGTCCATTTGAACCTCAAAATGGACTACTAACTCATTCTCACACCAATATTTTGTAAGTGGTTATTTCTCCACTAGAGGCCTGATGCACGAAGTTCATGCAAGAGTAGGCCTTCCTTCCCCTGGCTGCCAGCACTAGCTTCCCTCTGGCACCTGGGACCCAGGCTTCCCTCTGGTTGCTGGCACCTGGGACCTGGCCTTCCCTTGCAGAGGGAGGCCCTGCCCACCCACTGCAGACTGCCAGTTGGTGGCCTAGGCCTCCCTCTGTGGGGCAATCATGGGGCAATGGCTGGGCCCCTGACCATTGCACCTGACCATGGCTGGCCTGGCGCCAGTGGGTGTCATAGTGTCATCCAGGATGGTCATCCGCATGGTCATCCTGCTGTTCAGTCATTCGGTCAATTTGCATATTACCCTACCAACCTTGGGTATTATCTATTTTTTAAGTCGTTGCCTACAGATAGATGAAAGCATCTTTTTATTATTTCCTTTTCCTTAATTATTAGTGAGGTTGATCAATTTGAAGTGTCACACCATGAGCTTTGCCCATTCTTTCTTTTATTAAGTAGTTAAAAGACAAAACAGGTAAATAAGACATTTACAAGGCTTAAACATGCAGCAATGCAAAAGGGTATAAATACGGATGAGAGCCCGACTCATGCCCATGCTGTCCAGCTCTCAGGTTAGAACTGACAGGCACCGAGCTCCTGGCTAGGAAGAGCCCTGCAGGCCCTGAGCAGAGAACTTCCTGCAGGGGCCTGACTTTCCCACCGCACAGCGAGCAGTGTCACAGGCTGCAGTTTCTGGGGCACTGCCCTCCCCGTGGACACAGTGCCTCCGGGATGTAACTGGCCAGGGCTGCATTAAGGGATGAGGATGGTGGTGCCAGTGGAAAGTGCCCACCTGC